>NC_089039.1:18317500-19065833 GCF_034140825.1 Oryza sativa Japonica Group | reverse complement strand
CCAAAGAAGTCGAGGAAGAAACCAAAGCACTAGACTTAGAATCAACTTTACGAGCAAGAATATTCATCTCATGAGTTTTCAATATTGTGTAAAGCGAATCCAAAGTCAAGGTAGACATGTTAACAGACTCCTGAATAGATGTAACTTTCATTTCCCAAATAGACATGTCAAGACCATTTAAAAGGTGGCGAGAAATCTCAGATTGTGGATAATTAGCATCATAAGAGGAATCAAGATCACTCAAAATTTTATTAAACCGAGAAAGATAGTCATCCAAAGCTTCTCCAGGTTTCATCTCAAATTTAATGTACTCCTTTTTGAAAAGATCACGACGAAGTTCTTTAATATTATTTGTTCCTTGATGAAAATTACTCAAAGCAGTCCAAATCTCATGAGCAGTTTGAAGATGAGCAACACGATCATAATCCGAACGAGAAATCCCACTCAAAAGAATATTGCGAGCTTTGCAATTTTGTTCAAACTCAGTTTTTGCAGCAGCAGTATTAATAACTTCAGGAATCATATAAGGATGAGAAACTTTTCTCCAAATATCATAATTCTCAGCCATAATGTAAGATTGCATCCTACTACACCAATGAGAAAAATCCGTTCCATCGAAAACATGGGGCTTAGTTGTAAACTTATTAGCCATGGCAAAAACTCAAGATCGGTAAAGATCGAAAAGAGCAAACGTGGCTCTGATACCACTTGTAGGATCGAATCACAAGAACTAAGCCAACCAGAGGGGGGGTGAATGGTTGAGATACCCCAAAACCAAAAACTTTTAGCGGAAATAAAAGTTACCCTCGAAATCGATGGATCGAGATCTGACCGAGGTAGTCGTGCCGGTCTGACCGTCTGAAAGCCACCGGTCTGACCGAGATTGGAACTCCAGTCTGACCGCCTGATCAGCTGCCGCTTGCTGTTGCCGCCGCCGGTCTGACTGCCCTTACGCCGCCGGTCAGACCGCCGCAATGCCGCCGGTCTGACCGTCGCTGAGATGCCGGTTAGACCGCCGAAACCCGGTGAAACACAAATTGAAGAACTCTCAAAGTAGATGACAACCTTATTGCTTCTATCTGTGTTTACAAAGTGCACCAACAACTCTCCTTACAAAAATCTCGACCAAACTCGAAACCCTAACTAAACTAGCTCTCAAAAGCTATACAAAAGCGATACAAAGCAATACCGGGAAGACTCACGCTCCCCCTCTATTTATACATGAGGTAGGCAGCCTAAAGCCATGAACCAAACTCATACTAAGAGTCCTAAACACCTTAGGAAACCCTCTAGTACAAGAAAGAAACTTTACATAACCAATCGTACCAAATTTGGACTCCTTCCAAATTCGACTTCGCATCCCATACGCACACAATACCTCCATCGTATGCCATATGGAATCTTCACCAACCACGTGCATCAACTCTAGCCTTAGTATCCCTCATGATATCTGACCACCACGGACATCGTCTTACCACCAAGCCGACTCCCGATCCATCACCGCAAATACTCTCCCGAGGCATCGAGTCACCTACACATGAAACAAACAAAGAAACCATATTCCGAGACCAAGCTATCTCCAACTTGACTCATTAGTAGCAAACAACAGTATTACATACGTATAGTAATCATCTAGAAGCCATAACCATGAAACAATCACGGATATCCAAAGAAACAACCCGAAACCGAAACCGACACAGCGTCGGCTGATCAGACCGCGGGCTGGCCGGTCTGACCGCACACATAGCACCGGTCTGACCGGCAACCTCCACTCGGTCGGACCGGTCACATAAAATAACAGTGAATCCGATCATCACCTGAAAATTGATTATCTCCAAAACCACTTCGACGATAATCTCCAAATATCAAAACCAATAATCACGGATGCCAATTGTTTATCACAGAATAAGAATCAAAACACACATTGATCTTACAACTACGACGACGACGATGACATCTTCAGGTGGCAGCTGCTGGACACCAGCTACTCGGTGTTCTCGCCGCCGACACTGCTCGACGACGACCACCCACACAGCAAGGTGTAGTGACCCACCCCGATCCCGCCACGAGGAAGACCACCTTGTTCGCTGTGTGTATTGCATGATGAAATTGCATGTTTATTGTGGTGTTCTAAAATTCAAATTAATAAATTCCAAGTTGTGATCAGTTTTAAGTCTAATTATTTTTTCCTGCAATAATTTTAAAAAATAAATTAATAATTAGCACCTTGTAAAATGATGAGAACTCATATAATTAACAAGGATAAGGTCGTTGTACTTTGAGTGGAATTCCTAACCAGATAAATTTGAATTTAGAAATATCAAGGACAAATCACCAGCCGGCTTGTAGTAACAGTTTTAGTTTTTTTCAACATTTAACATTTCCAGTGTTAAAAATTGATAAATATACGAGGTTGTATCTATATATCCTAACGTCTCAAGATTGAAAATTAGTAAAATTGCCCTCCAAATTAAAGAGGGTGTTCGTTTGAGTGAGTACTACTCAAACACTGTCAGACCTTTTTAAAACTGTTTGTTTGTTTCACTGTCACAAGTATTGCAGCGGACTCCACACATGATACTCTATTTTTCTGTCTCACCTGGACTTAATATGTGGTCAACATATTCTTGCGCTTCCTTTATTGATCGCCGCACCTTAGCTAAAGGTAGGTACAATAGCATGTTATAAACCAGCTATAAACATATTTTAAAGAGATAAAAAAAGCTATTAACCAGCTATAAACATATTTTAAAGAGATAAAGAAATAGAGAGAAGAGCAGCGGGTTATGGATCTATAGTCAACTGCAGCACGGACTCTAAGACGTAATGTGTGTATGACAGGTGGGACCAGATACTAATATTATAATAAGCAACTATTGTATGAATTGGCTATAGATGATTTATAGTCATTAGTGGGCTGCACTATTAAACTTGCTCTAACAAACATTTTGGCAAGTTGGTGTGACTTTTTTTTTCGAGAAAAGACGGTGTGGTAATGATTTGATATGAACGTACAGGTAGGAATGAAAACGACTCAAAAAAAGACGGGAACCAGATCTATCATTTTCGTTCCATGTTTTTTATTAAAAAAATAGAAATAGAAAATCTTGTGTATAAAAACGGAATAGAATATTATTGAATGTGAAAACATGATGAATATTTATTGGAAACCGAGTTTTCAATTTTTTTTCTAAAACAATATATAAAAATTTAAAATTTTAGCAGCTAATAGTACCACTTTCCACTTTGTATCATAAGGATAACATCACGGTTTAAACACTTTATCAAGTCCAATTTTTCATCTTTGAGACGGTAAACATTCTTTGGAAAAAGTTCTAAATTAGTTTTTGAGATATTCTCTAAGAAAGTTTCCGACCGATTTCTCTTTCTGTTAGATAGTGCTATTTCTGCATCCCTTTTTGTTTCCAAGAAAAAAAAATCCAAATTTGTTTTCGGTTTTGACACTACTGGAAAAATCGTTTTTTCAAGCAGCCAAAAATAGTTTTCGCAGGCAGACCGCCTGTATGCAAAGGCATGCGGAAATAGATGATTTCCACATACGGGTCGTGGGTCCGCCAGGCGACATCTCCATCTTTGTAGGCAGTAGATTCACCCGCCTGCAAAAAACATTTCAGTGAAATAAAAAAAAGGCGCGCCACCGCCAGCCTCCCCCTCCGGCCAACGGCTCTCCTCCTCCATCTGCGGCCATCCCCACAGGCATTGATGCCGTCGTCGTCGCATCGGCGCCGTTGGTCATCGCGCGGCGTCGGGATAGGAAGGAGCCAAGCCGCCGCCTCTCCTCCTCGTCGCCACTGCCTCCACTCCCCTTCGGAAGACCGGCCGGCGGTGGATCCACACGCCCGGGGTGAGCCGGCGGTAGATCCATAGATTTGGTCATTTTATAATCCTTCAAAACTAAAATTTTTGGGTATTTTACACATTTCAAACGATAATAGCATGGTAATGGTGTGGGAGGTATCACTAAAATCATAAGTCACACGGTATATTGTTAGCGTACCATGTGTAATGGTGTGGGTTTTCCGAAACTTATTGGTCGATACGTGCAAACAAACCGTTTATTATATGTGTTTTGGAATCCTTCGTGTCGACATGATAGACGGTGAGGAACTAATTACAATAATGCCAATATCTTTAACGTTCACTTCGTCACCAAATTTACTTAACCTTTAAAAATAGTACCAAGAGTAAAAGTAAAGACACACGACTTAATACCGACATGGAAAGCTCAGCTGCAGAGATGAACCCTTTTCCTCCCATAAGGAAAGATACAGACGGTGATAAGTGAGAGAACATTTATTGGTTGTGGTGCGGTAGTGCCAATCAATAATGCTCAGGAAGAGCAAATATGGACCGCATTTTAGTGTCCTCTAGCGCAGTTTAAAATGAGTGGTCCGCACTGGACAAACAGCTGTAACTAGAAGGGCCTCACACTTTATCCCACTTACGAGGCATGGGCCCTAGCAACTTGCAAGTGGGGCGCTGACACTGCAACAATAATTTTTCTGTTTCCAACCCCCTTCTCACACTATACCGATACTCCAATATTTCTTTTCCTTTGCAGTTTTGACACCCTGTGGGACGTCTACCCAGCGCTGTGGTTGACTGGCGCGTGGGTAGGTGGGGCCCAGGTGTCGGTGACCCTGGAGCCGAGGTACGTGGGCGCGGGTAAGCCGTGGCGGGCGGTGACGATGGAATTCCTGGCCACTGTACAGATCGCGTCAGCGTGGGACCCACTAGGTGACGCAGGCCTACCCTGTCCGATATTTACTGCTCCACGACGCCCCGCTTTCCCCCCATCCACACCCGCACCCACCTCGCTCGCGCGCTCGGTAAAAATCCCCACGATTTGGGAGTCCTCCTTACATGGCCACGCCCAGAACCGGGAGCACTCGCTCTTGTCATTCAGATTGCCGCTGCTTGCAGGAGCCAGATCTCGTCGGTAGGAGGAGGAGGAGGTTGGGGTGGGGGTGATGGATCGGCAGAGGCAGCAGAGCTCCAGGGGCAATGCTAGTGCTACTGCAACGCGGGGTGGTGGTGGTGGTGGTGGTGGTAAGGGGGGAGGGAACGGGAAGGCGGCGGCGGCGGGGAAGAAGCCGATCAAGGTGGTGTACATCTCCAACCCCATGCGGGTGAGGACCAGCGCCGCCGGGTTCCGCGCCCTCGTGCAGGAGCTCACCGGCCGCAACGCCGACCCTTCCAAGTACAGCCCCCGCGCCTCCGCGGGCGACGACGGCGGTGGCGCCACGGCGCTGCCCGACACCGGCGCAGCCAGCGACGCCGACGCCCTCGAGGCGGGCGCGGCGCCGGGTCGTCATCCGGCGGAAACGGCGACGTTCGACGAAGGCGGCGGCGGGGGCGGGGGCGGCTACGACGACGACGACGACGACGTCTTCAGGTCGCAGCTGCTGGACACCAGCTACTCGGTGTTCTCGCCGCCGACGCTGCTCTACGACGACCACCCGCACAGCAAGGTGTAGTGACCCACCCCGATCCCTCCCGCCATGAGGAAGACCACCTTGTTCGCTGTGTGTATTGCATGATGAAATTGCATGTGTGTGCTAGCTTCAATTCAGTGTGCCGCTCTATCCCTTAGCCTAGCTCATCACCACATGCCTCAAATGAAATTAAAAAAGAGAGTGGATTCTTATCCCTCGAGCATACATCCTCTCGTTCTGTACGTATCGTTCAAAAAGTTATAAAAAAATTAAAAAATTTATCAAGATAGATCAATAGATCAATAGATCAATACATGATAGTATATCTTTTTCAAATATGCAAGTTAAAATTTGACTTATACAATTCGAAACAAAAATAAAAAAATTGATGATGAATTGCACGTTCTATTCATAGTTAAATTTGTTATTTTTTTCTACTTGTATAAGTTGAATTTGAATTTGTATGTTTGTGAAGTGATATATCATATATTGATCTATCCAACTAATTTTTTTTCAAATTTTTTTATGACTTTTAAGTGATATGCAAAAAAAATAAGGGGATATCCCTTTAAGGGATGAATTGAGTTTTGCATTAAAAAAAATGAAGGCAAAATCTTAGCCTGAGCTGCCGCTATCTGTGTTGTGTGTTTGGTACTGTGGACGCCACACACCTGGGGGGATAAATTCTTCTTCCTTTTTTAATTTCCCCTCGCTCTCTTCTTCTTCTCTATTGATATCAATGGCTTGGTTAATTAATTGTCGTCTTCACTGCTAGCTCTTAATTTGCAACTTTGCAAGTGATGAACTGATGATGCAATGCTCGTGTCGTCGCCATCGATATATATATATGTATATATCATGATGATCGGCGGCCAGCTACGAGCTGATGCTAGTATATTAATTTCCAGATCTTTTTTTCTTCGATCCGAGACGTTTTTTTGCCTACTACTGTTCCTCTGATTTTATGGTCACCTTTTTCTTTTCTTTCTGTGCGGTTTTTTTTTTTTGGCATGGTTGAGCTTGGAGCATCGGTTCGCCGATCACCCCCAGTCACCACCAATTCGGGGTGGCGCTGCGCTGTGCTGCCATGCCATGCCACTGCTAGAGTGGTAGCGTGCGAAACAGTAAACACACTACACCGTCTGTCCAAAAAAAAAACTCTAACGATTAATCCGGATAAATGCTTATCCAGATTCATTCCCAGAAGTTGATTTTTTATGGGACGGAGGAAGTACTTCGCTGCAACAATACTACTACTGCACTCACCTGGCTAAGGCAGTGTACACATATAAGGGTGTGTTTAGTTCTTTGGGTGTAAAGTTTTTAAGGATACGAACACACATTTGAAGTATTAAATATAGACTAATAACAAAACAAATTACCGATTCCACATGTAAATTGTAAGACGAATTTATTAAGTCTAATTAATCCATCATTAGCAAATGTTTATTGTAGCATCACATTGTTAGATCATGGCGTAATTAGGCTCAAAAGATTCGTCTCACAATTTATATGCAAACTATACAATTGGTTTTTTTCCCCACATTTAATGCCTTATGCATATGTTCAAACATTTGATGTGATGTTTTTGCCAAAAATTTTTAAGATATAAACAAGGCCTAAATCACAGCTAGATATCGTTGGCACGCACCATATCTATATCTTAACTCCTAATCAGCATCAACGTGCTAATATAATCATTAATTAATTAATTAACCAGTTATAAACCAGTATGATATAAATGTATAGGATGACGACCTCGATCACTTTAATTTCATTTCATTTTCAGTCTCTAATTAATAATATATATAAGATCGGCTTGAAATTGAAAGACCACTTTCATCAGGAATATAGTGGATACATGCATATAGTCATGAACACATCTTATCTATCTTTGCCCTTCGAATTCATTAGTTATATATGCATGGCATGGACACAAGATCAAAGAAAAGCAAGTGTTGCGAGCATATTTTAGCTAGCTGCAATTATCATGCATGGCCACCCTTCATTTTCATGGCGAATTCCACTGTACTAGAGGGCATCAGGAATTTCCCCCTTTTTTGTTTTACCCGTGAAGAAACTGAAGAATTCGAATTCCGGTCCTACCTACTTCCAACAGGAGAAATTGACATAATTAAAAACAACCCATCTCTCTTTGTTCTTCGATCACCAGTTAAATGTATATATATATATAGCATACACAAGATTGAAGCCTTGTGACATTCAAACTCTAGAACTAATATTAATTGTAGTCTCATCAGCTGCGGGCCAGAAGACACAATGCAATACACGAGGGCCAGGTATATATACTGCAACAGAAGTGTAAGAAAGCGACAACATCGTGTTGGCTTACTAGCCAGCTAGCCCCCTACAGTCCAGATAATGATTTCGTTAAGAACAGTACATGTGAATGGATTTGCCTCTCGCACTTTGTTAGTGCTTGTTGGATGGTCAAGTTTGGAACCGCGAGTTACAACTTACAAGCAGCAGCAACCATAAGTTTCACTAATTTTGGTCTTCAAGGTCCTTAAAACACTCATATACAGCACTACCATCCAACCTTTTGTTCATGATTCTTCTGGTTTCATATTTTGGCTTGTTTGATGTGTTCATTTTTGTTCTTCCATTCTTCCACTACTAGTTATACTACTATTTGCTAGGCAAAGATTTTTTTTTTTTCGTAAGCTTGATTTCAGTTACTTTGGTTAATTTGTTTTTCCATTCTTCTATTTCATTTGTTTGACAATATACTGCTTCATGGGTGTTGCTTTGTGCTGTTCTGTTCCCACTTTGATTCTTGGTCATTGCTTATATATATTGCTCTTGTTCATTGACCCATTGCACTTAAGTTTACCTTTCGTTTTGTTTGACATTGGCTGATGACTCGATGGCCCGTGTTGTGTTATTCCTTGATGTTGGAATGATCCAAAATTAAACTTTCTATCTTAATTACTATCCTAGAACACACTCATATAGGTTTAACACTATACATGCATACACGCGATGCACTGATGCGTGATAATAAATTAGCATATTAATCCAGTGGAATTTAGCTGTGGCTTAATTTGATCTTTTCTGCTCACATACAGGTTGTAGCATTGTGATATCCATGCATGTTGTGCTAGCTAGTTGATCTTTTTTATATGTACTCAATCTATTTCTCTTTTCCCGATATATGTTGTCCCAACAATCTCTCATTTTTCTTGAATCAATAATGCTTTCCCGTTCAATGTTTCCTCTTTTGCTTCCACTGTGTGTACAAGTCCCAATCTGTGTACTGCATGCTTATAAAGGACCCTCTTCGATCAGCATTTACATCCTGCAGTCTGTATATGATTTGGTCTATTTTCCTTCCTCTTTAATTTACTTTTGAGACAGACATTATATTGTCATGGCATTATTTCCTTAATTCTAACATTTCGGTACATCGTGTTTACTTCATTACTTGTCTCCAAATTTTATGCAATGTGATAAAAGAAATTAGTTGCCCAGATGTTATTTACAAACACACCATCCAATGTCTCTACTTCTGACTAATAGTAACACGCTAAGGGGTAGGGTGACACCTTGTTGATTTAAACTTGTTAGCACCTCAATTAGTCCACAGTCTTTGAGCACATGCATGCATGAGTCCATCAAATACTTGCATTTTCATACATATGTATGCATTATATTTGAACCAATACTTTTCTTAGCTAGCTAGCTCTGGTGCTTTACTAATTAAGATGACACTTCACATGCATACTATTACTCCATCCGTCCCAAAATATAAACATTTTTGAACTTCGACACAGTCTTCGAGATGCTTCTTTGACCAACAATATCTATAAAAGTAAAATGTTTTTAAAAAAATGTTGCATATTATGATAGCTTGTTTAATGATAAAACTAGTAACATCAATTTTACATTGTTGATCTTGTTAATTTTTTTTTTTGTTATTAACAGTCAAAATTAAAAAAGTTTGACTTTGCACTATGCCAAAAATGATTATATTTTGGGATGGAGGGAGTAGAATTTTAGTTCATACAAACTATCACTACATAAGTAAATTAAAAACTTTTTTTGCATACATGTTTTGAGCAATCTTGGGTTTCTATGCAACTCTCTTAATTAGTTATTACTTCTGAATTCATTCCATTGTTTTCTTTTGGATTTCGTTACTACTCTCTTCTAGAGAGGAAGTTCTAAATCTGTTTTACTGTCTGGTTCTTTGGTAAAATCCTATTTGTTATGTTAATTTTGGTATTTCAATCAACTAAATATTTTAACATATTTTGGTATGAATGTTTGTGGGTGCACTTAGGGTTCTATCCTTTTTTTTCTTTAATACAAAATGTCCATGCTTTTTTGGTAAAAGAAATATATTATAACATTGCCATAGCAAAAGAATGTATATATTTATCAAACATGTTAGGATCACTTGTTTGCTTTTTTTTATTTATGTTCTTTCTAAAAACAAAATTAAACCACATAAATTCAACAAATTATACTTTCTAATTATTGGGTACATATGCATCACATTTGATTTGGTCAAAATAGAACTACTCCTCTATGTTAATCTTCATCCATCTAGTTTAATTTGGTACTAATAACATCGTTTCTCGGTGCCAACTGTTCAGATGCTTTTTTTGGGCAAATATATCTGGAATGAATAAAGGAGAAGAAAAAAAAACTAATTAAACGTTGAAAAGGAAAAGTTTATCACAAACAATCTTTTGTCTGATCAAGTGTGCTGGTAATTAATATATTCAAACAATAAAATTAATATGTAGGCTATTTGAGCACGTGTTTATATTGATATAATAATGTTTTAAGAAATTACCAAGTATGAAATTTCTTTTTTCCTAAGACTGGCAAAAGTTTTGTCTACGTGTATATTGATAGAACAGGGACAAACACACAAGGTGCAAACAATATTTACAGGGTATGCTGAAAAAAAGGCACACCACCCAAAAAAAACCTAAGGAATCTTTTCCAAAGGATATAACTCTATAATTCGATGGTCCTGGCTTTTGTCTAGGCTCTTCCCTCGACTTTGATCTTCACTTAAAAATAAATGTCTTAGCCACTTATCATCAATCTTATATTCTTCCTTGTATCTTTTGAAACTCTGTCTACTAGGCTTTTGTCTAGGCTCTTCCCTCGTCTTTGATCTTTTTTTTTTCGAAAAAGACCCTCATTTTTGATCTTCACTAAAGAAATAAATTTCTTAACCACTCATCATCAATCTTATATTCTTACTTGTATCTTTTGAAACTCTGTCTGCTAGTTGTATAAGTCTTTTTAGGCACTTCGTCCAGTCTTTTGTATGGCATTGATTAAGTGATAAGAAACTCCTGGTCAAAAAAAAAAGTGATAAGAAACTAGTAATGCAATACTCAGAATGAAGCGATATAGGTCTTGCGAACTGTGCATAGTATGGGGTATATATGCTGCCGATCTATGCTTGGCTGCTTGGCTTTACTTCTCTAGTACATGATGATTGTTTCTGATCAACATTACTGGCTTTCAGTAGTCATTTTATAGTACTGAGAAGATTGCATTTTACCTGAACTCTGAAATTACCCTACAACTTGATTGTGTTTTCTACTAATTATCACAGCACAATCTTCTGATCAGTGTAACTGAAATAGCAGTTCTTTTTTTATAAACTCCGCACTAACTTCTAGAGAAGCTGAAATACCAGTCTTTTTTTCTCTTTTTGTGAACGGACTATACACTGTTGAAGAAACCATCTTTGGTCAGTCGACCAAATTTCACAATAGTCCCGTTTCCATTAAAAACCGGGACTAAAAACGATTTTTAGTCCCGGTTTAAAAAATTTTGATCTTTAGTCCCGGTTAGTAACACCAATCGGGGCTAAAGATGATTTGTAGTCCCGGTTCATCCCCTGTCAGATGTATGTCAGGGGTTCGAGAATCTTTAGTCCCGGTTGATACTACCAACCAGGACTAAAGATCGAGCGATCTTTACTCCCGGTTGGTAATACCAACCGGGACTAAAGATCGATCTTTAGTCCCAGTTGGAGTTATCAACCGGGAGTAAATATTTCTCTCCCACATCCGATCGGTTAAGTCTCAGACAGATATTTAGATAAGATTGGAACATCCCCTCTCTTGCTCTTCTCAGATCCAATCCTCTTCCTCCTCCCCTCCCCTCTCTTCCTCCCCTCCTCCCCTTTCTCTTCTCCTCCCCTCTACTCCGTCTTCCATCAGCCGGCCGGCGGCGGGCGGCGGCGGCGCGGCCGCGAAGGGGGAGGCGGCGGCGGGCAGGAGGCCGGCGGCGGCGGCGCGGCCGCGCGCGTGGAGGCGGGCGGCGGCGCAGCCGCGCGCGTGGAGGCGGCCGGCGGGCAGGCGGCCGGCGGCGGCCGCGGCTACACGCGGGCAGGCGGTGGCCGGGCGCCGGCTCGGTTTTTTTTATATATATAATTTGTGTTTCACTGGATGTATAATTTTTTAGATTTTGTGATTCATTGCATCGCATGGATCTAAGATGTATAATTTGTATAATCTGTGATGTATTTAATTTGTGTGTAGTTTTTAGGATTTGTGATGTAGTTGATCTGTGTGTAGGATTTGTGATGTATTTGACTTGTGTGTATAAGTAACTTAATATTTGAAATGTTGATTTGGGATGTGCATCTCATTCGATTCGGGAGAAAATACATAGATTAACACTAGCCATTAGCAAATCAACAACAAAATAATAATAATAAAAAGATCTCGAGGAACTGTCGCTTCCCCTCTTTAGTCCCGATTGGTAACACCAACCGGGACTAAATATTCCCCCTCTTTACTCCCGGTTGGTAACACCAACTGGGACTAAAGATCGAGTTCCGGTTATTTGAACCGGGACTAAAGATAGCGATCTTTAGTCCCGGATTCGTAATCCTGATTGAAAAATCGGGACTACAAAGGGTTCTAAACCAAAAGTAAAGAGCATTTCTCCACCAGTGATAGCACCTTAATATGCACATTCTTGGAAATTATTAGTTGACTAACTAAAGCACGGTGCAAAAATATACATCTTCTAACACACTGGTTTACTGATTACCAATTTCAGCTAAATTACAATGAAATATTATACCGTGTTCATTTCTCCAACAACGGTTGGATTAAATTTTGGATACTCGTGGCACGTTTTTCAAACCGCTAAACCGTACGTTTCGTGCGAAATATTTATATATGAAAGTTGCTCTAAAATATTAGATTAATCTATTTTTTAAGTTTATAATAATTAAAACTTAATTAATCACATATTATTACCACCTCATTTTGTGTGAAACACTTAATTTTCAACTTCGTCTTCGGAATATTCAAACATCAGTGGTAGTGTCATTATTGGTTAACATTGCAGTTTTTTCTTGAAATTGACGTGTACGCACACTAACAACTGCAATGCTGCTAGTTGTAGTGAAGTTGTCGTTTACTGCCTGTGATTTATGAAGAGCAATTGATGTGCTGAATCTGCTGATCCGACACGCTCACTACAATGCTGCTAGATGTACGCCCTCCGTCACACAAAAAACGAATTTAGAATTAAATGTGACACATTACAGTACAACGAATCCGGACAGATACACTGTTACAAATCATCAAATAGGTGTCGCCACTATAGGTGCCAGTAGTGCTAAAACCGGCACCTATAAACCTTTACCCACCTCCGCGGATTGAAATCGCAAAAAAAGGCACATTTAAGTAATTATAGGTGTCGGTTCCAAATAAAAACCGACACCTATTATATTTTGTGTCAGTTTTTTTTGTAAAAAAGGCACTACAAAAACCGACACCTATAAAAAATTATATGCGCCGATTTTTTAAATAAACCGTACCCAAATCGAGATGAGCCGGCGGGCCCCAGCAGGACGAGATAAGGATAAGGGTGCCGCTAGTGGCTTCTCGATCTCTCTCTCGCCCCCCCCCCTCTGGCGTCGTCGGCAGTGGCTTCTCCCACGGTGGTGGGCGAGGCAGCCTCGGCGGCGGCCGGGGTGGCGACAGCGGCGGAGGGGTTGCGGCGGCGACCGGGGTCGGCGGTGGCGGGCGGAGCGGTGGCGGCGGCAGATCCCACGACGGTTTCGGCAACGTAGCGGCAACGGTGATTGTTTTTATGTAATTGTTGAGGGATCTGTGATTTGTGTAAAACTTCTGTGATTTGCTTTGAGGGATATGTCTTGGATGAATCGATGGTGACAGTGTGAAACTTCTGTAATTTTGTTTTGGATCGATGGTCTTGGGGTGACAAGTCTCGGGGTGACGGGGAACGGCTCGATGCATCGGCTCGATTCCCTTTTTTTTGGATTCTTGGGACCTCAAAGGTGCCGGTTCCTTTGAATAATCACATCAGTGCCGTCTCCTTTATGCCGGTTGGGAAAAACCGGCACCTATATAGGGTTTCCAACCGGCACTGTTGCGGTGTACTATGGTAGTGATATATGTCTAACTAGATTGATCATAGTACTATAATATGTTATGTCCAGTACTATGTTAGTTTTTTATGAGACGAAGGGAGTAGTTAACTTGTCGTTTACTGCCCGTGCAGAGCAATTTTTCTTTTGAGAACTCGTACAGAGCAATTCAATTGATGCGCCGATCCGACATGTTCATTACTACAATAACGAAAACCATATGTGGTCATCTCTGTGGTTTTCAAATGGCTGAAGTAATGTGACTGTTGGTTCTGAATCCTGTATAGGAGTATACTGTTTTGACTGAGTTCTATCTCTTCACAGATAAAATAGAACCTCATTTGCGTGATATATTGTTATCAACTTATTACTCCCTCCATCCCATTATAAGTGTAGCCATAAGTTTCTGTACCCAACGTTTGACCATCTATCTTATTTGAAAAATTTATGAAAAAATTTTAGAAGTTAAATCACGCATAAAGTACTATTCATATTTTATCATCTAATAACAATAAAAATAGTAATTATAAAAATGTTTTAAATAAGACGGATGGTCAAAGTTAGACATTGAAACTCATAACTACGCTTATTATGGGACAGAGAGAGTATTATTGTTAAAAAACTAAAGTTTATTAGCTAAAATCAAAATTGTTTCTCCCTTTAATTAGGAGTTCAGCGTTGTTTCTCGTGAAGTTTTTGTTGATTTCAAGATCCTTAAGCCATTCTCAACCCAATAATTAGAATGGTTTCTATAGCATTAAATAAGTTACCATCTAAAATAAAAAATGATATGGCAACTGAATAAATGAGGAAAGAGAAGAAAATCACATCTTACATAAGACATGCATGGTTTCTATACAACATCCAAAATATCATATGAGATAAGTATCATTAGATATTAGATTTAAGTATAAAAAAGTGGTGTTTGTATTGAAAGAGTAGAGTCTAGTACTATTTCTTAACGATGTGAAGTTTATGAAAACTATGTCTATTGTCTTGGGTTGGGATTGGCCTTAGTACTAGTGCTAACAGTGTTGTTATTAAATGTTTTCTGATACATTTGTATATGCTGTTGTTGGAAACTCAAAAACGTATATACTGAGATGTGCGTGTATACATGAGATATTGGTTATTGTCAGAGAACGACATTAACTCATGAATGTTTTCAGATCAGAACGTACTGAGATGTATTATTTATTTTGGAATGGAAGGATTACTTATTATCTCGACCGCAAATAATTCCTGTATCTTCCTGAAACTTAACTCATGCGAAAGGTCTGTTTGCCTCGAATGTGTACTATTACTGTTAGTCAAGCACATAATTCAGATAAACCTCATAGCTAGATTGAAGTGCTATTAACGGGAGGGGGTTTCCCCCATTTTGCATTTCCTTCCTCGGGGCATTTGCAAATTTGCCACTGGTTTTTTTAATTTTACAAGAATGCCACTTAATGACAGTTTTAGTGGCATTTTTGTAATTTTCTAGTGACACTCTTTTAATAATGATTCAAAGCAATAGTAAATTTGTAATTGCCCCTTCCTTCTATTGCTCCAGTGATCTTGGCTTATGAATGCTTGACATTACACCACTACTACACAAACTCCAGATAACTTTTTTTCTCACCAGCGGTTAAAATCTATAGCCTCATGCCACGAAGCACGTGGCCTCCTCAGGCTTGTATGGGCCACATGTGAAAACATATTTTTCACGGACGGTACGTTAATAAAATTATATGTATTAATGGTCGTATGAATATAGACTATTACTTTTTCTTATAATGGATAGCCCAATATTTACTTTAGTTAAAAGTTATGTTACAAAAATTTTTAGCTTAGCATAGAACCATCATAATGATCAAAATTTGAACATTCCAACACAAAAAGGATAAATAATCTTATTTAATCCTATTGGTAAATCTACATCTGAAGTTTGCAAATTTTTACTAGATTCTAGCATGCGATATACATTAATTCCTTATTTTCATCACATCTTTGTAGCTAGCCCTATAACCTGAGATGTCCTGAAAGTGCCTTTATATAAGATTTACTTGGAGATTTTTCAAAAATCATATTATTCCTAAGTTATAATATTGCCCAACACAAAATAGATTCTCTAGCTAGAATGACTTGATTTTTGAGTGAATATGACTTTTTAGAAACATAGGACAAACGCATGCGCTCACAACATTTGCATACTCACCTCTGTAAATACAAACACAAACATCCTACCTCTATAAAGCACATCCGAAAGTCTAAATCAACATATCTTAAAACTGATGAAATCACTATGGGTGTCTAAAACAACTAGTTATAAATATGAATACATGTATCATACCTAGGAATTGAAGTTGGTTGGACTGGTTTCACCACAAACAATTTAATCACTTCTTTCATAGAGTGCGCTTGGTGGCCCAAACAGCCGAACGCCTAGCAGCGGGCCGTAACGCGGGTGGAGGCCGACCGTTTTTTGGGTTCTCACCACCATCAACGAGTCGATCGATCGATGGGTGGAGACGGGAAAGGTTCATAGCGCTGCGCTGTCTTCGCATCGGCGATTCGGAGTGGCGTTCGTTTGCTACATCCTACTCTACTTAAATTCAAGTTTCCTAAGTTAGGTCGAATAATATTGAGGTGTGCACGAACTGCGAGAGCTGCTACGAAAGGTATACGTTAAAAACATGGACAGCAATTGTAGAATTAAATTTGAAATATACTTTTTTTTCATAATTTACGTTTATATACACGGGTGATAAGATTTAGCAAAAATATACCTATTCCGCGAGTTAGAAATGCGGGAGCGAGATGATACCGTAGACCGGCGACGTGGGAACGCGGTACCACAGCATGGGAGTGCGGTACCGGCTCGGTCGCGCAGACCGGGGGTGCGGAACCGAGTCGGTCCCGCACAACAGCTGTGCACGTTGCTGTAGCCTGCGGGACCGGCTGCCGGCCCGGCCGGTCTCAGGACCGAAGCGGTCCCGCGGTACCAAGCTGCGGCACCGAGCCGGTCCCGTGGGGCTCCGGTGCCGCTTTCCAAATGCGCGGGATCGCAATCTCTCCGCATCTCTGTTGTGCGGGACCGCACCGAAAGTTATTTTATCCGCCGAAAGTTATTTTGTCCCCGGGCTCTAGCTCCATGTGACATGTTGAGGCACAAACAAAGGAGAGAGAGATTCTCTTCTCTAGTCCCAGCTTTTTTCACGTGTTGCCCGCCGAAAGCTTGTTGTCGTCTGGTTAGAGAGACTACTCGTCGAGTGCCTATAAAAGGAATATTACGAAACGAAAAAGGCAGACTCAAGTATAGTATATAACTCATATTCGTAGAGTTTATCATTAGTGTAAGCTTCAATAGGTTAGTGTGCTCGGCAAATTTCACAGGCCCTACTTCTGGTATGAACTGAGTACGCGATGATTCATGGTGCGTATTAGAGGCTTACCATAAGATAATGTCGTGAATTCGCCAAGCGTTCAAACCCACTGATGTGTTATGTAAAGAAAAATATTTGTAAGTATTCATGAAGAAAAGGCAGGTAAATATTTCGAATTTATTTATTTAGAAATTTAGCCGACACATTAGAAAGTTTTAATACACAATATTACATATTAGTTCGAATGAGCAAAATATAAAATCGTTCTACTCATTAGCCTCATCATCGAAATTTCTTGATGTCGTAGTGCCTTTTTTCTTTCCCTTTCTTCTAGCACCAGCTGAAGGTCTGCATCCTAACAACGATAATCTTTCGGGTGAATGTCGCTCGCGGACAGACCTATATATGTGCCACCTCAACACCGCTGAAATTAATGTACCCGTAGTCTTGGGTCGGTTGAGTTATTGGAGGCGGTTCATCAAGCTGCGATGGTCCTATCTCGTGTTGTGCTGTTGACGACCCCCCACCGTAGCTACATGGTTCTCCGTAGGACAGCGTGCTGCCGGCATATCCCATCATTTGGTCGGCAGTGTACATTCCTACAAAACATTGAATCCAAAGTTGTAAAGTACACACATTCTGGAACTAAAATATTTTGTACTAAATTATAATTTGTACCTGTTATTTGTGGTTGCATGATAGGTGGTTGACTGAACAACCAATCTACTTGGCCTAACATCTCCAAAAAGCTTGGTCCTTGTGGTTGTACGTTTTCATTTATGGACATTTGGTACATCCCCCTACAGGTGCAGCGCTAATTTAATATCGCAATATAAAGATCCTCAAAATTGAAAGACATCATGTACGAACCAGTGTTGTATGTGGAAGCTCCATGCCACTGATCGTTCATACCCGTTGGAAACATGGGCATGTTATCTTGAGGTACAGCTGCAAAAATAAGCAAATATGTTTGTGACTCGGTAAATTACAAAATGATGAACATTAACATGCGTGTTTATTGAACTACTGGTAAACGTTGTGTGCCCTGCACGGAATTGTGAGCTTCCATCTTCTGTACGCATCGGAGGAACCATTTGGCTAGATCCTGCAAACCGCGCAAACCCTCCCTGCCATTCACTAGTGGTACTTGCATGCAGAATAAAAGGGATCACTGTTGTACTACCTGCAATAATCTATAGGTGAATATTGAATTCAAAAATAGCACCAGTTTTGTTCGGAAAACAAAAGGCAAAACCACCACCTAATTTTGGTATATTCCAAAAATTAGTCCATAAAAATAGTGCGCATTGTACTTTTAAGTCCCTAAATTGAATTAGCATTGGGTACAACAATTAATTCTATAAGTTAGGCCACTTGTACTTAAAAAAACTGTGCATGAAAAAGAGCTAAATTTTTGGACGATTTTCATAATAATACGTAGAGCTTTTGGTTTAATTTAGAGAAAGGTTACCATAACTATAATGATTAAAAATAATTCGTGCACCTAATATAATTCATATGTTTTCATATACATAGCTTATAGCAGGTTGATTAGAGTCGTGCGAATGCTAGACTATATACAGTAGTACTAGATGAGAAGTTAACAAGTCATCCGTGTAAAAATATTTTGTGAAACAGTTTCTACTTGGTATCAATGTTAACCCTTGATGCCACTGTGATCCACCTGTTGTAAAAGGTTTATTGCAGTTGCATGAACATGTGTTGTTATCCTCGGTTCCCAATGTTACCTCATGAGTTATAATGCCAATTGAAGACCCAAATCCACCCTTTGCTCGTTGCCTGTTATAAGTATAAAAAACAAATGAAAAACAAATCAAATCCCTCCATCACTGTTGGGCTGATTTCGGCCCATTTCCTACACTCATCCGCTGGTGGGCTGAAAACAAAATGGGCTAAAATCACCAAAGACTAGAGTCCAATAGGTGGGCTGATTTTATCCACTTTCCTACACCCTCCTCCCTACACCCTCCTCCTCAAATGGGCTGAAATCAGCCCAATACTAATTGAGGTATTTTCTCTGCTTTTATGTTTTCAATAATTTCTGAAATTATTATTACACTTTAAAAATTATCAATATAGCTCCAAAAATTTCAAGAAAATTCCATAGGGTATTTTAGTTCATGGAGAATTTCAAAAAATTAACTCGCACCATGATTTCTTAAGAAAATTTTATTCCCTTGTTAATTTCATTAGTTTAATTGATTTGCACATTTAATGAATCCCTTAATCGACTTTTAATTTGGTATTTCAAAGGTTAAGCAAAAATTAAAATATTATTTTAATATATGTTCGTTGGTGTAGTATCCAAATGTAACAAATGGTTCACGGATACATGTTAATGTATTCAATATTTTTACATATAATTTTCCGTGCGACATAGCTCTAAATACTATTCAAATTTATCCACGTATTATGTACAATAAAACATAATACTAAATTAATTTTGCTAGAGATGACAGCAAATTTAAAAACATAATAGTAATTACCAAATTTAAACACATAAAAATATAAACATGCTTACCTCTATGTCTCCTATTTATTTCTCGTCCTTCTCCGAACTTGTAATTTCTAAATTTAATGCACCACGTTCACTCTTATAACCTTGAAAATAATGAAGATATGTTAATAATAAATCTTGCAAAATCCATACTATTTACAACAATTCCAACCGTCATGCAAATTACCTCTAAATTTTGTTCTATCATTTGTCTTATTCACTGTCAAATGGTACTTTGAACTAAAAAAATTCTTACCACATTCAATTATTCGCGTGGCGCGGCTCTAATTACTAGTTAAATTTCCCCCCTTATAATGTACCCTAAAACATAATACTAAAACCATTCTATCTTCATACTAAATTAATATATTTTTTACTCATTTCTCTATCTCATTCAGATATCGTACACACAACTAAAGAAATTTCGAAATATATACATTTCTCCCCATGGCCTAACACAATAAAAAAATTTATGCACGTCTTTTGTACAATAAAATATAATACTAAACCCATTCTATATTCAAACTACATTCATACTATATATTTATTATATTTATTGACTTCTAACTTAAATGGTATCTAAAATTTCTAAACATACCATATAACCGAACTATTTACATGTAATATATGCACACTATCTAAATTATTACTTATCCAATACACTAATAATTACATCTAATACATAAACCATCACTAAATATATACTTAATAATATTTATATTACTAATTTACCTCTATTTCTTCTCTTGTTGCAAGCTCATCAAAACATTAACATGGTTCTTAAAATCCCAGATAATTACCTGAAGTGGACATTTTTTTCCCCACGAAGAATAGATGCAGGAAGGATACTAAACGCTGTAGTCAAAACGTACCAAACCACAAAGTCATTACCCCGTTCATTTGTCAACTCATTAACTACTCTTGTGCAAGTGAACATTGATCCATCCATTTCTACTGCTGTACGAATTACATGCTCCCTCCGTAAAAAAAAAATATTTCCTCCATCCCATAATATAAGACATAATCAAACTTAGCACTGTCTTCAAAACTAATTCTTGAATTTCTCATATGCTATAAGGTTTATTACAACAAAATTATAACCATAAATTTAAATGTGAATATTCCAATGATATTAATTTTAGCAAATAAATTTTAATTTATATTATAATAGTTGTTGGTCAAATATTTTTAAATTTAAATTTTAGAATATTCGCACATCTTATATTATGAGCTAGAGGAAGTAATATAAACAACGAATTTGAACAACCCTATAAGAGTTCAAATCCCATCCGATATTGCCTTTTTTTCTAAAAAACGGAGGGAGTATCAACATACATCTATTTTTTTTAAACTACGGCGGGTTTGAACACTAGCCTGAACTTTATTCATTTGGTTAAAAAAACACTTTACAAAGGGGAGGCACAGAGGGAGGGGGAAAGAAACTAAAAATTAATTACATAAAGATTTAGCGCACAAGAGTGAAGTTGTTGTTTGCCTCTAAAAAATAAAGTAACTAAAAACTCTAGCCAACTCCCCCGATTATTAGCTGAAAAACAATGGGGGTATTTGTAAATTTTGCCACTAATTATTTCATTTTGTATTTGGGCTACAGCCAGGACAGCCTCCTGAGCCGTCCGATCGCGATCCGGAATCGATCCAACGGCTTCGGGGGCCACCCCCACATGCGACAATCCGCATCTTCTCCTCATAAAGCGGTCAGACTCGTAATCCCGGAAAAGTTTTCACCTTTTCCCTCCCACCTCGCCTCGCCATGCTCACCTCGCCCTCGTCTCCGATCCACTCCTCCTCCTCCTCCACCCGCCGCGCCATGAGCCCGTAGCTTACGTGGCAGCAGCGAGAAACCATGGGCAGGTCAAGAGGCAAGGATGGCGGCGGGAGGTCGTTCCCGTCGCCGGCGTCGTCGTCGTCGGCGTCGTCGTCGGAGTTCGAGTTCACGGTCACGCTGTCGCCGGCGTCGAAGCAGAGGTCGGCGGCGCAGCTGTGCCCGGCGGACGAGCTGTTCTACAAGGGCCAGCTCCTGCCGCTGCAGCTGTCGCCGCGCATCTCCATGGTGCGCACGCTGCTGCTCTCGTCGGCGTCGACCTCCTCCGCGTCGGCCTCCGACTCCACCTCCAACTCGTCCTCCTCCCGCGACTCCAACGGCAGCACGTCGTCGTCCTTCTCCGCCGACTGCGCCGCGCTGCTGCTCCCGGACTCTGCCGCCTCCTCCTCCCGCCCCAGCTCCGCCACCGAGGACGACCGCCACCTCGCCCCGCCGCCGCCGCCGCCGGGTGTCGCTGCCTCGTTCGCCGCCAAGCGCACCGGCAAGCAGTACCTCTCGTCGTTCGCCACCCGCTTCTCCTCCGTCTTCCACCGCGGCGGCGCCCCCGCCCCCGCCGCCGCCGCCGCCAACGCCAAGAAGCCGCCGTCCAAGTCGCTCGCCAAGGAGGTGATCAAGAAGTACGCCAAGAAGGTGAAGCCGCTGTACGAGAAGCTCTCCCAGATCCCCAAGAATCAGAGCAACAGCAGCGGCCAGCCGCTGCAGCAGCAGCAGCAGCAGGGGTTGAAGAAGCCGTTCAGCTTCTCGATGCGCAAGAAGCGCGGCGACGACGACCACGCCGCAGCGGCCCCGGCCGCGGCGGCCGCCGTGGCCGCGGAGGTGGGCGGCGGCGGCAAGTACGCGCACTCCAACTCCTTCTCCGGGAACCTCCGGTTCCCGCGCCAGAAGCGGTGCGCGGCGAGCTGCCCGTCCTCGATGCGCTCCTCGCCGAGCCACTCCGGCCTGCTCACCTTCGGCGGCGCGGGCGGCGTCGGCTTCCCCGACGTGCCAGCCGCCGCCGCGGCGGCGATGTCCGGCGGCATTAGCGTGGGCCCCGTGTCGCTGTCCACGGCGTCGTCGATGGAGGAGCTCCAGAGCGCCATCGAGGGCGCCATCGCGCACTGCAAGAGCACAATGGGCGGCGCCGTGACCATGTGCTCGCGCAAGGCGGCGGCGGCCGCCGACGAGATCTGCGCGTTCTGAGCGCACGTAGGATTCGGGCGGGGACGAAGCTAAGTAAGGCGGTTTAATCGATAGCATTATGTGTTAATTTTATGTGTTTTGTTAATTAATTTTGTGTCCTCCTGGTAAGACTATTAAGTATGATTATGGTGGTAAATAAGGGTAGTTTCA
Source organism: Oryza sativa Japonica Group (assembly GCF_034140825.1). Taxonomy (NCBI): domain Eukaryota; kingdom Viridiplantae; phylum Streptophyta; class Magnoliopsida; order Poales; family Poaceae; genus Oryza; species Oryza sativa. The sequence goes on along the minus strand of NC_089039.1, from coordinate 19,042,915 downwards.
AGGGGTAAAATGATATTTGGAGCCTTTGGAATTTTGATATCTCCCTTTATTCCAAAAATATGGAATTTGCGTCGGCGCCCTCCAAACATATCCTCTCATTGCATCAAGGACAAAAATTTAAGTTTATGAGGCTAGCAAACTCAACTAGTCATTAATTCATAAGGAGAAAATTCAGTTGGAGATATTTCCAAATGTCTTCTGTTTTGGAATTAGGAGGATTGATGTGTATGATATCTTTTGCTACATAAACAACAATTAGAACCTGCCTTTGAAAGATTATTATATGGCTGGGAAATGGATTTCCCAATTCGAGATTTGCCGATTAGAATCCATGAAAGTAGCTGGTCCATCTAGTGGAGTGTCCCTACAGACTTTTGGAGCACAAAGCTGCCAATTTTCTATGATGGAGTCTTCAAAAAAAAAACTTTCTATGATTGAGGGTGTTGATGCAGGTTTCATTTCCTGGAAAAGGGATTTGCAAAGTTCCTTAGGTTAATTAGATCAGGTTTTGGAATCTGATGTGGCAGTCTGAGCAAGTGCTGTCATTTTCTTTTTGTTGTGATTTTTGTCTCAACTATCAAGACAAGTGTTTATTAAGCTAATTCTAATATAATTTTGGCTTTTGTACTTTCACATCACATGGTAACTTGTATGATCATTGTTTCAAAATAATCCCCTCATCTGCCCCCCAATCTTTGGTGCTTCATTAAAGGAATTATGATTGTTAAGCACATATGTTCCTTTATTGTTCCCTTGATTTTGTATGACCTCTCCATTTCTGTCCAGTGTTCACCTTAATTGGGGATCATGTACCTTTTTGTCCCCAGTTAATTAGCCACTCATTTTACCTTAAATCCTACAAAATCTGCTGCTCATTGCTACAACTTAAAGTGCTCATTTCCTTGCAAGTTAATACTAATTCTACAATACCCGTTAGGTAGATTCCCCTGGAACTAGTTGGACACCACTGCGTGCCAACACCCACAAGAAGTTAGCAGTAGCAGTTGGAAGTTGGAAAACGATTCCCTTGCTAGATCTGGCTCACGCAAATGCTGTTTCTTTCACATGTCTTGCCCTTTGGAATGCAGTATACATTTGCTAATCAATGGAGTTAATTACAAGTCCTTGTACCACTAGACATGTTGACTTGACTGTTTAAACTGGGGTGGTGCCATATGAAGGGGTCATTAACTTCAGCAATCATTAATAAGTGCCATAATTTTTCTCACCTAAATTATGGCACTTATGATTGCATAAACTATATTGAATGCTAGTAAGAGGGGATGTGAGGACACACAAGGACATGGGCAAACTACTGTATGCATAGATCATGTTCAGAGCAAAAATATGTACATGTACTTGTGTCAGCTCCTCCTGTGATTAGATACGACTAAGCGTGATCATGCTTAGCTAGCTGCAGGTCATCATGGTTGTGGTTAAGACTGTTACGATGGAATTAACAAGGGTTTTAAGGATAAACAAATGAGGCTAGCCATGTTGCTGTGGCTGTGATCGTCTGATCGAGCAGCGAGCAGAGAGAGATTCCTGCATCTGCATAGGGGAGGAGACGCGGTTGCCGAGGGTTAGGTGCCACATGCGAGCTGGTGGCCGCGCCCAAGTAGCGTGAATAGTAAAAGGCCTAGAAATAGTTAATGCTCCTCTTTAGATGTGTGTTGTGTGTTGACGTCTTGATATTTATAAATGGGTGAGCAACCTGTCGAGTGTTGAGAGTGATCAGTCAACATTCAATGTTAGGAGTAGTGGTGGTAGATGCAATGCAAGCAAGCATCAAAGTTTCCCAGCACAAGCTTCCTCTGCAGTAGTAGGAGTACACTGCACTTCAATTTGCAAGTAATTACTCCAGTACTCCATATAGCACTACACCTATACTGTAAAAAAGAAAACAATTTCATTCATTTTCAGAAGTTTGTTTTTTCTTAGGAGGGAGCAGGCTATAATACTAATATCATTAACCTTTGTTGATGAGATGAGTAATGAGCTTAATTACTCTGTCCGTACTTCAATTTGCTATAATAACATGTAATCTTAGGGGCGGGGGTGATAAGATGGAAAAATTAACATTTAACCATAATCAAAACGAGGCTTCGTTAAAATACCACTCCACGCTTAGGATTCGTCAAATGCCATTTGCAATCGAGGGGTTCACCCAAATACCATTTTGGGTCAATTATCCCTTTCCTCCTGTCTTTTGCTGACCAAAACGCCTCTGGTTGAATCAATTCAAGTGGAGCAAGGAGGCGAGGAAGTAGCGGGCAAGCAGCAGGGCAGCAACGAAACGGCGCGAAGCAGACAGGGGCGGCACGAGCACGAACCCTAGCTCCCAGGCCGCTGCTGTCCTACTCGAGTAAGAAGATGGGGGGAATTTTGATGGTTTGATCTTCTTCGATTCAACTATGAGCATTTTGGACAACAGAAATGGGAGAAAAGAGAGAATTGAAAGAAAATGGTATTTGGACGAAAACCTCTAATTGAGAGTGGTATTCCGACGAATTCCAACCGCGAAATGGTCTTTTGGTGAAGCCTCATTTTAATGATGATGGAATGTTAATTTTCTCTCAGATCATGGCCTCGTGGGGTTTTTATTCAGAAATGGAAGTTTTTTATTCAGAAATGACCGATATTGACTTGATGAATCAGTACTAATCAGCAACTTTGTAGTTAGGGGGTGTTTAGGAGAGTTGGGCTAAACTTTAGCCCCTGCCTCTAGAGACTTATGTTTTTAGAGAGGGGCTAAAGTTTAGTCCCTGCCCTTAGAGACTTACGTTTTTAGAGAGAGGCTAAAGTTTAGCTCCACTTTAACCCCTCCAACCAAACATCACCTTAATCCTTCACGAACGGTTAGATCAGAAGTTGTCCTGACTCCTGACAAGAACATGTCCAATTTCTCCATTCATTCTCCTAACCTAATCCTAATCAGCAAAGCCCTGCAACTTGTGGCAATAGCTGTATCGCCATCAGTCTATCACACAGCCTGAATGCCTGTGACAGAACAGTGACATTGCGTGGCTGCGTCAGTGCCTCACAGGCCTAACTCCTAGTAACACTTTTATTTAATCTCCTACAGTGATCACCTCGGTCTAGCTAGTTAATTAGCCTGCGGTAATCAATGTCCCTGCAAGACAGAGTACCGCACTAGTGCACTGCGTTGCAATGCTCTGGCTCGAAAAAACCGTAGCTAAACGCCTCGTTTTTGCAGATAAACTGGTAGGGGGCCAAGCCGTGTGTGTTCTTTTGTACGCGGCGTCAAAACCAACAGATGCTGCCTCGATGAACAAAGGTTTTTTTTTCTTTTTTTTTCCTGGGCTCGGAGCACGATGGGTTTGACGGTGAGCTGGCCGGCCTCGCCGTCGTCGGGGGCACCAATTATTGGAACGCCCGTGTAGCCCAGCCGCTGCCGTTGAACACGGTTGCAGTTGTTGGTCCGATCGAGCTGAAGGGCCTCTTTACTTCGCGGAAAAAAAATTATATGTTATATCGGATATTTGATAGAATATTGGAAGTGGTTTTCGAACACGAATAGAAAAACTAATTTTCCTAACAACCGCAGGACGAATCTTTTGAGCTTAGTTAATCTATCATTAGGACTTGTAAGTTAATGTAGCACTTATGGCTAATTATGAATTAATTAGGCTTAAATGATTTGTCTCGCAATTTCTTTCTTATCTGTGCTACTAGTTTTTTAATATATATTTAATGCTCTATGTATGTGTTAAAGATTTGATGTGATATTTTTAGGAAAAACAATTTAGGAACTAAATTAGGCCTAAGCTAGCCGTGGTGGTTTTGGAAGTTGGAAAAAGGAAGACCTGTTGTGTACTTGCATTGTTCGCGTTTGTGTTGGCAAATGTGGTTTTCTGGAAGTTGGAAAAGGCAATATGGAAGCTACTGGCATATGAGGCCTTTTATCTTCTTTGAGCATACACCCTCTACTCTAGAATAAATTCATTTTTTACGTGAATTTGAACATAGCCAAATGAGTACGCGAATGAGCATGTGCCGATTTGCGGGACCAATACTGCAGCATTGCCGTGGAAAGAAGAGGGGCGCGTATGTTTGGAGTCTTTGAATTTGACGTAACTCCTGTGTAGAGTGGTCAGTAAGGTTCATTTGTTTTGTAAAGCCCCCAAGCGGTCAAGCCGTGATGGAATGTGGAGTAGTGGACCGGGTGAATCTCAACTTTGTGATCTTCTGCTGTACGAGTTCCACAATCCACTACTCCTTCCGTAAAAAAAATCAAAATTAGTAAGGATGTAACTATTCGTTCATATCCACTTAAAGTAAGTTTTCTTAGACAGAGAGAGTATTGCCTATAAACTCACACTTCTAGGGCTGCAGTATTAGGCCATGTTTGATTCAGCTTGGAATTATTATAATATGGATTATTAGGAGTAAACTGAAATAAACAGTTATTATGATAGATTATTACAATCTATAAGCCAGATTACTATAATTTGGTAAGTCACTTTAAAGGTGCTTTTTTAATTATTGAGTAGCTAATAGCTAACAAATAACTAATAATCCAGAGAAATAAACAGTAGCAGCTTATTCTATGTCGGCTTATTATAATCCAACTTATAGTAATCTAGTTCTATAGTCTATATTACAATAATCTTAAACTGAAACAAACAATACCTTAGTTTACATTGAATCAGTTCGAATCTTTTTTTTTTTGAGAATTAGTTCGAAGCACGTGCTTTTATTAAAATCTTAATCCAAACCGGGAAATTGGTAGAGTAGCGTCTCTTCTAAATACTATATTTGAGAGCAATTTCTTATTTGTCGTTCAAAGATTCATGCGATCTCCCTAATCTCACGTGTCAAAGTCACAAGGGTGACAACTAAGGGAGTGTTTGAGGAGAAGGGGATTGAGAAGATTGGGAAGATACGCAAAACGAGGTGAGCCATTAGCTCATGATTAATTGAGTATTAACTATTTTAAATTTTAAAAATGGATTAATATGATTTTTTAAAGCAACTTTCTTATAGAATTTTTTTTTACGAAAAACGCACCGTTTAGTAGTTTGAAAAGCGTGCGCGCGGAAAACGAGAGCCAATCTCCCCTATCACCCCTAAACGAACGATGCCTAATGAGCTAGGAGAGCGAGCAGCCAAAACCATGGCGGAGCTACCTTTTGCGCGGGCGCGCAGAGCAACGAGGAAGCCGCGCAGCAACACGTGCGCGGGCGCAGCTGAGTTCGGGCTGATATGAAGAAGCTACTCTTCTCTTTTCGTCCTAAAATAAATAAATTAAAAATATTTAAATTTATAATAATCAAATGTATCATATTTTTATAGATTATTTATTTTGAGATGTAAGAATTGTTTCTTCCATCTAGGATGGCAATTTTACCCATAGGTCCGGTATACGTGAATACCCGACCCGATGGGCATGGACGTGGGTGTGATTTTTTATCCATGGGCACGCCCGTCCGAGACCCGAAGACGTTATGGGCAATAGGCGGGTTTCATTTTTTACCCGTGGATAACCCATGCCCGACTCGATACATATGTATTAGCTAATTTTGACTCATTTATTAATTCTTATACCATTTCTCTCGGTTCATTTGCGATGCTAACTAATATTAAGTTGTGATGTAATTCAAATTATCATTGATAACCGATAATTTGGTAAATTATTGATTTTATTTCTCTTTGTTAAATTACATATCTTTCAAGTTATTCATGTGAGATCCATTGGATACCCGCCGGACATACCCGCGCCCGCTGGGCATGGGTACGGGCATGGAGTTTTGCCCGCTAACTCTAGTGGATAGGGTTTAGGCATGCAATGTCGGGTATCGGGTCGGGCATGGTTTTGCTCTACCTATGCCCGACCCGACTCATTGCCATCCCTACTTCCATCCATAAGGATATACGTACACAACAGAGCATATGCATATTGTCGACGTTTGATGTCTCGACTACGGTATTTGGACAGTATGGGGATCGTCGGTGCTAGGGTATACGCGAGACTGAGGTAAAAGAGATGGAGACAGAGATTTTTATACAGGTTCGGGCCCCTGAGCTATCAGGTAATAGCCCTACATCCTGTTGGCCGAAGCCGATGTTGCTTTTTATTCACCATAATCACACCAGTACAATATGTGGGATAGCCTATCTAACTTTTGTAGACATGGCGGTCTGAAGGTTTGACTCGTAGTCGACAACAGGGTAGCCTTCCTCCTCGAGCTCACGCCCGACGAAATCAGAGACCGTGCTAGATCCCTACGGCCGGCCTCTGAAGGTACCGGATATGGTCGATCCAGGCATATCTCTGATATCGATATCCGGCAGCTTGTCTTGGCGTATGTAGGCTTGTATGTTGTGGCTTCTGGTGGGTGTTGATTGTCTCTTCATGGTGAGTGTGTGTCCCCCTGTCCTTCTAGGGGGCTTGTATTTATAACCATAGGTGTACCCTTATCCAAGTAGAACTAGGGAAATCAATATGGATACAATCCGAGTAGTACTTGTCGTTTCTATGTAGAACTCTAGTTGTCTTTCCATATCCGGAACTCCCTCCTATATCCGTAGGTTATTTCCGTATAGGACATGGTATGTGATAGGTCCTACCGAGATTTAGTCAACTAATTATGTGGTATCCATAACCATGATACACATACAGCGGCAAGCTTACACATGCTCTCATCGATGATGTCCCTTCTGGTTCTGGGACTATCTGTGCATGTAAACCGCGCGTGGTCGACGGATCCACCGCAGCTGCCCGCCGTTCCTTCCATCCAAATTCCGAAACCCCCACGCGTCACGTACCACACATCTCAAAGCGGGTCCAATCCCAAACAACCAAGTAGTACAACGTACGATCGAGCTAGCATAGCCACCAAACCGAAAATCCGCCTAGGATCCCCCCACACGGCTAGGTTCGCCGCTCCTCGCTCGCACCACCGATCGATCCACGACGCCGCCCACACGCAGACGCAGGCGCCCCGCGGCGCGCGCTGCTCGGGCCACGTCGTCGCGGGCGCCGAGCACCACCAAGATGCTCGCGATCCAGCCGCATGTGATGCAGCCACCCACCCCAACCCAAGCAGCACATGCGACGCGACGCGAGCGAGCCGACGCGCAGGCGGCGTTCGCGCGGGGGGGAGGGGGAGGTCGGTCGCCGGGTCGACGGGGGGGCGCGGAGCGCGTGACCGTGTGACGGGAACAGCGGGAGCAGCGCGACCAGAGGTCACATGTGGGCGATCGGTTTTTGGCCTTTCCTGTCCAAGAAAGGTCAGCAGCTGCGGTACTAGCCTGGGGCGCCGGCTCGGATTTCCGATGGATCCAGCAGCGCGGCTCCGTGTCGTCGTCCTCCTCCTACTACTCCTGCTGCAGAGATGCTCGTGGCAACGTGTGGCGTTGCAGATCATCACAGTAGTCAGAAGGAGTAGTACACGCATCTCACACATGTCGTCGAGTCTGTGCCACCCCCCAATAATGCGCATGCGTATAGTACCTGTTGGGACTTGTGGAGTTGTGGTTCTCTGCGGCATTTGTGGCCTTGGTTCGTCTACCGGCCCGGTGCCAGATGACATGGACTGAGCTGGTGGTGACTAGTCGAGAGATGTTGCAGGTTGAAATGAACTCCTGCCAGAGTTCAGGATAATGACGATGATGGTTTCGGTCTCTGACTGAGCAGGGGAATCTAGATTCATGCAACCTCCTTTGACAACAATGGGGGTAGGATTGCGCATGTTTGATGTCACCGTCGCAGAATTCACGGACAAGAGATGCTTTACACCTTTTCCTGAGAGCTTTGACGATAAGACAAACAGGCCTAAAAGGGTGTAGGATAAGATGATGTGAATTTCTGTGCCACCGTCGCATTCGTGGGAAAGTAAGAGTAAATCATGAGAGCCACGGGTGAGTGGCATTTCTTTCTTGCTTTGTTTCTAAAAGAGACCGACTAACCTAAGACTCTGTTGGCTAGCATTTGACATCATGTATGTTATGGTTGATCCCAAAGACATGATAGCCTTCTGGTGCACCTTTCTTTCAGTGGATAATTATTGCATTTGCACTATTTTTGGTCTCCCAATCATTGAGTAAATGTATAATTGTGGTGTTTAGAGAAATCAACACCTACTGAAAGGAGATCACTGGTCTATGGGTACCCATGTTACTAGCACAGATCTTCAAAACAGAAACTGTCAACTAAAGTATATGGCTGGAGGCCCAGATCAGTAGGAAAAATCTCACATGTACCATAACACCATCATCCGCACAGTCCGATTCAAACTAGCCACAATTTCTATTTCGCAAGAGTACGTATCCTAATGTAGGTTCGCAGCTACAGCAATGTCCGCAACGGTTTACAAAAGGTATAAGCTGGTTACGAGCCAGTTGCACCGCTGGCAGCACCATCAGATTTACTCTTCTCTGCGTTAGCAGCATCATCAGCATTTTCTTTACTCCTCCTCTGAGTTAGCAGCATCATCAGCATTTTCTTTACTCCCCTCCTTTGTGCTACCAGCATCAGCGACATTTTCGTTACCCTTCTTTGCGTTAGCAGCATCAGCGGCATTTTTGTCACCGTTCTCCTTTGAGATAGGAGCATCAGCGGCATTTTCTTTACCCTTCTCCTTTGGTCGAGCTACAGGAAAATCCTCCTCTTGTTGCCGTTGCCATCGGAAATTTGCGGCCTCAATCCAGCGGGGGTGGACCAAAAACTTCTTGTTACTAACAGCCCAGCGAGCCTTCTCCGTTCCTAGATCCAAAGCAACAACATGGGTGACCGTAGAATCCACATCTGTGCAGCAAACGGCACCCAACTGCTCGGCCATCTTCCAGATCATCTGATCTTGTTGGCGCTGATGTAACGGGAATACACGCGTAAACACTAGTTTGCAGCCTTGAAGTACTTCCTGCCGTACCCTCTTGATCACCTAGAGAGGGATATATACGTACACCAACCAGATATTAGCCAACGATTTTTTTTTAATAAAAAAACAGCACTAAAGGGGATATATTTAGCACTCTGTAGTTCATAACCATTTGAAATATTGATCTACACCAAAACTGAATTTTGTCTATGTTAAGTTCTTTTCATATTGATTGTACCCCTAGATCTTATCAATCAAAAATAGCTTTACAGGTAGGAATGAATAACGCTGTCCAAGCAATGGTAACATCAACTTATACAGTGTGAAAAAAATCTGTTGTAATGAATACCACTGTACAACTAAAAGATATAATGTATAATAAAGAGCCTGCAGGGTAATTGCAAGTCTTGTAGTCTACCTGTCTTACATCCCGTGAAGAAAGAGGTTTTTGATCATCCTACAAGTGAGATGTACAGTAGTACTTGATTAGATGAGAAAAAAGAACTTTGACCTTATATATTACTCAGGTTTATGCACAATAGATAATAGAAAGTTGAGATTAATAGACGATAAAACTGTGATAAGACCATGAACTTAATTAGCCTACCGGATCAAAGAAAATTGTGTGTATGCGCTCCAAGACATCTAAAATTGTAGCTAAAGCACCATCATTCTCCCTTTCGTCCTGCATTGTCTCTGACAAAGATCTGGCACCAAAACCAAATTGGCGACAACTAGAAGCAAAATAATGATATCTCTCCATTAGAATCAGATTTTCTTTATGTTTCTGCCACACCTGAAAAGAAAAAAACCATTTAGGCCGGATACACGATGTGCATCAATGTAAATGATGAATTAATTCAGCCCTTCAACATTTAAACAATACAGGATGAATGTTTCTACTGCTGTGTAGAAGCAAACATAGAACAGTCAGAGACCAAAACAAACTTTCAGTGGCCAAAGTAAACATTAACTAGTTCTAACAAACTACAGACGGTAATTACTGGCAGTATTATCATATAAAATGTTTATCAACCATGTTCACTGGATTATTTGCACTTACATACTCAGTGTCATCAAGAATCACTGCAACACTTTCATCTCCAAGAACCACATCAAGACCTTTCTGGTGTCGCTGAGTGCAATCAGAGTTCGAAATCACCTTTGAGCCAAAATATACATTATCAGGGTCAAGAAGTTTTGCTATTTCAATTGCATAAGCCTTGTCACCCATAGTGTATATATACATCTCAAACATATCACTTGCTTCTTTTAAAAATCTACGGACAAATGGTCTCAACTTTGTAAGCATCTGCATTGTCTCCAATGTGAACAAGCTTCTGTCCGGAACAACTGCATTTAAGCATGTTTCTGGTTAAGTAAAATTGTAGATGACTAATTCATGGTTAGGCAACAGATTTAGGAAGGATCAAACCACAATAAGGTAATATGGAAGAATGCAACCTCACCATTAATTAGAATTTAGTGCTAAGTAATAATGCCATAACTTCTATCATAATAGAAGCAACTAGAATTGATGTTAGTTTTACTTTTCAGTGTCTGCAAGAAGCAACCTTCACCACAAATTCTAAATGTCATAAAAATCACATTTACAGTGAAAGAATATGACAAATAGCTATGACATTTCCGCAGAATTTTCATATTTCAATGTACATTACAGGCCAACTTTTCCCTTTTTTTTAAAATGGACTCCAAACATACAAAAGGAACATCTAGTTTTGGACTGAAGGTAGTATCTCTGTGCTCATGTTTACAAAATATCAAAGTTTGTAAATCAATAGCTAAAAACTTACAAATTCTCCAATTTAAATACAAAGACGTACACATTACCTTCTTTAGCAGCAGATTGAATTCCCAATTCGTTTTCAGCAGCAGAAAGATCAAAGAGTTTGGTTGAGTTGATCAGTGTATGATCCAAGTCCAAAATGAGTACTAGTTTTCTTTCTCGCAATAAATTCTTTAAATCAGCTCCACGCAGTCTGTCAATTTCTGTTGTACCTAGCCTCAAACCCTGCGTTGAAATAATTCTGTTAAATTCAGATAGGACAATTGGAAATAAAAATGTAACTGGGAAAGATAAGAATATATCAAGAGATGCAATGCTTGCATAATACTACGTACTGGAAAGAGTGTGATTTTGGGAAAGGTAAATGCAATAAATAAGCATTACAACACTTGTATTATAGTAAGGACTGATTTAAGTCAAAGGAGCCTTAAAAATTCAAAGATATTTTCCGCTTCCTGTTTGACCGTACCTTATGGATGTAACCAAAAGCAACTCCTGGAACATCTTCCTCATCTTGTCTTTTCCCACATCTATAGCAAAGTCCACCAAAAAACCCAGGATGTGGTGGGCATTCATCAATTTTAACATCTTTAGAAGAACCTGCAACAGTGTACCATCTGCTCATGGAAATAAAGGAAGTCTTGACAGAAGGCAACTGGGACTCCATCTAAAAGTAGAACTGTAGAAGAAACTGAAGCCAAATGTGAAAAACTGATGTTCCTCTCTAAAGTCCAGACACAGCATGGAACCTCAACAATTAAATGATTAAAAGCAATAACATACACCCCCCCCCCCAAAAAAAAAAAAAAAAAAAAACTCCTACGACACACACACAAGAATGGGGACAGTAAATCTGTAACCACATCAACTAAATAGTATATAAAAAGTAAATAAATTTTTGAACGCATTTAGTAGATAATCAACTAATCAAGTGCCCCCCCTCCCCCTCCTCTATGAAGCCAAATGTTAGTGGGTTGGAAGTGAAACAAATTAGCATACCAACGGTATCCTCATCTGACTTCATTACTACTGCTTGATGACGGTGTTGGTCCTCCACTCTACGCCGTTTGGTACTGCATATTGCATGCCGTTGACAGCAGTCAGATCCAAAATACAAAATCCAGAAAACAGCTCACTATTAGTATTTTCTAAACAAAAGGACATGGATTGCATGTTCAGCCAAGCTTTAGCATATCCAATAAATGAAAGGAAAATTTTCTATCATACCATCAAATAACCATTTAGTTCTATACTATCGGAATTAAATTTTTACAGTATGTATTAATGACACTCAAATAGCACCCCATTTCATTTAAACACAACCATCAAAAGTGCTCTTTTCTGTCATGTTGACCATTTTGCCCTCATCCGCAAAAAGAAAATTTCCCTGCATTCCCACAGCTGGTTCTTCCCTCCCCAACTCATTTCAGTGCCAAGTCACTTCAAACTCACCAATGCACCCCCAAGACTGTCAATGTTTACCCAACGAATGTCAAAGGCACGGACCGCACAGAAGATAAGAAGCCATCTCCAACCCCTAATGGGTGATAGGGAACCAAGAGCAGCATTGAAATGGCAACTTAGGCATATTATGATTATATTGTAGTGTACCACAAAATTCCAGTGGTATAAAACAAGATCAGTGATATTTTGGTGGTATACAACCAATTTTTCCTTAAAACTATAGCGCATTTAGTTCACCAACATATAGGATTCTTACTACAGCGTAAGCATATTTGGATGGCCAGCTTATTATAGGATCAACATATGCTAATACGTATTGCCTGCCTTCAGCATATAAAGCCATAGGTAGGCAATTAAGCTACCACAAATGAGAAAATTTTCATACCATACCAGAACTAAGGAAGTTGTGGTATCTATTCAAATCGTAGAAAGCAATCTCATGGGATCTACTATTTGGATGGACTGTCATTCACAATTTCACAATTGCAGATAAGCAAATCACTTGTAGGTATAATGAAATGAAGTGCAGGCTACATGAACAGTACGGACTTCAATAAACCCTAGAAAAAATCCCCCGCGATGATGATCAAATTCGTTGCCATCAGCATTCGCACAACTGAATCCAGCAACCATCGCAATTCAAGCGGAACAGGAGCGAAGACCCTCGAGCACCCATCTAACCGGCCCAATCAAACAGTAAAACCCTAACAGGTTCGAATGGGGACCAAATCTGCTCGCCGTCACCGACCGTCCAACACCGAAAGCGCGAGGAGCACAGAGCCCCCGAGCGCCTCAAGCCGCCGCCATACCCAACTCGACCGGCTCCTCGCCCCTCGGGACGAGGTGAGAGTACGGAGAGGCGCGTACCTGCTCTGCTCTACGATGGCGTCCTCTTGTTCCACGACCACCACCACATCCTCCTCCTCCTCGTCACCACCTTCGTCGTCGTCGTCGGTGGCGGCGGAGGGGTCTCCGGCGGAGGCCGAGTCGGCGGCGGAGGTCAGCTCGAGCTCCGCGTCGAGGAGCGCCGCGAAGTCGTCGCTGCCGCTCGACGACGACGGGGAGGACGGCGACGGCGACTCGGCGGCGAGGCTCATGACCGAGGGCAAAGGGGCGAGCTTTGGTCGGTTGGGGTGGGTGGATGCGCAAGTGTTGTGTAATAAATCATAGGGGGAAGAAAAGCTGGCCCGCCAGAAGAAGGCCTCCGTTTGGGCCTCGTTTGGGCCATCATCTCAGGTGAAACGGCCCATGATGCCGCGAGATCTCCCGGCGGCGGGATAAGTTCAATTTGTCTCTCTTAACCAGTGGCCGAATCTTATTTGTATCCTTAAATCACAATACCAAATATGTAGACCCTGAACTATTAAAACCGGTGCAATTTGACTCTCTCGACGGTTTTGGAGGGTGGTTTCGTTGACTACGTGGCGGTGTTACCTTTTCTACGTTCTACGTGACGTTGACCGGATGAGGCAACGCGCGGGGCGCCGACTCCAACGCGAGGCTTCGGCTTGTGACTTCGCGGCTCCCGAGCCCAGACGCGACGCTTGCACCGGTTCCTCTGCAAGCTCACTGACAGCCTGCGAGACCACCCAAACTCGTGCCAGCTCGGCTCGGTTCCGATGTGGAGTTTTGAGACCACAGTCCAGGGTCACGCGTTTTACATGACCTAAGTTCGAAAGCTTGCTGGTTCCCACGCGATTGACGATGGATTAATTAAAAACTTACTCAAACACGGATGACGTATCAAAATCTTAGCAAAAACATCTTAAATTTTTATAATAGTAGAGATTTACTAATAAAAATAGGAAACATATCCTATGCACACAAGATTTCCGTGCACACCAACTGGCAAATATCACGAAAAATTCTAAAAAAAATTTGGACATTTACTCATAATAGTACTACACATATCTGCAAAATCTCATATTTAAATTCATTATATTTTAGCCGTAGCAAAAAAGTGAAAAATCTGACAGATTTAAGGATAAAAATTTGTCAGAATTTTATCTTTTTTTGTTACGGTTAAAATATAATGAATTTGAAGATAAGATTTCACATGTAGGTGTAAAACTATTGGAAGTATGTGTCCAATTTTCTAGAATTTTCTGTGATATTTACTAGTTGGTGTACACGAAGTGTCCACGGGAAGCTTGTATGCATAGGATATGTTCCCAATAAAATATTTTTACAAAAATTTGGTTTTAAAGTTTTTATCCTTGCTAAAATTACACCCCTAACGTTATATGGGAGGCTTTTTATGCCGTGGCACATATCCTTTGGTATGCTGTAATAATTGAGCGATTGATAGGTGGTCCCCTTGCAGCTCTTAGGAGGGTGGCAAACGAGTTGCCTGTAAAATAGCGACATACGATATTTTGCAAGGTCCTGGCTATAAATGGCCAACCCTGGTCATTTTATAGGTGGTCTCTGTAACCCTTTGGGAGAGCGGCAAGGAGTTGCTTGCAAAATGACCGGTTATCCTTCATCACTCGATGTGACCGTTACAATGTGTCAATGGACGTGTGCCACGTCATAAAAAATGCATTTTGGAAGGGAGAGGAGTTAGGGATATAGAATTGTAAAACTTGAAAACCAGTTTGTTTTAAAATATTTTAATAAGAGTAAATTGCATTGGAGATACATAAACTTGTTAGATGGGTACAATTTAATGCATAAACTTGTGAAATGCTCGTTTCAGTACACAAACTTGTCTAGTTAGTGCGAACGAGGACCAAAATAACTTGGCAATATTAATTTTACAAAGCTGATGTTGATTAAGAATTGTGACGTGCATACGTGTAGTGAGTATGCATAAAAAAAGCAATATTTATAAATTTGGTCTCTACTTTATCCTTCATCATCGAAATGATGAATTCCATATATCCTGATTGGATTTTTTTATCACTGTTGGATTTTTTTAATCTTTTTCTACTATTACTATATCCTATTCTTTTTTTTATTGAAGATGTGTATGTCTAGTAGCAACCTTCTCTGATATATGTCTACATAGCATCCTAATCAACTTCTAAATCAATAAGATTAGCCATGCAGTGTCCTTTTCGTCTTCCCCCGCATGCACCAGACAAGTTCATGCACCAAAATAAACATTTTACAAGTTTGTGCACTAAATTGCACCCACCTGACAAGTTCGTGTACCAGCAATGCAATTTACTCTTTTAATAAGTAAAATTAAAAATTAAAAAGGGAAATCCGAGATCTCCCGACGGCGGCGCGTGTTTCGCCTGCGCCGATGGCGGCAGTTGGCGCGGACGCCCGACACGAGATCGCCGACGCGATCGCGCATTCGCGCCGCGCCCACCAGCAGAGCAGAAGTGCAGGGGAGACCGAGTGGAGGAGCCGGTTGGGCATGGAGACCAGGGAGGAATCCCACGATGCCAGCGTCAGACGAGAGCTTTGTCAACGACAACGACAAACGCCGACGCGACGCGCGATATCCCCCCAGCCTTAACTTAAGATCGACGTCACGTCGTCGTCGCCGTGGAGAAAACAATCCCCAGAGTTGGAAGGCGTGGAGTTGACCTGACGCGGGAGGTTGTGAGAAACTGAGAACCAACCAACCAACCGCTGAGCTGCACGCGTGGTTGCCGGAGATTTTGCTGCTCGATTCCTGCACTACCGCTGCTGCTTCCTTTTCGCGTGCGTCGGCAGCTAGCGCGCGCAGCAGCGAGCTTGTGCTGAATACGGCAGTATTGCTCGCTGTCGCGTGGCGCGCGCACTCGCGTAGTACACCGTCGCGAGCACGCACGCACGCGCATTGCCTCGATCGATCGAGCCCTCTCGACGGGAGTTTTCTTTTTGTCGCCGGTGTGTCTCTCCTTTTGTTTACTCCCTCGTGGGCTCCTGTCAATCGTCATGTGCAAAGCCGGTCAGATAGATAGATAGATATTCAGATGTTTCGTCTTTTCTCAGGCCGGGAGAGGAAGACAGGAAGAGACGTCGAATTGCACGTGTTGTGTGCAGCCATGCAGGTGTCAATACATGTGTGATGTGTCTACTACCAATCGCATGACCTGGTCGCTCCTTTCCTCGTTTGTTCAAGTTTAACCAGTAACCACACCGACACCACGCGAGGTCCAATTAAGTTCAATTTCGCTTTGGTTTTATATCATTGATATGTATGCATGGCTGATTGTTTCGCTTTGGTTTTATTGAGTTTATGATTAAACAAATTACCAACTTCAAGCAGTACCAGAGCTAGAGGCACTATCGACCCTAGGCGACTAATATCGCTCCTAGGTGGCTAGGTGTCCGATCACTTCTTGTTGATATCGATGGCACCCTGCACCCGATAGAGCAATCTGCAGTGGAGATGTAATGCGCAAATTAAGCTAGCTTGGGTGGCCGTCCAACTATGGCCTAGCTACGATACTTCAAGATTTATCAGATTTTGAGGGGAAAACATTAAAATTGTGGTGGTTAAGTATCATAGTATATCTATTAAGTTTACTTATTAGGGTTTAAAATTCTCGTGCGAGTAGCCTTTGGATAGATATCATGTGAGGTCCATAAAAAAAATTATTAAGCGCTATCTAATGTGAAAATGCAAGTGTCGGACGTCCAATGGACCCGAGAAAAATCGGGCGCCGCACCGCCCGCCGCCCACGCGCGTGCTCCAGGCGTCCCCACCACGCTCCACGTGTCCCCCACCACACGCGTCCCCGTTACAACAGTCGTCCGGATATAACAGAAACACCCTATTAAGGGAATCCGTTTTATTTTTTTCCACCAACAATATTTCAGCAAGTGAACTCGTGATGTTTCATTATGCATGAATAAAATGTTGCAGTGGGTTTTTTATACTGTTTAATATTTTCCATCTTGATGGACACGTGGGTTGTTGATATACACGGGGTTTAAGTGTTGAATGGCTTCGAATCATTCGTTGCATACGTTGAACAAAATTGTTTCATCTAGCGATCTGACCGTGTTTCACTTTTTTAAAGAATTGAAACATTCTTTCGCTATTTGCTGAAACTTTATTTTTATATAGGGTAAAAGAGCGTCTGATTTTTTGGAACCCGTTGTTTCATATGTTGTAGCAAAATGTTTCATGAGGTAATTTAGTTGTGTTTCAACTTTTTAAAAGACTGAAACATTTTCGATCTATTTAGTGAAACATATTCTGTCAGGGTTACGGATAAGGTATACCCTCTATCCTTGGATATACGTTGTATGCTGACACAGTATACCTGTGCGTATACGGATATTTCCTGTATATATTAAGAAAATCTATCACGAGATAGAAACGGAGTCCACAGATGGAGGGAGTTCTACTCGGACAAGACTGGGTCGTTACCATATCGTGAGGGGTCCGATATCTCCGAGTCCCACTTGGAGATCAACTGATCCGCGGTATAAAAGGGACCCCCCGGGCAGGACCTAAGACATCGAATCTCACTGCCAACACATACACCACAGCCTACGAAGCCGGAGCCTACAGGAGCCAAGTCGCCGGGTGATCTAGTCGAACCAACTTGACTACGATCTCGTCGGTATCATTGAGTTCCATTATTCCCTTTGTAATATGTGACTTCCATCATATAATCCCATACCAACTGGATTAGGGCTATTACCTATCAAGGGGCCTAAACCAGTATAATCCTTGTCTTCTATTTGCTTGATGTCGTATTACGTAGATCCTCGTACCAGCGTACCCCAATACCCTCTATATCCGGTCTACGGGTATCCCCCGTCGACATATTCGATCTTTCAAAAATCGGGCGCTCGATTTATAGGCGCCTCCTATCTATTGAGCATATAAAAAAGGGTGTATTTGTACTTTGGGTTTGTTGGAACCATGCCACCCTATATTTGCAAAATTTGAGATATGCCACCCGTATCTCAATGACATATAGGACCCACATGAATCGATGACATGTGGGTCAGGGTGGCATATCACAAATTTTGCAAAATTTGTGTGGCATGGTTCAAATTGTCCCTTGTACTTGTGTGACGGTGGTGTGCCTCCTTCCTGCTACAAGGAAAAAAAGATTAGATTTTGAGATGAGCCAAGTTCTTTAGGACAGATCAGTATCTAGCTTGTGTGAAATGTCGGCATGGTCCCTTTCCTCATTTTTCATGTTTAACCACAGTAATATCCACACCACCCCTAAGGTCTAAGGATTTTGATGTGCAAGGCTGGTTGCGTAACTTAACTTGGTTTCATTGGACTTACCCTCTTCAGATCAAATTTTCTAGGTGGTTTAAACATATAGAGTTACGAGATGACGATTTGACGACTCCGTGTTGATGCGCGGAGCAATTTTGGACGCTAACGTCATGACGTAGAAATGATCAATTTTCAGAATGACCTTGATTTCACTAGGTTGATTCACTTTTGTAGAACTGAATGAATGATCAATACAGTGAATCGGTAAAGAAAGATAACTATTGCCCTAACCTAATGCTCGGTAGGAAAAAAGACCTAAAGAAAGGTTTTGTCAGTTGTGTTGCTAACTCCAATTTGCTACGGAAGTGACCCTTTCTATTTATTTATTTATTTATAGAGATGACTACACTCGCGAAAACAAACACTTTGCACACGCAAAAGTAACCAAAGCCTAAAACTAAAGCCTGACATAATTTTTTGCGTAACTTCACATAGTTGAAAACTATATAACTCTATCTTCATTTAGATATAACCAAACCAAATTATGATTACCAATTGCCTTTTCACATTGTTTGGTCGTATTCTCAAATATAGCGTGCGCTCTCTCTCTCTCTCCTATAGGAGGATCTCTATCACATTTAACAGTTTGTTTTTTGAAACTATCAAATACAACTATATTATAATTAAAACGTAACCCTACATACATTGTAATTAATTTGTAACATTTATATACTTCATTGAAATGTGTATGTGGGCAACTGGTTAGCAGCACGAACCATTGTCCTACAAAGCGGGAGTTTGACTTCCACTAGCGTGAGTCGGATAATTTTTCTCGGAAAATGCTAGGGATCGGGCGCCCGCCGCTTCCCGCGCCTCCGCGCGGGCCTCCGTGCCGTCCCCACCATGCGCCCCACTACATGCGCCGTTGCAATAAATTGCCTACATATTATGGAAACGCTCTATTAAGGGAATCCGTTTTAATTTTTGTTCTACCAACAATGTTTCAGTCAGTGTACTCGTGATGTTTCACTATGTATAGATCAAATGTTGCAGTGAATTAAAACATCCTTTCGCTATTTGTTATAACATTGTTTTTATATATGGTGAAACAACACCTGATTTTTTGGAAACCGTTTGTTTCATGCATTATAGCAAAATGTTCCAAGAGGTGATTTAGTTGTGCTTCAGCTTTTTAAACGATTGAAACATTTTCGGTCTATATAGTGAAACAATTCTGATCTATTTGGTGGAACAACGTCCGATTTATAGGCGCCTCGATTTTTCTCCTGCCTTGCATGAATCTAGAGAGAATACGACGGTAAAAAAAAATCAAAAGCGTTGAAGAAGAAAAGCTTTACGTTCTTCAGAAATTCCGATTCCTTTATATGTCAATTTGACAATATCGGCTACGATACAAGTAATTACTTTAGGCCAAATTAAGTCTCCAGCCTGAATGTTTTTGTCCACACATGTGCTGGGAGTCAAATCAGGGTGTTTTTTTTTCTTAAGTTATGCGGATATGACACATTTGGGCCCATGATTTTTAATTAAGTGTGTTAACAGGATAGTACTCCCTCCAGTCCAAAATATAAGCAATTTTGGATCCTGACACGGTCTTCAAGATGCTACTTTGACCAACAATATCTATAAAAATAAGATGTTTTAAATAAAAAATTTGCATATATATTATGATAGTTTGCTTAATAATAAATCTAGTAACATCAATTTTATATGATTGATCTTTTTTTTTCTTATTAATGGTTAAAGTTAAAAACGTTTGACTTGTTATTATGCTAAAAATGCTTATATTCTGGGACGGAGGGAGTACTATCTCAGTCCAAAATTAGATGTCGTTTTGACTTTTTTGCTTGTAACCTTTTACCATTCGTCTTATTTAAAAATTAGTACAAATATAAAAAGAATAAGTCATACTTAAAATATTTTTGATAATAAAGCAAGTCACAAACAAAACAAATAGTAATTTCATAATCTTTTAAGTAAGACGAATGGTCAACCATTACAAACAAAAACTAAAAACAATAAGTATGTTGGGATGGAGGGAGTATTCACATAGGTGCCATTCAGGATAAAATGACTTCAATTTTCAGCAGATGTGTGCAAGTTGAGTTGAAGAGTGTTGAATACCCGGTTTTAAAGTTAAGATGTATATTTTAGATTAACACAAAAGTTGAAATTAAGGAGGTAAAATAAACTTATCCCTATGTAAAAATACCTGCAGGTTGCCATCGTACAGTACACTACCCGCAGCTCGTCCGGCCCTACGGGGCCCAAGTGCAAAAAAAAAAAAAAGCACAGTCAGCATCCAGATCACATTCGTGGACATCAGCACAGATTCTCATCTAGTCATTTGGTTCCGGCAGCGTCGCTGCACTGCATCTCCCTTGTCTCCCTCTCACAAGTTTTCCGCCGTTCGCAAGGCAAAAATTCTGAAGCAAGTTGACGCAGCAGCGAGAGCGCGTGGTTTAATTGGTTGGTTTTGTGCTGTTTTCTCTAAAAAAAGACACTGTTTGTTCGTTTTGTTTTCTTGCTTCAGAAATGATCAACAGAGACCTATACCTGCATAACGACTCAGAAATATCCTGAACCATTTTAAGCCAAGTGTTTACTACTGAAGAATATGATCACATATGGTGACAGTGACACAATGGCATATCGATTGTAGATCACATAATTAAGCCACGGGTTTTTCATTCAGATGCATCCATGCATACATATGCAAGCCAATCAATAATATTGATAACGGCTACTAATTACACCTCAATCACCAATGATATAACGGAGTCATATACCGTTCTTGACTGATGATCAATCAAGAAGCTATAAGGTGAGAGAAAAATATAGATCGAAAGAGGCACTGTGAGATGCCAGAGATCAAAAGTGTTCGATCAATCACGTAGTTATGGATACCATCTCCTAGGTAGAGATGGATCAAGGTGATTAATTAATTAAGCTTAATTTAGCCTAGAAATTGATTGATTAGTAGTTGATGTGATGATGATGTTGATGTGTCCGTCATCTTAAAAGTGGTTCAGGAGGTGGCCACCCAGAATGGGGCAGCCTGCTCCGGCTCCCACTTCTTGCCGCGCCTCGCCGCCGCCGCCGCGGCGACCTCCGCCTCCACGCACCGCCCGCCGCGAACGTACTTGGCGACGCCGCCGTACTCCTCCTCCGGCGTCGCCTCGTCGCCGGCGTCGTGCTCTTCTTCCTTCTTCGTGACGATGGCGGCGGCGTCCTCTGCCTCTTGCTTGATCAGTTGCTTCTCCTTCTGGTGGCACTCGGCGGCATTGCTGCAGCCGGCGCAGGGGACGAGGAGGAGGCGGAGGCGGCCGCCGCAGCGCTCGGCCTGCACCCCGGCCGTCCGCACCGCGTACACCGCCAGCCGCCCGTCGCGGCGCTCCTGCACCATGCGCACGCGGCTCCCGCCGCGCGCCAGCGTCGTCAGCGGCGGGGGCAGCGGCGCGCCGCCGCGGGGGCCCGCGCGGCGCGCCCTCGCCGCGGCGGCCGCCAGCTCCACCATCGACCCCGCTTCCTCCTCCCGGGCGCGCCTCTTCCTCTCCGCGCCGTCGGTCTCCACCACCACGGGCATGGCATCCTCAGCCGCCGCCGCCGCCGCAGCAGCAGCGACAACGACGGCATCGGCGGCGGTGGCCGCCGCGCCGTCGACGCCGCCGGTCTCGCACCCGAGCGCCTCGGTGCACATCTCCAGGTTCTTGATCCTCCTCCCGCCGCCACCACCATACGCCGCGGCCTTCTTCACCGCCACCGCCCCATGCCGCGGCGCCTTCACGGCCGTCTCCGCCTGCGCCGCCGCGTACAGCGAGCTCCAGTCGCCGGCAGCAGCCGCCGGCGTGATCTGCGGCGGCGAGTCGAGCAACGAAGGCATGGTGTGGAGAGATAGATCGAACAAGAATGCGGACGCGGCTGCTTATATAAAGGTTTCTGGAGATCGAGGTGGTGGACGCGATCGAACGCCGATCGAGGCGGATCGGAGCGGACGACGTGGAGACGACGGCGACGGGGAGGAGGCGCTGCCGCCACGAGAAGAAGCAAATGGAGCTCGAGCTCGGCTCGCTCGCTTGCTAGCTCAGCTCAGCTGCGTTTGTGGGTGTGTGGGGAAGAGGAGAGCGAGTACCACTCATTTATATAGGGCCACACAAGGAGGGGGTAAAATGGTAAATTCATAATTAAACCCTCCTAAAAAAATTAAATTCATCTTTGCTTTTGCTTAATTTGCTTTTTCCAGTGTTGCTGCTGTTAGCTAATGGCTCAATGACGGCGATTCCTTAATGCAAAAAAAGAAGGGTCGCCATTGGAAGGGCAGCTGCTGCTGCTGGTTGTGTGCTACTCTCTCTGCCCTGTAAAGTTAGGCAGTGTCCTCCAATGGTGAATTTGCCTTTTTGTGCAAGTGAGTGTGGTGACGTCCTCAAATGTGCTGATTTTATGGCTTATACAAGAGATAGTTGGTCACTGAAAGTGCATCAGCTTGGAGTTTATAGGGTGTTAGAATGAAGCTCCAACTGGCACTGACGCATGCTTGATTGCCTTTGAGTTAGGGCCAATGGAAATAAATATATGGAGCCACTCGCAATTAGAATGGGGTAATTGGTTGTCCACTGTTCACTGGTTGGCTGGGAGTTATACTTAAATATTCAATCTAGGCCGATAAATGCGTGCAAATGTCATAGACCTATAAAGGTAGAAGTTTTTTTTTTACTGTACTTAAGGTTGTGCAGTATCAAATCTTAGCTGTTGATCTAGCATCATCCAACGGTCAAAAATCATCCGTACCTCGTGGTACCGCACCTCCCCATTGAAACGATACCGTGGGTGGGAGGTGTCACGCCCAGAAATTCCCGAATAGGATTCCAAGCAGAATGTGTATTAAAACCCCCGTCCAGGACCGGCCGGGTACACAAACGACAAAGTTGACATACAGATCCACGTCTTACAAACATCATAAAGTCTTACATAAATGCAGCAGAAAAATTAAAAGATAACTGGAGCTAAGCCTTGACTTGGACCGCAGCGGGATCACCACTCCACAGGCATCCTCGACAGCACGAACGAAGCCTACTCCTCGGAGAAGCCACCATTTGACAAATACTCAAACTCTGGGGTTTGGGGAAAATAGAGC
The DNA here is from genome assembly GCF_034140825.1 of Oryza sativa Japonica Group. Lineage (NCBI taxonomy): Eukaryota > Viridiplantae > Streptophyta > Magnoliopsida > Poales > Poaceae > Oryza > Oryza sativa. Next base: position 19,019,516 of record NC_089039.1, on the reverse strand, counting down.
AAGACTGAGTACTACCCACCGTACTCAGCAAGTCATATCAAGGGATAGCTATAGAGGTTCGTTTGCATAAAGCGAGCATTTATAAATAGTAGTTGAAAGTAGTAAAACAATTGTAATAATTAATCAATATTAATCATCCACTGTCCAACGCTATACCACGTTGCAACAGGCCCAACCACCCACCTATACTATTCAATTCCATTAGACTAGACTAGGGTGAAACTAATCACGGTGAATCTGGTTGACCGCCCATAACCGCGGGCACGGCTATTCGAATAGATTTACTCTGATCAGAAGTGTACAACTATACCCACAAGACATAGCCCCACGACACGTTTCCGTGCGCCGACATGCCACCACGACATACCAGATAGAGGCCGTGACAGGACCGTTCACATAACCCCCTCTAACCAAGCATACCACACCTCAGGTTTCACCCCCACTCCTCGCAAGGCAGCGGGCAGTCCCCTCTCGTGCCTAGGTGAATCCGGAAGCCGCATAGGCCGTCGCAGGGCCCATCCAAACTCCATCACGCCCACCCTTGCCTGGATGCGTCAGCTAGAGGAAAGCTACACTACAAGCCCAGCCGTTGCCCACGCTGGCTTGTGGTAAGTACGAGGAATTCTTCTAGGGTTTCCCGCGAACCGATCCTTAAGTGCCATGGGCGCGACTAGCAAAACCATGCACCCACAGCCCACCATTTAACATATTTTAATGAAGCGACACCAGGACGGTGGCTCTAATCCAACATCAACACTAGATCCTGAAGTCTATACATTAATATAATTTTCCCCATTGTGTGCTAGTTGAACTAAGCATGGCTAAGCAATCCCTAGTCCAATATCTAGGCATGTTATATCCCAAGCTAACAAAGGACCATGGTACAAAATAGCATGGCTATAACAGTAGGTAAACATCCCATGGTAATATTATAAAACAATGCAGTATTTGAAGGAAAACAATGGAGCATTTGCAATATAGGATCAACATGTTCAAGTGACAAGAATGACTTGCCTTGCTCTGCTGCTGGAGGAACCTCGGCGACTATTTCAAAGTACGCCGGAGCGTCGGGAGAGCCGGAATCTAAGCGACATACAAAGCAAACAATACAAACAGGCTATAAGACTACTGAAACAGAGAACAAAACCATTTTTAATGGATTCTATATATATTTCTTGATTTACTGAGATTTGAATGGGCTTAAACGGAGCTCAGATGAATTAGATATGAATTTTAGAAGATTCACTGTGTTTTTACTAAAAACAGAAAAATCCTTAATTGATTTATTGCGCAATAAATAAATCCCGGGAGAGAGAGGGGCGGTGCCGACATGTGGGCTCCACATGGCAGTGGCTGCGGGCGCTGGTCCATGGTGGATGGGGTCCATGGACCGGGAAAGGGGCGGCGCACCACGTGGTGCTGACAGGGCGCCGACGCGGCGGCCACGCGGCAGCCACGCGGGCAGCCGGGTTGGACGGCCCCGATCTACCGCCCGGTAGATCGGACAGCGGATGCGGCTCGCGGCCGGCGCGCGCGGGCACGGCTCAAGCTGGCCCGGTGGCCATGGCGCGCGGCGGCGCGGCGCGCACGCAGCGGCGACGCGAGGCAGCGACCGGCGGCGGAGGGTGGCGGCGTCACGGCAACGTGGGCGGCGATAGCGGCGGCTAAGCGGCACGGGAGAGAGGGAGAAAGGGGAGGAGGGGCCTCACCAACGACGATCAACGACGGCGAGCGACGGAGGGCGATGGCGAAGGCGAGACGAGCTCCGGGACCACCTAAGGGATCAAAAGGTATGAGTTAGAGAGGGAGAGGGAAACCATGGATGGCTAGGGCGGCGACCGAAGGCGTTGGCCACGGCGAAGCTCACCGGTGCGCGGCGCGGACGGGGTTCTGGCGGTGGATTGCTATGGAGGAGGGGTGGACGGAACGGCCCGCACGACGGCGAACATGACGACGTCAATGGCGTGGCTCGGCACGGTGGCTAGCGGCGGCTAGCGGCGACCGGAGCGACGGCGGCGGCGGCGGAGAGGAGGACGACGGCGCTAGGGCGGTGGAGTGCACGGGAGCGGGCGGCTGCAAAACGAAAAAGAGAGGACGAAACGGGGGTGCTTTATATAGACCCATGAGGGTCGATCGTGGCCGGGGAGACCGCGATTTCACCGGCGGAGTGGGGAGGGGTGGGGAGGAGAGAGAGGTGGGATTCAAAAATTGAATCCCGGCCGTCTCGAGCGCGGGCGCGGACGGGAGAGAGAGAGGGGGAGTGGGCGCGAGGGCGACGTTGCCCAGGAGACGCGGGAGCGGGGTGCGGCGGCGGTTGCGGGGCGCGGCGGCGCCGACTGGAGGTGGGAGACGGGCCCGACAGGTGGGCCCCACCTGTCGGCGACCCAGGGAGAGAGGAGGGGGGCTCGGGCGGCTGGCTGGGCCGTGGCCTTCGGCCGGCCCAGCGGGGAGGGGGAGAGAAGAGAGAATGGGCCGGCGGCCCATTCGAAAGAGAAAAAGGGAAAAAGAAAAAGAAGGAAATGAATTTTCCTGGGATTAAATATTGCTTGTGCTCAATTTTAATTGGTTAAAATTATTTCTAGAGCTCTAAAAATTCCACTAAAAATCTTGTTAGCGTATTTCGACATGTAGAACTCAAGAAAAAATTCCACATGCCAATTTCGATTATTATTTGCATTGATTTATTAGGGTTTACTCTTGCTTTTACACCAGTATTTTCTTGAGACCATTTATAACTTCAATTTAGGCTTGGAAAAGAACTTCAGGGTGTGATAGGAGGGTAGTTTTGTACTTTCGCGTTTATTCCGCATCACGCACGCGCATCTCTTCCTCCTTTGTCGCTGTTTCCGCATCTCGCCGGGCAGGAGCAACGAGAGAAACAAACCCGAAGCTTGGGATGGCGGCAGGGGCGGTAGGTCTCGAACCCTAGATCGGCGACCCGATGGTGGCCCAGATCAGCGACGGTTGCGGCGGCGATTCATCAGCGACGGGAGCTTGATGATGGTTGCGGTGGCGATTCATCAGCGACGGCGGGCGGTGGTCTCGATGCGACGTCGGCGCTGAATCGGTGGGAGTCCGGCGATGGTTGCAGCTACCATTCATCGGGAGCTCGGCGATGGTTGCAGCAGCGATTCGTCGGAAGCTCGATGCGACGGTCGCCGCGGCGGACTCAATGCGATGCGACGGCGGCCGGCAAACTGGTTGGCCGAGAGGTTGAGGTACTGAATGCCATGGCAGCTGGTTCAGCTCCTGCGCCACGAATGGTCGCGTCGTGTTGATGAACACCTCCAGGAGGTGGTTGTGCGTGCCGCCCTCGGCGAGGAACCGGCGCACCACCGGGTCGTTCTCCCAGCACGCCGTGTTCACCTCGTCAGTGCCGCCGTGGAGGTACGGGTCCGGGAACAGGGCCACCATGCCGCCGCCGGTGAGGGGGTTCCTGGAGGGTTGAGGGACTGCCGCCGGTGAGGGGGTTCCTGGAGGGTTGAGGGACTGCCGCCGGTGAGGGGGTTCCTGGAGGGTTGAGGGACTGGAGGCCACCGCAGGACGCCTTGAAGGTGTTCGATGAAATGTATACCTCCACGTGCGTGCACGGCAAGAGCATTATTTAACCCCATCATACCCATCCTAAATCAATAGTTAGATTAGATTGTTACCTTATGATACCTCATGGTACCTCCTTAAGGATAGAAAAAATGCTCATAAAAATACCATCACGGTATGGATGACTGGAGGGGAGAAGGAAAAGAAGAGTCGACTCTTTACAAGGCAATGAACGAAGCATAAGACATGAGGCAAACTCATGCCAGAGAAAAGAAAAACCAACATAGGAGCTGCTAGCTCTCCCGACTTCTCGTCGCCGGGGACTTAGGTGCCACCATGCATATCGTTGGTCGTCGCTCGTCCAGATTCAGCACCAGAGGAGTTAATTAAAGTAAACAAGTATGTATACTAGTGTGGTCGAGGAGGGGTTGTTAGATCTAATATCAGAAGACGTCGAATCAATAGAGGTGGTATATCAACGGCTGTAAGACAATTTATGTTAGTCGAGTACAACTCTTGAGGGCCTAAACCTTGATGGCTAGAATGGTTCGGGTTGATTAGTATTTACATTCAAATTTCCTTCTTCCAAAGGGATTGTGGATATCTACACTCATCCAAATAAGTAAGAAAGTGCGTATGTGCATGAATACCCCTTTTCTTCCTTCTTTGAGTAATATATTCATCTCTTTTCAGTTTACCATGGGCCACTAATCTTGTCTACCTGTTTATTTAAGTCCATGAACTTTTCATATTGAATTTGAGGTTCTTAAACTTGTCTAAACTCTTCAACGGTCCAACCTCGCCCACACCTCCATTTCTACTACCATGGTGGGCACTCGTGCACTGCAGCTGGAATTTTTGTGCCGTTTCTAGGTGGGGGCATTTTGCAGTTAAATCATCTAAGGAGTATGATTTACATTAGTCACGATAATTATGGACGTGAAACAACTTTTATGAATCAATGAATGCCTATTTCAAAGGATAGCTATGATAGTTCAAGCGCAACGTAATATTTCGACTGTGAACTTGACAAGCGTTATATTCAATTATTTGAAAATTTTTAGGTGGAAAAAAGAGGGCACATGATCAGATTGTACATGTTGGTTTGTTCTTATCCACCCAGGCACCATGTAGCTGCCATGTACTACCTCCGTCCAAAAACGCGTATCCAGATTCATAGCTAAAAATTACTATATTTTGGGACGGAGGTAGTAGATGGTGCAACGTGAGTTAGATTTACGGGCTGTTTTAGATTGCTACCAAAATATGCCCTATCAATAATAGTATATACTAGTTGATACCTCACGTTTTACTACAAAATATATGGATGAATACATGTTATACATTATAGAAAATGATGTGGATATAATGATTTGATATTACATATCGAGCTCTAAAAATATAATAAATTGTAAATGATGTGTCATGCTTGTATGGGATTTAAGATGCTCTAAATAATAATTACTAATGGGTGATGATATAACACACTTGCATGATAAGATTTAGGAGTTGGTGGGTACCAACTATACAGAAATCAATGCCTATACTAAATTTAGTAGCAATCTAGAATACTTTTTACTATATATAGTTTTACAATTTCGCTCTATGGTGATAACAAACAAAAACATGACCAATATAAACTTACTCTACCAGTAATTGTTACTGCTAAAACTTATCGGTAGCGCTAATCCGCGTGCTACAGCGCGGAATATTAGTTCAAACGTAGCACGCCCTCTCCTTCTGGTTTTCCTGTTTTTTACCACCCCACCTTTCCTCCGCATCCCATCTTTTCTCGGTTTGTTTTTTTCGTTTTTTACCACCTCACCTTCCGTGTTTCTTTTTTCTCTTTTCCATCTCATCCGTGCTTCATCAATGGGCTCGGTAAAATATTAACCATCTAGATTTTTTTGTTTTTCGTTCCTTCTCTGTAGTTTTTCTGTTTTCGCGTTTTAGTAAAATATTTACCGTCTAGTTTTTCTTTCTGAGTTTTCTGTTTTTCTAGTATCTCCGCACGTTTCAAAAGTAACGAATATACTCCATGGAGTTTTTCATTTACTCCCAGCCTCCCACATCGGCTCATTCAAAAGTAACAAATTTACTCGCATGAATGCCTCCACATCGTATGACGCCATACCTAGATGGTCGTAAAAGAATTACTACTAGCTTAAAACGCTAGTAATTCCAATATTATAAATATTGTTTAGATTTCGTGGTCTGTGAGTAAAACAATTACTACCTTCCTCTCGATATAGCCCATGATCTCGTAGCCACCGTGTAGTAATATGTCACTGATGTGTTCAATACATAGTCTAAGAATAAAAACTAATATTTTGTGGTCATCGAGTAAAACAATTATCACCTTCCTATCGATATAGCCATGATCTCGTGTAGTAATATGTTTACTGATGTGTTCAATATACAAGAGTAAAAACTGATACTAAAAGTATCGTTGATCTGTATCACAAAATAGTCGTATGAATGAAAAAATTGCAGGCTCAATCACAGACAAGCAATAAAATTACTCACAGGTGAATCAAACTAGAAAAGAAAAAAATGATTCAGCCAAAAATTCATCTGGCAGCTTTGCTGGATCTTGCTATAAGGATGAAGAGGGTGGTTTGTGTCTTGTGACTGGTAGTGGAGAGGGCAACCGGGTGGCGAGCAGTAGTCGACGATGGAATCATGGAAGGATGTAGTGGATGAGCTCGATTTTGCGCAGTAGCAGCCATCCATCATCTAGCAAGCACGAAAAAAATGCAAAAACATTCTCGTTCATGTCAATAGAGATGACGAGCAAAAGAAAAATAGCAAACAACCTCTATCACCGGCGTACTCCACCCTATCCTCTCAGGGCTAGCCACATGGAGAATGATGTGCAAATGTAGGACCTGTGCAGCCTATCAATTGAGATCAGGTAATATTGGAGATTGCACGTTAATTTGATTTGCAAAAAAAAAAAATTGGGGCTTCATGCGTGAAGTTGAAGGAGAGTATGCAGATGCAAATCAGAGTGTCATTTCCTTACTTGCTTGTTCTAGCATTGTCGCTGACGTGGAGCAGCCGCTGGTTGTTGCTATTGACCTAAGTGAACACCTCCTTGTTGTTTAAGGTGCTGCCCAGCGTCCGGCAGCGAGGACCGAAGCAGTGCCTTCGCCTGAACCGCCGCTGGCCACTGCTCGCCAGCCACCACCATCAACCACCACGGTGTCGTTGTCCTCCTCCATGGTGTGTCGCCGATCTGTGCACTAGGAAGGTAGATCGATTCAGATCCGAAAAAAAGGAAAAAAAATAAAAGTGGGGGCGAGAGTGGTTGGTTGGGTACGAGAAAAATAGAATATATATACCGGAAGCAGAGAAGTTGTTTTTATCGAAGTAAGTCATTTATTCCGATAATAGTGGGAGCACGATGCGGGACGTGGGGGTGGGATCGGAAGCAAGGGAGTGGTTTTTATTATCAAAGTAAATCGTTTACTCGAATATAGGTGGGTGGTAGAGGCACGCGATAGGAGTAAGTCGTTTACTCCGATAACGGTAGGAGTGGGATGACGGGACGCGGGGTGGGGTGGGCCTGAGCTGATGCATGTTTGGCGCTGCGCTCCTAATAGTAGTTCTAAAAACGTATCTATATTTTGATACTAACAATAGCTAGTAAACCAAATAGGCCCAAACTATAATGAACTATTTAGACAAGTTTAGAAAACTCGAACTACAGATTCAAAGTTTGTAGATCTAAGTGAATCCGCTGGACAAGTTTAGACACACGTGGTTTATTTTACTCGTAATATAGCTTGTACATTCGCAAAACTTTTTGTTGTAGCTACATTTTCCTCACAAGAAAAGTTGGATATATTTCATGCAAAGTTTCCAAGAGATAATTCAAACCATGTCGGACCAGAAGAAAACGTGGCGATGGATGACCCATCAAGGAGCAGAGAATGTGGAGAAAAGGGCAGGAGATGATAGTGGCCCAAGCCTTGAAAACAAAACAAAAGAAAAGACCTTGTATCCTACAGCAGGGTTTCCTCGGTGGATATCAGTCTAGATTGCAAAGCCATCTTATTTTGTTGGCGTGTTTTTTCTTTCTTCAAAACATAGTACAAATGCTAACGCTCACACACACCTCTATAAACGCATACATACATCCTATCCATATGAGTATCTTCAAAGAGTGTGTATGAATATCTTAAGATTGACGAAATCATCATAGACAACTCACTATCGAATGGTATATCACCTACCATTCAAAGAATAATTTTTTTTAGATAAAAGGCCTCACATCCCTCCTTATATTGAAAGCAAAATGTTGAACAAGGTTATGGGGAATATCCATTTTACAGCACAGGCTTAAGCCACAACTACCACAGTAAAACTAAACAGTCACCACACATCAGGCCATGAGCAGAAAAACTCTAAGGTAGACAGTAAACAAAAGATACTATGACAAGCTAAAACAAGGCACATCATCATCCAACGCCGGTTCTCTGAGCGCCAAGGGTAGTTGTTGTCACTTTTAACTTCTCAGCCATCGTCTCCATCAGCAAAGTCACCTCAGAACGACATAGGGCTTTCCACTGCAATAAAAAGGAAATGATTTGGAAAGGCAGGATCAGTGGAGAGTAAACCATTTTATCTCTGATAATCATGTTGTTTCTGGTGGTCCAAAGCAACCAGGAAACAACCATAAGTAAAGCTGGAAAAACTATAGAATTTGCCTTATTGTTCTGCTTAGAAATGAGAAAGAAATCATCAAAATCTCTCGGAACAAAGACCCAGCCAAAAGAATATCTACACACACACCAAACAAAAGAAGCCATAGGACAGGTGAATAAGATGTGAGAAGTAGTTTCCAAGGCACCACAGAGCTGACAAAATTCTGAGCCTGCGCAGTTTTTCTTTTTCAATTGCTCTGCTGATTGGATTCTACCCTTCATAGCTAACCAAACAAAGTGTTTCATTTTCATGGGAGCAGGGCATTTCCAAACCATCTACATTTTAACATCTTTCATACCTCTAAAAGCCATAGCCTCATAGAGCGATTTTGTTGTATAAAGTTTATTAGCTGATAAACCCCAGGTCTGAGAGTTAGGTGAGACACTTAGGGAGGTATTTTCAGTTATTCCTCTCAGCTCTAACCACTGATTTCTCTCCAGTTCTCCAAAAGATCTCCTAAAAGTTAGCACATTAGCACCTCTTGATATCAGCTCTGAGACTGTAACATTCTGTTGATTACAGATCTCAAATAAATTGTGGAAAGTGATTTTAAAAGGACAAGAACCATTCCAAACATCTTTCTAGAATCAAATATGATTCCCAACTCCCAGAAGCCATTCAGACCCTAATGTCATCCATTTTCTAACATTCATCACACCTTTCCAGAATTGAGACCCTTGTCACCAATGTATTGGAAGATACCATCCTCTTGAATATATTTTCTCCTCAACAAATTTATACAAAGACTATTATTAGGGGATTCAATTTTAATGATTCATTTAGCCAATAGAGCAGAGTTAAGCATTCTGGTTTTAGTTAAACCAATGCCTCGAAACTCTTTAGGAAAAGAAAGGTCTATCCATCTCACCATGTGGTATTTTCTCCCTTGTTTATTGCCAGCCCAATAGTATCTAACCTCTTATCGAATCAAACTTATGATGAATCCCTTCAGGAAGTTGGTAAAAACCCACAGCATAGGATGGGATAGAAGATAAACATGCATTGATATGAATAGCTCTTCCTGCATAGGTTAAGTTACCCCCAATCCAAAGAGAGGGTCTTTTTTCCATCTTCTGGGGAAGGAAATCAAACTCTTGGTTTAAAATTTTGTTAGGACCAATGGGCAAACCAAGATACTTCATGGAAAATTCACCTATAGGATAGTTGAGCATCTTTGCAACCTCTTCAATTTCTAATCTCTCTAAACCCACTATGAAAACCTCACTTTTATGATAGTTAATTTTCATCCCTGCCATCTCTTCAAAGCAGTATAAGAGAATTTTTGTGACAATCACTTGCTTAGCATCAAAAGAAATAAAAATAACAATGTCATCAGCATATTGTAAATAGGTGATCCTTCCTGGGAAAATCTCAGGAACAAGGCCTATAAGAACAAATGATCTCTTAGCACTATCAAGAATAGCTGCAAAAGCATCACTGACTAGGTTAAAACAAAAGAGGAGATAGAGGATCTCCTTGTCTAAGACCCCTGTAAGTTCTAAAGAAATCACTTCTCTCTCCATTGATATTGACATGGACTTTACCACCCATAACACAAGCCTTGATCCAATCAATCCATCTATTTGGAAAGTTCTTCTTCTCTAGGACCTCAAATAAGAAATTCCAGCTCACACTGTCATAAGCTTTTTCAAAATCTATTTTCATAATAATCCCTTTCTTTGATTTTGTTTTCAACACATGAAGAACCTCATGTAGGATTATACAACCTTTCAGAATGAATCTGCCAGGGATAAAGGTAGTTGTGTATGCCAAATCACTAAAGAGGTCACCTCAGAGAATCTGTTAGTCACCACTTTACTGATGAATTTAAAACATTCATTCAGCACACAAATAGGTCTGAACTGTCTTATATTGGTGGGATCAGAGCTCTTAGGGATCAGGGAAATAACTCCGAAGTTAAGTCTTTTTAGGTCTAACTTCCCTTCATACAACATCAGCAGCATCTCAAACAACTCATTTTTAATCTCAGGCCAGAAAGCTCTAAAAAGGTGAACATTGAGACCATCAGGACCTAGAGCAATATTTAATTTGGATTCTTTTAGAACTTTGTCCATCTCTTCTATGGAAAAAGGTCAAATAAGATATTCTTTTTGACTATCTTTCAAGCTCAACTCTTAATGCCAAATAAGTGGTGAGAGGTGAACATTTGAAGGGTCATCAGCTCTAAACAAAGTCTTATAAAACTCAATGACATGGGTTTTCAACTCTTCTTTAGAATGCAGCTCTTTGCCTTCATCTTCCAGGGAGAGTATCATGCATCTTCTTCTTCTTCTTCTTCCATTGGCCATTCTGTGAAAAAATTCAGTGCTTCTGTCTCCTTGCAACAAAGTCATGTCACCACATCTCTTGTGCCAGAACAATTCCTCCATCTCATATATGTGTTCTAACTCAGGTTCCATTTCATATCTCTTATTCCATTCCTCTACATCTAACTCCCTTAGGTCAGCTTGAGAGTCCATCTCTTGGATCAGAGACGTCAACTCAGTTTTGTGTTGATTCCTCTCCTTTTTTGTATTTATCTCCCATCCCTTCAAAAACCTTCTTAGGGAGGATTGTTTTTTATTCCAGTAGTCAAGGATGTAAGAACTATCTCTAGGGATCAAATTTGTCTAACCATCTCATGAAAACCCTCTATGGCTAGCCAGGTTGACTCAAATCTAAAATATTTAAGAGGTCTCTCTAAATCCTCACCAGTGTCTAGAATAAGGGGAGAATGATCAGACCCAATCCTAAGGAGGGAGGAAAGAGTAGAATTTGGATATCTATCCTCCCAACCAGCACTAACTAGAACTTTATCTAGCACCTCTAAAGTAGGGCAATCTTGCTTATTAGTCCAAGTGAATTTTGGGCCACTTCTATATGAATCTCTAAGTTCAAGATCAAAGATAAAAGAATTGAAAGACTCCATGGATCTCAGATTCAGGTTATCATTTGATTTATCACTAGCAAATCTGTACATATTGAAATCTCCACCAATGATAAAAGGGTGTTGTTTATCCTATAAATACCATCTCAACTCTTCTAAGAACTCATCTGTCAAAGAATCCACAACAGGACCACAGACCACAATTACTTCCCATATACTGTTGTCTTTCCTATATTTGATATCAGTACTCAGGAAAAAAGCACCAACATGAGTCCCCAACCTCTCAATCACCTCATTGTTAGTATCTAATAGAATTACACCAGATGCACCTCTTGAAGATTCCCAAGCCCAAGAGAAATCCTTGGAGCCTTGGAAGGAGTTCAACTATTTATCCTGAAAACTCATTTTCTTTGTCTCTTGTAAGCAAATAATGTCAGCCCCTCTATCTCTAACTAACTCTTTCAACTGTCTTTTTCTAGCTTTATTTCCCAAACCTCTCACATTCCAAAATAATACTTTCATTTTTTTCCTAAGTTTTTTAGGACCGCCTCTCCTCTTCTGTTCTAAGCTCTCAGATGATTTGTTTACTACACCTACCTCTTGTTCAGTGTTATCCACAATGTCAACCTCTTCGGATTTATTTTCCAAGACATCTCTCAAATCAGTATGTGGTATGTCATGAGTCTCCTTTTCCTTCTCCTTCTCTTTTTTTCCATCTCAGTTTAGCTAATTTTAGCTTGAACCTCCTCCTTGGTCTTAATAGTATCAATAGTATTTGTCGACGGGGAATACCCGTAGACCGGATATAGAGGGTATTGGGGTACGCTGGTATGAGGATCCACATAGTACGACATCAAGCAAACAAAAGACAAGGATTATACTAGTTCAGGCCCCTTGATAGGTAATAGCCCTAATCCAGTTGGTATGGGATTATATGATGGAAACCACATATTACAAAGGGAATAGCGGAACTCGATGATACCGACAAGACCGTAGTTGAGTTGGTTCGACTAGATCACCCGGCGACTTGGCTCCTATAGACTCCAACTTCGTAGGCTGTGGTGGATGTATTGGCGGTGAGATTCGATGCCTTAGGTCCTGCCTAGGGGGTCCCTTTTATACCGCGGGTCAGTTGATCTCCAAGTAGGGCTCGGAGATATCGGACCCCTCACGATATGGTAAAGACCCAGTCTTGTCCGAGTAGGACTCCCTCCATCTGTGGATTCTGTTTCTGTCACGTGATAGATTTCCTTAACGTATACAGGAACTATCCGTATACGCGCGAGTATACCGTATCAGTATACAACGCACATCCAAGTATAGAGGGTATACCTTATCCATAACCCTGACAGTATTATTGATTTCTACTAAGTTACTATCTAAGGAAATATTAGCAGCAATAGCAATGTTATTCAACTCAAAGGGATCAATTAACTGAAAAACAGCAAAAGGGTTGGAATTACCCGTGGACTCCAGATTCTTCTTTTTGGTTAGAAGTTCAGCTCTATTCCTCAGGCTCATTCTTGAAGTAATAGCAGGTTCTGCTTTCATGGGTCTGTTCTTCTTGTAAGGAACCTCTTGAAAGCTATCCTCTTCATCACACTCTTCCTCTTCCATCTGTTTTGCAATGTCAGACAAGGATGGAATGTCACATTTCTCCAATTCTAGGTTTTCAGTTAACATAGTCTCATTATCCCCCTCATTAGATTTTTGTGTAAGCTGTACGTACACTGAGGAAAGAATAATTGATCATATATACGAACAAGTCACGGCAAAGATCAGCTTTAACAGCTCAGTTGGCCTCCTGATATCATCCATGTCTCACGACCAACTTAACCCCCACCAAAAAAAAAAAACAATTGGAGCATTATTCACATCACATCACCTCCCTCGTTGTATCTGGACATTATTTTACATTGGGGACAGAAATAAGTTGCTCCAATCAGTTGCTTTAAATTTGCAGGGCACGTTGTGCACACACGTCCAGAGGTTTTGGATGGATGAGGATATACCGTGGACAAACCACCAAGGAGACATGCACTCGTAATGGTGTAAATAATTAGCACTAATATTTGATTATCAACGCACCAATGTAACGTCTGCACTTGTGTTATAAGTGTAAATCGTAGCAGTAGTGTACCGGTGTCAATGGTGCACAAATATTGATCAATAAGTGTTTTTTTACGAAATATTGATCAATAAGTTGTCCCTTTCCTTCTGTGGTTGTAATTGCTTTTTGCTAATTATCTTTTGTGAAGTAAACAATTTCCATATGATGTATTTATATTAAGGATTACTGTAGTTTGCTAGGCAGCTGAAAGAATCTAAATCCATTGTGGATCCACCTGCACCAATCAGACTTCAGAATTGATGGTTCAGAAATTTTCGGATGCGAAAAAATAATTAGTAAGTGTAAAAGAATACATTCCTAGCAATTTAAATGGAAAAGGTCTTTTTCCCTATCTTGTGGAGGAGATATAAAAATACGCACTGGTTGGGTGCTTTCTTAATTTTTGACCTTTTTTTCTGAAAATAAAAATAATTCCATGAAGAGGTCAATTTCCGGTTTGTGCTTTGCTAGCTTTTTGGTTCTCTGGATAGTGGATAAGAATAAAACCAAAAGGTGAAACATCCCTCACATATGTTACTACCTTAGCTTGTGGACACAATGGATAGTACTGTACATGGCATATGTTGATTTTGTTCTGATTATTTTCTCTCTTCTTTTGGAGATTACCCGAAAACAAAAATAAGACAAATGACAGTACCACACCAGAAAGTTGCTATCAATTGGTCTAGTTCTTCAAACCATTGATTGAATTCGAAATGAATTGTAACTACATAGCGTTTTTTTGGCTATGTGCATGCATTTTTTTAGAGAGAGAATCATGGCTTTTGAAGATTTTGTTTTTTTTTGGTCAAATCAGTAGTAATACATCTCCTTATATAAACACTTGTGATAGTCGATACAATTTGGACGGCCGAGGTAGTTTGCAAGCTTAATTGCTTAACATAGCCTATAACCCTACATTACCTATATGTTCTAACTTTTGCATAAATGTTAAGAGTATCTAGGGTTGGTTAGGTGGTACCAACCTACAAACCCCTGTCTCTACATTGGTCCCTGCCCTTTTTGCCTTCTTAAGTGAAAGATCACTGTTCCATATTTCTATAATAATATGTCTGCCTCTGCATTAGTTTTTTTTTTTTTTTTTTGCCTTTAGCTACCCTTCTTAAGCAGAAAGCAAGACATTTATGTTCTTAAGCTAAGCTCATCTTTTTGGTTCTCAAGAAATGACTGGACAATGTTGCTCCAAGATATATACTACTAGATGACATCAAAATATGGACAATGCCTTTTTCCTTTGAGAGCTTGGTCCCCTGGCTAGAACTTCTGTTACATATTCAGCTTTGTTAAATTCCCATGTATTGCTTACTGTCAAATGTATCCCATAATACACCGATTTGAGATGTGATGGTGCCATGGTCTGGCCACATCTGGCACTGGCCATTGCTAATTAAGCTATGGCCTCTCATTTTGGGTGTCAGTGGCGTTCTTCTCCCCTGTTGACACCTGTAGCTCAGAATCTTTGCCCCTGGATGATATGCTGGGGTTTCAGACAAAGTTGGCCGGCAAAAATAAAAAGGCCGTGGAGTTTCACAGACAATGTGAGATCTTTGGCCACCGGTGAATCAGCCAAAGCGAGTACCGTCACTTCGAGCCCGGATTGTGCTGTCACCTTGTTCAGATTTGCGAGATCCATCGAAATCGTACGTACATATATATGCAGAAAGGATTCAGCTAAGAGCAAGTTTAATAGTATAGCCCACTACTAGCTCTAAATTATATATAGCCAATTCATATAATAGGTGCTTACTATATTATTAATATCTGGTCCTACCTATCATATACACATTATGTCTTGAAATCCGTACTTCAGCTGGCTACAGATGTGTAGCCCGCTGCTCGCTTATAGCCTGCTATTGTACCTGCTCTAAGCTCTAGCTCTAGCATAGCTAAGCTCAAACCAGCGCCTAGGACAAGAAGCCGACAAACAGCTAATTCCATGGTCTGGCTGCACGAGCAGGCCACCATGATTCATAGTATAGTTAATTAGAGATTAAAATGAAGGATTAGCTTTTCACTAATTGCGACACGTCAGGAGTAGTTTACGTAGCTAGGGAGACGTTTTGTCTCCCTAAAAACAAAGTGAAGCCTAGTCACCTACGTACTCTTGAGCACAGCAAAGCTCATCATCACTTCTTCATCTCAATGGAAATCTCATGCATACACGATCATTTGTTGTCTCACGGACATGTTAGCCCTTCGTTTGCTTATGTTTCTCTTCATCTTTTAAATTTATGTAAGTATGATTTATTTTGCTGTGAAACTTGTTTTACATTAAATTTATTTTAATTATAACAATCAGTATAACAAACCGACTGAGTTATACTCCATTTGTCCCATAAAAAACGAATACAGGACCGGATATGACATTGTATATTCAGATTCGTAGTACTAGCATGTGTCACATTCGATACTAGATTGGTTTTTTATGGGACGGAGAGAGTATATTTAAAACGGAGGTATCACAGTGACTGTTCGTGACGACAACGTTAAAAACAATATTTAGGCATGCATAGTCTCGATCACTTTTAATATATCTACCCCTAATGATGTCAACTTAGCACCTTTTAACACAAGGTAAACAATCGCCTTAACCTTTTGTGCTTGTGCTTCGCATGTGTCCAACGAGCGTTGAGCTGAATCCAGCACCGCAAAGGCAAGAATCCTACCGTGCACTCGCGGCTACTTCATGCATTGTACTACTCTTAAATTAAAGAAAAGGGGTGCAAAAAAAAGTTTATGCTGCTGATGCTGTGATGCATGCAGGACAAGCAATTAAAAGTACTCCCAAGACATGCTTTAGCAAAACAAACATAAACAAGGACAAAACATGGAATGGTAGGCGATTATTAGGCACCCCCAGTAGCTGCTAGTTTCGGTAGCACGAAAATTCAACTGCTTGTTAATTAATCTGAGCCGAAGGAATTAGTAGAAATAATCTTGGAACACTGGCATATTGCATTATTATTGCTCACCGGAATGTTTGAACTTTCAGGCAGCATTTTTTCCAATCCTAGAAAGAGAACAAATGCAGTTTGAGGAAGCACATTTGACGTGTGTGGATACATGACTCTTACCTATCAGAGGTTAAATCCTAGTACCCGTAATCGTGCGATTACGGGCGCGCTTCCATAAAGAGTTTTGTTGGCTTTTTTCTTCTTGTCGCATATGAAATGAGAACGCACTCGTGGATGTGTGTGTATGGTGTATACATATGAAAAGAGAGTGGGAGAGAATAAATTCAGCTTGGCATCTGTTACCCACAAGTTCAGTGATATACCGTGCAGCTTGGACAGGTATCCGTGCATATGCATCTACCTGAGACATGGTAGTGAAAGGAAGAATAAAGAGAGCAAGAGAGTGGCAGAAGGCACATCACCATTTGTTGCCAAGACCTCCAATCAGAGGAGGTTTTATGGGCACTCGGATGGCATTTGACTAAGCTATCAACAGTATCTAGTTGTACTCTGTAGCAAGGCACTAACCGAAAGGCTAGATGCCCAGATGCACGACAGCTACAAGATTTCAACAGAAGCAATTACCAATGAATGGTGTAGTACTTGTCCTTTTGTCTTAATTAGACGACGGAGAAGAACTTGGCATAAGAAAAAGGGGTGATACGAAGTACCAACTGGACCAGAGAAATTAAACAATTGGAGGATATACGGCTGGAATAATGCCATAATGTGTATTCTGTACTGTGTACGACAACAAACGTTTATTAGTGAATGCAAGCAGTCGTATTGATTGAAGCTAGCCATAAAATTATGAAAAAGCGTTCGCGAATTTAAAATTTACATTCAAATATAAAGAACTGTTTACATACTATGTATGTAGAAACTCAATCTAAATCCAGCTTCATGTGTAGGGCAGTAGTTCCAACACCATTGCAAAGCTTTTGTAATGGCCCTGGGCAACTAACATAGAACAGGGAAAAACATTTGAATAATGATCGATTGAACCTGTGGTTGCATTGCTCCTGATTACGTGATAAGTATCACTTGTTGAGAAGGTACAACATATATTACAGATATATCTATCAACAGCCCCACCATAATACAACACCAACTAACAAAATTTGATGAGCGCATATCACCCATCCAAGGCATGAGTGCAAATAAATGAAGAAAATTTCAATGGAATTGAAACCTCATGATTCATGAAGATTTTGAATTTCAACTTTCAAAGTTTGGAGCTTACGCTCAACAGTGGACAACTCACCCTGAACACCCTGCAGCCAATCTATCTTTTGCTGACATGCATCTTGATAAGGTTTGCTGACAGTCTCAACAAAATGGACTAATTGATTAGCACTACGGGATATATCCTGCTGAATAGCTTCGTCAACTTTAGAAGAAAGTTTTTCAGCAGCCTTGCCGATCTTCTCTACTGCAAGTTTCCGACGGGTAGGAAAATTTGATATTGCAAAGAACCTGAAAAAGGAGTATTGTCCATTAGATCAATATGCATATAATTTCATATCAGCTGATTCCATGCATAGCAAACCTATTTACTGAAAAGTGGCCTCTAGTTATCAATCGAGAATTACCCGCCAGCTGAGCAAAGAGCTAGAGCAAGAAGGTCTTCAAGTGTACTTGTCAAAACAGAGGTCAAAAGAGAAGCTGACAATCCAGCAACCCCTAGCCCTCCAAAGGTTCCCCAAGCCTTCACTTAGCAAAGCTCAGAATGAGAACAGCGAAGAAAAAACAAGTATAATGAAATCATAGACGGCCTCAAAACTAGATGCTCTCAAACAAAATTGATAACCATGGGAAGTACGAAGTAGTAGTAATAGGAAGGCTTCATCTACCCCAGCAAGAGTATCTACTTGCCCAAATACTAATTACTTGCCTATGATAAAATTAAAATAGTTGGTACATAATAAGAATTAAGAAGACCATTATTATCATTTTCATTAAGAAAAAAAGAATCAAAGTAAGCTTCAGTCCAACTCCCCTACTTCAGGTTATTTTAATGTTATTATAGTTGGTATATCATCTCTTCCATGTGACTTTCTGTATCAGTATTACTTGAGACCTTTCAGTGGTTTTAGGTTTTCTCATCTGTGCTGAAAACTTCAGGGCTTAGAAGTCACACTTTGTTAGTTTATAAGGATAAGCTTATTCTACAGTTTCAGGAATAATAAAGAAGTATACTGTATGTATAAAAAAGTTATAACTATATCTTCATAGGCATACCACTTCACGAATTTCTTCTTCAAAAACCTTAGCAGCAGCACTAGCACTGAAGCCATCCAGTGCCTTTACACAGAGTTTCTCTTCTTCATTGACAAGTTCATTTTTCTCTGGCGGAATCCTTTGCTCCTGGGCAACCAATGCACCCCATCTCTCATGGAAGCAGTCCACATATATATTTGCTTCACGGACATTGGTAGAACTCAACCATGTAGAATATTCACTTAGCAAATTCTAGACAAAAGAAAGAAAGTTTTGTTGATAACACAAACAAATAAGCACCACAATGCAAATAAATAACCAACATGAAGCAAATGTTAGAAATCTTTTAAACAAATAGGAGTAACAGGCATGAACAAATATGAACCAGACACCAGGAGTTAATGATGCCCACTACTCAATTTTCTCGTGATATTTATGTATCTGAATTGTTTGCAACAAACCTGGGCAATTTTTGTCTGAATGACATGTGCAAGAAAATGTGGAAAATACAAACATGTAGAAAGAAAATTTTTAATATGATATGTAAATGAGAAGAGTGTTCAACATACTGCTGCGTCATCAAGGGAAGGGCTCAGAATATCATTTTGAAAAAATGATGTAACTTTGGTGGGAGTGCTTTTCCCCCCTGAAAGGGTGTATGTAAAAATAAGGTCAATGTTTGACAACTGAAGTGTAGATTCCATGAGCGAAATTGCTCGGCCTTTAGCTCTCGCAATCTGCAAGATAAAAAGAAAATATCAATGCAACAGGTTAAGACATTTGTCAACTATACAGTATTACATATGGACTAAAGATATCTCAACTGAAGCACATGCCACTGGAAGAAAAACTAAACCACCCCTCATAATTTCCTTAGAAAGGAGAGGAAGACTTTCACTCTTTTGTTCGCATAAACTTCAGGGAGAAAAAATGAAAAACCAGCAGGAAAAACACCATTATTTGTATGTTTTCTCTTATTTTGCATCAAAGCTAACTACTATGTATGCCTTATGGTTGCAAATAGGGAATATATCATAGTAGAATTGAAGAACATAAGGGTAAAACAGAAATAGTCATCTTCAGAAAACCTACAAGGGATGAAATCTGCCTTTGCCAAGAATCACTGTCAGCCTCAATCTTCACAGCATAATTGTTTGCACCAGAAACAAGATCCTTGATGGATGTTAGGTCATCAATAGCCTTTTCATATTCTAGCTTCACAAGCCTTTGACATGACGTTAGCAAACGATCTGCAATTCCAATTGGCGTTTCAAGTTTCAGCCGGACCCTTTCCTTCCCATTTTCTGTTGATCCATCCAAGAAGCTCAATAGGTAATGCTCTAGATCATAAAACTTGCTGTTTCTCCATCTAGGGTCATTAAACAAAGCTTCCCCATGATGCTCTCTTCCATCATTTTTTGAATACAAAAGCTTGGCCTCCAGAGCAGAGCGTGAAGATACAGGAAATAATGTCACATCCTCTGTGTTAAGCAATTTTCTTGCATTTTCCTTGATAAATGCAGTAGCCTCTTCAAGCTAAAACCGTTGGATTGAGAAGCAAAATAGCAATCAGGAAAAAGGTAAATAGGATAGGCAATATTTTGCAGGGATTTTGAACTAGAGATTTATATCAGACCTCGTTACTGTTCCGATAAAGGTCCAATTTGTTTAGTACAAATACAACTTTCTTCTTCCACTGCTGAACATACTGGAGAAATCCGACCTAGAAGTCAAGAACGTTTTTAGCTCCACTGTAAAGGACAAATAATAAAGGACCAAGGACAAAACTGCATCCTTGAGAGATAAATAAGGATTATAGAATTTTCAATAAAATATTTGTTAGGTAAGGAATCGCATAAGGATAAAATCCTAAGCAATATGCAATCTATAAGTTTAAAAAGGCTCGTCACAGATGGCCACAATATCACGTTCCTCAAAAAATAAACTTGGGTGTGAAAATTTAAGTCTTTAGTCAGTATTCAAATAAGTGTACCAAACTACATAAAAAATGTGAGACAGAATGCATATCATAGGTTGGGGCCAAGGAAGTGTGTTCTGCAATAATTTAGGCAACAGGCAACAGGCACTTTCCTAAGGAAGTGCAGCATGCTAAATTGCCAATGCATGATAAAAGGATGCATTGAGTTAATCGCCCTGGGAGATTATATTTTAAACCCACCGATCCCAGGAACTTAGACAAGTCATACAGACAATCCTTCCCTTTTGATTAATTTCATAATTGTAAAGAACTAGAACCAAATACAAATCAAGAGATTATTCAGTTATCCATGCAGAGGAAATAAAAATGGGGCACATTCAACAAATGATCTATTATAGGATTTGACTCATTTTTTTTATTGTTTCATGCTTTCTACCTACCATTCCTAAAACATAGTGGTGAGATAATGACTATCAAATGCATAAAGAATTGGCACAATCAAATAATCATAATCATTACCTCACTGTCAGTCAATGGTCTGTCTGATGAAAGAACAAAGAGTATTAGGTCAGCTCGGGGCACATATTCTTCAGTAAGCCGTTGCTGCCTTTGGAGAATAACATTTGTTCCAGGCGTATCAACTAGGTTCATCTGTTCAATAGTACACAATTAAACATCTCACAGCCATGGAGATGAAGTCATGAGTCAAGAAAATTGCACCAGTAAGTTGGCATTGTAACATTAATGTAACCCAGAAACACTAAGGGGAAATAAGGTGGAAGACGACTGCCATTTATTTTTTGAAATCCCTCTCAATTATAGCGAATGCAGACCCATAAAAAGTCAGTAAACAGCTAACAGACAGGTTGTACATGCTAAAACTACAGCATTTTGTAGAGGAAAGAGTTGTATTCCTCTATTTCATACATATTCATTAACTCGAATGCTTCCTTAGAACAAATATTTCTTTGAGATTCATAGAGAAAGCAGCCTTCAAGTAGTTGAAAAATATTATGTTTCCTTACATCATGATAACCATCCTGGCGTAGCTAGCTTGTTCAACCAAATACAGTAAAGGGTGAAAGGGTAGCATCAAGACATCAACTATGTACTTACTTCCTTCAATACGGGTGCCGATAAATAGCACATGTATTGACCATCCGGGTGCCTCTCACATCGTTCTGCGCTTTCAGAGTCAACATCAGAATATGATAGCAACATGATCTCATTTGTTGTGGGCACAACTCCTTCCTGAAGATACTTCCTCCCAAGTAGAGCATTTATAAAAGTTGATTTTCCCGAATTAAATTCACCCTGAGATAAATTTAGAGACTAATTAAGAAACATAAATGTAAGAGAAGATAGATTGACCAATATAATGTATAACAGTCTGAAGAACAGTTCAACTTTTTAATAAAATAAATTGATTTCATCAGGACAACAAGCACAGCAGTTCAGTTTATGCCTTTGTAGAACAGGACCTATGTTTGGTGGAGTTATAATCTGATTAATTATAATGAAAGATGAAAGAGAAAAGCAAGGGGCTTTATGTCAGCTGATGCAAATGGATCACCATCAAGGATGTCGGCATATATGCTTCCAGTTACATAAATGAGGATGTGGACATAAATGAGTTTTGTTTTAAGAAATGTCCATTTAATAGCGACTCTTCTGGTAGTTTATATGAACTCTAAACTACAAAACCAGATATTTTTTAACATCAAACTCTCAACCCTCTCACAGCAAAACTGGATTGCTTTTGTTTATGTGGCATTTGCATGCCACCCCCTTGAGATTTTGTCAGTGCCAGACCTAAAAAAGACTTTGCTAGGTGGGCTGGCATGTGAGCTAAAACATCAGTGTGGTCATCAGCATGTGAGCAGACATCAACCAAACCAGCCTGAGGGTTTAAAAAGTGAACAAGATTTTAGAGTTTGTGGTCGCAAAATGTCCAATTCTCTACTCCAGGAATTCAGGTTGGGAGTGATCCATTTTTAAGTTCCAAGGTTGGAGGTTGAGATAGTTGATTTCAACACTTTGCAAAGGTGTGGGCTGTAAATGGATTTTTTCAGAAAAACATAGTGTATGTCAGCATCATACGAGCATAGTGTGAACAATATTTCTCCTCTTAAAAAGAATTTTAGTTTTTTAAATTTTTTAGCCAGAGTTCATGATGTAAAATCAGCCAAAATCAACATTAAATGCTACAGGTTTATCTGAACCGCCTAAAAATATAATTGCTGCTAAGCATTGATCCAACATGGTCATAACTTCTCATAAAAAAATCCTTGGGGTGAGAAATAATCATATAATATAAATTGCTTTGAGAAAATCCATGGCAGGACTGTCAGTGTTATCCAGCGTGAGAAGCAGCATTTCCATGAACCACATAATACAATTTCATTATTTATGCAAACAACAGAAGAATCATGTCTAAAAAATCATCTGTCTATGAAGTATAAAGCAAGCTATCAACATTTAATGTAAACCAAATTACCACAGTAACCAACAAAAATGGCTCACTCAGGCGAGAAGCAGCATCAACTAGAAGCTCAACTTCCTCCATCTGTTGCCACAAAACAGAAAATTATATTTCAAGTCGAGGATATGCTAGAAATGATGATGTGAAGAAAAACTGAATTCATTCCAGGGCAACTTCAACTACCAAATATGTAACATTAGATGATCACCATTGGTGCTGCCTTGCGGATAACAGCAACAGCTTCACTTAGAATAGGCTTTTCTATCGATATCAGCTGCATTACTTTTTCATCTAGTTTTGTGAATCCAGCAACTTTTGCCTTCTCACGAGTTAGGACCATTACATTATCTGCTTCTTCCAAAGTACTAGCTGAAGAGTAATTAGCCTGTAGGACACTTTCAGCGGTATCCACTTTTGAAAAATCCCGTTCTATAATATCATCAGCGAGTACTTGAATACCAGCCAAAGACATAACAATTCCAGATGCACCGGATTGGAGCAACCTGGATGTGTTATCTGAGTAAGACCCTTCACTTTGCGAATCACTCAAAGTGGAAAAAATGGGGATCTTCACATGCTGAGTGCCACTAACACCATTCATAACATTAATAGCATCATCACTGCCGGTATCGATGATAAGAAAATCAGCCCCCTCTGAACTTGTGGCGCTTCTTGCAGTGTCTGCAGAACGTATGGTTCTAGCGACAAGAGGGAGGTATATGGAGTCCGAGTTGGACTTCATCATCATACTCCTTGCAACAATAGCAGGAATACCTGCATCAAAGTACAGAAGGAACCTCCTTAGAAAAATGCTTGGTTGTTGCTACATACTAGTAGTTTCTTTTTTAGTACTTCTAAAGAAACTGACTGATTATTGGTTAGCACCACGACAGAGAACAATATCTAGCGAAATCTGGTCAAAGTTATTGACATGACAAGTACTGAAAACTGGGAAAAGGAGCAGGTAAGACAAGTGACTAAAAAATGTACTTCCTTCGTCCCATATTAAGTTCATTTTTAGCCCTTCAATTTGTCCCAAAATAAGTTCATTTTTGGAGTAATCATTGTGAATGACTAGTTGATACCCCACGCGTTGCTGCGGGACAGTTATATCATGAATTTGTAAGCTATAATTCTAGAACTTTTTTTTTGACTGAATAATTCTAGAACTTTTGACTATTGGTATAGTATCATTACATAGAAGGGACCATATAGTTATAAATTTATCATAATTACATGATCAACATGCTTGAACGTTCGATCTGTACATTGAATTGCTATATGAATAGAAATGACATGATTCCAATTAAGATACTCCCATTTCGAAGAACCATAAACGGTAAGCAAACATGACACTATTTTTATTATGTACTAAATTGGCTTAAGATCTCATTCAGATATTTTAAATAACTAATAAAATATTTCTTTTTGTGAGAAAACAAAGAGAAAATACGGATAATGTTGCATGCATATGTTGGTATATGATCTTAAAAAAAAACAACTATTGGGTGCATGAATCTAGTAATTTCAAGAAACATGTTCACCTATAAGTAAATTGGAGGAACTGTGGAGAAACAAATTTAGTGATTGCGGTCTTAAAAACACAAAGATTTGGCACAACCTTTTAACACGAAGAAATCAGATATGAAAAGAAGCAAGATCATGATAGAGTACCAAAAACCAATCACCATAGGAGATAGGCATAGATACACATCCTTGCAATTGGTAAAAATCATCGAGTGTTGTAATCTGTCCAACAAATTTTCGATGTCATCTATGACAGTGACAAACCAAAATTTCATTGGACCATTGACATTTCCTCTTTAGATGATTGAGGAAGCCTGTTCAAGCATAAATATTCCAAGAAAATCCATTGGATCAACCTAGATATGGCTAGTAGATGCATTAGAAAAATTAAAAGGAATGATAAAAAGGTAGACACAAATGTAGTGGTGTAGGCTTTAGGTGGGAGATGTATTGGTTAGTGGTTAGTGATAAAGGGATATATAATGATGCGTGAGGTAATTAAGCGGAAGACAAAAAGCATTGGTCCTCTCAAATGCCATCGGCTGAGAAGAACTTGATCTAATGGTTGATTTGCATAGACGCAAGATGATCTAATGGTTAATATAATCTTGATGATGTGGTCTCACAGAATTTAAGCTTTATAGCATAAATGACTTGTAGTGGGTACCAACTATAAAGGAAGAAAGGATGGTATTTGGAGTAGATAAAGTGATGAATAGTTGCATTGGGATTTGATAAAATAGGAGTATTCTAGTTTTTTTTTTGTTTTTTATGATATGCGTGTGATTGATGAAAAATGAACTTATTTTGGGATAGAGGTGGTACTAAATTATACGAAACCATATGGCATATTCTAAAGGGTAAAGTCCAATTATGGCCCTTAAACTTTGCTCGAAATCCATTTTTCGCCATGAACTATAAAATCGATTGGCGTTCGGCCTCAACTTTCAAACCGAATAAATATCACCCTGAAACATATTTTTCAATGGCTTTGTTTCAAACAAGCAACTACCTACCACAACAAGCAACTACTCGTACGAAATACGAAGCTGGGGAGAAAAAAAGCAGTCACCAACCGTCGTCAGCCAGCACGACGCCGCTGGCACCGACCGCCGAGGCGACGTCGACGCGCTCCGCGACGAGCAGGTAGGCGCGGTCCCCGACCGACGCCTTGAGCGAGAGCGCGGCCTCGTAGACGCGCCCGCCGCCCTCCTCCCCGGCCTCGAGCACGACGATCCCCACGCCCCGCGCCACGGCCGCGACCACCGCGTCCCCGGAGGCCAGCGCCTCGTCGGCGCCGACGCGGAGGACGAGCGCCGGGACCCGGATCTCCGGCCGCTTGAACCCGCCCGGGAACAGCGTCCTCGGCGGCTCCCTCGAAGAAGCAGCACCGCCGCCCCCGCCGGACACTCCCCCTCCGGCGGCCGCAGCGGCGCCAACATCGCGGAGGCGGAGGCGGTGGCGGTGGCGCGGGAGGAGGAGGGAGCGGGAGGTGGGGAGGAGGAGGAGGCCGCCCGCGCGCGGCAAGGGGAGGCCGGTGGAGGAGGTGGAAGCGGCGAACATGGGGAGCGACAGGGATGGGACTGGGAGAGCGAGCTCTCGCCTCTCGCGCGCGCGGGCGCGTGTGGACAGCGGAGAGTGGAGGTGGAGGAGAGGAGAGGAGAGGAGAGGGGGGAGTGGGAGGTAGAGCCGCGCGTGGAGTGGAGTGGAGGGGATATGGAGTTTTCTCGCGGATTTGGTTGGATAGGGTGATTGCGGAGCACCGCCCGGCGCCCGCACGGGGGATTTTCCCGGTCGCGCTCACTCGCACAAACCGTTTGATGGCAGTTTCCTTCAAAAACTAGCGTGGTTTAAGTGACAGGTTTTTTACTGGAGTTTAACTTCCGGCTTGTGCAAAATGCGTCGGGAGACATGAGTACGTGCACTAACCAGATATTTTAGTTTACTATAAAAGATGTCTATGCGTTACAACGGATGAATATTATTTTAATCTTATTATTGTTATACGGTTTGGCTATGGTAAAATTTACTGTGAGAATTCGCTTGGATATTTTTTTTCTAGAAAATCATGAGTTGTAATTAGGAGTCTGACACTCATCTTAAGTTAGTATGCAAATTTTTTTAAAGAGATTTCTTATACGACTCCTTTTATATTTCTAAAAGCAAACGAACTTAAAATTGGACTCAAACATGGATGTATATTTCTAAAAGCGAAAAAAATTTAAAAACCGACTCTAACACGGATGACGTACCAAAATACCAGCAAAAACATCTTCAATTTTTATAATAGTAGAGATAGAGATACAGTTTAATTGAACACATTGAACACATCTATCAACTAATTTTGTAAAAAGAATATCTGCTAAGAATTATTGGGGTTGTTTGGCTATATGGTTTAATGTTGTGCTATAGCAAGCACAAATAGTACCACCCACACAAGACAGCGGCAGATAAAGTTGCAGCTATAGTTTCGGCCTACCGAACATAACCCCATTAGTAGCTATAAGCAACTAATTAAGAAGAGTGAAATACGCTGACACTTATATCACGATATAATATTGATTCCTAAACTTTGAAAACAACATAAATACACGTCGGTAACCACGTTAGTACATAGAGTACACGTCCTACTATTTTTTTTAACTTGTATGATAGTCACTCTGCACTTAAATATACTTATCCTAGTAAAACAAACAAATCAGATAACTGCTTTATCCAAATTCGTAGTGCTAACATGGGTCTAATCTCATTCTATGTTACAACATTTGAAAACGGAGTGGGTATATTTAACAAGAATGAGGGGTTACATTTGTATTTCGAAAGTTTAGAAACTATAATGACACCAAGTATAACTTTAAGAATTGACAATGCATTTGACTCAATTGAAAAAATAGACGAGAATATTAGCACTTCCATCTTTACACCATAGATTTTCACAGCTCATATGGAATAATAGAAAAGCAAAGGAATTTTGAAAGATTTGTATCCTATGAAAAAAAATTCAATGCATACATTTAAAACAAAGGATCCAGCACTACAAATTCCTTTAAAAATTGTATGGAATGGACGGCCAATCCATGGGAAACATTTAGGAAAATAAGATTGAGGTTGTGCTTCATGTTTTCTTCTTCCCGTGACTCAAATTTTCTGCATGTTCCCTATGTATAATAGTTTTGAAGCTTTATGTATTTTTAAAGTTAACATAGAAATTTGATTGTCATCCTATCATGTTTCTACGTTTTTACGGTTTTCCTATTCAGGTGATCCAACTAGAATCTATGTTTGCTTTTCTATCAAAATCCATCGTACCAGAACTTGAACAGGGTAACAAACTAGACAAACCATGGAAATGCTATCCTATTAAATTTTGTCATTGCGCATATTCTCTCTTATGGACACAGATTTGATATCAAATCGAACAGTTCCTTTTCATTGTTTCCAAAATTTGGTACTATGTCATTAATAGTTACTTTTTATTTAGACATATAATATATATACGATGATGTGTAAGAAATGAAGTATGTACCCTTAAAATGTTTGAATTGACTTTCTCCGCACAAAGGTGATCGTAATGGGAAGAGAGAAGCTAGGACCTAAGATCACATTGCAATACCAAAATATTTTTTTCTTAAGTTGTCTATTTATCGGTTGCCTTCTTTTTTTTTCTTTTTCCATTAATCACTTTTACATGCTTAGCATTGCCTAGAAATTCATGCACGTCAACAAACTAATTAATCCATCTCTTCGTGATCAATCCCACCATTCATGTACCCAAACATAGAACTCAATATCACCGCTACTCTCAAGAGACAAAGAGAGGAGGGCATCCTGAATCTACCAACCAAAAAAGCCACTAAGGACAAGAGCCCTCTCCAGCTCTAGAATAGAAGAAACTTAACATCTTGTACACACTACAGCAAAAGGATCCAGATAAGAACATATGAGTAGGGTATTACGTTTCCGTACGGCGAACCTGTATAAACTCATTGTCTCGTGTTCCCGACTTTAGGTCCGCACACTAGCGCCTTGGCTGAATCACAAAATGGAGGTTCTGTAAGTGTTCTGGACATGAGATACTTCTTACTTCTATTTTAGGCTCGGTGGGACCAACCATATACTAAGTTTAATACAGAATCAAGTCTCATATATGGAAGGTGTTCTGGATAAGGGAAGAGAAACAAAGTCCTACTTGAACACTACAAGGTCTACTTGAATCGTATCCATAGTTGCCTCCCTCGCCTTACTTGGACAAGAGAGCACCCGAGGATATAAATACAAGTCCACCAGAAGGAGAAGGGACGCACAAATAAAAAACCAATACAGATTAGCATAAGTCAAGACAAGACTATAGCGCCACAAAAGCTAGGGCAATCTCCAATCTTGTTGAGTTCATGTTCGAGGAAGTCGACTACTACTAGTCGTCGACAGCTTTACACCACTATACTGATAGAGATTATGTTAGGTCATCCTTATTATTGTACTCGTGTGATATTGATATATAATAGCAACACCAGTTCCGATCAACAGGAGTAAAGTTATTACACGTAAGTAAGAGTCTTGGATATGTATAAAAAATAAATGTCTCTCGTCTCTTAACTTTTACCTTAATCTTGCGTATACCTTGACACCAACGACTCCTATACTTCAAAAATACCATATATGGGGTATAGCCTGTTGACGGATTCCTTTTCTCCCTGCTAGAGTAGTGACACCCCCACCTTCCTATGCACTACCGCCTCTAGACTTGTTGTCACTCGTTGGTATTGCTTTCCTATTACCGCCACCACTAGTGTCTCCGTCTCTCCTCTTCTCAAGTCACCTAAGGCCCAATTTAATTTAGATTTTTAAAAATATTATTGATGTGGATTTTGTAAAATAAAAGGATAAGTTAAATATTTTAGAAATAAAACTTAATAAATAGCTTAAAACAAGATATATAAACAATTGATTTTTTTAAGGATAGAATAAATACTCTGTTAAACAGAAATGTTCAGTTGTCCTCTTCCCTCCTCTCACCCTTTCCCTGCCACTCTTTTATCTCTATGGATGCAAGCAGGATGGGTTAGTGGGATTTTTCTTCTTCTTATTTCATTTCTAGTTTATTTTATCTAAAAGTTATATTACCATGTGAGAAATGAACTAACGAGTGAACTTTATTTTTTTAAAAAAAATATTATACTATCATGTGAGAAATAAATTAGCGAGCAAATTTTATGGACTTGTCCGGTTCCCTACTCCATGACCAGTCGAAGGTCGACGATGTTTAGGCCCCCTTTGATTCAAAGGAAATTCATAGAAATTTTTAGAGAATTTCATTCCTATAAGAATTTTTCCTATATAGCCTTTGAATCAAAGGAATGGATCTTATGGAATCCTATAAAATTCCTATGGATTGCCTAATGCCATGTAAGTTTTGGAGAAATTCTAACATGAGGTAAAACCTCTTAGAAACTTTCCTTTTGAGTCTTTATCTCTCCTCTAATTCCTATGTTTTTCCTGCGGTCCAATCAAACGGTCATTCTTGTATTTTGCAATCCTCTGTTTTACACTTATATTTCTATCAAAATCCTGTGTTTTTTCTATTCCTATGTTTTCGTATTCCTATGATTTAAAGGGCTCTTAGAGTCTTGAAGACTGAGGCAAAGTCTGTTATCTTAATCGATTGTTACAGTATCGGAGTAATAAATTACGGCAGTGGTAGCCGACCCACCGGACAGAGCCTCCCACAGTCCTACACCCATCATCATCAATAAACTACTCCTTTGATGATCTCCCCACGTTGGTACGTCCAGAATACTCGCTCACCCGAACCCGCGGCGACTTCGCCGGTGACCTTCCCGATGGCGCCCATCTCCTGCCGCGAACTCTCCCCGCACCTCTCCTCTCTCCCCCGCGCCGCCGCCACCACCACCGCCCACACGCACCTCTCCTTCCGACGCGCTCCACCTCCGTGCCGCCTCCTCACCGGCACAGCCAGCGACGACGGCGACAGGCTGCGCCTCCTCCCCTCCGCGGCCACGAGGGACGATGCGCTCGCCTCCCTCGTCGGCCAGCTCGAGCACGACGTCGTCGTTCGCCACGGACAAGCGGCGGAGGAGGAGGAGGAGGAGGAGGAGGATGAGGAGCTGTATCACCACGATAGCCAGGACCTCGGGGCGGCGCGGAGGCGCCATCACCGGCAGCACCACCAGGACGGGCACGAGCTGGCGGCGCGGTGGCGGGAGATCCACGGGCGCGACGACTGGGCGGGGCTGCTCGACCCGATGGACCCGCTGCTCCGCTCGGAGCTCATCCGCTACGGCGAGTTCGCGCAGGCGTGCTACGACGCCTTCGACTACGACCCGTCCTCCCGCTACTGCGGCAGCTGCAAGTACCCGCGCCGCGCCTTCTTCGACCGCCTCGGCATGCCCGCCGCCGCGCGGGGCTACACCGTGACCCGCTACCTCTACGCCACCTCCAACTTCCGCTTCCCAAACTTCTTCTCGCAGTCGCGCGCGGGTGCCAAGATCTGGAGCCAGCGCGCCAACTGGATCGGCTACGTCGCCGTCTCCACCGACGAGGAGACCGCGCGCCTGGGCCGGCGCGACATCGCCATCGCGTGGCGCGGCACGGTCACGCGCCTCGAGTGGGTCTCCGACCTCATGGACTTCCTCCGCCCCGTCGCCGACGAGGGCATCCCGTGCCCGGACCGGGAGGTGAAGGTGGAGTCCGGCTTCGTGGACCTCTACACCGACAAGGACCCCACCTGCCGCTTCTGCAAGTACTCCGCGCGCGAGCAGGTGCTCACGGAGGTCCGCCGCCTCGTCACCCGCTACGCCGCGCTCGGCGAGGACGTGAGCGTGACGGTGACGGGGCACAGCCTCGGCAGCGCGCTGGCGATGATCAGCGCGTACGACATCGCGGAGTCGGGCGCCGCGAGCGCGGCGCACGGCGGCGGGAAGGAGGCGGCGGCGGCGGTGTGCGTGTACTCGTTCGCGGGGCCGAGGGTGGGGAACGCGAGGTTCAAGGAGAGGTTCGAGGGGGAGCTCGGGGTGAAGGCGCTGCGGGTGGTGAACGTGCACGACGGGGTGGCGCGGATGCCGGGGATCCTGCTGAACGAGGGGGCGCCGGCGGCGCTGCGGCGGGTGGCGGAGGGCATCCTCCGGGTGCCGTGGTGCTACGCGCACGTCGGCGTGGAGCTCGCGCTCGACCACAAGCGGTCGCCGTTCCTCAAGGACACGCTCGACCCGGCCTGCTTCCACAACCTCGAGGCGCACCTCCACCTCCTCGACGGGTAAGCCCTCCTTCACTTCTGATTAAGATGATAGTTCGTTTTTTAAATTTACTAAAAAATAAAACTTTCGTAGGTTTTTCTTGGTCCCTAAAACTTTTAGATTTGCAACCATGAGATTGTCTCCACATATGTCTCCAAATATGTGCATGAAAAAAATCGATAGAAAATGTTGTACTTAAAATCTCAGTACTAACTAACTAAACCAAACTATACTTGAATACAAGTTTTATATAAGTTATATCCTAGTTTAGTGTAGTTAAAATATAGCTACACTGAAAGTTTTTAATTAAAAAAACTTGCGGTAGTTTTTTAAATACGCCCTTTTTAATATAAAACTTGCATAAAATACTTTCAGATGAAATTAATTTAAAATATTAAATAAATTTATTTTTTAAGTTTATATAAATAATTGAAATTTAATTAATCATGTGTTAATAGTTTTTTTATTTTCTATCCTATTTAATGTTCATTAGAAACTAATAATGGTGACCATCTCAACTTGACCTCATCAGCTTTGCACATTTGGTACCTACCTCATCATCCATGCTCAAATCTCCGAAAGCCAACTTTTGAAAGTCAGAACCGAGCCGATTTTGGTAAAAAAAAAAAGGAGTTGAAATAAGGCAACAAAAGCACTATATTAAGTTTTTTAACCAACCGCTCAATCACGAGAAGATTTGGTAACTCCAAATACTTCCCTACATCTGGTAATTTGCACGTTTTCACTACCTCCTCATCCATATGCTCAAATATCTGAAGCTAATTTCTGAAAGTCAGAACTGAACTGATTTCGGTAAAAAAAATGGTTCTTATAAAATAAGGTGACAAAAGCTATATTTTAATAAACCACTTAATCACAAGTTCACAACAAGATTCGGTAGCTCCGAATACATCACTACATGCACGTTTTTAATTCGTACTATCAAAAAGCTAACTTTTGAAAGTCAGAACTCAATTGATTTCGGTAAAAAATAAAGTTCTTGAAATAAGGCGACAAACGCAATATTTTAACAAACCACTATCACTGAATATTTAGTAACCCTGAATACATCACTACATCTGCATACCAACCTAAAATGGTAGGACGTCAAACCAAAGAGGTCTTTCTATGCCTATTTCATTTTAAAAAAACAATAACAAAATTTGACGTCAACAAAATTTAATAAATTTATTTTGACATAAAACGAAACTACCTAATCCCTAAACGTCACCGCATGCCTATCTCAGTCACGCCGGCCCAGTGGTTTAGTATAAGCTAACAACTTGAAGGTGATGACGTCGCCTGAAACGGGCTGTGTCATAGACTTAAGTACATTGAAATGGTTGAAAGGGCTAAACAGACGGTAGAAAATGACAGTAGCGTGGTCACCGGGTAAGAGTATAAATTCTCGAACGCCTACAAGTAATCAACGATAGAAAAGGTGGTTCGGCCCAGGAATATTCTGAAGCGGTCAAGTCATCTCATTAGTACTCTTATTAATTATTTTTTCTTTGAAGAAGAATTAGTACTCTTAATGACGAGATTATGGCCTAGTAAGAGACTAAAGACCGGAGGGCAGAAGGTCGACCACTTGGCCAGTTTATTACAGGAATGCAACATAGTACAGTATATGTATAGTAGTAGGTGGCAGCTTGCATTCAGCATGTGTTTAAAAAAATCATGTGATCATGTGGTATACTAGTATAGATCGATCATATCGCCTATTAGTCATACAGGGACATGAGATGCAATTATATGATACTACTCATGATATATGATCCTCTCTCTCTTTTATTTATGAGAGATGGCAATGATAGTGTGATCTTGTTTGAGATATAGCTAGCGTGCGTGATCCGTCATCTAGAACATGCGTACTTTTCTATTTTCCAAAACATAATAAATAACTACAAGTGCCAAATTTATTGGTTCATGACAAAATTTTTAAAAAGGACACAGCTGATAGCATTTGGTGATAGTGGTGATGTCCTTTGGTTGAACAATTTGCGGTCTCTACTCGTATCACGTATTAAGATGTTGAATCTCTTGAAGACATGTTCCTCCCTATGACGACTTGCTAACCATGAGTATTAGCTAGTACGGTTGTGCATAGATTACACTGCATACATTTGCTGCAATTTGTATTATAGGCTGAGTTTATTTCTAAACTTTTTCATCAAACTTTTAACTTTTTCATCACATCAAAACTTTTCTACACACAAACTTCCAACTTTTCTGTCACATCGTTTCAATTTTAACCAAACTTCTAATTTTTGTGTGAACTAAACACACCCCACAACTCACATATTATACTGTACTGATCATATTGCGAAGTCTTAGGGTGTGTTTAGTTCACGTCAAAATTAAAAGTTTAATTAAAATTGGAATGATGTGATAGAAAAGTTAGAAGTTTATGTGTGTAGGAAAGTTTTGATGGGATGGAAAAGTTAAAAGTTTGAAAAAAAAGTTACTAGGAACTAAACCAGGCCTCGCTGAAAGTTTGCGGTTTGAGGTTCTGTTAAGGTTGTCTACTCCTATCAAGGGGGTTCAGCAAGGTCGGGTTTATTTAAGTGGGATGCCAGCCTGTTTGACAGCTCAATAAATGTTGATCAATACGGTAGGATCAATGCACAATGCGACCTGATTAATGAATACTACCACACCATGGTGGTGTGGCTACTGTCATGGTGCTATACTAGAGTTTTCAAGAAACCGGGTCCCTTGTACCGGAGCAATCATCAAGTTGTCATGCCAGACGGGGGGCATAGCTCCCCATTTACTCTACGAAACCAACGTGAGCCTGACTGCCTGAGCCACATCAACCAGCCGGCCAGCCAGCGGCTGCAACTACCAAAGGCGGACCAAAACACACGTACGGCGTGTCATTGGTCTAGTCAATATTTGTCGTTTTCTATCGTTGGCTGAGACGTATATTTTGCCATTGGCAATCTGTATATTAACTAGAAAGGTGGTCCGTGGACATTCGTATTATTAAAACGTGATATTATAGTTTTTTTGGAAATTGTACCTTATAAAGGTAAATTATAGGTTGGGCATGTCTAAATATCATTTATCGACTTAGAAGATAAATCAAGGTTATATGAGGTCGACTATTGGATCTAGTAAGTAAATAGTAAGTAAATAATATGTATACCATCTGAACACATACTGTACAATATTACTATAAATAGTAAGAAATTTAAAGTTATTGTGATTGAATCGCCTCATGAAGATGCATGATTTAGTAACAACCAAATTAAGGATAGATTAACGGTTGCATTGTTCTTCCCTTCGTAGAAGTTCAAAATGTTCATATTTTTCCACACTTTTAAAGAATTAAAGGCTTTTTATGTTAGGGCACAAATCACCTACACAATTGCTTGGTTTAGTAGTGCACAAATGCTTGGTTTAGTAGTGCAAAAATATCAGCAATTATTTGAAGCTATTTTTTTTTGTTTTTCACATGTTCAATTGTTTTCTTCAAAATAATATTTGTTTGAAATAAGAGAGAAATTATATAAATTTAATTAGTATGTGTAGTGTTTATCGACAATCATGATCACTTTGGCAATCACTTTTAGCTACCTCAGCTACGAAGCTTTGTTATATCTGCAGAAGGCAAATATGAACACGTGTGTTGTGCAGAGGATTGAAGATAGGTCTTTAGAAGCTTTTTTTTTCTTTTTTTACGTAAGATAGATATGTCTGCCTAATTAATTAATAGGTCCGTCAGTTTAAGTAAAAATCGATGGCAAAATATTTTATTAAAAATAATTTAAAATAGTGAGTCCACTAATTGAAGTATAAATTAGTTAATATAGATCATAAATTGGTAATTTAATGGTACAAAACATAGTTCTGTAACCTTTATTTTAAACCGTGTGTTTTTAAAATAATGGTTCGAAATAAAATTATATTATATTGTTAATATAATGGGTGAAATAACAGAGTCCAATAAATTTTATTTCCAAAGATTATGGATCTAATTTATTTACGTATATATTATGATATATATAATCTATGTTTATAAAGTTATAGTTCTTTAAAATTTAATATCACTAATTATAGTTACAATCTCATCTATACATGCATGGAGAAAAGAGAGGAGGAGATGGAAGCGGATGTAATTTTTAATGATACATGGAATAAAAATTTATGTTTTTTTCCATTTTATCCTTTTTAATCACACATTACAGTTATATATGTATTTTTTGGTTTTTTTATTAGCTGTGTGTAAGTACCTTTCTCTCGTCGGTGCGCTGAGAGAGATTAGGTGTAAGGTTATTAATATATTTAATTTAATGATCCGAGATAACATATCCACTAATTTAAATAAAAATCGATGACCAGATGTTTTGCTTTTTTCCTCGTATTTTTCTAGAAATATTTTCTAATTTACTAATGTGTATTTTTACAACTTAAAATATTAACAGTTAATATGTGTATTGAATTATTAATTTGGTTTTCTATCTCATCAAGGGAAAAAAAGTGAGAGTACGTATGTACGTACGTATGTGGAACTTTTTGTACGTGCAAATCTTACAAAGATAAACATAGCTAGGAAATCTTAGATAGATCTAATTGTAATTAGCTAAAAAATAGGAGTAGTTACCTAGAAAATAGGAGAGGAAAAGAGAGGTCAGAGGGAGTACCTGCGCATGATAGGGATGGGGCTACCGGATTTTTTTTCCGGAAGAGATCTAATGGTTAAAATATATGGGTCCACTGATTTAACGGAAAATCAATGCGACTCAAGAGTGTTTATAGGATGACATATAGCGGCTTAGGAGCGTTTGTAGAAAGTTTAATGGACTTTTAAGTATATAATAGATAGATTTTTTATGATTTGTCACGTGGCGACTCGATAGTGTTTATAGGATGCCACATGACGGCTTAGGAGCGTTTGTAGGACGTTTAATGGACTTTTAGTATATAATAGTAGATAGATAGATAGATAGATTAGCATATACTACCTCCGTCCCTCCGTCATAAATTAGTAAATTAGTAGTTGCTTTGACTTTTTTTTTTCTTTGACCATTCGTTTTATTTAAAAAATTAATACAAATATAAAAACAGAGAAATCATAAAGTACTTTTGACAATAAAGTAAATAAAAAATAAAAAATAAATCTATAATTTTTTAAATAAGATGATGGATTAAAAGTTAAAAAAAAACTTGACAAGTATTCTGGATAGAGGTTATATCATCGTTCCGAGTACTACTACTAGTCCTGCGTTTTCTGTATCGATCGGTCGGTGACGGTGTGTACATGTGCGCGATGGCGTTGGTGCATGCAGGTACCACGGGCGCGGGGAGCGGTTCGTGCTGGCGAGCGGGCGCGACCCGGCGCTGGTGAACAAGGCGTGCGACTTCCTCAAGGACCACCACTGCGTGCCCCCGTGCTGGCGCCAGGACGAGAACAAGGGCATGGTCCGCGCCCCCGACGGCCGCTGGGTCCAGCCCGACCGCCACAGCTGGCACCTCGACGACCACGACGACCACCACGGTGAGGGGCAACACGGGCACGACGGCGCCGTCGACGGCGCGCACCACCGCCACAGCAGCCACATCCGCCTCGTCCGGCGCCAGCCTAATTAGCCGCAGCGCACGCGGCCCCGGCCCGTTGCCGGGCGGAAAAGCAGTCGCAGTCGCAGTCACAGCCACAGCCTCAGCGCGCGCGGGTGGGTGGGCGGGGAGAATGGGGAGATCTGGTTCGCGGAGAGTATGCAAAGTGTAAAAACGTGCATCGGTGTCGGCATGTACATGGAAGAACCTGTTCCTGTTGATTCATCGACCAAAACGCGTTGTGAACTTGCGAGATGCGATGCGATGCTCCCTTATCTCTGCGCATTGTCCAAGGTCGTCCAGATGCTTGTTCCGTGTCATCTTTTCTTGTATTAAAATCAGAGAAGAGAATAAGCTGAGGGTGCTTTGAGGAATTGAACTTAGAATTTTGACGGGAAGTGAAAGCCCATGAACGTATAATTTATCGAATATTAATTATTATAAATTTAAAAATTAGGTTTATTTAATTTGTTTTACTTTTATATAGATAAATTTTACACAAAATACATGGTTTAGCAGTACAGAAAACGTGCTAATAAAAAACGATGAATTTTACTATTAAAGTTACTGAGCCGTCAACGCTAGCGAAAGTCCAGAAGGAATAAGTTCACTTTAGATCTCTTATCTTGGTGTCAAGTTTGAATTATTTCCTTTATCCGCAATACCGGATATAACGTGTCCCTCAACTTATAAAACTGGTTTGCCCGAGGTCCCAGAGCGGTATATTGCACGGGCCTCACATGTCAGTGGCTAAATCTTCCTCCTCCCACCTCTTCCCTCACTTCCCCTTCTCTTAGATTCTCACCAAGCCTTTGAGCAGAAGTTGATGGGAGGGCTTTGAGTGGTGGGGAGAAGGGTGGCGGCTAATAGGGAGAGGCAGCCAACGGGAGGGTAGCAAGCGGCTGGGAAAAGGGTTGTCGACAAGGGGGAGGGGGTGGTGCACGGTGACCTACTAGAGGTGGCAAGCAGCGTGGAGAAGGACGGTCTTGGAGAGGAGCGATGGTTGCAGCGGACTGGAAGGGTCGTGTTCTTCCTCCTCTAGGCTCCCGTGCTCACGGACTCGCGCTCACTAGCTCGCGTCTCCCTACCACTGCCTCCCGCCAATAGCCTTCCTTCTCCCCATCTCTCGCCACCTATTCTGAAGAGGGATGGGAAAGAGGGGAGAGGGGGAGGGAGAAGGAAGAAGAGTGAGTTGCTAGCATATGGGATCTACTCGCTAAGTCAACCAAAACAGGTATTATACTGCTTCAGGTAATTGGTACACTGGTTTTGTAAATTTAGGGATGCATTATATCTGGTATTGTGGTTTAAGTATGCAAGTTAAACTCGACGTCAAGATGATGTACCTAAAGTGAACTTTTTCCAGGTTCGGAATTCATGATGAGCATTCCGAACGTGTGCAGCCCACCATGAGGGGCACGCAGCCCATTTGCGTAGCAGCACGATGCAATCTGGGCAACTGAACCTTGTTGGTCAACAGCTAGCTCATCTGGCTACTGCCATCATTCGTTGGAGCTATGGGCTAGTACTATTTTACAGTGATTTTCTCGGAAGCTGCCCTAGCAACCGTTTCATCCAAACGACGTATGTCGGTATCTGCAAATCCTGGAAAATCTTACGAGTTCGGACGATGTTGGAGTATCTACTTTGACTTCTGGGTTCACAAGTCAATTGTTCTTGCAGATCAAGTTAGCTTTCGGATGGGTTTTTCGTTTATAAATGATAAATGATGAATGAGTCAACATATTTCCAGCCGCGTTGGTTACTAAAAATCTTTACGTCTTACAATATTATGAACTTATTAAAAATGTAAGCTCAAATAAATAGGAACAACTATGGTGCAAGACGTGAAGAATAGATGTCAAAGTTCTCAAAAAAAATTGGCGCTTGTGGGCTAGGGCCTCCAATCCTGTTTAGATGAGTGTTGGGCCATTTTGGATCTGTGTCAAAATGTGCCATGACGATTATTTGGCAACTCTAATGATAATGTGATTGGGTTGGATTAGAGTCAAAGCATGGATAATTCCCATACTCAATCTTTTTTTTAATCTCCCATTGCTCCATACTCAATTTAACAACACTTAACTTTCTTTGCTATACCAAACATATTGATAGCAAACTACACATCGGCATTGATTGGCTACGATTGCTGCCTCTTTCGTAGCGGCACTTAAAAGCCGCTACAAAATAGAAATGATTTTCGCAGGCGGTCAAAATAGGTTTTTACAGTCGGTCGGCTGGTAATACCGTGAGATCAAAAGCCAGTGAAAATCGACAATCTTCGCGAGCGGGTCCTACAATGTCAGTGAAAATTGATTTCCAGAAGCAGCTATGTTAAGCCGACCACTTGTGAAAATCATTTTTGCAAATGGTGAGGTTAAGCCAGCAACATAGATTTTCAGTGAAAAAAATAAAACTTTTAGAAACCCTGCTCCCCCATAACTCCCTGCCCACTTTCACATATCAAACACAAAAAACAAAACAAATCATCTGCATCATTGCTCTCCTAGGAACCCTAGCTCCCTGCCCATTTCCATAGATCAAACACAAAATACAAATCAAATCATTTGCATCATACCAACATGGATCCGGAAGAGAACGGAAAGAACAAATAGAAAAGAGAAAAAAAAAAGAGAGGCAGAGGACGCACGCCTCGTTGGAGCACGGTTTGTTGTCACTGGATCAGCCGAACTACCGCTTGTACCTTCCCACCCACGCAAGTTGCTGCCACCGGACTACCGCTAATGCCTTGCCATCGGATCCACCATCCCGCACAAGTCGTCGTCGTCGTCGCATCCGCCGCCCGCATGCCCAGCTCGAGCTCCACCGCCCGCGAGACTCGATGCCATCGGATCCGCCGCTGAACGGAGTCGCTGCCACCGGATCCGCCGCCCATGTGCCTCGCGCGAGGTCCGCCGACGAATCCACTATCGAACCAAGTCGCCGCTACCAGATCTGTCACCCACACGCCTCACCCTAGCTTCACCCGCGCGCCTCGCCTGAGTCACCACCACATACAGCCTGCGAGGCTCGCCCAAGCTCACCACCACCCATGGGGAAGGACGAGGAGAGGGGCACACACCTGTGGAATCCAAGCGACGCCGGTAGGGAAGGAGGCGAAAGGAGGGAGAAAATTGTGATTTTGCTATCGCAAAAGAATGGTTTCGCTGGAATGCTATCCCTTCAAAGTGATTCATTAAATGCTATCATAAACTAAGGGTGTTCACTGAAATGCTATTTTAGATCTTTTTGATTGCTAGAAATGATTTTACTCTATTTTAAGTTTTGTTCTGACCAAAATACCCTTGTGTCCTTGTCTTTATTACGTTGTGAACCATGGTGCATGTGAACCACTGGTATGTTGTGAACTACTGTTATGTTGTGAACCATTGTTATGTGAGGTATTTTGTGAACCACATGCTATTCAATATTATGTCTACATGCTGTCCAAATTTGTTCTATTTTGTTTTTACAATTTTTTCATGCCCAAATTTTATGGGTTAAGCTAGCTTCTCCATTATATCTTTATAACTTGGAGTGAGAAAAATCTTGATGTGTATGCGCGCTTGTGGCTGAACTGGACTACACACCATTTTTAATTGTACAAAATGTGAAAGCAAAATATATTGCTATAGCAAAGCATGTGTCAAAACCAGAGAAGTGCTGTTTGACTTTCAAACCAGTGCACTAGAGCTTTTGTATTAGTGTTAATGATCAATTAGTATATATATATCACGCAGCGGAGCGTGAGCCGTGCATAGGTTTCACAAATATATAGCAATATATTTTGCTAGAGCAAAGCATGTGTCAACCAGCCATTATCCTGGGCGAAAGGAGGACATAGAGGCGAGGGCATTTTGGTCCGGAGAAAAACTAAAAGAGAGTAAAAACATTAGTACTAACCAAAAAGATCCAAAATAGCATTTCAGTGAACACCTCTTAGGCTGTGTTCGGGAGTGAGGGTTGGGAACCTCACTTCCTAGCACGGAAAACGGAGTAGCGATTAGCACGCGATTAATTTAGTATTTGCTATTTTTTTTTCAAAAATGGATTAATATGATTTTTTGAGCAACTTTCGTATAGAATTTTTTTTTTGCAAAAAACACACCGTCTAGCAGTTTGAAAAGCGTGTGTGCGTAAAACGATGGAGGAAAGTTGGGAACCATGGGTATAGAATGCAGCCTTAGTTTAGAATAGCATTTTAATGAATCACTTTGAAGGGATAGTATTCCAGCGAAACCATTCTTTTGCGATAGAAAAATCACAATTTTCTAGAAAGGAGGAGGGAGAAGGAGACTGGTACATAAGGTGGAGAAATATTTAACTATTTGCCACTATTACTTGTGACAATTAAGGATTTGCTATTGGACCCACATATCATAGACATGTGAGGGCTCACATAGATTGTGAATAACAAATTCCTAATTGCCACATTTTAAAAGTGACAAAAAGTTAAATGACCCAGAAGCTGAAGGGAGAGGGAGGAAGGAGAGGTAAGGGAGAGGATGAAGGAGAGGGACTCAGCTGGTGGATTGGTCAAGGACTCCTCTTTTATTATGTCGATTTTTTTTCCTTACGATCCTCTTTATCCAATGAAAATTGATTTTTTCGCAACGATGACTTAATAGACCCGTTTGTAAAAACACTCTATTTTTACAAGTGGACCTTTTAAGTGACTGTTAGCGAAAGTCGATTCTCACTAGCGGTTCATGACCATAATCTCCAAAATGTATTTTCACAAGCGTGTGTTTTTTTAACCCGTCAATAAAATAAACGGACGGTGATATGAAAAATGGTAATTTAGTAGTGACATAAATTTTGAACTGGCTACACCCTACCAGTTCATTACCAAAATTTTGACCAGAGACAAATACGCCAGTTGAGTCGCACTCAAATGTGTGTAGCACAAGTGTGACGTATGCACGTGTATTTGACTTATGCTCGGGGTTATTAAAAAAAAAACATGCGCCAAACTCAAAGTCGGTTTGCGTCGGTTCCCGGTTTCCCAGCACTGACACGAACCGCCATAGCGGAGCCACCTCCACGTCGAATACGTCAAACACAAACACGGTCACGCACGGATAAAGCGGCCTTGGCCGCACCACCGACCGGCGACCACAAAGCCCAAGCCCGTAACCCCCTTCGATACCGCCTCTCGCGGCACCGCCGCGCCGCCGCCGCAAACGAGGCTACGGAGGCCGAGGCCATGGCGGCGAGCGATGATGGCCAGCTCAGGACGTGGGTCTCCGACCGCCTCATGGCGCTCCTCGGATACTCCCAGGGCCTCGTGGCGCGGCTTGTCGTCCGCCTCGCGCGGGAGTGCGCCTCCGCGGGTGACCTCGCGGCGCGGCTCGTCGACCTCGCCGGGTTCCCGCCTTCCCCCGACACCGCCGCGTTCGCCGAGGACGTGTACGGGAGGGTGCCCCGCAGTTGCGGCGGCGGCGGCGACGACGCCGGGGTCAGCGAGTACCAGAGGCAGATGCAGGAGGCTGCGGCGATGGCCAAGAAGCAGAGCACCATCAAGCTGCTCGACGACGACGGCGAGATCGGCGTTTCCGCGTCGCCCTCCAGCGGCGGCAGGAAGCGTTTCAGGAGGAAGGCCGTGGGCGAAGACGATGACGATGCCGGACGGAACGCGCGACGGCGGCGTAGCCCGGACGACGAGGAGGAGGACGGCGACGCCGGCGAGGAAGAAGAGATGGAGCGGGATCAGATCGAGAGGGCGCAGCTCGAGCGGAACATCAGGGAGCGCGACGCGGCGAGCACGAGGAGGCTGACGGATCGGAAGACGACCAAGCGGGAGCAGGGCGAGCTCGCGCGCCGGTCGGACGCCATGGACAAGAACGACACCTCGGGGCTCAGGAGGCTCTCCCGGCGCGCGTACCTGCAGAGGCGGAAGGAGAAGAAGGTCGAGGAGATGCGCGACGAGATCGT
This sequence comes from Oryza sativa Japonica Group, assembly GCF_034140825.1. Taxonomy (NCBI): domain Eukaryota; kingdom Viridiplantae; phylum Streptophyta; class Magnoliopsida; order Poales; family Poaceae; genus Oryza; species Oryza sativa. The sequence continues at coordinate 18,976,377 of NC_089039.1, read as the reverse complement.
CGACCACGAGTTCCTCTTCCCCGGCGTCCAGCTGACGGCCGCCGAGGAGAGGGACATGAGGCACAAGAAGCAAGTCTACGGCCTCGTGCACGATCGCGACGACTACTACAGAATGCCGGACGCCTACGACGCCGCCGCGAACGTCGATCAGGAGAAGAGGTTCTCGGTGGCGCGGCGGCGGTACGAGGAGCCAGCTGAGGCGGCGAGGGACGGCAAGACGGCGAACGCCTTGTCCGAGCAGGAGGCCTGGGAGGAGCAGCAGATACGGAAGTCGAGGCTGCAGTTCGGATCCATGGATCGCGGCCGGCGCGGCGACGAGTACGAGCTCCTGTTCGACGACGGCGTCGAGTTCGTCAGGTCGACGGTGATGGCGGGCACCGCGCCTGCAGACGACGACGACACGGCGGCGGCGGCGGCGGCCGACGAGTACCATGCCGAGGCCATGGATGCCAAGGCCACGTTGCAAGACGAGAGGAAGACTCTCCCGGTGTACAAGCTCAAGGACGACCTGCTCAAGGCCATCGACGAGCACAAGGTCCTGATCGTCGTCGGCGAGACCGGCTCCGGCAAGACGACGCAGATACCGCAGTACCTCCACGAGGTCGGGTACACGGCGGGGGGGAGGAAGAAGGTGGCGTGCACGCAGCCGCGGCGCGTGGCGGCGATGAGCGTGGCGGCGAGGGTGGCGGAGGAGATGGGCGTCAAGCTCGGGCACGAGGTCGGCTACTCCATCCGGTTCGAGGACTGCACGTCGGAGAAGACGGTGATCAAGTACATGACCGACGGGATGCTCCTCCGCGAGTTCCTCGGCGAGCCCGACCTGGGCAGCTACAGCGTCGTCGTCGTCGACGAGGCCCACGAGCGGACGCTCGCCACCGACATCCTCTTCGGCCTCGTCAAGGACATCGCCCGCCTCCGCCCTGACATGAAGCTGCTCATCTCCAGCGCGACGCTCAACGCCGACAAGTTCAGCGACTTCTTCGACGCGGCGCCCGTCTTCCGGATCCCCGGGCGGCGGTTCGAGGTGGGCATCCACTACACCGTGGCGCCGGAGGCGGACTACATCGACGCCGCCGTCGTGACGGTGCTGCAGCTGCACGTCACGGAGCCCCCCGGCGGCGGCGACATCCTGCTGTTCCTCACGGGGCAGGAGGAGATCGAGACGGTGGAGGAGATCCTGAGGCATCGGCTGCGGGTGCTCGGCGGCAAGGTGGCGGAGCTGGTGATCTGCCCCATCTACGCCAACCTCCCCGCCGAGCTGCAGGCCAAGATCTTCGAGCCGGCGCCGGCGGGCGCGCGCAAGGTGGTGCTCGCCACCAACATCGCCGAGACGTCGCTGACCATCGACGGGATCAAGTACGTGGTCGACCCGGGGTTCTGCAAGGTGAAGTCGTACAACCCGCGCACCGGGATGGAGTCGCTGTTGGTGGCGCCGGTGTCGAGGGCGTCGGCGGAGCAGCGCGCCGGCCGGTCGGGGCGCACCGGGCCGGGCGAGTGCTTCCGGCTCTACACGGAGTACAACTTCGTCAGCGACCTCGACGACGACGCGGTGCCGGAGATCCAGCGGAGCAACCTCGCCAGCGTCGTGCTGGCGCTCAAGGCGCTCGGGATCAACGACCTCGTCGGCTTCGACTTCATGGACCCGCCGCCGGCGGAGTCGCTGCTCAGGGCGCTGGAGGAGCTCTTCGCCCTCGGCGCGCTCAACAGCCGCGGCGAGCTCACCAAGACCGGGAGGAGGATGGCGGAGTTCCCCCTGGACCCCATGCTCTCCAAGGCCATCGTCGCGTCGGAGAGGTACGGGTGCTCCGAGGAGGTGATCACCATCGCGGCCATGCTGTCCGCCGGGAACGCCGTCTTCTACCGCCCAAGGGACAAGCGGGTCCACGCCGACGCCGCACGGCGGGCGTTCCACGCCGGCAACGCCGGCGACCACGTCGCGCTGCTCAACGTGTACAACGCGTGGGCGGAGTCCGGCTACTCGCCGCAGTGGTGCCGCGAGAGCTTCGTGCAGCACCGCACCATGCGGCGCGCGCGGGACGTGCGGGACCAGCTGGGGGCGCTGCTTGAGCGGGTGGAGATCGCGCCGTGCTCCTCCGCCGGCGGCGGCGACCTCGACGCGGTCAGGAAGGCGGTCACGGCGGGCTACTTCCGCCACGCTGCGCGGCTGCAGAGGGACGGGTCGTACCGCGCCGTGAAGAGCCGGCAGACGGTGTTCGTCCACCCGAGCTCCGGGGTGGCGCAGGCGCCGCCGCGGTGGGCGTTGTACCACGAGCTGGTGCTCACGACCAAGGAGTACATGAGGCAGGTGACGGAGCTCAAGCCGGAGTGGCTGGTGGAGATCGCGCCGCACTACTACGAGCGCAAGGACGTCGACGAGCCTGAGCCCAAGAAGACGGCGGCGGCGACTACGCCGCAAGAGCAGACGACGGCCGGCTCTACACCAACGAAGCAGACTCCGAATCTGAATAGTTTCTTCGACGTGTAAAGAGTGCCATTGGAACTTGTAAATAGCTGTAATTATACCAAACTAACAAGTGAAAAGTTCAAGACAATTTGTTTGTTGCTCAACTTGTGACTTATCATGCTTTAATCAAAACGAAAAACATTGCTACAATCCCTACTGGATTCAGGCAATACACGCTCTAACAAACGTAATGCCTAATAGAACACATTAATTTCTTCGACGTGTAAAGTACCATTTTAACTTGTAAAATAGCTGTAATTACCAAACCAACTAGTGAAAATTCAAGACAATTTGCTTGTTGCTCAATTTGTGTATCTCTTATCATTCTTTAATCAAAACGAACAACATTGCTACAATTCCTACTGGATTCAGGGCAATACACGCTCTAACAAAATGTAATGCCCAATAGAATAGATTAAGCACAAGTTAGCATCAACATCAGAGTTTAAGACAATTGGCATAGTGTTGCTGAGTTTAGGTAACGTACTACTGCCAGTTTCCGTACTGCTGCTGGTTGCGAGAACCACCTTGTTGGGGATAATTTGACCCTCGGCCTGGGCCAGAAGGACCATATGGGCCGCCTTGCTGGGGATAATTTGATCCTCCTCCATAGCCACCACCAACGCCACCCCTTGGGCCACCTGTTCCGGCCATTCCACTGCCAGGGTACGGTGGCGGCGGCCCTCGACCTTGTTGAGGGTAAGGGGCATTTCCATAGCTGCCACCACCACCTTGTCCGCCGCGGTTCGGATATCCTCCACCTTGGTTCCCACCCTGTGGATACCTGCTTGAGCCTCCTGGCCCTCTGGGTTTTGCATAGTGATGGCCTGGCCCAGCAGCCATCGGCGCATGGGGGTTGTTCATCGGCTGGCCTGGTCTGATTTGAGGATGGGGCTGTCCTGTTTGTTGAATTGGAGGCAAACGGCCATGTGGTTGAGGATGTTGTGTCTTTTGCCTCTTCGCAGCTTCATCGGCTTGACGCATTTGTTGGCGTTTTTTCTTGGTCTGGAACTCGTGTGAAGATTCATACTTTGGCAAGCTGCATTATTCCAAATGAAAAGGATATGATCAAATAAAGAAAGAAGAGATCCAAAATAGCAACCTTAGATGGCAAGAACAGGAGAGAAGGCCATGATCACTACCTTTTAGGATCACATGGTAGGGGATCAGACCAGAAATACTCTGCATCAAGTGCATCTTGTGCTGATATCCTCTGAACAGCGCAAAATCATGTCAACTTACAGCTCAGTAATGAAATGCAATGACAGCTGAGGAAATACGCAGGTACGGGCATTTCCTATGTCAACAGAGTAAGCAAACTAAAAGAAGAAAATATACCTGTGCTGGATCTAGTGTTAACATCTTTTCAAGCAGATCCAGAGCAAGCCTGTCAAAACTGAAAACAAATAAAGGTTAAGTAACCTGGAAGAGTAGCCAAGCAAGTTTCAAACAATACGAGTATAATACTTACTGCTTAAAGTACTCCTTTACACGTCTCTTCAGTTGGCGGGGAGGCTTGAAATTGTTGTACCAAGGCATTTTTGTGACACCCGGCCAGTTTGATTCATCAGGTGTGCCACAAACATCAAATATTTTGCTCAGTTGCTCTGGCTGCATAAAAAGGCAGAGCGACAAAAGTTCACTCACAAATGTGCATTATTAACTAGATTAAGTTACATATTCAAGCTTCGAATGTATGACAGCAATGAAACAATTCAAGAGACTGATTGCATTTGTCTAAGGTGAGGGAGAGCTAGGTCAGACAGGGAGTTACCGTGTTCAGAGTTCATGTCATGTACAAAGTAACCCCACAGGTCTTGAAACAAATTAAGATTCATAAAGCTGACCCACAGTGAATGTGTTAAGTTCATGTTCCTCTTGGGAAAGCATAAAGGCATTTCTCAACTTCTAAAACAAATTCAGTAAATGAGCATGCACTAGGTGCAAATCATTTTTCGTGTACAGGGCTGCAGGATGAATCATGTTTTTCCCTGGTGGCTGCAGCAGCAAAGTTTAATTTATGACTGAAGGCAGTACACTAAATATAGGGAACTTCCTAAAGTTTCATTCTACCTTCTAAATTGCACAAATCTATCAATTTGTTCCATTATCTATACACTCTGGTTTCACTTTCACATGTATGCAGAAGTCACATCACTTCATCAGAAAGCATTCTTAAACATAAGTTTTGTCGATAATCATAGTAATAAACAGAAACAGCTGTTAATAGCATTTAAACAAATTATGACAACAAAGAATCCGTATTTCTTTTGGTCAACATGAGGTAGAATCATAAATTTCCTCAACGGTAGCACAATAAGATATTAGTTCAGAACACATCCAACTCCAAGATACCAAGACTAGTAAAAAACTTACCATATGAATTGCTAATCCTAAGATAGTGATGTTACTAGCTCAAATCCTGAAGAAATCGTACCTCATTCTTTCCTGGCAGAATTGGCTTTCCATTGAGAAGCTCTGCAAAAATACAACCGACAGACCACATGTCAACTGCTGGTCCATACTTGGTGCTTCCGAGCAGCAACTCTGGAGGTCTGAAAATCATTGGCAAATGGTCAGCATGATCCAAGCAAAAACTAAATACCATAACACAATATGCAAAATTCAATGGCAAGTTCATAATTCTGCAATACCTGTACCACAAAGTGATCACACGATTAGTGAGATTTCCGTTATGATCATTTGAAAATGATCTTGCTAGGCCAAAATCAGCCAGCTTCAAGTTACCTTCATTGTCTATCAAGAGATTGGATCCTGCAAGAGTAGATTTTGAATCAGGAATATTTTAGCATAAAAACCACAAAATCATGATCACTATGAGATGAATAAAATGTAACGAAGCTTAGTGTTGTATACCTTTAATATCACGATGCAGAACTTGATTAATGTGACAATAATGAAGGCCTGTAAGGAGTTGCTTCATGTAACACTGGTACAAGAGGTTATACCAGTTATCTTGCCATCATTGGATCAAGAACTACCTCCTAGCAAACCAAGAGCCATCATAACATAATGGATGGTTTTACCTTAATCTGCGGCACGGTGAAACGCATCCCAGGCCTATCTGCCAACCCAGTCAAGTCATGGTCCATGTACTCGAAGACCATGTAAATGCTCCCCTTGTACTTGTTACCATGGACTATACAACGACATAACAACTTCAACATAAAAAAAAATATATGCAGCAACCCAAGAATATCAATATTTATCGTTCTTTTAAAAAGCCGTACTTGGTTTCCCCTGCTCATCTCTCTCCGGTCCTGCAACAATTAACCAAATCCATCAATTCCTCTGGATACAGAGGATGATTTTTCAGTAAATCACAAGATGTTCTACTATGTCGAATCATTGGTTAAACCTGGCGAGGTGACGATCTCCTTGAGCTGGATGACGTTCTGGTGGTGCAGCTTCTTGAGGATTTTGATTTCGCGGATTGCAGTGATGGGGAACTACGCCAGATACCGTAACGATGAAGAATACATCAATCAAACCAAAAAAAAAGAGAGAGAGACACAAAATCGCCGGAAACAGGGGCACGGATACTTACGCCCTCGCGCTCGTTATCCATGCGGATCTTCTTGAGCGCGACGATCTCCTGCGTCTCCGTCTCCCTCGCCATGTACACTTGCCTACGAACAACGCAGCCGGATTGGAACGGCGTTTTTCAAGGGATTAGAAATCGAATTGAGATTGGGGGGAGAATCGATAGGTTCGGGGCTTACCCGTATGTGCCCTCGCCGATCTGCTCGAGCTTCTCGAAGCAATCGACGCTGCGGGAGCCCCACGACGGCGACTCGTCGAGGTTCAGCTGCCCCGGCGCCGCCACCGCCATGGCTCTCTCTCTCTCTCTCGGGAGCCTCGCCTTCGCTACGCGTTTCTTAGGGTTTCGACTTCCGAGGGGAGAGGAGCTGAGGAGGGAACGACGGGGCGAGTTTTTTTTTTCCTCTCTTTTAATTATCAGCTATTTTTTTTAGGTTTTTCTTTCCTTTTTCTTTTCCTTTTCGCGTACGGATCAGCCGTTGCAGAGGGTATGGGTATACCCACGGCAGCCCATACCCATACCCATACCCATGGTAGCCCAGCCCTCACCGAATCTTACCCATACCCACTGGGTATATGGGTAAACAACAAAATGCTAAAAAATAGGGTGCGTCGCTACTGATACAATCGAGTGAAAATTTTCATACATTTTCACGGGCCAAACTGTTGAATGATAGTTTCTTTAAAAAGTTATATAAATTTGCTTCAAAAAAATCATATTAATTTACTTTTTAAGTTTTAAGTAATTAATACTTAAATTAATCGTGTGTTAATGGCTCATCTCGTTATGTATCTTCTCAGTATTTTTCTTTTGGGTCAACTGTACATTTGACCTATTTTAAAGTTGCGGTAAATTGTATTCCTCATCAATAATGTCAGGCTCCGGCCTCAAAGGAGCTAGGGTACGGCAATACCATTGTAATCTAGCAATACCATTGTAACCGCTAGAGTGCAAGACGAGGGAAGAGAAGGTTAGGGGACGTACATGTCCTTGTAGAGAAATTTGAAATTATGCCATTGTAAAAAATGTAAGTCTCGTTAATATATCACTCTATAGATTGGTTTCGTTAATTTACTACTCTCAAACGCTCATCATTGACAAAATATTTTCTTAAACCAAAATACCCTTCTTTCCCATCTTTAATTCTCCCTCCCCCTCCCCCAATTTGTGCTTGCTGGTGACGACAGATTGGAAGTTTTTATCTAAGTTGGGTTTGGCAATCATAACATGAGTTGTATTCCACGTGGATTTTCGCATTAATCCAAGTGGCATCGCCCAACATCCCAAATTGGAAGTTTTTATCTAAGTTGGGTTTGGCAATCATAACATGAGTTGTATTCCACGTTAGAGCGAGTCTAATAGATTAAATATAGCAAGACTATGAGCTCATAGCATGGTAATTGGTGTATATAACCATTTTTTTCGTTTTCCTCCGTTTGGTTGTACAATAAACATTTAGCTGATGGCAGTTTTGTCTATACTTACATTTAGCCGATGATTGTATACGTGTATACAACAAGACTATAAGAGTTATACTTCATTTATCCTTAAGAAGATACTAAGCGCATTATAATCATAAGATACTCCTGCACTGCCAGGTAGCCACAAACTGCCTCTTTGCCTCATCAAACCCATATAGCATGAAAAATCTATTGATTGCTTCAGCATGACAACACAATTTTGAAAGTTGTCGTTGGCTGATGCATCTAAAAAGACAGTCATCGTCTCAACAAGTTCAAACAACACTCAAAGAAAACGTATAATGAAATCCTAATATCAACAAACTTCCCTTGCCATACAAGAATTCCAAATTCACATGGCAGTTCATCGATTTTATAACAGGGATGACTGCGATGCAAATTTGCCACCACATGAAGGAGCACTCTGAGTTGTCCTGATCGAAGGAGGGAAAGAATATGTGAAATTACACCTGAAACACGTGTATTACAAATTCTGTTGGGATTGGATCAGAAACAATGTCAGAAGCTCCATTTTTCTCACAGAAGAGAAGATCATGTGGTTTTTCCAATGCCTGATGCATTGGATCTGCAGACATCACCACGACAAAGTGGACAAACCCTGAAAGAAAAGGGTTATGTTCATATTAGCAGGATGGCATATCTTGGTAGCTCTAAAATATAAAATGCTAACCTGACATCTACTCTTATCACACATATATATGAAGCCAGATGTTTTGAGCAAATTGAGAAACTAAATTCAGAGAAAAACTCATATGGTTCTACTACGTAGCTCTTAGCTTTATTGGAGAAAGTATATCTAGGTTAGGATACCAAAGTTTAAAATATTTAAGCCAAGTATGTTTCGTCCTTTTATTGGCTGTGTGCATTTTATGCAGAGGCCGGGGGTGGGCTTAGTTGAAATGTATCATCTTGGTTTATTTGACTGAGTCTTAATAAAGCTTCCATTATCTAAAAAAAAAGTACTACAAATGTGGCAATCAAGAACTATTTCGAGTACACATCTTGATGCAAAGAAAAATATTTAAAATATCTATACAACCAATGATCTCAACTAAGAATTTATAAACGTACATGTATAAATCTACTTTGCTGAAAAATTGAAATCTTTTTGTATTGTAATTAACCTATATTACTATACTGGCAGAACCATGTCAAAGAGAAAATGAGTATTCGATCGCATGGTGTTCAGTTGAAAACTCACTTAACAGGAAGATAACAAAATTGCAAAAGAAGACATGGGGTTGGGAATTATTTTTTCGTTTATGATTGGATTTTGTAGTCTAAAAAGAATTGGCACCCAATTCCCCACACGCACCCCTGAAAAACACGAAGCATGTAGGTCTTTTCAGTACATAATGTTGCTTTCTTAACTGTCATTTACTCAAGTTATGTTAGAACACTTATCAAGGAACAGCTATAGAGCTCTGACATAAAGAGGTAACAATAGCATGTTGACCGCAGTTCTGTTCATTTACTTATGCAAATTATAAATTATTTAGATTAATCCATCATACCTGTGTATCTCTTTCAACCATTTATCTACGCATGTTAGATGAAATTCATGATTGCATGGAAGAATACGGACACAGTCTCCCTCGGCATATTCAACAAGGCAAATGTAGCATCTGCATAGCAAGGAAAAGATGAGAAGTTGCAAAATGACACACTTTTCTTTAGATTTATTCAACGATAGTACTAAATAATTCTACAGTAGAAAAATTTACAGACGCAACAGCCTAAGCTGGAAATGAACTAGCAGCTCAAATGCCCTATGAAGAGAATAGCAATTCTGTTATATTGCGAGAAGCCAAGAATTAGCATCCATGGGCCCTTTCTTATACTCAGCTTAAAATTTGGAATTTCGGACCACGCATGATACATCACAACATCTAGTCAAAGTATCAAAACTTTTGAGTACTAACACCAGTTCTATTTAGTTTGGATGAGTAAAAAAGTAGATGTGAAGAAATGTCTCATAAACTACATTCATGGTACCATAGTTTTATAGAATTTTATAAATAAATAAAAGCAAATTTCAGTGGAAAAAGGTTGCATCCATAGACCATGCACTTAAATGTTGACTTAAAAATGGCATGTGTTTGTGGCTAGATAGAGCGTTGATAGCAACTCAATACCGCTCATGTCTTCATCCAAGCACTTGATGGGTGATCAAATAGCACAAATAATCTTATGCCTATGCAATTAAAAGACATAAGATCTTAATCACTCTAGACATTCACAGTTTTTTACTTGCCTCTGCTTCACTTGTCCTCAAGATTTAGTTTTAGACTCTGAACTTTGTGGGCAAATAATAATGGCTATAAATTGAGCATGGGTAGAAGTTCAAATATTGAACTAAAAATGTTAAATAATTTCTATACAAGCTCAGTGGCTTACTGTGCAGCCTCCTCAGTTTGGTGTTTTAATGATCTCCTGTATACTTTTACAGGAAGACGCTCGACAACCTCCTTTGGAGCAGGAACGGACCCAATTGAAGAAAACGATGGCCTTGAGGATAAGGCAGCAGACTGTTGGTGGATCTCATCCAGAACCTGATGTGTATAACCATATGGAATTATGGATGCAATTTAACATTTTTCTCCAGTAAAAGAAAGCGGCAATAACTACAAACAATTGTACTACTTACCTCAAAAAGTGCTTCTGCTAACATAACGATTCTTGATATGCTAGCTCTTGTGTTTGTTTCTTCATCAGAATTTCCTGGTCGACTGCTCGTTCTGCAATTACAATTTCCCGTTCTATGCTGACCAGATAGTATGCATGATCTCTCATGTCCTGATAGTCCTGATAGATTTTCATACCTGCTGCCCAATCTTTGGAGAGCTCGGACCTGTTAAGAAAGCAAACACATTAGTATGTATAGCTGAAAACTAAAGGCTCAAAATAGTTGAAACACAGATCACCTGAGATCGTATCCTCCTCCTCTCAAGAAAAGCTGATCTGCGCTCCAGTAGATCCCGATTATTGGCCTCTCTTAGAGTTGCAGAGTCGGTTGAAGAATCCAATTGCAGTTCAGAATTTCTCTCTGAATTAGTCCTTTGCATGATTGCTGAATTTTGCCTGGCACTAGCATTTCCTGATGGCCATATTGCCCTATCGTAAAGAAGTGAAGGGGTGAATAACCCATCTGAGAATGGAGTCCTCCTAAGAACTCTGTCACGAAGACGTCCAACACTCAACGTTCGGCTGAATCGAACACTGCCTTCAAAAGGTTCCTGAGGTCCCATCCTTCTGTTGGAATATCTCAAGTTAGCATTGTCGGATTCTAGCAAATTTCTCCTAGCCTGATGGGCTGCTCTAGCTTGTGCGGTTACACTATCTCTAAGCATATCCAGAGTCGAATCAATCCCAGCAGTTGATGCACCACCTTGCTGGGAGATGTTTGCATCAGAAGAATTGTCCACATTTCCATGGCCTCCATCAGGATTAGCTGAAGTGGAGAGGTCCGATGAGAGAATGGAGCAGGCTACCGATGATCCCAAGCTGACAGCTCTACTCAACCCGAAGTTGACACCAAAACGTGGCCGTGAACTGTCAGAATGATTTGGTGACTGGTTGACCTCCACCCTGTTGTTGACGGCAGTGGCATTCTGCAATACATCAACATCCTGATCCCTGTTTATATGTGATGAAGGCAATGTTGCCCCTTCACCTGGATGAGATTTAGGGATTGTGGGAGCATCCTCTTCTGATTTGTCCATTTGAGCGATTGAAGGCAGGCTTCCATTCTCCTCTCCCTTGCTAGACTGGAAACACACAAATGCATCATTCTGTTATTAGCAGGGCATCTAATTCATAAAACCACATATTGCTTACATATGAACAGACTTGTCTGATCCCAACAAATTTAATCAATTTCATTATACACTGATTCATACTATGAGTATGGATTAGGAAACTCTCACTATTCATCAAGCTCCACTCACTGTCAAAGCCACTGTAGCCAAATCATGCAGCACTCAGTGAAATCGCATTGGGCAATCTCCCATCCCCACCCAAGTACTAACTCGAATGCTCTGCAGCGAAAACGGTGGAAACCACAAACTCCCCCCAACCACGACTCGACATGAAAAACAAGGCAATCGCTCAACAAACACGAGATCTAGCCCCAGTCCATCGATGGAAATGCACGCATACGCACACCACTTCATCATCACACGACGTTTGCACAGGCAGCATTCCCGGCTCAGTCAAAGGAAGCGCGGGACGGCGGTGTCCTCCTTACCTCGAACGGCCGCCGCGGCGGCCGTGGCGGTGGCGGTGGCGAAGACGCCGAGGAAGCGTCGTCGCGCGACGGCGTGCCGTGGCCGCGGAAGCAGGAGGAGGAGGAGCTCGGCAGCCGCTGCAGCAGGCCTCTCCCCCTCCCCCTCCCCCTCCGCTGCCCCTTCCCATTCCCCTTACTCGCCTCGTCGCCGCCGGACGCCGACGCCGACGCCGACGCCGACGACGAAGATGACGCCGACGAGGCGCCGGCCTTGCTGCTTCCAGATCCCATCTCGCGCCACCACACCACCACCACCACCAACCCCACTCCCACCTCTACTACAGATGAGCGGATCGGGGCAGGCCGCGCGCCATCACCATCGGCATTGCTCGGATTTCACGCCTCGCTCGCGCGTGCGCGCATGGATGGCCGCGAAAGGGAAGCTAGTAGGAGTAGCTCCGCTCCGCCTCGCTCCTGCTGCTAGCCTAGCAACCACTCTCTCCTTCCTTCCTAGCGAGGCGAGGCGAGGCTTGCGAGGCAGTCAGAGAGAGAGAGAGAGAGAGGAGAAGAGAGGGTTCGGTAAAATTAACTAATGCCTCTCTCTCTTCGATTTGATTGGATTGGATAGTTACCAATAATGGCGTCCTCGTGGACTTCAGCCTTACGATGAGTGTGCAATAATGCACTCTCCTCTCTCTCCGAGACAACTCCTCGCTTCCTTTCACCGAGAATTTCCATTTTTCTACTCTCAAATTTACTCTCTTTTTTATGCACACCCTTACTACATTTGAGGTTAATCAGATCCATATCATTGTGATTTTGAACGATTGAAAAAATATCTTTATTATTCGTTAAACTAGTTGAGTGCCATCATCGGTATACATCTGAAATTTGAATCATGCAATTACATTGCCTTGAATTGCCATCGAGCTTCTTTTTTTTATCTCTAACGTATCATCCTATTCATACGTCTTAGGTCATTCAGGCAGGGGCAAACGTGTCCATATAAAAATACGGTAGAGAAAAAAATGAGCTCGCTGACGATTGAAGACAACATAATGGCACAATTCAAATTTCAAAGGAATACCAAATGGTTTTTTTTTTCAGTCAATCAAATTTGCAATGGTACGATCGAATTAACCCTAAATTTTACAGCTACCGCACTACGAAAATGTTCAGTTTCTCATGAGATACGTATACTACGGTTCTTATGAGCGTGAATCACAATCTTGATTCAATAAGGAATTAAGGATCGTTTCATGCACTGTTCACGTCAGTATAAATCCAAGAGGATGCTGGTAAGGGCAGCGGTACATAGTATACTCCCTCTGTTCTATAAAAAAAACGAATCTAAAATCGGATGTAACATATCTACGTTCAGATTCGTAGTACTAGTATATGTCGTATCCGGTATTAGATTGATTTTTTATGGAACGGAGGAAGTACTAGTACAGTGTACTCCCTTCATCCCCTAATACGAGGGATTTTGATATTTTATTTGCACTATTTGATCATTCGTCTTACTCAAAAAAAATTGAAATTATTATTTATTTTATCTGTGACTTACTTTATTACCCAAAATACTTTAAGCATAACTTTTAAATTTTTATATTTGCACAAATTTTTTAAATAAGATAAATGGTCAAACAGTACAAATAACAAGTTAAAATCCCTTATATTATATTAGGAGACGGAGTGACTAGTACAGTACGCTCGTAGTAGCAGGAGTACACTCGTAAGAGTGGTACAGTACTATGCTTGCGCTGGTAATAGGATTGTGGGAAAACGTAATACAAGAGTCCCGTCCTGTAAACTGTGTACTACTCTCTCTGTTTACAAACCCTACTTTTCGTGTGCAACTTTAACTGTACGTCTTATATGAAATTTTTTATAATTCGTATTTTTATTATTGTTAGATGATAAAACATGATTAATATTTTATGGGTGACTTGTCTTTTTAATTTTTTTTTATAATTTTTTTAAATAAGACGGACGGTCAAATATTAGGCACGGAAACCAAGTTTTTTTTAGGGAAGGAGTACAATGTAGTATAGTAGGTGATGTGAGTCGAGACGAGAGGATAATTGATGGTGGCAGATGCGCGGCCGGGGCGGGGATGGTGGGGGCCACCCGCAACACAAAATCCAGCGGAGCAGTCAGCTGCCTGGGGGGCAGGCGGTGCTGTAGCTTCGCTCGTCGTGCCGATCGAAAAACTCCTCCGCCCCCACCCCGCGCGACTTGTCCGCATGTGGAGGCACGAGGCACAGGATGGCAGACGAGACCGAGACCGAGACCGCCCTACTAGCCGAGAGAGAGTCCGAGACCGAGACCGCGACCGCACAACGGAGCGGAGCGCGGCGATACATCGCCCACGTTCCCCGTCCGCTTTTGCCGCCCGCCCGCGCGCACACGCACCACGCGACGCGCGGCGCGGCAGCAACCCGGCCAACCCGCCGATGCCTCGGGTGGGTGGGTGGGTGGGCGTGTGGTTGGTGTCCGCGGCCGCGCGGCGGATGGGTGGATCCGGGCGGGGGGCGTGGGGTCTCTCGCGGCGGGGGCGCCGGTTTTTGATTTCGAATTGTCGTTGTGGGTGTCTCGTCTGCCGTCTGCCGTCTGCGTCCGTGTTTCGTTAGGCACTGTGGCGCGCGGTACGGACACCTCTGGTGGTGGTGGTTTTCGGTTTGACCGGATCGTGCCGGCGTAGTCTGATGACAGCAGAACGGCTAGCTTGTTTTGTTGGGTTCGGCCGCTTTAATTAGCCTTGATGCTGTATTTTCAAAACTTTTGAATTGTTTAATTATTCGTAGATTATCCATGCAATTTAATTTAATATTTCAGCGTTTAAATTTGAGTGATTTGCATTTAGGCTATCTTTTACTACCTCCATCCCAAAATAAGTGCAGCCATGAGTTTTCACGCCTAACTTTGATCGTCCGTCTTATTTAAAATTTTTTTATAATTAGCGTTTTTGTTATTATGAGATGATAAAACATGAATAGTATTTTGCTCGTGACTTATGTTTTTAATTTTTTTTCAAAAAGTTTTCAAATAAGACGAACGGTAAAAGTTGGGCGTGGAAAACCATGGCTACATTTATTTTGGGACGGAGAAAGTATTGACTAAGGGATTGTTTGTTGCAGCTTAAGATTATTGTAATCTAGATTATTAAATCAGATTACTCTAAACTGGATTATAATAAGCTAACATAAAATAAGCTACGAGTTGTTTGTTTCTCTGGATTATTGAAGGCATCTTAGGGTAGTGGGTTTTTAGCCACCCAATAATCTGGAAAAAGCTCCTCCAAGGAGATTATTAGATTATAGTAATCTGGCTTATAGATTATAATAATCTATCATAATAATCTATTTGTCTGTTTCAGCTTACTCATAGTAATCCATATTATAATAATCCTAAGCTGAATCAAACAGGGCCTAAATTTCACTTTAGGCCATTTTCACCCAATTTTAAATTGCCAGCCGCCTCTAGCTCAATCAAGAACAAGTTGATCATCAGTTGACAGTTGTGGTTTGTGGGTCCGAGAGATATTGTGGTTCGTCGTAATTCGTCCTCCAACTACGTGCTAAGCCCCACGTCGTTGTCGTTCACGTTCCCAAGTACTACTTGGTTCTCGAGCTCAGCCCCACCGCACCATCTAAAGATCGAGTTTCGCCCCATCATCGATTCCCTCGATTTCCCACTAGATCTTGATGAACCCTGAGTTCCTCTCGACACTCAAGGCTGTTGTTGGCCCGATCTTTCGGTGAGTTGTGATAACTACGATTTGGGAGAAACGTTGACGATCCGACTACAACCGTACGAGACGTTGTGTTGCGCCTTAGCGATCGATACACCTCTCCGCGGGTTGCTGATCTTGCCGGTGCAGATCAACCCTATTCCTGCAAGCAAATCGAAGAAACAAGCAAGAACAAGATAAAAGCAATCTGATATTGCAAATAGGAATTTAATACAAATGATAAGTTGGGGTTCCGAAGAACAAGCAGACGGACGGTCTAGCCGACACGCGCGCTGCAAGCAAATAGCAATGGCTAAACTTTAATCTAACAAAACCCAAGAAACCCTGAAGGGGTACCTAACTATATAAATAGGGGTGGGAGGACGACCTAGGGGTGCCTAGGGTCGTGCTCCACCTGGCTGGGGCGCACCCCACATGGGCCCCACCTGGGCCGGGGTCCCAGACGAAGTTACAAGCCCATAGGCCCATTATAGGTGACGCAGCACCTTGTTGCTTCAATTGCGGCTCAATAAGATGGAATTTCGCAATGAGGCTGGATCCATTGGAAAGAGGACTCCAAGAGCTTTCCATCAAGTACTCACGGGCCGAAAACGGAGGTCGTATGCAGATTCGGCAGCCGTTTGAAGTCAGCAGTGTAGTAGGTGGCCGAATCGGATTCCAGCACTTGGAGGACTTGATCTTGATATCTTCTTGTTCATCCATGATGTGAGCAATGGTTGCATCTGTGGTAGCCATGGTCACATCATCCTCCCCTTCTTCACGGAAAACCGTCCTCGGTTTTTCCATATGGTGCTCTTTGCGTAGTCCATTTACAACAACCTGTTTCTTCCAGTCAAAACAAGGCAAACTCGAGACAATTTGGTTAGCAATAACATTTCGCTCTAGCTTGCATGTTTTATCCACATGTATAGGAGGTTCTAAATCTGAACATATGTAAACTCTATGCACCAAATATATTCCTCTATCATCAGATTCGCCAAATATATGAAAAATAGCAGTAGTTGGACAAGGCAAATCAGACTTAGCAAATAATTTCTTCTTCAAATTATCGAGCTCACAAAAATCATCAAACTGAACATAGCCCAAAGTATTTAAAGAAGATAGCAATTCACGTTCCTGTACTTCATTAGCAATATGAACAACATGCTTAAAATCAGCACATAAAGAAACACTAGAAATAGCATGTTCATTCACTAGTTGTGGAATGGATATAATAAGTGAAGCATTATCACACAACTCTTCTTTATCACAAAGAACAGCGAGTAAATCAACTTGTGACAAAGGAATTCCAGCAGTTGGTTCCACTAATGGTTGCTCTGCTATAGCATAAAAAGTGGACGAATTCAATTCATTAACAACACACTCACCTTTATTAATTTCAGCACCATTAAGTTTACCTTTGATGCCCTCTTCAGATAATGGAGGTGCCTCGACTTTGAGTGTGATCAATGGGACTGGCGGCTCTTTCATGTCTCTCTCCTCCTTTTCATGATTATGCACTTCCTGCAAATGGTTAGTAATAGAAGACAAAAACATAGCATGTTGCTTCTTCATGTCCTCCTCTATTTTACTTTCAGCATTGCAAGCAAGTTGTAACAAATGAGAAAGAGATGTATATCTTTGACAATCAAGCATGTCCTGAATTTCTTTGTTAAGCCCACATAAAAACCTCAATTCTTTAGCTTCTTCGCATTCATCTAAACCACAACGTAATAAACAAGCTTGCATATCATGATAGTATGAAGTAACAGTTCTGGTATCTTGTTTTAAACATTGCAGTTTGTTGAACAAAATGTCAGCATAATACATGGGAACATAAACATATCTAAAATATCGTTTCAGGTCTTTCCAAGATTGTGGTATTTTGTTATGCCTACAAAGATGTTTCCAATCATTAGAAGCATGTTTAATTAAAACACTAGAGGCACACATAACCTTTTGTTTCTCCGACAAGACATGCTTTTGAAATTCACTATCAACCGCTAGCTCCCAATTAATGTAAGCACGAGGATCATAGTTTCCCTCGAAATAAGGCAGTGCAGATTTGATCTTACCTAGAACATCATCACTTACCTCATAATGGTCATGTTGATCCCTCCTCATGTCTCGACGAAGATGTCGATGTTGAGCACAGCTATCCCCAATTATCTTGCATATCCCTGCCATTGTTAGTAGAAAACAAGAAACATACACAAAAATATGCGCGTTCCTATTAACTACTAGGTAGTGGCAGCTCAAAAATCGCACACACTCAAGCTTTTAACCAAGCTCTTACAAGATCTTACCAATGCAAGTGGAATGGTGACATACACCGACTCAACCAAGCACCCCAATGAAGGTTGGATGTATCGATGCCTTGGCAAACACTTGCGGTACGGCTGTAATCAAATATGTGGAGCTCTGGGTAGGCTTAAATATGTAGCAAAGGAATAGCAAATGCTCAAATCAGATAATGCAAAGTTGAATAATTGTTCAAAGTCAAGTACCGTGCTGGTCCTAGGCTAGAACGTACTAGAGACGCGAGCCTAGACACAAACGATACCACAAGATAGCACTAGGAACAACTCATGCACAACTCTGATATATGAAGTTTAGCTCAAACATAACAGTATTTTCTCTTTTCTTTCTTTCTTCTTTCTTCTTTTCTTTTTTTTCCTTTTCTTTTCTGTTTTTTTTTTGTGTGGCTTTTTTTTTCTTTTTTTTTGCACCTTTCTGCCTTTTTTTCACTTTTTTCTTGATTTTTTTTAACAAAAACTGACTCAAGGACCTTAATGTAAGATTACAGGGACTCAAACATAAATATAAAATTTACAGGGACTCAAATGTAAAAGTCTAAACCCAAAATTAAAATTATACAAAAAATGGAATGCTGAATTTATGCCGGTTCCGTTTTTCCAAACAGATCTCGAAACCGACACCAAACAAAAATTCGCCAAGGTGTTTGACACAACTCGGAACGGTGGAAGAGAGGGAGGGAGTCGGACTCGGCCAAAGGGGCGAGTGGGACTCGGCCAGGAGGTGGAGTGGATGGCAGCCGAATTTGGTGTATGGGATAAAAAGGGAACTGATTTTTAACCAATCCAATCTACTATATCTTTCCAAAACAATCTTGACTACTTCCAAAATCAGATATGGTAATTCACCTTCCTCCTCTCGTGCACGACACAGGCACGGCCAAAACAAACACACACAAGGATCGGCAAACTCTAGATGCAACTCAAGAACTCCAAAACTAACCGACAGAAACTTCTGAAAACTACAAAAATAGAACCGTGGCAGCGAGCCGATTCCGTTTTCGTAGGTCCCGACAACAACAGAGACACGGTGGCAGCAACGACTGTGGTACAAAACGTGACCAGAACTCGAAACTCTAAACGAACTAGACGCTAAGACCAGCAACACGACGTGACGATGCAACACAAAATTCAACAAAGCAAAAACTGAAAAGAACAATGCAATGGCACAATATGGCTAGGTAAATGATACGAATTTTTTTGTATGGCTATTTTCTGGTTATAGGAAGATAAAAACTCACCGAGCAACGAAAGCTCTGATACCACCTGATGAACCCTGAGTTCCTCTCGACACTCAAGGCTGTTGTTGGCCCGATCTTTCGGTGAGTTGTGATAACTACGATTTGGGAGAAACGTTGACGATCCGACTACAACCCTACGAGACGTTGTGTTGCGCCTTAGCGATCGATACACCTCTCCGTGGGTTGCTGATCTTGCCGGTGCAGATCAACCCTATTCCTGCAAGCAAATCGAAGAAACAAGCAAGAACAAGATAAAAGCAATCTGATATTGCAAATAGGAATTTAATACAAATGATAAGTTGGGGTTCCGAAGAACAAGTAGACGGACGGTCTAGCCGACACGCGCGCTGCTAGCAAGTAGCAATGGCTAAACTTTAATCTAACAAAACCCAAGAAACCCTGAAGGGGTACCTAACTATATAAATAGGGGTGGGAGGACGACCTAGGGGTGCCTAGGGTCGTGCTCCACCTGGCTGGGGCGCACCCCACATGGGCCCCACCTGGGCCGGGGTCCCAGACGAAGTTACAAGCCCATAGGCCCATTATAGGTGACGCATCACCTTGTTGCTTCAATTGCAGCTCAATAAGATGGAATTTCGCAATGAGGCTGGATCCATTGGAAAGAGGACTCCAAGAGCTTTCCATCAAGTACTCACGGGCCGAAAACGGAGGTCGTATGCAGATTCGGCAGCCGTTTGAAGTCAGCAGTGTAGTAGGTGGCCGAATCGGATTCCAGCACTTGGAGGACTTGATCTTGATATCTTCTTGTTCATCCATGATGTGAGCAATGGTTGCATCTGTGGTAGCCATGGTCACATCAGATCTGAAGTTAATGAGTTGATTGAGCATATATTACTCTTTGGGTTTGGAAGTAATTTGTTGATTAAATGCACCAGATGGATGTGTTGGATCTGAAGATACTAGTTCATTTGTTCAAACCAATTTATTCAGTTTTTTTCTATGATTTGCTCACATGAAGGTCATAATTGAGGATATTTCACTCTATTTTTATCACCTACTCAACCAAAAATTAATATTTTAGTGACCATTGTGTCCGATAGCAAATAGCCGCATTTTAAGAGTGTCTTTTCCCAAAGATTGAGTTCTGCCATGTCTAGAAACTAAATCCACAAAGTCAATATTTATTGTGACAAATTTGGCCATAACATAACCATCATTTAGTAAAGAACAAGATTGATGATCCGGCTATCAAATGACGTGGATTAATATCTAACAATTAATACACCCCCACCTTAAATAAAAAAATATTACACCCACCTCTCGAATATCGGGTCATTTTGATTTTGAGATATGTATTTCCATGTCTAAGGTTAAGTATTAGCTAAGTTGTGGCTAGCCATATTTTTTTTGCAAAATTAGATTGTTTGTTTCGCAACTAAGGTGTGACAAAATCAATCCGTTTGTTGTTTGGATTGCCACAAAAAATGTTTGGAAGTAAGTTGTGGTAGTTGTTTGAATTGCTACCACACGTTAGTAAAAACATCTTGATACCATAGTGCCTTCTAACGAAACAATCACATTTCATGTAACAGACCACCATCCAGAACCGTGCAGCCCAACCTACATTGGACGAGCGGACCCACTTACACATACCACCCCACTTACATTTTTGTTTTCATTTCGTGTAAAAGGGTTAACCCATGAGTAATATGGTTGGAGGGGCTAGCCCTTATAAGTAGGCTTTGCCCTTGCTAAACTAGTAATGTGGTTCTAAACATGTACACACAGCTCTCATGGGTAACACATGTCAGATCCTAATTGAAATATGGTACTAAAGATATACACACAAATCATGGATAACACAGGACAAATCCTAATTGGGTTAGAATGTCACATCCCCCACCCAAAGAAAAGACCTGATGTCTCTATCAGTCCAACTTACCCGCATATCTAAATGTCCGAGAACACACCCCCTCTTAGTGTACGTACAACACACTCTTCAAAACCGCGCAGCCCAGCCCATCTGATGAGCAGGCTCACTTACACCTTCGTTCTTGTTTCATATAAAAGGATTAACCCGAGAGTGATATGGTTAGAGGGACAAGCCCTTGTAAGTTTGTTCAACTCTTGCTAAGCTAGCAATATAAACATGCGCACACATCTTTCATGGTCGCACATGCCAAATCCTAATTGAGCCAGGATGTCACATTCCAGCAACAAGATACATATGTTTGAATAATATTACAAGCACAATAGACTTTATA
Source organism: Oryza sativa Japonica Group (assembly GCF_034140825.1). Lineage (NCBI taxonomy): Eukaryota > Viridiplantae > Streptophyta > Magnoliopsida > Poales > Poaceae > Oryza > Oryza sativa. The sequence continues at coordinate 18,955,131 of NC_089039.1, read as the reverse complement.
TTCATTGAAATAGTACCATTCCAAAAGGTTGGAGTCTAGTGCAAGATATTCAAATATTAGTTTAGTGGAGGAATTACATTATAGTAACACCCAGTCAAGTTACAAAACCAACAACCATCTAACTACACGTTTTAGTCGTTCTCCACGACTACACAGCCAAAATGAGCATACAACCAACTAGAATATGGTCTAGACATCATTCATCAACCCACATAGCGAAAATGAGCAAACTACTAAAAAATGTTCCCCAAATAATGACTTTCATATCTTCACCAATTTCCAATGGAGAATCAGTAATAGGATGGCTTTCTAAACGCTATGTATTTCCTTTTGTTTAGTTGGTGAGTTTTACAACGTTTTCTCGTCATGTTTCTTTATTATGTACATTTGCATTTGATTCAGTTAAGAACATTGTAATAGGTGACTATAGCTTCTATTGAAGTAAAGGTCAAACTGTCCACTATCTAAAAGGAAAAACATCCACTTTCATGAGCTAAACTTCACGGGTTAGTACATTCTTTCTCATAAAAGAACATAAATTCCCAAGCACTCAGTGTATCAACACTCACATTACACATTAGCCACACTTACCGTTTGTTCTTTTCGAAAAACACACTCACTAAAAAAAGGACCCTTTGATCAAGTGTCACTGTGATTGCCTCTAGTATGTGCCACAAAATTGCACAAGGATTAGTAAGCTATGGGAGGGAAGGATGATCAGTAACAAACATAGAACTTATGGGAGAAGAAAATAACAACGGTGAACCCTGGACACAATATCGCGAAAAGGTAGCAGCCATAAATATAGGTGGAAGAGAATGGCCTTTGCGGTGGTGAACTCACATGTTGAGTGAGTGATATTGTGGCAGTGAGATTTATTTGGTAGCATTGGCACATCATGAGCAATATGCCCGGGAAAAGCACGTCACACTTTTTAGCTAATACGACCTAATGCCCTGTTTAGTTCCCAAAACAAAAATTTTCACGCTGTCAAATCGAATGTTTGGACACAGACATGAAGTATTAAATATAGGAAAAAAAACCAATTACACAAATTGCGTGTAAATTGCGAGACGAATCTTTCAAGCCCAATTGCGCCATGATTTGACAATGTGGTGCTATAGTAAACATTTGCTAATGACGGATTAATTAGGCTTAATAAATTCGTCTCACAGTTTCCTGGCGGAATATGTAATTTGTTTTGTTATTAGACTATGTTTAATATTTCAAATGTGTGTCCGTATATCCGATGTGACAACCAAACCCAATTTTTTTTCCCAACTAACAAGGCCCAAGATCACCCAGATCCAGCGTTGGAACCAAAGCAGAGCCACCATAGGAAGGTGTCTGGGCTCCACTCTCCACTGCATGCAACTACTTGTGTAGTACTTAATACTTCATACTCCCTCTATCCCATAATATAAGGCATGGTCAAAACTGTCACGATCTCCAAAACTAGTCTTTAGCTTCTAATTTCTCATATATAAGGTTTGTAGCAACAACATTATAATCATATGAAAGTAAATTAAAATCTCAATCTAATGATATAATTTTTAACAAATAAAATTTATTTCATATTACACTAAGTGTTGGTCAAATGTTTTAAATGTTGAATCTTGAAATACATGTGCGCCTTATATTATGGGATGGAGGGAGTAATTTTTTTTACCTCATTAGCTAATCAAGCTCATATACAAGTTAACTAAGACCATACTAGCAAGCAAACTAGCAAAGCAATTAAGCCTTGCTAAATCACATATTCAGATGTGTTCGTACCAATAGTAAATAATTTGTAAAGTTATACTATGAATTAGGCTAGGCTTAGTTAGTTTCTGCATAGGGACTGAGGCCTTATTTAGATCCCAAAAAGTTTTGGCCAAAAACATCACATCAAATATTTGGACACATGCATGGGACATTAAATGTGGGAAAAAAACTAATTACACAGTTTACATGTAAATTGCAAGACGAATCTTTTGAGCATAATTACGCTATGATTTGACAATGTGATGCTACAGTAAATATTTGCTAATGACGGATTAATTAGGCTTAATAAATTCGTCTCGTAGTTTACATGCGGAATCTGTAATTTGTTTTGTTATTAGTTTATATTTAATACTTTAAATATGTATCCGTATACTTCAAAAACTTTACGCCCAAAGAACTAAACACACCATGAACTTTTAAGCGGCACGAAAACCGGAACAAGCAATTAACATATGACTAATTAGTTATAATTATCATAACTTTGAAAAATGGGTCCATTTGAATTTTTAAAGGAACTTTTATATAAAACTTTTTTTTAAAAAAATACATCGTTTAACAGTTGGGGAACGTGCTAATGGAAAACAGGAAAGTCGAAATTTAGAGGAGTTTAGAACGGGTCTTACTGCAAGTTTTATAGTAAGAGTAGTTGTCACATCTAATTTTATCCCTATAAGATAGGAGGTGATATAAACAACACACCACATCTACACTACCTCCAGCATACTAACCCAAATAATTTTATTTTATTTGTTTGTCTAATCCCCTCTTTCTTTCATCTCCTTGGGGTTTGTGTCATTGTGGGGAGGTTGCCCCTTGCATGAGGGGTGACTCACCTTCTCTTTCTTCACTTATTTTTTCCACCTCATATCTAATCATATATAGTATTTTTAGGGGCAACATATTAAGCATTAGAGTACTTGCTCTTAGGCTGTGTTCGGGAGGTGAGGTTAAGAACAAAGCGGCACATTTTCTTATGATTAATTAAGTAATTACTTTTTTTAAAAAAATGGATTAATATTATTTTTTAAAACAAGAAACTTTTTGTAAAAAAAAATTATTTAGCAATTTAAAAAATATGTTTGTGGAATACGAGAGAGATGAGTTGGAAACCCAAACGGTCGAACACAGCCAGTGGAACTGGTTATCCATTATTAAGGTTTCTCGAGTTTAAGAAAAAGAACATTAGGATCCACCATTGCCCATGTCAAAATCCAAAACAAAAAGTGATACCCTTTGACATAACAAAGTTATGTGTTTGTCTGGATATACTTATACTGTAAATTAAACTTTCGGCTCAAAATCTCATACGTTGTATACTACAAAACAAAATCATTGACAAAGCTTAATGTAAATCGAAACAATCGTGTCCTAAATTACTAACATCACAGTTTAACTGAGTGATAAATAGATAATAGTCAAAGGGAAAAGGGAAATTATTTGTATGGATGAGTTAAATACTACTCCCTCCATTTCTAAATATTTGACACAGTTAAATTTTAAGCACATGTTTGACTATTCGTCTTATTAAAAACTTCTGTAAAATATGTAAAACAATATGTCTACATATAAGTATATTTAACAATGAATTAGATAATAGAAAAAGAATTAATAATTACTTAAATTTTTTAATAAGACAAACGGTCAACATATTTGAAAAAGTCAACGATGTCAAATATTTAGTAACGGAGGGAATATTACTTATGTATAAAAAGTTTTTTAAAAATCACCCTTTTGAAAACGCAGCATGAATAATTCATTACCTGTTTATAATGTGTCCTGACTGACTCGATAACTTATGGTGGTAGCAAGCACATTCCAATCCGACTAGAGTTAAAAGTGCCGACGAAAACATAATTTGGCTGAAATCCCTTTTCTTATCCCATCCGTGGCCATCTCTGAAAAGGAAAAGGAAAAAAAAAGAAAAGAAAAGGGTATTACTTCAAATATACTGTACACCGGCGCTTCTCACCGACAGATCGGGCCCAGTTATCAGGTTTGAATCAAAACGCTTGAGCGGTGGAGCCACAGCCGTACAGCCGTCGGCGGCGGCGGCGGCGGCGCGACCATCTCCTCGCGGCCAGATGCGCGTGTTCCGGCGCCGGAGAGCCCAACGAATCCGCCGATGCTAAAGCTCCAAGCTTCCCTCCCTCTCTTCCGCCTCCGTCCCCGCCCCAGCTCCCCTCCTCCCTGCGGCCCCCGTCTCCCCTTCGTCCCGTAAGCACACGCTGATCCCCGATTCCAAACCCCTTCCCCCCCTTTCTACTGTTCTAATGGATCGTGACACCGACGAGTCAGAATTTGCAAGCGGCGGATGAGCACCCAGGCGCAGCCCAGTTTCGCCCCTCTCCCCACGGCGCAATCCGAATCCGATGCAGGTTGTGTTTTTTCTTTTCTTGGTCAATCTTAAGAAGCGAGTAATACGATTTTGATTGGTGGTTGATTGCTAGTATTACTTGCAAATCGCGCAGGCCCAGGGTAATTTGTATTAAAACTGTTTTAGTGTTTGGGTTACAGGGGCAGCTGGGTACCAGTTCCGGCTGGTTTCCTACAACATCTTGGCCCAGGTAGGCTGGCAATATGCTGTTTTGTTCTGTTGAGCTGCTTATGGTTCGGTATTTTCTTTGGTGACGATGAGTGGATTACAGTATTCACAGAGGAAAGAAAACTAGCTGCATCTAACTATTTGATCTGTGTTGCAGGTTTATGTGAAGAGTGCGTTTTTCCCGCATTCTCCATCTGCCTGTCTCAAGTAAGCTCTTGACTGACAAGCTTCTTCCTAGAATTCTTTTGGGTTTCAATATTTTCTTGCGACCACTTTAGTGATTCTACTAAGCATTAGAGCAGTGGCAACACACTGCGGTGAATGCCAAATAATTTACTATGAAAGAAAGACATTACATAAATACTATGTTTTGTGTGCATTGCACATTGGTTCCCAACTAGCAGCAATGAGCGCAGCCTTAGTAGCATTCAGGTTGTACGAATAGATTTATTTGTCAACAGTAAGCTTTACGATATGATGTTTGTACATTTATATTTTCGGACAAACTTGAGTTCCATTCTCAGTTCTCACCATGAGTAGACCCAGCCCAAGAACAAAGTATAAAACTATCAAAGGATTGGTGCATCAGTGTGCTAGTTTCGTTTTGTGACTGTAAACAATTTTCCATTTCTGTTCTAGTCCCTGCTCTTCAATCATTCATTTGTGGACTGTATGCTTCCCCTCATGTTTGAGAAACAGGTGGAAAACTCGGTCTAAAGCTGTTCTATCAGAACTCAAGAGCTTCGAAGCTGACCTCATGTGCATACAGGTTGGACAGACTTATGACTTTTTAAGCAACTCATTTTTTTCATGTGGTCATGTACTTGTCATTGATAAATATAGAATGTGAACGTTTTTAAATCATATTATATCCTTATTTGGTTCTATATATGGTTTATGTAACATTCCCCAAGTTTGTATTTAGTGGATTGAAAAATACCCTCCAAGAAAAAACTGCAACATTGATTGGATCCTAGGATAAAGGGAGCATTAATCCCAAGTTCTCAACGTGACAGATTGGAACCTGATACACAAGGTTCCTAGTGCCAAAACACAACACAATGGTGGATAGTAGAAAGTTTTGGCTATTACTGTTTCTCAAAAAAATTATGTAGTCTTCCTCCATTATGCCCAACACAAATTAATTAGTGTTCTACTCATTCAGAAATAAATATTGGGAGGGTTACATATTACATATGATTGTATTGTTTCAATATTTAGTCATGACCTATATTAATGTGTACTTTTGACCCTTTTTTTTCTTCTTTGGAATATTTTTGTCTGCTTTTTTCGTTCTTTGGAACATTTTTGTCTGCTTATTTTTAATATGTGGTTTGCTCAGGAGTTGGATGAGTATGATACCTTCTACAAGAAAAACATGGAGAATTCTGGATATTCAAGTATTTACATTCAACGATCTGGGGACAAACGGGATGGATGTGGCATATTCTATAAACCAAAAAGGTATCCATATTGTTTCAAATAAGTGATGATTAACAATGAGAAGACAAGAATGGAAATTATAGTATGCATGAATGTTTCGATTGACTTGCAAATTAACTTCTCAATATCCCCCTTTTGGGCTATTCTTACTTTTACAGCATGGAACTGGTCCAGAAGGAAGTACTACATTACAATGATTTAGTGGAAAAATATGTTCATACTGATCATGTAAATAGTGATACATCAAATAATTCTTCACCAACAGAAGGTAATGGATCAGCTGCTCAACTTGATATTATCCTGTGAATCATAATGACTTCTTTCATTGGAGGCGACAAAAGGTAAAGTAGTGAGCCAGGCTAAACAAACTACTTACAAGTTACAACATACAAACTATTCTGTCATATCTTGAAAACAAAGAAAGTAGACAAATATTCAAACTCCACATCCAAACTCATGAAGTACAAATTCTTTGGGCCTCCACTATTATGATTCTACCTTTGGACCTTTATCATTAATCATATTCTAGCTAGGACATAGATTTGTCCAATTGCATTCCGTACTTATTTTATGTCTGCTGTATCTGTGGCTAGTATGATGCTCTACCTAAGTTAATTGGGTTAATTCAGTATTATGCTCTTTCAGAAGCAAGCAAGAAGGTGGATAATAACAAGCATGGAGATCCAAATGATCCACGTTTCAGATTGAAACGTGACTGTGTTGGTTTACTTGCCGCTTTCAAGCTTAATGATCCTTGTGATCATATTTTAATTATGGCGAACACACATATTTATTGGCAAGTAAAATGGCCAGAGTTCTCTATTATTCTCGTTTTGAAGATGTTTTTTAAGCCATCTGTCTGTTTTATTTTGTATATCTGTATTGGATCCCCTGTTCATACTATTCTGATTTTGTAGGGATCCTGAATGGATTGATGTAAAATTGGCTCAAGCAAAGTATATTCTTTCAAGAGTTACTCAGTTTGAGAAACTTATCTCGAATAAATTTAACTGTAAACCTTCAGTCATGATTGCTGGTGACTTCAACTCAACTCCTGGTGACAAGGTATGGTCTGCGTCTGCTACATTTTGTTCTTTCAAGCTTAACAGACTTCCGAAACCATCACATGGTGTTTTGTGTTTACAAATGGCTATGAACATGGTGTTTTTTTGAACTTTACTCTCAGTACAATATTCTGGATAGACGTAGGCTGATGTCAATATCAAATACTGTGAACTTGTATGCAAACGACTCATCAAACCATAGTGGGTGATGTAACTTCCGATATGCACATTCTGCATTCTTCTAGGTTCATGCTTTACTGAACGATATTCAAAACTTCAGGCCCTCCAATTAGGAAAAATATTACCTGACCTTAATTCCCAGCTCCGCCGAAATTTCTTGGTTGTTCCACCTCTATAATATGTCACTAATCATTTGCAGGTATACAACTACCTCGTATCAGCCAACTCCGATTCTACGGACGAAGCTCCGATCAAATTACGCAGCCTTTATGCTGCGAATGGAGGGGAGCCAGAGTTCACCAACTGCACTCCTGGTTTTACAGGAACACTGGACTACATATTCTTGTCGGACGGCAGTTCAGTAAAACCTACCAGTCTACTTCGTATACCACGAGGGGATTCTGCCGAAGTCCAAGGAGGGCTACCCAACTTTCACCATCCTAGCGATCATTTGCCAATCGGTGCCGATTTTCAGGTACTCGGCAGCGAAGGCTGATTGCATTTTGCACGGCAGCAACAAATGTCCCCTGGGATCGTTCCCCGTGATTTGTTTGGATTTATTGTAGAAACAGTAGCAAATTTATTAATATCAACCAGAATTTTTGTTACATGGTCTACACATTGGAGGGTATTTGTTATTATTATCTTTAAAGTTTCACTACCAGGATTTCATAGGACTAAAGTTTGTAGCTAGACCTTAAGTTCCTTATGGAGTTATGGTAGTGAAGGGCTCAGATAGCAGACCAGATGGAGGATGGATCTTGCACCATATCATTTCTTCTGGCAACACTCGTCAACTTGGGAATCATAAAGAAATGTGCTAATTTTAGTTAGTCGTGTGGACACAAAGGTAGGAGCCAATAACACTTTTAAGATGCACAAAACATTTATATTGTTTCATCTACAAAAAACAGATTAGCATACACAAAAAGAATACTAGTTACATGAAACAAGACTTGATCTATAGAAGAATGGTAACACAAATATAGGTACAAATATGCCATCTACACTGAACATGATTCTCGACAAACACTGAAAACCTCTCGAGGAACCTAGTCTTTTAAATTGTGTCCACCAGCTATGTTCTGATTATGAAACCGAACTATCGGCAAATCCATATGATCCCAAAGATGACTGTAAAGTATAACGAGCACCAGTACAACCTCATCGAATCCTATAGGTGAATTCTATTCTTCTTTCTTCTCCTTTTCTCTCCTCTCTTTTATCAATGAGGAGAAAAAGAGTGGTAGCATTGTGCATGCAGCCTCAATCAACAGACAAGTCGGCAGCGCTGAGAAATCACCTCCAGATACTCCCATGAATTCAGCAAGTGCAACCCCAAGATAACCGCTGATGATAGTTGCGAGGGCAAGTGCAGACATGACAAAAGCCATAAGTGATCCCTCACACCCAGAAGGGCAAAGTTTTGCAACAAGAACACTGAAGGGCAGCACCTTGAACAACATAAGACCCTCCAACAACCCTGAGAAAACAATTGTGTACATGGAATCCGGTATTCCGAAGTTTCTGTATATTCCCTGAACAAATAGTACATCTGACAGCATTACGAGTGCTGTAAGAAACTGCAGAACTGATAAAACCTTCTGTGCAGGTGTTGTTTTGAAGTACTTGTTGTATGCCACACTCCAAGCTAATAGAGTTACTTGTCCAAAAACCTTGGACAAACCGATAACTGATGAGTCAAGTCTTAACACTTCAGTCTGATAGAAGAACATGGTCCCAAGTAGAAATGGTATGGCAGCATAGGACAATGAAAACCAAATGACTGACCAAAATATTTCAGGCATACACAGCGCATATGACAGCTCTTTGATTTGCTTACGGACGCTGGAGACAGCTGATAGATTAGTATCTGCCTTTGGGAGTTGGAGGGAGCTTTCAGGTATAGCCACAGTAGTGCAGAACTGGAGCACGAGAAGGATTGCAAAAAACAGAAACATGATTTTTGGAGAAAAGTAACTGAGTGCAATGCCACCAACAAGATTTCCTAAAGCGCCAGCAGATGAACCAAACATCCAAGCAAAGGATTGAAGCTGACCTGACCCTGAGGACAAGGTTGCTTGCTTCCCAGCTTCTGCTACAATGGCATCATTGGCAACCTCACATATGGATGCACCAAAGTTGCTCAAGAGGAGAAAAATGGTAAGAACTGGAAGAGAAATAGCTGGCCAGAGGGCAATTGCTAACCATGAAATTGCCTGCAAGAGAGCTGCACAGATAGCAATAACAAGTCAGGTTAGTATCATAGTCTAATACAAGCGCAAAAGAAGAAAAAGGCATTGCAATGCACAGTAAGCATATCCCAATTTTGTATACTTCATTTTGTAAATTATAGCAACGTCCTTAGGCATATGATCTTGTCAATTATGTCCATCCCTATTTGGTTCAGTCATTTACATTCAACTGTTCATTGCTTAACATGCCACTTAGGTCCCTGAACTTCCATAGCGGGCCTATCCTTATGTCATATTTCCGGTTAGCAAACTTCTTAACGCAAGCTAGAGTTTAAAGGCCTCACTGAGGTTAAACTAACTTGATGGCATTCAAAAAGTTTGTGATAAAAACACAGAATTTGCACATATAAAATCCCAAGTTATGTGATGTTGGAGTGAGATGGTTCACTATCCATTCATCCTTGAAGAATTTCATCATGACATTCCTCTGTGCTTGTTTTTCAACACAGCTTTAATTAAAGTGGACCGAAAGGGCCACACCCAAAGTCCTAAAGTAGATGAAATATTCATGCCGTGCGTGAGCTGGTTGGCAAGGGATTACTTGCTTGTTGCTTTGCGAATGTGTGATACTAACAGGAGGACAAATTTGGTGGAGCATTAGATAAAAGTTGTTGCTGTCAAAGGTTAATACGGGAAAAGATGACTGACAGATACTACAAATTATGCACAAAAATGAAAAGTAAACCGAAACAAAGGGAAAGGGTGAGAAGAATCAAGAGGACAAAGTCCGTGAGCATCAGAGCATATCCTTTGCGGCGATGCCATTGTCGCCAGCTGCCACAGGATTAGGTGATGCGCCTCCAAACAAATGCAAGAAAAGAATGTGCAGTGAGGTTAATGCTAAAGATGGAGATGCTATGCATATTCAGTTATTCACATACTGCTCTAACGAAATGCTGCATTGGATGGCCAGGCGCGCCCAGGCAAGACGAACAGATTTGAGATTATTATAATTCCGCATCACAATTCGGCGACACGGGTTCCGCGCAAAGTTGAGATGTGAGAGGAATTCTGGATCTGGGACGGGAAATTCAGGGGGGGAAGGGAGGAGAGGAACGAGTGGGAGTGGGAGTGGGAGCATATACATACCGCCGATGGCGACGTAGGGGAGGCGGCGGTGGCCGCGGATGGGGACGGCGTCGGAGAGGAGGCCGAGAAGCGGCTTGGCGACCATGGGGAGGTTGGCGGACGCCTGGAGGATCTGCAGCGAGGAGGCGGCGACGCCCATGCCGTCCTTGAGGAAGAAGTTGACGCCCAGCCATGGGAACAGCCGGAACCCCTGCACCCAGAACCCCACCGCGATCACCCACCGCCGCGTCGCCTCCACCCTCCTCTCCCCCTCCATCTTCCTCTCCTTCTCCATCACTCCTCACTCACTCACCCACCCACACCACCTCCGCCGCCGCCGCCGCCGCCGCCGCCGCCGCCCAAATCTTCTGATCCGCCGCCTCTTCCTCCCCCTCTCCCGCTCCCCGATCCAAGAAGAGAGTGGGGCGCCGAGCCGGTGATCCGTTCTTGATCAGGGAGGGGGACACGTAGGAAGGGGGACGAGAGGGCGCGGGGGTGTGAAGTGTTAACTGGCCGGATTGTTTTAGTGGGCACAGCGCGACGCGAAGGCGATGGAACGAGGCGGGGGCACACGCGGCGACAGCTCGGCGTGCGGGTAGGCGCGTGGTGGAGATGGGAGGAGAAGAGGAGCTCGTCGGCGCGGGCTGGCCTAAGCCATGGGCGGATGTGACTGGGCTTTTTGGTCAGGTGCGGTGTCGTGCTGGTGCTGGCCACATCACCACATCGGTGGTCGGCCATCTGGGCTGGGTTTTCAGTGGGCCCACCGCTTTGTCCAATAATTCAATTGGGCCAAGGCTGTCAGAGAGGCCGACTAATAAATTCTGTTCGAAATTGAGCCTAATTTATATCTTTTGAATTTAGGCCCAACTTATATTTCTTTGGAATGAATAAGCCCAACTAATCAATAATATTATTTTCGTGGAATAAGTCCACTTTGTCTCCCCTAAAAGTGACCTAAATCTAATCCATGATCATAAATCGCAAAACCGGATATCTCGGCCCCCGAACTATTAAAACCGGTGTAATTTGACTCCCTTTGTGGTTTTGAGGGCGGTTTCGCTGACGTGGTGCTTAGGTGGCATTTGAATTAAAAACGTATATGTGGGACCCGTTTGTCATTCACACACATAAAAAAATTGTGGGGCCACCCACATGTCCTGCTCTCTCTTTCTTCTTCCTCCCCTCTTCCTCCCTTCTCTCTTTCTTTCTCTTTCTCTTCTCCCCCCTTCGGTCGGCCACGGGGAGCACGGGCTGGAGTGGCAGTGGCGGGGGCTAGAGTGGTGGTGGCCGGCGAGAGCTGAAGCGACGGTAGCGGCGGAACTGTAGCAGCTTGCTCTGGCTGACAACCAATTGACCGACAGGATTCCGCCGAAGATGGTAGAGATAGGGAGGAACCCTGCTCCGACTTTCGAGAAGAACCGGAGGGATGTTAGCGTGCTCGCACGCCTCCCCCGCGCACCCCGCCGCTGAAGGGGGTAGCTTCCACGCCACACACTCCAGCGCCCTCCCCCTAGCCCTCCCGCCTGTCACCGCCGCCGCCGCTTCGGCTCCCACCCACTGTCGCCGTCCCTGCCCGTCGATTGCTCCACGAGAGAGAAGGTGAAGAGAAAAGGGGGAGACATCAGCTAAGATACCGATTCCACAAAATCCCCCTTGGCCGTGACCCGTTCAAGGATTCATAGCTTCTCTTACGCGTCGTCTTGCTGTCAGTCCAGCGCCGGTGAAGGGTACATGACTTACAGTCATGGCGGTGGCGGCGCTCGGCTTTGTCACCCTCCTCGCCTTCTGTTTTTTGGGTTAGTTACTCTGAATCTCTGATTAAGATCGTCTTTGTTGACAACACATACTATATCTCAGTGCTATAACTCGCTTTGATCCTTTACATTGATGGAACAGCGCCGGCGGCGTTGATGTTGGGGTACTACCACGACTCGCCGGAGCTAGTCGTCGTCGGCTCAGGTTGCTCGAGGCTCGTGGAGACGAACTCGTTCATTGTGCAGGACATCAAGGTGATCATCCTCCCGTAGCTCGGTTCTGCACGAGCTCAGTCGAAGAGTGTTTTAATGTGTGCACTCGCTCTTGCAGGCGAGGACGGATGGAGGGTCGCCGGAGAATGGGTTGGTGCTCTACGGGATGCCGGTCGCTCCGCCTCTCGGCATCCCAGCCGCTTGGTCGGAGGCTCGCCGCGCCGTCGTACCAGCCGATTCCCACATGTCATTTTTTTTGTTTGAATCACATATGGGTTCCACAAATAATTTTTTTTAATTCTAAGCCACGTAAGCGCCACGTGGGACGAAGACTATGTCAACATTGCCACGTCAGCGCCACATCAGCAAAATCGCCTTCCAAAACCACGAAGGGAATCAAATTGCACTGGTTTTAATAGTTCGGAGAGTCACCCTATCTGATTTTACGGTTGAGGGTTATGGATTAGATTCGAGTCACTTATAAGGAAGTTAAAGTTGACCTATTCCTATGGTGCTTGAAACCTAGCAAAAGAAAAAAAAAGTGTGATATCTAATCGACGGCTGATTGCTCGATCGGACGGTGGAGAATACGTCTCGTGGGTGGAGTCGGCTAGGGCGCAGCGTTCGCAGTTGGAATCCTCCACCCAAAGCAGAAGCCTCCGCCGCCGCAGCGCCGCTACTCTTGCATCGCCTCCGCCGTAGCCGCGCGCGCCCTTCCCGTCGCCGCTTCCACCTCGATCTCCGCCGGAGAGGGCGTCCGCCGCCATGTCTCAGAACAACCCCTCCCAGCTCCTCCCCTCAGGTGCGCGGAAGAAGCTTCGCTTTAGTTTCTTATAAATCTCGCATCCTAGCTTGCTAACTTTGTTCCAGATAGATTTTGTTTTTTGGGGTTCGAGTTCTTGATTCAGTTCTTGCGGGCTTTGGTTTGTGCAGAGCTGATTGACCGCTGCATCGGGTCCAAGATTTGGGTGATTATGAAGGGTGACAAGGAGCTCGTCGGCACTCTCTGTGGGTTCGATGTGTACGTCAACATGGTGCTCGAGGACGTTACTGAGTAGTATGTGAAAAATCTTCCAATTCTCAACCCTATTTATTTTTCTACTTTCCGCGCCAGGTTTTTTTCTTGTAGGGTAATTTTGGTGTCACAGTCGTAGGGTAATTTCGGTTTCTTCTGATTAGATTCTTAGATTAGTTTAGCTCAGTTTCTCACATTTGTGTCTCAGTGTGCTGATATTGGAATTAGCTAAAATATTTAGAAAACATTGTTTGATTTTCTGAGAACTGAAGTACAGAAATATTGCCCACCTTATGCCAGATTGCTCCTACCTTGTTGCTTTGTTGGTTACTTTCCTCCATGTCATCAGGCAGATTTCGTATAACATGAGTTTGTATTATACTACCAATCATCATAGTTGGTATAGTGCAAGCTATTTTTGATCCTTTCAGTACTCATGTCATGATTGTTAACCCATTGTGTGCTTCAATTTAACTCACACAGACTTGGTTTCATGAAGTTACATAATTATAACATTTGCTGCTCTTATCAGTAATTCAGTATACTTAATATAACTGAAGATTTTATTTGTTGTTTAGTACTTAAGGTGTAACGCAATCACTAGTCTGTCTGTTCTAAGATCAACTGATATGAACGCTTGATTCCAAAGAAGCTGCAGCAGTGGAACACACTGTTTTGTAGGATTTCTGCTGCAGTAACATGTTCATCGTTGTAGTTAGTATTGTCTTGTTTGGGAATATTATTTCTCGCGGAAGGGAAGACAAGCTCTTTTCATCATGATTTATATGGTTATTTATTTGTGGTATAGGACAGAATGATAGTTGATAGCTAGGAGGGAATTGGTCATGTAAAAATGACTAAAGATATTTAGCAGATGGTGGCAGTAGGTTTCCATGAGTGTTATACTGATGCATCATGTATTTTGTGCTAGCTCTTCACAATTGTTGCATTAAGTTTATACTAGTCCTCCCAGGTGTTGATGTATTACTTTGTTTTCCCCGATATTACAATGTTCTATTATACCTGAATTAGTTCTAGAAATATTCATATTCAGTATCTTAGTAGTTTGTAGAATGCACATGTGGATGTTGTAACTATGTTCTTAAAAAGAGAGGTATTTCCTAACAACAAAAAATATCACAAACATATACTGCAACATAATGATGGTTGTTGAGCCATCTTGCAGAAGGGGCTGAAGTGAGCGTGTTTTAGAGTTTGTGTCATCTGATTATATACCATGACTGAAATCTATATGATCTGTTGATGTGCAATGTTTCACTAGTCCCCTAATAAAATGCTGGACCTAATGGTGGAATTTATTCCTATTAGCTGAATATGAAGTTACCACCATCACCCTTGCCAAACTAATGTATCATCTAGGAAATCACTTAGCAAAACCATACTGATGTTTATTAGTTTTTTTCACTTGCACATTTAGCATATGTATATGTTCAATATGAAATTATAGTCTAATGTTTGTTGTTTCATGATCCTCTGATTGTTTTATAGTGAATACACTGCTGAAGGCCGTCGCATAACAAAGCTTGATCAGATACTCCTAAACGGCAACAATATAGCTATTGTGAGAAATCTTGATCAAATACTTGTAATGAATGGTTTGGTAAAAGTTCGGTGTGACCTGCTATGTCTAACGCTATTTCATCTTTTGTTTGGCCTATACAGTTGGTTCCTGGTGGTTCTCCCCCAGATGTGGCATAAGCAAGCACTTCCGTGATATACCTGCTTGAGGCTGATGGAGGCACAGACCGGTGTTTCCTTACTTCAAATGTATTTCTTCCATTTGTGGCTGTACTGAACTTTCTTAGTTAACTGACCTGAAGTAGTGTACCTGCAACAGTTGCTCCTACATGATTTGGCAATGCTAAGTATGAGGTACCTCTTGTAGCTGTTTATTACCATTCTTCTGCAACCTGACTCAGTAAACACTAGGTGGTTGAAGAAACCTGATAATGGAGAGCATATCTACAATTGTTGTATTTGTGGTTCAGCAGTGTTGGACTTGATAATCTTTTTGCTGCATGCTTCCCTACATGTCTCTTTCCTCCTAGGAGCTATGTTAAATCTGGGATTAACGCCTTCTCTATGAGATAATGTGCCACTAGGAAAAAAAATACTGTATTTAATCTGAGGCGATCATGATATACAGTCACTGTACCCTAAAGCTCTGCCATCCGTTCATTCTCTGCATCTTGCAAACGACCGTAGCTTATCTTACACCCATGGCAGCCGCTCTTAGCTCCCTCAAGTAATGGACGGTAGTACGGTACAAAATTTCTTGGTAATGGACGGCACCAAATATATTTTCGCGACTTTGGGGGTGGGGGTGGGTGGGTGAGGAGCATATCGCTGTGATTTGGCAGTAATAGAAACTTAAACATCATGACTTCGGGGGTGGGGGCGGGTGGGTGGCAGTAAAAGAAACTTAAACATCATGAGTGACTTTTTTTTTTTGGCAGTAAAAGGAACTTAAACTGAATGACTTGGGGTGCCATCGTACGAGTCTACGGTTTTTTGTATACAATTGGACTTCAGGAATGGTTTGTGTGATTATGTTAGTTAGGGTGCCCATACAATCAGCTCTATTTTGCTGCTTCACACATCGTGTGATTTTTGTATACAATTGGACTTCAGGAATGGTTTGTGTGATTATGTTAGTTAGAGTGCGCATACGATCAGCTCTATTTTGCTGCTTCACACACCGTCACTCGATGTCACACCGACGCCGCTACACCGCTGTTGCTTGACACACCTAATTATTAGTTATATGACGGCACCGCCATTGCTTGACACTCCCAATTATTAGTTATATGACACGCTATTGCTTGACACTTCCGTGTGATTATGTTAGTTAGGGTGCGCATACGATCAACTCTATTTTCATGGGCAGAGCTACCATGATTCCTGGGTATTCCCGGGAATACCCAACTTATTTTTTTTTATCAAAAAGCAAGTATACTTCTAGTATATACACATGTACACATATTAGTGCACCTAAATCCTCAATTCTTCGATCCATACACAGCCCAACCGGCCTCTTGCAACGCCTCCTACCAACCCGACCCACTCCGTCATGACCCATTTATCATACATCAGTTGACCCATTTAGCCACCACTCTTCTAGACGGCCCCCTCTCACTCTCCCTCCGTGACCCATCCCTCCCTGGCTCGGCTCCTTCGCGCCGCTCCCCATACCTAGGCGGCGGCGCGGCGAGGAGGTAACCGGCAGCGGGAGCTGGACCGTGCTACCGTGGAGGGCGGCGGCCGGCGCCCGCCACTCCGCCAAGCTCAGGCGGTCAGGCCGGTTGGGTGGCCGGCGGCCGCGAGGGGCAGGGGCGGCCAGTGGCTCAGCGCTTAGACGGGAATACCCAACTTTGAAATCCTGGATCCGCCACTGTCTATTTTGCTACTTCACACACCGTCACAAAATGTCACACCAACGCCACTACACCGCCATTGCTTGAAACTCCTAATTATTAGTTATATGACGGCATCGCCATTGCTTGACACTCCCAATTATTAATTATATGACACCCCATTGCTTGACACTCTCAATTATTAGTTATATGATGGCGGCCAATAAAAGAAAGTGAACATTCATTCCACGAATTATTACTTTATATTGCGGCGGCCAATAAAAGAAAGTGAACCTTCACTCCACGGCTGTCGACGAAAAATCTGCACTTGGCTACCCCGCCATTGCTTGACACTCCTAATTATTAGTTATATGATGGCACCGCCATTGTTTGACACTCCCAATTATTAATTATATGACACCCTATTGCTTGACACTCTCAATTATTAGTTATATGATGGCAGCCAATAAAAGAAAGTGAACATTCACTCCACGAATTATTACTTTATATGGTGGCGGCCAATAAAAGAAAGTGAAGCTTCACTCCACGGCTATCGACGAAAAATCCGCACTCGGCCAGTGGTGCCGGATCTGTGTTGGCGCAAACTAAGTTGATGAACACAACGGCCTGGGATATCTGCTTAGCTCCAGTGCAGGTCCAAAGGTTGGTGAGATGCGGACGTGCCAGTCAGTTTGATCCTGCAACTGACAAGATATACAAATAGCAGATCAATGAGCTTATCGACTGACGAGCCGATGGAGTAGTTCCAGTTGATGCCGGTACCAACCGATAGCAATAGGGTTTGAAGCTATCAGCTATATATCCAATGTAGATTCTGATACTTGAGACAATCTAATCCAGTATAAACCAATCGGCTAACAATGATATGATAGAATAAGCACTGATCTGAAGGTTAAAGAATACATCGGCTGGAGATCCGATGTTATAAAATCCACAAGATTAGATTAAACAGTAAAATCTTTGTTGCGATCGGCTAAATCGAACTTATATGCAATCCTTGTAAACCGATGCAACATCCAGATAACTCATCGGCTGAAACCCCGATGAAACCCTTATTGGCAGTCAACAAGCAGGCTAGAGATTATGGTTCTAAGCACGACTTAGTAGATCAAACTTAACTGAAGCAACACTAAGTATGAAAAGAAACACAATATCGAGACAATCAAGCCTTTGACTGATTTTCAGGATGGTAGATGCCTTAGCTAATCTAATCTAGTAATACAATTTAGCCGATACCGGCAGAAACCCTAAAGCGAGAGACAACCGATAGAGCTAAATTGGGATACTAAGGTGGTGTTTGAATTTCCTGAAGATAAAGATGAAGATGAAGATAAAGATTAAGTGTTTCACGTAAAACGATGTGGTAATAACGTGTGATTAATTGAGTTTTAATTATTATAAACTTGAAAAATGGATTAGTCTGATATTTTAGAGCAACTTTCATATATAAAGTTTTCGCACGAAACACGTCGTTTAGCAGTTTGAAAAGCGTGCAACGAGTATCCAAAATTTAATCCTGTGCATGCAGAAGAAACGAACAGGGCTTTAAGACTAGATTAACTGAAACATATGATAAATAGGCAGGCAAATATATTAATCAAATCAGAGCAATCCAAGAAGTCCAATGTACTGATGCTGAACGGCGCCAATGTAACCAACACAATTGCCTGGGCCGGTGGAATATTGGACTTACCCCTTCTGCTCTGATAAAAAGTAAAAAAGGTAAAAGGTAGCGATGCGCCGAATTGTATTTGATCATGGAGATAGTTTACAATGACTCTGGGTACATATATTTATACCCATGGGGAAATACTAGTCCTTACAGGACAAGAAAGAAACATTTCTAAAAAAATAAAAGGAAAACATAAAGTACTTATGGGACACTTGAACTCGGTCACTTCTGTATAAGCTATTAATTTTCTTAACCGAATATAGCAGGAATCCGACTATTGGCGGCGTGATAATTCTCTTAGGGGCTTACCAAATTTCACTGTTAACAACGGCCCATTAATGAAATAAATTGGAAATGAATTATAAAAGAAAGTGAACACTCACTCCATGAATTATTAGTGACGGCGGCCGATAAAAGAAAGTGAACCTTCACTCATATTGAAATAAAAAAAATATTAGTTTTAAGACGGCGGGCAAAAAAAGAAAGTGAACCTTCACTCATAGTATGTTGAAATAAAAAAGTGAAACATCTTCTCAGTCTCTATGGGGGCAATTAACTTAAAATAAAATTAAAACGAATCATCACCTTAAGCATCATGTTGCAATGAAATTTAAACATTGTCTCAAGCTCAATTAGTGAAATAAACTGAAAAGCATTTATTATGGGTAAAATAAACTTAAAATCATTTGATATGGGAAATACAAATAACTAAAACATCACCTCAAGCTACAATCATCTCAAGCATATGTTGAAATAAGGTTTTATATATTTTCATACAACCCGTCACTAATTACAAGTAATATGAGAAGAGATGATGCTATTAATATTTAGCTGAAATATGAATGGAAAGGGAATCTTCCAAAAAGGTTGTCATCCAAGTGAGATCAAAATAGTTTGCAATGGTGGTAGCACGCAAAATATTGTCAAGATCTCCTAAAGATAGTTATAGAAGTATTTGAATTGTTATTTTATATGAATAATATATATGAATAGCTCATAGTCCATATTGCCGATGAGTTAGATGCCCTCTGTATTAATCTATGCAGTTTTTTCTAATATCCCATCAACTAATTTTCAGTTCTTTTGATATATGACTAGCCGCTATCCTTTGCATATATAGGTATACCGTTGCATTGCTAGCTCAATAGAGAGCGACCACAACCTTATATACACACACCCGTTTATATATACACCCGTTTACCTAAACCATGTCATGACTCATGCAACTCAGATTGTTGATCATGCGATTGTGCGGAGATCACGGTGTCACGCAAATGAAAAAACCTCATCAACGCGAAAGGCCCGAAGGATGAAAGTCGGAATATATATATTTTCTACGTCTCTCATATCAGGGGAAGGCTGGACCCGTACGTGACACTCTGCTTGATTGTCTGCTCCCTCTCGCGACACTAGCCGTCCTATGCAATAAAATGGATCGGTATGCATGCTTAGCTTGAGCAGATAAATTACACATCTTCAGTTCCTAAGAAACTATTGGATTATCCTTTGGAACTCAAGTTGCTATGCTGGGTAAGAGGAGTAGATATCCTTTGGGTGTGCTACAACATTCTCGCCGGTCATTTAATGTTACGATAGAGGAGCATGATACTATGCTTTTAGAGTTGGTAGTCAAGGCTCTTTTATTCCGTTTTATTCTGTTTTGTGGGTGACAGTATATATATGCTTACTTGTTAGAATCTAGTAAGTGATTGTTTTAAGTGTATCAGTTGGTTTCTTTCTTAGGTTAGGAAGGTAGGGATTTTCCCCGTTACCTACTATCTTACTCCCTCCGCCCCATAATATAAAAGATTTTGGTTTTTTTGACTATACAATTGATGCATAACCAAAATCTCTTATATTATGGGGCGGAGGTAATATTATTCAGTTAAAAAAACTTGTTGGTTGTGTGTCATATGGCAAAAGTGGAGGATGTAATATATTTTCATTACTGGAAAAAATTGCCCGTGCGTTGCAACGGGTGAATGCTATTTTAATCTTATTATTATTCACTGTGAAATTCTCTATGAGAATTCGCTTGGATATATGTTTTTCTATAACATCATGCCAAGTTAGCATGCAAGTTTTTTTTACAGATATTTCTTATACGATTCCTTCTGTATTTCCAATAGCGAACGAATTTAAAACCCGACTTAAATATGGATCTGTATTTCCAAAAACAAATGAACTTAAAAACCGTCTCATACATGGATGACGTACCAAAGTACCAATAAAAATGTTTTAAGATTGGAAAAAAATGTACATGGTCCCCATAACAACAAGCTGAGCTCTCTAGATGATACCGCACCGTTGTTGCTTAATTTAACTCACGTGATTATTTTTATAAAAAAATAGCTGGTTTAAAACAATAGTAAAAAATAAATTTATCAACTGCACCTAATATCCGTCCTCGTAAATATAACTCAAATGAACAAAAAAAAAATCATTTCAGGCTATCATAGGGAAGTGAGGTATATGATATTTATTTCTCTGTCTTTATTTATTTAATACATAAAAGTATGTAAATAAATTGCGTCAATATCAATCAATTTAGAACTCATCTTTTTAGCAACAGTTTTTCAAGATTTGCTTTTAAAAAAAGAGAGCCCTTAAAACTTTAATTAAAAAACAAAAACACCATACTTTTTAATTTACAATTAATTTGTTAGACATGTTTTATACATAAACTAAAGCTCCATTAGATAGTATGGGTTGCGAAGTGAACATAACTCAACTGGTTAGGTTCTTTGTAGTGGAACCAGCCCACCCGGGTTCAAATCCTAGATTTGACATAGGTGCTCGCATTTACGGCTAATTATTCTTTCAGTGGTAGGGTTCAAATTCTAGATTTGACACGGGTGCTCGCATTTACGGCTAATTATTTTTTCAGTGGTAGGCGACGTACCCGTCGATAGCGAGGCGCCTGTGGCTTCCGGAGGTGCTCTAGGGGTGAGTGTGTACACGTTGAGCGCAGTATGGGGGGCGTTTGTACTGTGTTTCTCAAAAAAAAAAGATAGTATGGGGGTGAGTGTGGCGTTTGTACTGTGTTTCTAAAAAAAAAAGATAGTATGGGGGTGAGTGAAGATAGTATGGGGGTGAGTGTGGCGTTTGTACTGTGTTTCTCAAAAAAAAAAAAGATAGTATGGGGGTGAGTGTGGTGTTTCTCAAAAAAAAAAGATAGTATGGGGGTGAGTGTGGCGTTTGTACTGTGTTTCTCAAAAAAAAAGGATAGTATGGGGGTGAGTTGTGTTTCTCAAAAAAAAAAAAGGATAGTATGGGGGTGAGTAGTATGGGTTAGATGAGCTTATTATGGGGGTGAGTGAAGATAGTATGGGGGTGAGTGTGGCGTTTGTACTGTGTTTCTCAAAAAAAAAGATAGTATAGGGTGAGTGTGGCGTTTCTCAAAAAAAAAAGGAATAGTATGGGGGTGAGTAATATGGGTTAGATGAGCTTATGGTGAGATAGTATGGGGGTGAGTGTGGCGTTTCTCAAAAAAAAAGGGATAGTATGGGGGTGAGTAGTATGGGTTAGATGAGCTTATGGTGAGTGTGTGCACGTAAGGATAGTATGGGGTGAGTAGTATGGGTTAGATGAGCTTATGGTGAGTGTGTGCACGTTGTGAGCAAAAAAAAGGGATAGTATGGGGGTGAGTAGTATGGGTTAGATGAGCTTATGGTGAGTGTGTGCACGTAAGGATAGTATGGGGGTGAGTAGTATGGGTTAGATGAGCTTATAGTGAGTGTGTGCACGTTGTAAGCGTCTACGTTTGTACTGTGTTTCTCAAAAAAAATGAGAAAAAAAGATAGTATGGGTTGGATGAGCTTATGAGGTGCATGAAAAACGAAGCAACTTTTATAGGAATAAATTGAATATTATATAGTCTTTTTATAGGAATAAATTGAATATTATATAGTCTTTTATAGGAATAAATTGAATATTATATAGTCTCTCCATCCAAAATGTAGCTATTCCTGGCTACAAAGTATTGGCCTTATAAAGCTAACAAATAGTTTAAAAATAAAATCTAGATATGTTGATGAAGAAAAATTTTAGAAGAAAGTATTGCTTTAGAAACGTAATAGGTGTCATCTGGATGATACTTTTTGCCCTTTACGTTTCTCATGCACAATATACGATACATGTCTGCACAGACTAACTCCCTAATTCTATTAAAAATAGCCTGAAAAATACTTGGGGATAACTACTGAACTAAACAGTACAACGATCGACCATGCATGCCGTTATCAGAGGCTAACAAAGAACAGTATCACCATGCATAATGCGCCGCTAGCCTCATGGTCCTCCTCCCATTTGTGCTTGGTCAGCAGCGCCGCCGATCGGAACGTGAACACCAGGAAGGACACCCCTTTCCCTAGCTCGGCGACGTCGCGCACCACGTTATTGTTCGCCATGAGGCGCTGGTAGTCGCCGCCGGCGCCGACGAGCTGGTACTGGCCGGTGAACCCGTCGTCGTTGTATCCGCACCTGAAGTCGTAGCGCCGCCCCTCCTCGTCGAACACCGGCACCTCCAGCCCGTCGTCGCCGTCGTAGCCGTCGTCGAGCACCCCGTCCAGCTCGTCGTCGGTGAAGCTCTCCGCGATGTGGCGGGCGGCGGCGCCGCCGGAGAGGGAGAGGCGGCCGAGCGAGAGGTCGGCCTGGGCATTCGTGACGTCGCCGTAGTAGACGCACGCCGGCTCCGACGCGCCGAGCTCCCGCAGGCGCGACAGCACGGCGGCGCTCTCGTCGCAGACGTCCCCGATCTTGATGTAGCTGTAGTCGGCCGGCGGCAAGCCAGCTCGGCCGGGCGCCCGCAGCTTCTCCCTCCACCTCGCCAGGGCCTTCGCGAGGTTCTCCTCCGGCGTCTGGCCGGCCGGGTAGCTGACGCCCAGTGCCTCCACCTGCGCCGCGTTCGCCGGCGTCTGGCCGGCCGGGTAGCTGATGCCGGCAAGTGTCTCCACCTGCGCCGAGTTCGCCGGCGTCTGGCCGGCGCAGTAGCTGTAGCTGATGCCCAGTCTGTCCCCCTGCGCCGAGTTCGCTTGACCCATTTCTGAAAGACAGAGGGTGGCGACGAGCTTCTTCTTCTGGATTATCGTCGATCTAATCTCTTTTCTTGATCTGCGCTTTTCTGTTTTTTTTTGTGCAAGTATGCTTCCTATTTATAGCTTAGCAAGCGGCTAAGACGTACTCGGATTCGGATAACCCGCGAGTCAGTTTCGGAATATAATAAGCTAGCGATTCGTGCGTTGCATGGAGTAGTAGTTGGTTTCGGAAACGGGTTATATATCTGACACTTTCTAGTCCGGTACCGATACTATTTTTAAGGCCTTAACTTGTCCGGCATGCCAAAAATAGCATGCGTCTCTTTTCCTATGCGCTTTTTTTAAAAAAAAACAAAAAAAAATCTCAACGCAGCGAATGTAGTCCTATAAACCTACCTATGCAAGTGATCTCCATTTAATATAGTTATTACCAATTTTCTGTTCTATCGTTGATCCACATCATTCAGTTCGATTAGATCTCAACGATTTGTCGATTTTCCATGTCGCCTGCATCAAGTTGATCGGTAGCCGTTTGATCAGCTCTCAAAACGATCCTGCGCGCCACCTCAATGTGTCCACACCCACGTCGACCGGTGGAAAAGCCCAATAACAGCCCAGCATTTCCCGAATCTATAAGGAAAAAGTACACCGAAGGTCCCTCAACTTGTCATCGGATAAAAAAAACGTCCTCGAACTGCAAAACCAGATATGCGGGGTCCCTTAACTGTACAAAACCGGTCATCTGAGATCCTTCGGCGGTTTTGACCCCGGTTTTGGTCTACGTGGCGGCTAAGTCAGCATGGGACCCACGTGGGCCCCACATGTCAGGATGCCACCTCATCACCACTCTCTTATTTCCCTCTCTTCTCCCTTTCTCTCTTTCACTTTTCTCAGGCCGGCGACGGGCGGCGCTGTGGGGAGGAGGCCGCCGGAGGGAGGGGAGAGGAGGAGGTCCGGCAGCCGGTGTCGCGCCGGCGGAGGAAATGCCGTTGTCCGCATCCAACGAGCACACCGGCCGCTGCCACACCTTCCTCCTCCCCCACACGCCGGCCGCCGCCACACCTTCCTCCTCCCCTCAGCCTCGCCGCCGCCCGGAACAACGTCAGCTGGGGCACCCGGCGCCCATGGTGGACGCGTTCGGATCCGGCAAGGGCACGCCGACGGGAGTAGTGCCAACCCCCGCAAGGAGTCGAAGGTCGTCGAGATGGCCATGGGCGAACGGTGGGCAACGTCAAGCAGGTCGCGGGTGACGGTGGCCGGCGGCGGTGGTGGAGGATGCGGATCCGTGCTCGGATCTGACCGTCCCGTGGCCGGATCCGAAGCTCCCGCGTTGAATCTTGCTGATGGCGACGTGGTAATAATAGTGTCGGCGGCTGGACGGCGGGGAGGCAACTGGCGGCGGGGCTGAGTGGTGGTGGCGGCGGAGCCCGAGCCCTGGTGGTGGTGGTGATGGTAGCGGCCGCCGCCGACATCGCCGATGGCGGAGAGGCTACGGCGAATCCGAGGCGGCGGCGCCATGCTCGTGCTCATCCTCCTCGCCGTCGTGGCGTCGGCGCAGCAGGAGTACGAGGTCACCTCCTCCTCGTCCTCCTCGCCGTCGCGGCGCGGCGCGGGCGAGGGCCATCGGCCGCCGCCTTGGGCGCAGCAGGAGTACGACGTCACCTCCGCCGCCACCACGGGTCCTGTTGGAATTAATGAATGGGCCTTAGCCCACTCGAAGATTAATTCTTTGGAAAATCACAAAAGCCCACCTCATGGGATGGCATGCATGTGGAGTTTAGTACCACCTTGCTTATTCTAGGAGAGGGGGACCTCCTTAAAAGGGAGGATGCCCTCCCAGTCGCTTGAAGCATGTGTGGTGGAGAGAAGAGGGGAAACACACGCGCGCGCTCGCTCGCCTCGCCTGGCCTGGCCTAGCAGGGCAGGCGGCGCGCGTGCACGACGTACGCGTCGAATGGTCCGAAAAATTGGCTCCTCACCCTTGCGCAGATGCAGCCTCCTTTTGCAGTTTTGTTTTGCTGCAAATTCGGATTCGTTTTTGTTTTGGAAACGTTCCGAAAAATCCGGTGCGTGCAAACAGCGTGGAGTCCGGATAAGTTACGCGCGACTTATCCGGTTCGGTTACGCGCAGTAGAGATCGTGCGGGCGCCCTGATCAAGCGACCCTTCTCTATATAAACCGATCCGCCGTCTTCACGCAATATATACGCAAAATCAATCTAGGGTTTGCCTCATACTCTGTACTGCGCCGTCGCTCGTAGACTACTCCATCCCGCTCGCCGGCGTGCACCAGCGATCGGGAGAGCAGGTCTCCGGAACCTCTGCCTTTGACGTCCTGCACCGGGAGAAGGCGGCAATAAGGTTTTTGGGAAGCGCTTCGCGCGACTGCTCCCTGTTCGTTCGCGATGGCTCGCCTTCCTCTTCGCTCGCGTGTTTCGTGCCTTCGTAGACACCTGCGAAAAGTTTCGACCAAGCAGCCGGTCTTTTCGTCACCTCGGTACGTGTTCAATATGTTGCGCATATTTGATCTGTTCATGTTATACTGTGTAGTTTACATGTGTAGATCTAATGATGCGTTCATGCTAGTTTTCATCTGTAATGTCATGATTTATTTATGGAATAGATTAAATCGTTATATGTCTATAATCTCAACAATCCAAAAACCTTATTATAGGCACTGTGATTTTACTATGGCTGGTTTTGCCGATGCACTGAGGCCGGATAAATTCACCGGTGTGCATTTTAAGAGATGGCAGATCAGGGTCACTCTGTGGCTGACAACTATGAAATGCTTCTGGGTGAGTACTGGCAAATCTGAAGGAGTTCTTACTGCTGAACAGCAGAAGCAATTCGAGGAAGCCACTACTCTCTTTGTGGGATGCATTCTTAGCGTTCTTGGCGATCGTCTGGTCGAGGTGTATATGCATATGACCGACGCTAAGGAGTTGTGGGATGCACTGAATACTAAATTCGGTGCTACTGATGCTAGCAATGATCTGTATATCATGAAGCAGTTTCATGACTACAAAATGGCAGACAACCGTTCTGTAGTCGAACAGGCTCATGAGATACAAACCATGGCTAAGGAACTCGAACTCCTTAAGTGTGTCTTACCCGACAAATTTGTGGCCGGGTGCATTATTGTAAAACTACCTCCATCTTGGAGGAGTTTCGGTACTGCACTCAAACACAAGAGACAGGAATACTCCGTTGAGGGGTTGATTGCGTCTCTTGATGTTGAGGAGAAAGCTCGGGAAAAAGATGCCGCGTCTAAGGGCGATGGTGGGCAGTCCAGTGCCAATGTTGTGCACAAGGCCCAGAACAAGAGCAAGGGGAAATACAAAGCTCAGCAGACCACCAACTTCAAGAAGCAGAAGAAGAACAACAACAATCCTAATCAGGATGAGAGGACTTGCTTTGTGTGTGGCCAAGTTGGTCATCTGGCTAGGAAGTGTCCACAGCGCAAGGGGATGAAGGCACCTGCAGGGCAGACTTCTAAGTCTGCTAATGTGACCATTGGCAACACTGGAGATGGAAGCGGGTATGGTAATTTACCAACTGTTTTTTCAGTTAATCAATCTACTAATTGGTGGGTTGATACTGGGGCCAATGTACATGTTTGTGCTGACATCTCATTGTTTTCTTCTTATCAGGTCGCACGGGGTTCCACCGTCCTAATGGGGAATGGGTCACATGCTTCTGTTCATGGTGTTGGCACGGTAGATCTGAAGTTTACTTCGGGAAAGATCGTGCAGCTGAAGAACGTGCAGCATGTCCCTTCTATCGACAGGAATCTTGTTAGTGGCTCCCGTCTGACTAGAGACGGATTTAAGTTGGTTTTTGAGTCTAATAAAGTAGTCGTGTCTAAACATGGATATTTTATTGGTAAAGGTTTTGAGTGCGGAGGCCTGTTCCGCTTTTCCCTTTCTGATTTCTGCAATAAGTCTGTGAACCATATTTGTGGCAGTGTGGATGATGAGGTTAATGTTTGGCATTCACGTTTATGTCATATTAATTTTGGCTTGATGTCTCGGCTTTCCAGCATGTGTTTAATTCCTAAGTTTTCCATTGTCAAAGGTTCTAAGTGCCATAGTTGTGTGCAATCGAAGCAACCTCGCAAGCCTCACAAGGCTGCCGAGGAGAGAAACTTGGCACCACTAGAACTCCTACATTCAGATCTTTGTGAAATGAATGGGGTGTTGACGAAGGGTGGAAAACGATATTTCATGACATTGATTGATGATGCTACTAGATTTTGCTATGTGTACTTGTTGAAAACGAAAGACGAGGCTCTAGACTATTTTAAAATTTATAAGGCAGAAGTTGAAAATCAACTTGACAGAAAGATAAAAAGGCTTAGGTCTGATCGTGGTGGAGAGTTTTTCTCGAACGAGTTTGACTTATTCTGTGAGGAACATGGCATCATACATGAGAGGACGCCTCCCTATTCTCCCGAGTCTAATGGGATTGCTGAAAGGAAGAACCGCACACTGACTGACTTGGTGAATGCCATGTTGGACACCGCGGGACTGCCTAAGGCATGGTGGGGGGAGGCATTGTTGACCTCAAATCATGTGTTAAACAGAGTTCCTAATAGAAATAAGGACAAAACACCATATGAGATATGGATTGGTAGAAAACCATCACTTTCTTATTTGCGCACATGGGGGTGCTTGGCGAAAGTCAATGTACCAATAACGAAGAAGCGCAAACTTGGACCTAAGACTGTGGACTGTGTTTTTCTGGGATATGCTCATCATAGCATTGCCTATAGATTTTTAATAGTTAAATCCGAGGTACCGGACATGCATGTTGGTACAATTATGGAGTCTCGTGATGCTACCTTCTTTGAGAGCTTTTTCCCAATGAAGGATACACATAGTGGTTCGAACCAACCCTCTGAAATAATTCCCAGTTCAATCACACCACCAGAACAAACTGAACATACACATGAACTTGTCTCTGAGGAGGATGTCAGTGAAGCTCCTCGAAGGAGTAAGAGACAAAGGACGGCTAAGTCTTTTGGTGATGATTTCACTGTGTACCTCGTGGATGACACTCCTAAGTCAATTTCAGAAGCATATGCATCTCCTGATGCAGACTACTGGAAGGAGGCTGTCCGTAGTGAAATGGATTCCATTATCGCTAACGGGACTTGGGAGGTGACAGAGCGACCCTATGGGTGTAAACCTGTGGGGTGCAAGTGGGTGTTCAAGAAGAAGCTTAGGCCTGACGGTACTATTGAAAAGTACAAGGCTCGGCTTGTTGCTAAGGGCTATACTCAGAAAGAAGGCGAAGATTTCTTTGACACTTACTCACCTGTTGCTAGATTGACCACAATTCGTGTGCTACTTTCCCTAGCAGCCTCACATGGTCTTCTCGTTCATCAAATGGACGTTAAGACAGCTTTTCTTAATGGAGAGCTGGATGAGGAGATCTATATGGATCAACCTGATGGGTTTGTAGTTGAAGGTCAAGAAGGCAAAGTGTGCAAATTGTTGAAGTCTTTGTATGGTCTGAAACAAGCTCCTAATAAACTATAGGAGAGTACCAATATATATACCCTCTCCAAGTGAAGATGCATATACTCTCGTGAGCTGCAAGGCAGGTTGGCTATGCCTTAATGAGTTCTGTTGGCTTTAATTAGCAAAGATGTTGTCCTGCAGAGCATTCTTGAAAGAACTCACCTTTGTGAGCTTGACTGTTGGTCGCAGTCTATGAAGATTTTGGGTGAATCTTCTAGGAAGCTTACTAAAGACCTAGGAGTATGACTTATACGCTCCACCCGAGGGGTAGTCTACAGACGGTCTAGTACCTGATAAGACTTTGAGTGAAACTTCCTTGCACAAGACTTGCAATTCAAGGCGTAGTCCATTGTTCAAGTTGTGAGTAAGTGTAGCTTGGAGTTCTAGGTGGATGTTCAACCTTAATTGGTCTCCATCGAACCGCTGGTATATAAACAGTACATTGGAAAAGGCAAATCTCAGTGGGATTTTGAGATTTGGTGGGGGATTGTTGGAATTAATGAATGGGCCTTAGCCCACTCGAAGATTAATTCTTTGGAAAATCACAAAAGCCCACCTCATGGGATGGCATGCATGTGGAGTTTAGTACCACCTTGCTTATTCTAGGAGAGGGGGACCTCCTTAAAAGGGAGGATGCCCTCCCAGTCGCTTGAAGCATGTGTGGTGGAGAGAAGAGGGGAAACACACGCGCGCGCTCTCTCGCCTCGCCTGGCCTGGCCTGGCCTGGCAGGGCAGGGCAGGGCAGGCGGCGCGCGTACACGACGTACGCGTCGAATGGTCCGAAAAATTGGCTCCTCACCCTTGCGCAGATGCAGCCTCCTTTTGCAGTTTTGTTTTGCTGCAAATTCGGATTCGTTTTTGTTTTGGAAACGTTCCGAAAAATCCGGTGCGTGCAAACAGCGTGGAGTCCGGATAAGTTACGCGCGACTTATCCGGTTCGGTTACGCGCAGTAGAGATCGTGCGGGCGCCCTGATCAAGCGACCCTTCTCTATATAAACCGATCCGCCGTCTTCACGCAATATATACGCAAAATCAATCTAGGGTTTGCCTCATACTCTGTACTGCGCCGTCGCTCGTAGACTACTCCATCCCGCTCGCCGGCGTGCACCAGCGATCGGGAGAGCAGGTCTCCGGAACCTCTGCCTTTGACGTCCTGCACCGGGAGAAGGCGGCAATAAGGTTTTTGGGAAGCGCTTCGCGCGACTGCTCCCTGTTCGTTCGCGACGGCTCGCCTTCCTCTTCGCTCGCGTGTTTCGTGCCTTCGTAGACACCTGCGAAAAGTTTCGACCAAGCAGCCGGTCTTTTCGTCACCTCGGTACGTGTTCAATATGTTGCGCATATTTGATCTGTTCATGTTATACTGTGTAGTTTACATGTGTAGATCTAATGATGCGTTCATGCTAGTTTTCATCTGTAATGTCATGATTTATTTATGGAATAGATTAAATCGTTATATGTCTATAATCTCAACAGGTCCCTGCGACGCCTACTGTCACGCCCAGAAATTCCCGAATAGAATTCCAAGCAGAATGTGCATTAAAATCCCCGTCCAGGACCAGCCGGGGTACACAAACGACAATGTTGACATTCAGATCCACGTCTTACAAACATCATAAAGTCTTACATAAATGCAGCGGAAGAAAAGAAAAACAACAGGAGCTAAGCCTTGACTAAACTGCAGCGGGAACACCACTCCACAGGCATCCTCGACGGCACGGACGAAGCCTACTCCTCAGAGAAACCTTCATCTGACCCGAACTCGAACTCTGGGGTTGGGAAAAGTAGAGCAAGACTGAGTACTACCCACTGTACTCAGCAAGTCATACCGGAATAGGGGTATGATGCAGGGAATCATCAAAGAAGAGCTAAAGTGGTTCATTTGCATAAAGCGAGCATTTATAAACAGAGATTGAAAGATTTAAACAGTTGTAATAATTAATTAATATTAATCATCCGCTGTCCAACGCTAACCCACGTTGCGACAGGCCCAACCATCCACCTAAACTATCCAAATTCAAAAGATTACACTAGGGTGAGACTAATCACGGTGAATCTGGTTGACCGCCCATAACCGCGGGCACGGCTATTCGAATAGTTTTACTCTGATCAGAGGTGTACAACTGTACCCACAAGACACAGCCCCACGACACGTTTCCGTGCGCCGACATGTCACCACGACATATCGGAAAGAGGCCGTGACAGGACCATTCGCATAACCCCCTCTAACCAAGCACACCACACCTCAGGTTTCACCCCCACTCCTCGCAAGGCAGCGGGCAGTCCCCTCTCGTGCCTAGGTGAATCCGGAAGCCGCATAGGCCGTCGCAGGGCCCATCCAAACTCCATCACGCCCACCCTTGCCTGGATGCGTCAGCTAGAGGAAAGCTACACTACAAGCCCAGCCGTTGCCCACGCTGGCTTGTGGTAAGTACGATAAGTTCTTCCAGGGCATCCCGCGAACCGGTCCTTAACTGCCATGGGTGCGACCAGCAAAACCATGCACCCACAGCCCACCATGTGATTCATTTTAATTAACCAACACCAGAGCGGTGGTACTAATCCAACATTATCATTAGAACCAACAGTCTAAACATTAATATGATTTTCCCCATTGTGAACTAGTTGAACTAAGCATGGCTAAGCAATTCCTAGTCCAAACTCTAATCATGTTATAACCCCAAGCTAACAAAGGAGCATGATATCCAAAAACATGGCTGTAACAATAGGTAACCATCCCATAGTAATATTATAAAACAATGCAATATTTGAAAGAAAACAATAGAGCATTTGCAATATAGGATCAACATGTTCAAGTGACAAGCATGACTTGCCTTGCTCTGCTGCTGGAGGAACCTCGGCGACTATCTCAAAGTACACCGAGCGTCGGAGGAATCGGAATCTAGCGACATACAAAGCAAACATTGCAAACAGGCTATAAGACTACTGAAACAGGGAACAAAACCATTTTTAATGGATTCTACACATTTTTCTTGATTTACTGAGACTTGAATGGGCTTAAACGGAGCTCGGATGAATTAGTTATGAATTTTAGAAGATTCACTGTGTTTATTACTATAAAAGAAAAACCTTAAATCATTTATTGCGCAATATATTCCAGGGCTGACGTCAGCACGGAGGGGGGGGTGCGGCGCCGACAAGCGGGGCCCGCATGTCAGCGACGCACGGGTGGCCGGTCTACCGTGGACCGGGACCACGCGGGTGATCCACCGCCGGTCCACGGGATCGACGGCCCGGATCGGCCCGGGGCCGATCGGACGGTGCGGCGGCGACCAGGCTAGGCTCGGCTCGGCACAAAGCCGGCCGACCGGTCACGGCGACGGCGCGCGCACGCGCACGCGCGTTGCCGACGACGGCAACCGCCGGCGGAGACGGCGGCGCAAGGCGGCGCCGAAGGGCGGTGATGCTAAAGCGACGACTAACGGGCGGCGGCGCTAAAGCGGCGGCTAGGGGGGAGAGGGAGGGGAAAAGAAAAGGGAGGGGTGCCTCACCGAGGGTGGCCGGCGCGGAAGAAGATGATGGCGAACGGCGACGGCAAGCCACGGGAGGACGACGTCGGCGGGCGGACGAGCTTCGGGGTGCCCTAAGGAAGGAGAAGAGAGGGATTAGAGAGAGGGAGATGGACCACGGCGACCGGAAACCATGGCCGAAGGCGGCGGTGGAGGTGGTGCTCACCCGAGTGCGAGGGAACGAAGGCTCCGGCGACGAACTTCGACGGAGGAGGGGTGGACGGGGTGGATCTCGGCCACGCGAACCCGACGGCGGCGACGGCGCGGCCTGGCGGCGACCCTAACAGCGGCTAGCGGCGGCCGGAGCAGCGGAAAAGGCGGCGGCAAGGGGTTGCACGGCGCGGGAGCGATGGGAGGCTCGAGAGAGTGCGGCGAAATGGGGAAAAAGTGAGAGGGGACGACGGCGATGCTTAAATAGGGGGAGAGGGAACCGGACGTGGCCGGGAGAGGCGGGAATCGCCGGCCGACGTGGGGAGTGTGGGAGGAGAGAGAGGCGGGATTCGAAAATCGAATCCCGGCCATCTCGGGCGCGGGCGCGAGCGGGAGAGAGAGAGGAGTGGGCGCGGGAGACGCGGCGCACGCGCGGGCGTGGTCGACGTGGCTCGGAGGAGGCGGAGACGAGGGCGCGGCGGCGGTTGCGGGCGCGGCGGCGCGAGCGAGATCGGCGGGAGGTGGGGGAAGGACCCGACAGGTGGGCCCCACCTATCGGTGACCCCGAGAGAGGAGGCGGCGGGGCGGCCTGACTGGGCCTCGGCCTGCGGCCGGCCCAGCAAGGAAGAGGGGGAAGGAAGGAGGGAATGGGCCGGCGGCCCATCCGAAAAAAAAGAGGAAAAAGAGAGGAAAAAGAAAAAGAAAAAGGAAAAAGGATTTTCCCTGGAATTGAAATATTGCTTGCTCAATTTTAATTGGTTAAAATTATTTCTAGAGCTCTGAAAATTCCACTAAAAATCCTGTTAATGAATTTCGACATGTAGAACTCAAGAAAAATTCCACATGTCAAATCCGATTATTATTTGCATTACTTTCTTAGGGTTTTCTCCTGATTTCACCTGCATTTTCTTGGGGTCGTTTTACAAATTAAATTTTAGGCTTGGGAGGAGAACTTCGGGGTGTGACACCTACCTCGTGTTCCGCTCCTCCCCACCGCTCTATGCCTCCGCCGTCTCCATCTCCAACCTCCTCAACGTCACCGCCACCGCCGTCACCGAATCCAACGCCGTCGACCTGATCACCCCTGTCGCTGCCGACCCCCTCGTCCTCGCGCCCATTGTCGGCGACCTCATCCCCACCTACCGGCTAGCCTACCCGAGAGGAGAGAAATAAGTGAGGGAGAGAGAGAGGAGGAAGGGAAAGGAGGGGAAAGAGATAGAGGGTGATGACGTGGCATCCTGACATGTGGTGCCCACGTGGGTCCCACGCTGACTCAGCCACCACGTGGGATAAAACCGGGGTCATATCTGTTTTTGCGGTTAGAGGACGATTTTGTAACTCGATGACAAGTTGAGGGACCTTCGGTGTACTTTTTCCAATCTATAATAGATACTATTATGGGACCTAAAAATTGACGATTTTGTATTAGGGGTGAAAAATTCTGGTATTGGAAATTAGGGATGTCATACAAACTCCACGTAAAGTTGGGGGATGGTTGGTGAACTTATTCCACCATATTATATACCTCGGTATCTAGCCTGGTCCAACTCAAACATGTATTATATTATGTGAGGCCAATGTCATGAGGCAACACGCGTGGAAGAGGGGTAAACCACGTTCTCACACATAGCACGCTACGAAGCGGAAAAGCTAATACGTGCGCCGCCGGCGCATGTCTCGGGCCCAGAAGGCCCAGCGCTGCTGCGCCAGCGCGAGCGTCTCCTCTACTTTTTTTTTCTTTTTTTTTCTGTTTTTTTTCCCTTTTTCCACTTTTTTTTTATCTTTAGCATGTTTTGAGTTTGAAAGTTTTTAATTTTTGAGTTAAAAATTTTCAAATCTGAACTTGAAAGTTTTCGAATCTCGAGTTGAAAGTTTTCAAATCTCAAATTGAAAGTTTTCAAAATTTTCAAATCTAAATTTGAAAGTTTTCGAATCTCGATTCTCGAGTTGAAAGTTTTCAAATCTCAAGCTGAAAGTTTTCAAATCTGAGTTAAAAGTTTTTAAAATTTGACTTTAAAATTTAAAACTTAAATCGAAAGTTTACAAATCTAACTTAAAAAATTTTCAATCTGTTAGTAAAAAAATCTCCAGAATTTTTCCTAATTACTATTATTAGTGTGAAGTATATTAAATAATATAGTTAGTTAGGACTAAAGGGGGAGGGGGAGTTCTCGCTGCTGGCGCGCATGCGCCAGCTAGTAGTCCCCCGCTACGAAGGTGGATATACGAGTACCTATGCATCATTTTTATGATTATATCACATAGATTTTTAATCTTTAGGTTAAAATTCAATAGATACAATAAAAGGCAAAAATCAACTAAGAAACACCACAATGGATACTAAATTACTATATCTTTAAGAAAAAGACCAAATCCAATATAAATTTCAAAACTTACAAGTGAAGATTCAAAAATTACACTGTAACTTATAAAAGTTACAATGTATGTTTCATAAATTACAAGAAAATACACTGTAAATTTAAATGAGAAAATTAAGTGAGAGATAAGAAAAAAAAACTTTCGAGTGAGATATAGCAAAATTGATCGAAGAAAGGGCACATATATGAGAAGCAAAAGGCTAGCGTGGATCTATGCATGAGGAGCACCCGGAGAGTGGATTGACAATCGCGCTCTATGGGTGGATTATCCAGTGACCCGACTACCCGAGTCCAAAATCTATACCGGTAAATCGATGGTATAACATCATGTGACTATCTACATAGGTTCTGAGTACGTACTATAAGCAAGCAAAAGAAAAGGTAATAAATAAAATTTCAAAATACTTCGCACCTACATTATAAATATGGCCTCCAACATTTGAACAATATTGATGGTGTACATTAATTTCACAAGCATGCCTACTAGTTCCTGCTAAAGGACAACCATGTGTCTATAAATATGGCTTCCAACATTTGAACAATATTGATGGAGTCATGCGCCATATATGAGTCCTATGGTTGTAGTGTCATACTAAGACCTTTTTAATGTATATATTTTTTTAACCATTCTTGTAGCTGAATGATTTGGCATTGTTTTCATTACGAATATTTTGGTGCCGTCTCTGACAAAGGTGGTGTTTGAATCTCCTGAAGATTTTTATGAAGATAAAGATTAAGTATTTCACGCAAAACGAGGTGATAATAACGTGTGATTAATTGAGTTTTGATTATTACCAACTTGAGAAATGGATTAATCTGGTATTTTACAGCAACTTTCATATAGAAAGTTTTCGGACGAAATACACCGTTTAATAGTTTGAAAACCGGCCACGAGTATCCAGAATTTCATCCAACTCTTATCAGATAAACGAACGCAGCCAAAGCATAAAGAAAATATCATTCGAATTGTACAACTCAAACAACAAGCATTGGACATATTTGCTCAAAATAAACAATTAAGCTTTGAAAAATTCGTGTTCTTCTGTTCTCTTCATTCTATAGAACCAACCAAGTAGCTGAAATAAGAACCGCGATATGTACAGACAGCTCTATAACTAAATATCATTAACGGGGCACTAGGCCACTAGGCACTGTATATATTACATAACTATGGTTGTACTTCTCTTACCTTCTATTCATGGCTTATGAACTATGGATACAAAGGGTATTTGTTCACGGGTCACCTCAAAAGCTAGGAAGAAGGAAACCCATAGACGTGCAGGATGTTATCACCCACCTGAAATATGCAAAAGGTTTCAGTTAAGCAGAAAAGAGGAATGCAAACATGTCCTATAACTACCGTGCTGTTTTTCATAAAATTAACAATTAGTTCGTTCAAAAGGAATAAAACTAACAATTTTACAAAAGGATGTGCCAGTAAAATCACTGTGACTGCGAGTGCAAAGCATATGCAAAGTGGATCTTCCTGGGTAGCTATAGTAAATTAAGAATTTGACACCCACATGTCAGTGTTACTGATATTTTAACGGAGGGAAAGCTGAAAGCACTGTCCACGCGTGGGCACACGCACATAAACAATGTTGATTTATCATGTCTCAAATACTCGATGCACCACTTACACAACATAATCCCATATTTTCATCATTATAAAAATATTTATGCACACATAAATATCTCACAACAGTATTTTTGTTTGGTTTAATTGATTAGATTTAAACTGTCTCAGTTCATTTTCATTGTGTTCTTTCAACGGAGTGTCATATTGTCAGGTATATTCTTTTCTTTTCAAGACTGGCACCTGTCAATCAAGGGAAAATAAATCCTTAGATATTTGTAAGTTAGACATAAACATATTTCCATTGCTTGCATGTTCTTATTTGAATGCAAATCTGGACATCTCGTGATGCATTGAGTTCTTCAAGCAGATAATTTAGGCGATACACAGAAAGAAAATATATGAAAAAATGTAAAATTTACTATGCCTACAGTCTCTACTTACCAAGCCAAAAAGCAAATCCTGCATGCACTTTGGTAAGCTCGTACGGTCACTCTTGACCATGGAATGGATCACTTGAACTCACCTCATTCTTTGCAAACTGTCACAAATCAGCATCAAATTAAGCACAAGAAGAAAAATTGAAAATATGTTACAGATTTAATTCAAATTGTCAAGTAGAGCCAAAGAGGAACAAACCGTTGTTGTTGCTATTGTTGCCATCGTGACAGGTTGACTTGCTGGCAGGATGAAGTTGGTCCAGAAAAGAGGGTCCGCAGAAGGATCAGCAGGGTTCCAGGTATTTTTCATTTGTGCAGTAACAGAGGGCAATGTGTATGGAGCTCTTTGCACAAGCAACCCATTCACGTTCATGTTAACTGCAGTTGTGTCATGTCCAGTTGCAGGTACTGGGGTAACTGTCTTTCCTTCATCCATTTCTTTGCTAAAAGTACATTCTTCAGATAGTTTTGTAGATTTTTCTGAGAAGCTTTTGAAGGCATCAGACTGAGATAAGATATCACATGCTGATAGGACCACGGAAGAGGGCTTTGAGTTAGAATGGAGGCCAAGGGAAGGAAACTTATAAGGCTCAGTCCGTTGCATTGAACTTTCAATAGCACGGATTTCATCAGTAACCTCTTCCATTTTAGATGTATCTGACTGCCGTGTCTTTTTTGGGAGCCACCACCTTATGTAATTTGTCAGATCAATTTTCCTCTCTAAGCCAAAGGTTCCTGCAAATTTCCCATCCAGCGTGATGTCCTTCCCTGTAATTTAAATAGAAAGACTGGTTACAAAACCACATAGAATTTGTCTTTCTCCTCTGTAGTTTGTTAACCAGAAACAGCAGTGTAGAAGTTTTTATGGAGACACCACAACCTAGGCTCATGTAGTCATTGCCAAGCAAGTGTCCCAAAGAAGCATCCCATCTGGAATTATGGAGCTGCCTGCATGATAATGTCACAACAGTTGCAGTTATAAAATTTATATCAATGTGACTGTACGTGTCCAGCAGTGTAGTGCACTGTAATGATTAGTCGAAGACTGACATCTGGTGAATAATTAAGTAAAACAGAATTACGTACACCCTCCGTACTCGTAAAGGAAGTCGTTTAGGACAGCGAGATGGTCTTCAAAACACAACTTTGACTTCTTGTTTCTATAAAAATATTTATTGAAAAGTGATATATGTATACTTTTATGAAAGTATTTTTCAAGGCAAATATATTCATATAATTTTTGCATTGTCAAACTCAACAACTTAAGAGTTATTAATGATTTATATTCCCAAGGTTTGACTTAAACATTGTCCTAAACGACTTCCTTTATGAGTATGGAGGGAGTATAGTTTTACTTTATATGTCCAAATAATAAACTTTCCTAAACTAATTTCTAGTGGTCCTCAGGACACTATTAAGTCGGGATCCTATCCTAGAAGGAAATTTCAAGTATGTCGATCTCTTCAAAATCTCAGCTACAAGTAATCACTCTCCTCTGAAAGGATATTCTGTTGAGAATATTATGTTTTGGTTGGTTGAGATCCCACAGAAAGCAGGATAGCTGTAACCATACAAAGAACGAAGGCACTGAATGCCGAATTTCCATTGACAACAGTAATCAGTGAGGAAACACAGAATTTCGATGACGCACATTCAGCATCACAAGTACAGTTGAGGGACTGTGGCTGTGCAATCGAGTGATTATTGGAAAGAATTAATGTTCAGCAAAACTTGAAGGTTTGCATCTTTGCTAAATGACACTTTATTTTAAAATTCTCTAAATGAAGACCAATGACACACGAATAAGAGCTAGTAGTTTAGTATCTAAGCTATCTACCTCCAAAAATCTGCTGAGCTTACTAATTTAATTCATAGCAGAAATACATGAAGTTGCTGAAAATAATTTCTAATGTAATATACCACAGGGCATCATCTTTACATACTACTACTTGGTTTGCCATAAATATTTGTAGCAAGATGGAAAATGTTACCGAAATAAACAAAACATGGACAATGATAGTTTGTGCACAATAGAAAAGAAAATTGGACATGAGACTTGTTACTGAATTAGCATCACAAACATGCATGCAAATATAATAACTGAACATAGAGTTAACTTCCAAATATATTTCTCATTGCTAATAAGTACCTAGGAAGGCCGCGATATTTTGGTAAACCCCTGGAAAAGGCACTGCTCTTTCTGCAGTGCATGTGTCTTACAGTTAGTACTTAAGAAACAAAGTAATATGCACGTATTATAAATTCACAAATATACCTCCGAAGAGACACAAGATAATCCTCCTTGGAGATCATCTGCATTTCCTCAAGATCTCTTGCATAATCAGAGACCTAAATAAGCAAATACATAATGAACATAAGCCTGAAAAAGATTACCACAAATCAAATTAACTAGTGCAAAATATAGAATGGAAAAAACATAGTACAATAATTCATAAGCAACATCGCAATTATTTTCCATCGAGATGTATAGGCATATAGATACCAAACTGAAGAGATGGCATGTATGCATATGTTTGTTTTGCCAATATTCTTCTGAGACAATGATTTTTCAATGTCGCTTATATGCTCAGAGATGAATTTTCTGAAAACAAGAGATTTTTTTTGTCAAGGACACAAACATCCATCTCCGAATCGTCAAGTGTAAACTGAATAAATCCCTAACCTTTGCATACAAAAGAACATAATATAATAGTCAAGAGTATTCAGATTTTTCAAACATCACACAATAGTTGCATAGGATATGTTTGGACTAGTATGATCCAAAGTTTGGTACAACACTCTCTAAGATATCTTTTGGTTTTCAATTTGCATCTTAAGAGAATCAGTCTTCGAAATTGAGCTCAGGTGATGCAAAATATAAATGATTAAATTTAACCAAATGAAGGTCTTGAAGAAAAGGCAGTGTGTGGTTAATAATTGTAGAAGAACTAAATGGAAGCTAAGAAACCAATTATAATTAGCAAGTATAGATGACTCACAGGAAAGTTTATTTGTGTCCCAGCTCCCCAGTATTTCAATGCAGCAAGGTCATAAGCTCTTGCTGCAGCCTCTTCATCATCATATGCACCTGTGTATTTGCGCATTGAATTGATGTGGATAAAGAAGTTTATACAATTGCACATTTTACAGTTAACACCAAAGATTTCTTACCTAAATATACTGCACTTGCAGGGCCATTTTGGGTGATAATTTCCCATGCAAAAGAGACAATTCCATTAAATCAGATTAATTATAGCTAGATATAAAAGGAAATGACGTGCATGGATTATCTATGAAATACAATTAAAATTCACCTAGCTTCCAACGTCCCTTGGTCAACTTTTCAAAACATGTAAAATATAGCTGCTAATTTGCATTGGGTATACAGACCTTGTTTCCCTTTTTTGTTCTGATTCTGATTCCATGTGCTTTTATCCCAGAGGTGAGCTTCATATCGGCCTGTCCACCTATGCCTATAGATGATACAAAACAAGTGTCAAATCAAATTCATACATAATAACAGCTGAAAGTTAAAATCTTGCTTACAAATTACAACAAAATTAAGAAAGAAGTAGCATATGGTGGTACAAGAACAGTTGAATAACAATATAGAACAAATACTACTTTTGGATCAGATTAAACACCAAATAAAAGATTTAAGTATGTAAATACACATATAGTTTGAAAATTCATCTTTTAGTTGAGCCCCACACTTGTCTGGACCGAAAAGGGTCCAAAACTTGCTTCTTACCCAGATTAGAGCTAAACCCTGTCAACCCAGTTTGACACAACTTAAATCAAGCATGATGTTGGATGTACTGGTCAAGTGAAAATCATTCATTAGCTTTTATATTTATTTAGATCAAGCGAAGCTCCTAATTATTTCAGATCGTCCCCTTGGAGACACAACAGGTAATCCGATGAATACAGCTAATCCGTATATAACCAAGTAAACAAAAAGAAAAATCTAGATCCCGAATCGACGGTACCATTTTGAGCATACAAGGAGACCTGACGAACGGATTTAGCGCCACAGATCAATCCAAGCAGAGAACGATTGCATATCCCCTAATAAGCATCCAAGTAAAACTTCTCCGCGACTCGAGACACGGAGGAGGGAGAGGGCAAAGGGGGGAGGAGCCGTACCGGGTGACGCCGCGGTAGATGGAGCTGCGCTTCCCGGCGGCGCAGGGCGGCATGCGGCTGATACGCTCCTTGGCCGTGCACACCCTCTCCTTCCGCGCCGCCACGGGCCTCCTCGGCGGCGGCGCCACCTGCTCCGCCCCCGCCCCCACCCCCTCTCCCCCCGCTCCCACCGCCTCCATCTTCTGCATTCCCCGGCCCCACTCCGCCCCGTCTCCTCCCCCCGCCGCCGCCGCAGCCGCCTCCAGCTTCTGCTGCATCCCCGCGGCGGGGCCGGGGGACGCCATGGCGCGCGCACGCAGCAGCAGCAAACCCCCCCTCCCTCCCCCCACTCGATCGGAGTCGGTGGCGAGGCGAGGCGAGAAGAGAAGAGAGAGCCAAAGCGGGGGTGACCGTTTGGGGGAGGCGGTCGCGGTGAGGAGAGGGGGGGGATTTCAAATGGGGGGGATCGCATCGAGTGCGTGAGGTGGGAGACTGGGAGGGATGGAGACGGATGGGGGGGGTGGATGCGTGGATGGATGGGGGGGTGGAGCCCAGTGGGCCGGCACATGGGGGGACAGGGGGCAGGGGAATCCGAGGAAGCGGGGGGATACGATGGGATTGGGGAGGGGGGGTGGGGCCCACTGGGCTATTGGCCGGGCCGGGGGCGGAAAGGGACACGGCGGATGCGGGATTGTCCTGCCCGCCGTCGTTTCCTCGGAACGGCAACGGTGCGTTTTTTCTTGTCTCGGTGGACTTTTTTTTTTATTTATTTGTTTACACACACAACGCTATAGATTTGGTTTCTTTGGTTCTTTCTTTAGGTTAGGGATATAGGATTTGAGGTCCTATTCCAAGAGCTTGTATAGCAATAGGAGCTACTGCTCTCTTAAACATTTTAATTTTATTTTTTATTAGATAGATTGTGTAGTAATCATAAGATCTAAAAAAATAAACTAGTATATTAGCTAAAAACTAAAAACATAACATAACTTGTTCAAATTCTCACTATATAGATACTCTATATTATTCGTGTAAAAAGAACTCTTGAACTATAAATTAAGTGCTTACTCCCTCCATTTAAAAAAAAACTTAACTTTGGAGGAGATGTGACCCTTATGACAACAAATTTATACTACCATTTATCTAGATTCGTTGTCATAGGAGGGGACCTTCTAGGTTAAGTTTTTTTTAGACGGAGGAAGTATATGATAAGGTTTTGACTCCATCTCTCTTAAAATTGTAGCCCAACCAAATGTTTAAGCAATATCTGAAGGAGATAAAGTGGGCTGAAGTGATATGAAAAATAAATTATAGGGGAAAAATAGGGTTTGGATTGCTCCATACTTTACTCTAGACTTCACTGTTAGAGTTAGATTTAGAAGTTAAAATCATGTCAAACATGTCTAAAAGTATTCACCGCTTCCAACAAAGACATTAGATCACAGACCAAATGGCCTCTATGTGAGGACCGAGAAAGTGACTTTCGGAGACAGATAACCCAGTTTCAATAGAGTTCATCGGCAGTGATGTGTATTAGGGGACATTCTTTTTTTCTCTGAGTGTAGATAAAGTACTATCGCTCGTACTTCCTAATTTAGGATTCATAATTTCGACTAAATTAAAGGGTGTGCATATCAATAAAATAAACTGCGATTGAATTTGACTAATAATATTTCTTATAAAATTATTGTAAACTCCACATGTTAAAAGGAGCCTAAAAGCCATCAACGTAACAATAGGGGGGTAAAGATACTGCTCGCACCGACCGTTGCTTAGTTCAACTGGTGCGACGACC
This sequence comes from Oryza sativa Japonica Group, assembly GCF_034140825.1. Lineage (NCBI taxonomy): Eukaryota > Viridiplantae > Streptophyta > Magnoliopsida > Poales > Poaceae > Oryza > Oryza sativa. The sequence goes on along the minus strand of NC_089039.1, from coordinate 18,912,211 downwards.
ATCATTTATTACCCAGTGTGCAGGCTACAGAGTTATTTTTTTCCGAATCACTTGCTCGCTAGATTATCCGTTAGAGCAAGTTTAATAGTACCGCTATCAACTGACGATAAAAATGTACATGTCATCCGGAGATAGAAAATAAAGATGATATGTATAATAGTAGGCTGCTAATCTACCTACACACTTCTCTAGGTAGTTAACTTTTTCTATTTTTTAATCTAACTTGCTACTCTCTATCCTATCCCGTGTGTTCTGCTAATGGGGCCATAGCTATACTATTGGAGAAAAACAACCACAATATTGAATATGCATAATTTCTTGTGCTATAGCTCGGCGTTTGCAGAAGCGCCCGTTGCCCTCTCCCTCTAGCTTTCTCTCTCCTCCACGAATGAATTTGGATGACGTGGCACTCTTATCGCCCGCTGAGTGTGCCTTATTAGAGCACCCGCAATGGTAAAGTAAGGTGCTATCTATAAAACATGTACATCTCAGCAATAGACTAGATTAATAGTAAACCATCTCAATAGTATGTCTACATGGGGATCTATAGCTCTCTAATACATTGTCTCATTTTTCTCTATAGACTATCTCCAGGTTAGTAGATAGCTTTATTCTCTCTCTTCATTTAATCTCTTCCAAGTAGGAAAATATGCTGATATGAATCTCTTATAGAGAGCTTATAGATAATAATTATGGGTGTCCTTAAACTTGCTCTTAACCATGCATGGTTAACGCTCCCTCATTCCACGGCTTGACATGATTCATGTCAGCACCCCATCAAATATTGAATGCAAGCGAAAAGTTCCGCGCATTTTTTATTAGTTATTAGTACTTGGTTGTCTAAAATTTTTCTAAAATATTTCATTCCTCACGGATCCGCATTGATAATTAATTGATGGATAAGAATTTTTTTAAAATAAAGCACAAAACAGTATGAAATTTCATATTGATATGTTCAGGAAAAAGTAAAAGGCTATAATTAGAAAAAAAAAAAGAAGCCACCCACCACATGCTAGAAGCTTCATCACACCCTCGAAAATCACTAGACCGAACTGACCATCGCTGTGCATGACTGGTCACCGCTATCGCTACATAGGGATCGAACACACCCCCACCTCAAACCAACTCCAACATCCATGACAAACTTCTAGCCTCCCTCACGGAAGGGTTGAGGGTGAGGACGAGAGATAATAAAAGGGCAGCAAAGACGAGGGAACAAGATTCCTAGATGGCGCCTCCACGGAGGTTGTGACACCAAAAGGCACCACCGTCGCATGTCCACCATGGACTCGATTTTCACTAGGAAAGTCTTAACGGGGAAAAGAAGGTGGCAACTCGGTAACGTCCCAAAGGGAGAGCACGATGCCAAGAGGTGTCGTCATTGTCGACCCGAGAACATCGAGCTAGGCTTTCACCCGCAGCACCAACTCCCACCCAACCATCGCCAGCCCAATGCCCCGCCAGACAGACGACCTCCTCCAGCACGCAGGCTCACCGCACCATCACCCCTCTGCTGGCCAACCCCCTTGCGCAGCCCCAGCTGTTACTCCAAACCGCCTTGGATGGCTCTTTGCCATCCTTCATGCGCCACCACACCATGGAGCTTGGGCGTGTGAGAGTTCATCATTGCCTCTCCCCAAGCCGAGGAGCTGCTGTCGCATCCTCACATGCGACCGTCCGCACGCCCACCTCAGCCTCCACGGCCACCTCGCCCCGCCTCCACGACCACATCCCCTTGTCACACCGTCTTCTTTGGTGCGCTGCACTGCACCTCCATTGCCTCTCCTCAACAGCCGCCTCACCCCGCCTCCATGATTGAGCAGGCCGCCTTCTCCGAGCTACAGCGCCTTCTCGCACCACTTCGCCTTTGCCACCGTCCAACTCATCTGAGAGAGGCACAGCCATTGTCTTCACTGCATACTGCCACTCCAGCACACGGCACTGTTCCTCGCCAGCTCCGGCCGAGGAGGGCCTTGACTTGGGTAGCGGTGCCTCCACTTCCTTGGGTCGTCAGCCCCCTCCCCTCCCCCCTACCACCGTTGTCCTCACGACCGGCCAGCTTTGTCGGCGGGCTACTAAGGCGGCAACAAGGAGGGGGGAGGGGGGAGGAGTAGCGGTGGTGTTCCTTTAGTTACTATCCCTGTCGCTTTGGGGTGGGAGCGACACGGAGACCACCCTACCCCCTCTCTAGACAAAATATAAAGCAAATCTAAATATATTTTTTTGCAGGGAGCAAATCTGAATATATAACCAGGATGGATAAGATTTTGATTGGATATACTACATATGCTTAAAACATATTTCTCTTTTACAAACAACGTCTAAGTACTACTACTCCCTCCGGGCTGATAATATTAGTCGTTTTGGACAATGATAAAGTCAAACTTTAAAATATTTGACTATAAATAATTTCTAAAATATTTATCTTAAAAATATGAAAACCATATGTTTAGATTAGTCTTAAAAAGTACTCCAATAAAATCATATATTTGTTGATATTTTTATATATATTATAATAGAAAATAGTCGTCAAAGTTACTTTCTGAAGACCGTGCCTTTGTCTAAAACGACAAGTATTATTAACCGGAGGGAGGATATAGGTTATCGATCAGATTCGTTTCATCATGGGATATAATTAGGAGTATTAATCGTCGTGTTTTCGTACTACAGTGAATGTCCCTGTATATGTATATTTCTGTGTCAATCAGCGCGCGGCCGCCTTCAGTCCACATCATTTCAGATTAGTGGGCCAAATATATATATCCCTTAATCAGTATTAATGCTTCTATACTTGGATGAGAGAAGGCCACATATCAACGTATTTTAGGCATGTTTAATTGAATGCTACTGTGTTAATTATAGTATCTTTTATAAAAAAAATCGTCCAAAACTGTTTCGCGCGTACGTTAGAAAATGCTATACTTTCGAGACCCCTTCTCTCAAATTCGCACATTTTTTAAGCATAACTCAGCGCTATCTTTACTGTTAATTTGTACAGTGTACCATATCCTTAATTGGTGGTACTACTTGCACGCGTATGCACAGCAATTAATTTGGCAAGGTACATGTACTGTACGGGGTGTCATGCACAAATCGTGATTGAATGAGAGGACGTTGTCCCTACTGTCCTGCAGGGAAGGCAGGCCTACGGCATGTTGTCTCGAGGTACACGAGGCGCGCGTTCGGTCTGACCGAATATTTTAGACTCGATCTCCGGTTTTTGGTTATTTTGGTTTTTAAAAGCTAGGACCGAACTTCGTCAAAAAAAAATCAGGACCGATAAATTCGGTAATGTTTTTTTTAGTCTTGGTCTCGGTCTCGGTCTGATTGAATTTGGAGGAGTCGACGCGGAGGTGCACCGAGGCGGGGCCAGCGGGAGGTGGCACACACCGTCGACACCGATGCGGCGGTGGTCGGTGGGAGTACGGTGGTGCCGACGCGTTGTGGTCGATGCGGCGGAGGGCGGAGGCCGGGGGCGGCGACGCGGCGCGATGGAGGCGGTGACGGCAGCGCGGCGCGATGGAGGCAGAGACTGAGGTGGCGCGGCCGTGCGCGGGACGGAAGGGGATGCAAAGGGCAGCGCGCTGGGGATGCGGAGCCGGTGGGGGGCGCGACAGGGATGTGTCCTGCTGGTTGGAGCGGGTGGCCTCTAGGGTTTAGAGGTGTATTGGGCTTATTGGGCTTTCTAGACCTATTGGGTCACAATTTGGTTTTCTCGGTTAATTCGGTTAACTGGGCCCAATAACCTTATTACGCGAACAAATTTCGGTCTTTGACAGGCTGAGACCGAATTTCTCGGTCTCGGTATTTTTGGTTCGGTCTTCGGTTTGGTCTTATTTTGCCCACCCCTAGAGATACACACTCGCTTCGTCATAAAAATTAGTTGATTTCTTCAAATTTTGTTCAAATTAAATAAGTTTATTTATGCTCTCTTATGTAACCTTAGCTTCGGTTCATAAGTCAATAAGTTTTACCTCTTCAATACCACTTACATGCAGACACAACAATACTACTTTTATATTAATAAAAGATACTTTGGTATTTTTCTCTCACTACTAAGGATGTGCAATTTGAGAGAAGATAAAAATAGTTGATTGAGAAGATACACAAAATGAGATGAGTCATTAGCGTATAATTAATGGATCAGTATTGATTATTTTAAACTTGAAAATAGATTAATATGTTTTTTTCAATCAACTTTTGTATGGAATTTTTTAAAAATATATTGTTTACCAGTTCGGGAAATGTGAAGAGTGGAAAACAAGAGATTTTTTTCTATCAATTCACTACTAACTAACGCAGCCAGGTTCCCTTTGGTTTAAAGAAAAATCATAGGAACTTTGGAGTTCATTCCTATAAATTTTTTTCCTATATACTTTCTCTGTTTCATAATGTAAGTCATTCTAGCATTGCCTATATTCATATAGATGTTAATAAATCTAAACATATATGTGTTCTAGATTCATTAACAACTATATGAATGTGGATAATGCTAGAAAGTCTTACATTATGAAATAGAGGGAGTAGTTCTTTCAATCTGAACACACTATAGAATCCTATGAAATGATTCATTCTATGCAAGATTTGGAGAAAAATTAACATGGATTAGATAGAATCTTAATAGAAAGTTCCCTTGAGTCTTTATCTCTTCTCAAATTCTTATATTTATTTTATAGCCTAATCAAACATCATTAATGTGTTTTACAATTATTTATTTTACACTTACATTCTTATCAAAATCATGTGTTTTGCAATGGCACCAATTTAATTAACCCTTTTCATATTCCGTATTTCAAAGGGGCTCTAAAGCTTTATCGGGATGCAAGGGATCCATTAATTTATTTTCGGATTTTGAGCTTTTATTTAAAAGCAATACGAGTTATGGTTTTATTAAAGTAGGACTTACTAACATTTGGTGCTGTAATCCTTATATCTAGAAGCCATATAATATTTTGGATCTTACGGTATTCGGGATGTTGGGTACTATGATGAATCGTTTAATTCATTGCAAACATTGGCTTAGTTGCTAGTCACGATTCATTAGCTTAGTCAGAGGTTGTTTATAATCATATTGTGGACTCCTTTGAAACGCATAGATTAAAAACACACTGCGAAAAAGAAAAAAAAGTCCTTGTCCTGCTCGTGCCGCTCAGCCCCGGGGCGGCACGGGCAGCGACCAGGCGAGCGCCATCGCCAACCACTTCTCCTCCTCCCACCACCTCGCCGCCACCCGAGCGGCCACCCGACAAAGCCGGGCTGGCGTAAGGACGGCGGTGGCGGGGCTCCTTGCCTTCTCTCGTGAGCGCGGTGGCTCGGGGCGCTGCCAAGACAGAGGGAGGACTCCAAGTGGTGGTCTTCAGCGGCCAGCTCCGACGTCGGTGGGGACAGATCCGGCCCCCACATGGCCGGATCTGGCGTCCTAGCCAGTGGATCCAGGCGGAGGTGGCACGATGGTCGTTGGTGTGTAGCCGACAGTGCATACGGAGAAGGCCGGCGGCGCGTGGGCGGAGGTCGATGGCGCGATCGGAAGGCCGCCGGCGCCCGGGGAGGCGGTCGCCGGTGATGGCGTGCAAGGAGGAGGCCGTCCACGCGCGGGAGAAGGTCAATGGCACAACGGGAAGGCTGGCAGCGCATGGGGAGGCGGTTGCCGGTATTGTGGCGGCGACCAGGCGAGCGTGCCGCCGCCAACTTCTCCCCTCCACCTCGCCGAAGCTCGACCTCCTCTCTCGGGCACGGTGGCCTGGGAGGAGGCGTGGCGCCCAACGAGGAGCGTGGAAGAGGCGGTGGATGTGGCGACGTGCGAGGTGGACGGCAGCGACGTCTGCGGGCAGCGACCTCTGCAGGTGGCCGACGCGGGGAGTGGGAAAGGAGGCCGGCGGTGTGCGAGGCCACGGCAGGCGGCGCATGAGGAGATTGGCAGCGTGCAGGTGGCGCGAGGCCATGGGGAACGCGGAGGCGACGGTGTGCGCAGGGGGGCACGATGCTGTCCCACACGGCGACTTGTGGGACTGCCCTCCACCGCGACGACGGCAGCGGAGCGGGGCGAGCCTGCTTGAGCTGTGTATGGTGGGCTAGGCTTGGCGGGTACAGAGACGATGTGGTTGTCCGGCAACGTACGTTGTGTGGATGGGTTGTGTGGTTTTGGATGAAAATTTCTAGCGAAAGCCTTGGCTAGCCTTTGGTTGGCTTGACGACGGCGGCACCCTTAGGCGTCGTTACGGCACCTTTTCTCCCTCACTACCAAGAACCCTGCCCATGCAACGATGGTCGTTAGTGGACTCCCGCATCGAAGCTCTATAAGCCTAGCTATTCGGCGAGGCCTTCGCCTCCTAGGTTTCGTTCTTAGATGTGGTGAGCGTCCAGCTTTCTTCGTTTTCTACTAGGTGAAGTCGAAGTTGCTTCGTTGGGTGCGATGAAGCTTGGCAACGATAACACATTGCAGTTTTCGAGGGGTGCTGGTGTCTCATTTCTACGGTGCCTTTGGCAACGATGATGTGATAGCCGTGGAGTTGGAGCTGCTATGTCTCTAGGCGACAAGCTCAGCAACGATAACATTTGCCTCGCGAAGTCGAAGCCTTTGTATCGCTTACAACAAACTTTTTATAGATGGCTGCTTTGGGCTCCGCCTTTGTCCTTTTTTCTTGGTCTTGGTAGATTAGGTTAGCTAAGTGTGTTGTAGTTGTGGTTTTCGCCCAGTTTTCCCTAATTAACTGTGCATTGTATGATTTTGGTTCCGTTTTCTCCTTAAAATGGAATAACGTCGGCAACGGCCTAACCGTTTGAAAAAAAAACACAGCAACATATAAAAGACAAAAATTGGATGTCATGACACATATGTATTCCTACAGGAACTAAAATTACAATTTAATTAGTGTGAATTGGTCATTTGGATAACTACGGATTTACGAGCAATGCTGTAGGCGCGAAATCGTCAGGACAAATATGATTTACCATGAAATAGTTTTTCTGTTCGGTGGACTGACAGAAATAGTCAAAAAAAATCCCTACAGAAGAGTATTTTTGATTAATTTTTTTGGTGGAAAAAATGGTGTTGTAGTGGCGTGGAGTCCATATAGATTGTGCACAACTTATCTAATTCGGTTACATATTAGGAAACCGGTGCGTATTACTTGTAGTCTACTTCATCCCGTCCACCGGTCACCGGTGGGCACCGGCGATTGGAGAGCGGTCTCCAAAACCATCACCCTCGTGAAGTCTTGCACCAGAAGAGGGAGAGGAGGGAGAGCAAGGTAGCGTCTATTGGTGTGCACCACGTAGATTTCTGGAACCGTCATCCTAGTGAACCATTGCACCGTGGAGAGGGGAAAGAACATGATTACAGAAACCTTATTCGCCATCGTGAAGTCTTGCACCGGGAAAGCGGGAGGATGAAGAGCATATCTCTAGGGAGAGGGCGAATAAGGTTTTTGTGAAGTGTCCCACGTGACTGCTCGCTATTCGTCCACAACGACTCGTTTTCTACTACGCTCAAAAGCTACGCGTCGTTATCCTGTTGGGTAATGCACGGCACATTTCAATCATATTTCCTAATATTAATATTTTCTCATGTGTAGCTTTCCAGTTTATATATATGTCTAAATTGTGTAAGATGATTATGCTAATTAATCTACATCTTTAATATAAGATAAATTAAATCTACCTATACTTATATTTTTATTTTTTTCCAACGGACGATCCAACCTATATCATGACAATTAAGTTTCAGTTTTCTAATAAAATCATTGAGGTTGAAAATGCCTAGTAAAACTAGTAGCAAAACAGTAATTTTGATAAAATATATACTCGTCTAACATAATGCATGTTTATTAATATCAGCGCGTGGCCAAACATACGTTTTGCTGGCGAATGGCGATGATTTCGTCTAGTATAGCAGGCACAGCTGCAAGAAGAATTATACTATTAAAAAGGGAAAAAAAGAACAGAAAATGAGATCAAACTTTATTCGCAAATTAAAGAGATCGATTCAAGACGACGGCCGCGACGGCGAGCCCTGCGGCGGCGGCGGTGGCGGCGGCTGCGCGGCCGGCGGGCGTTGTCTCTTGATGTCCACGGCGAGCTCCCGCACCTCTGCCACGAGCCGCGAGACCTCCCGCACGTCGTTGTCCAGCTGCTTCGCCCGCCGCGCCTCGGCGCCGCCGTTGAAGACGTACTCCCTGAGCAGCCTCGCCATCGGCTTCGGCGCCGCCGCCTCCGCCAGCTTCTCCACCTCCGACAGGTGCCGCGCCGTCTTCCACCCGCCGTACCACCCGACGGACAGCGGGATCAGCCACCCCAGCAGCCGGCGCGACATTATATATCGCGATATACGATTCTACTACTTCTAGATTTCTAGTGATGAATTGAAATCGATCGATCACCAGCGGATATATTATATTATCTCTCTAGATCTCTTCCGAATTTCGATCTGATACGATGAACATATATATAATGGTGTGCCGATCGAGATGATCTGCTCGGGTTTTAGATGCTAACGGGATGCAATGCATGGCTTGCGTTCCAAGATGGCAGAGTTTGCGTCGAGCCAGACGATGCAGGCTCAGGCCTGACCGGCAAACGGCCCAATTTTGTATGCACCTCCCATCGTTTGGCCTAGCTGGCTAGCTGATGTAATTGGCTTATTAGCAAGCAAAAAATAATTTCATATATAAACTTTTATACACGTGTGCTTGATGATTTAAAACCAATGCTCGAAATAAACTATGGTGAAAAAAAAACTCAAAATCAACAGTTCTATAATTAATTCAAATTTTGCCAGCTGCTTATAAAATTGACCTCATGCCTGCAGGATCATACTGAAGGTCTTTTTAACACGAGAGGCCTCTTCTTGTGCGTTACGAAACAAAGAATGCAATGGTCCCAAACACAAGAACGTGCGCACCAAATAAATGACGGCAAAATTATTGCTTCAAAGGAATCCAATTCAACAAAACAGAACGCACAAACCACCACTAACAATCCAATCACTTGTTCATGGGAATTCGACAAATTACCCTTTTCCTTCGGGCTTCAGTTCCATAAAAACCGAAATCTGTCCTAGATTTTCTTGCGCCAAACGGGAGTCGTAAGTGTTCAGAGTCTGCATGGTATTTGCTAATGACTCGCAATTTCAGATCTATATTCAAAGTTCGAACCTATTGTATGCCTATCCACTTGGCATAGTCAACCCACCTGAAAAGGTAAAAAAGTTTACCCAGTAAGTGACCTGATCAGAAAGGAACAGAGTTTAACCACTTGACTCCAGAGGGATGCAGATTACTTACAGTAGAGAACCCAAGAATGTGTTCCCTGTTCGAACAGCAAAGCACAGTGCACTCAACACTAGTTTGTGGTGGTGTAGTAATGGCTCGAGCATCCTCTGTTCAATCACTCCAGCCAGGATTTGGTACCTGTTGAAAAAGGAGTTAAAGAAAAGCATGGTGAGTACAAAAAAGATTTAGAGTAAATTATAAAAACTATAGGTACTTTAATCAAACTATCACAAAACTACATATTTAAGGCATTGTTTTCACAAAACTAAAGATTTAGCACTAAAGTTATCACACAACTACAGATTTAGCAACAAAATTATCGCAAAACTACAAGTTTAGCACCAATTAAATCACAAAACTATAACGTCTATGGCTCCAATAGAATAATACTACTAGCGATTTAAACTCTATAATCTATAGTTTTGTGCTAGCTGTAGTACTAAATCTATAGTTTTATGATACTTGGCTTAAATCTGTAATTTGTGATAGCTTTGGTGCTATACTATAGCTCTGTGATACAACACCTTAGATCTATAGTTTTCTAATAGTTTGGTTAAAATACCTCTAGTTTTGTGAAATTTACTCTCAGAAAATGTATGTTAGGCAATGTAGATGATTGTTGTGGAAAATGTTATAAGAGTCGGCATGTTTCTCATGTTAGAATTTGGTACTTCACAATGACAAGGAAGCTACGACCGGGATTCTTCGGTGATATACAAATACAATAGAGCACAACTAGTAGTTCTAATTTAGATTTACAAATAGGAGAGATCATGTGATTTCATAAAGATTTTAGAATAGTATCCAACAAAAAAAATGATAGACATGTCCAACAGTCAAGAAGTGAGCAGCTAACATTTGAGCTACCCTTTTCATCAGGTAAAATGAACAGATATTTATATTCGTGGGAATTAATGTATAAACAAATATATGTGTTACCTGAGGTTACTGGAAACGGCCATGTATACACCATAGGCAACACTAGTTGATACAATTGGAATATCCTCGCTTTCCCCTTCAAAATCCTTACTAACAGCCTTTCGTGCTTTTATCAGTGCATTGGTCACACCAGTTCCAATCTGGAAATTAAATTGGATACACAGTGTAAGCTTTCCTAGTAGTCTTGGAAAGCGGATGAATAAAAGTGACAAATGACCCAAAAGTTGTGTTAAGACAAAGTAGTACAATGTATCATCAATAAATCATACATTTTAATGTCTGAAGTGCCATCTACCTTTAAAAATATATATATGGCATTCTGGAAGGCATAATTGCTCTTTCCTTTCTTTTAACATTAACAAAAAGAACAGTGATATTCCAATGCCCTGGAGTCATTACATTTGTACAGCCAACTTAACAGCATCAACAAACTAATTGAGTCGTACATTCCAGGCCTTAAGGTTTTCGAATAAACAACTAGGCGGCACTTTGAATATGCATGAAAAGGACCAAGCAGATCCTACAGTCTCCTATATATTACTTTATTGTATTATTTTATCAATGAAACATTACTTCTCACACATCACAAACAAGTCGAGAATCTAAGCAATTTGTTCTACTAATGCCAATTAATAATAAGGAAAATAGACTGTCGTTTTTTTGTCTGAAATCACAACTATGACAAACTTACCAGGGATGCACTAGTTCCCACTGCAAAAAGTTTTGCACCATTCCTCTGAAAGAAGCAAAATTGTTAGATAATAGGAACAACCTGCTAAAATAATGCAATTTCAACTGTGAGGGCCACAATATGGCCCAGAAAGATACCATAATAGCTCCTACGCGCTGCAAAAGGGAGTATGATGTTCCAGCCAAAGCAACCTGCAGGAGAAGTTACTAAGTTCATTTTCAAGTTTTAAATAAAGGATAAACATTTTTCCTTCTGAAAAGGAAAATTTACATCTATGCCGAAAGGAAAAGGAGGAAATAAGCTTAAAACATGCCCAGATCAATGTGAGGTTATTGTTATGTCACCTGGAAGGCATTATCTGGGCAATTGTGGAAGAATTTAGCAATAGATCCTGCATTTACTGCTAGTGGTGGCTGCAGAGACACTGTTGGAGCAGGAAGCCAAACCAACATAAAGTCTGCAACTATTGCCATGACCTGGAAAGTATTAAACTACAGATTAGGACTCTAGTGACTAATTGCAAGTAATAACAATTCAGCTTGAAATGACTTGGATAACATTGGCATAGTTTATATAATCACAAGGGGTGAATAAGAAAAAAGTAGTAAGAAACTAAGAGTCACCATTTATATAATTTACCATGCGCATATTTTGGAGAACATCTACAATTGAAGTGGAAAAAATCAATTGGTGGTAGTAAGAAATGGAATTATTTGTTGTTGATTAGTACTATTTCGGAAATTAAATGTGACAAGACTTTCTAACATTGTTGTAGTAGTTCGTGGCACAACTGGTACAAAGTAGGCATGAACGTTTTCCTACATTTAAGAAACTTATAACACCTTCTCTGTATGCAACATAAATGATCATGTAGTGTGAAGGTTGAGAACAGCACAACATGTTTAACTAAACAGAAACTTATCCAGCCACAACAGTTAGCTAAGTTGTAACATTTGATTGTAAGATACATATCCAGTGCTAGACCTTGACTCAGTACTAACATTCTAACTCAATTAGTTTGGGCAATCTACTTGCAAAATTCAAAGGAAAAAAAGGTGGAGGTATCACTTAGAATCATCTGCAAAATGTCATGTTCATACTTAATTATGCTTTGAGATAAACAAAAGGAAAAAAATATGAAATGAAAATAGGCCATTATCCAAAGAGGGGAAAAAAAACATTTTCCCTGTTTCTCAGCATGCATATAATGTACAGTTGAGATTGAAATTTTACATGATTGACCATTGGACCTAGCCAAAGACTTTGCAGCTACTTTTACCTTTCCTTTCTTGCAAATATCCAAGTTCACTAATACCAGTTTAAAATTTTATATGATTGATCTTGTTGAATACTTTGCAGGCAACTTTTACGGGTTTCCTTCCAAGTATAAACATATTTGCACCAAGAGTTACCACTAGACATGACGCCATAAAAGAAAAGATATTTTCTTTCTTTCAGACAACTGTTGTCCATGCTTTTATAAATTAAGCAACAATGAATCATATATTGGTTGCATTTGAAATGTTAATTTGACCTTGTAAGTGCAGATGAAACAGGGAGGCAAGAGGGTGCTTAATTATCTCCCCAAAAAATTACATGTTTACGATTTTTTCCACAATCTGAAACCATCTTGCTGCACCCTTGGACAGTGAACCCTCTAGTTCTGAAGGCACAGCGGCAAGCAACTCGACAGAATAAACTAGCTTCTAGAATTGCAGAAGAAAAAGAATGGCAATATCCAAAATGATAATAGAAGCATACCACATCTGCAATCACAAAGTCAAGCTCTTTGACAAAGTTTTCCCTCCTTCGCTCATACTCTGCTGCAGTCTACAAGAATTAGAGAGGATATACCAAATCAGCAGTAAGAAATCTGTACAAGCATTGTGAACTGAATCACAGAGCCATAAAATGTATTCATGGTAAAAGGAAGAACTCCAAGAGAAACAATTTCAGACAAAGAAAGTAGGGGGGTAGAAAGGTGAGGTACTGTAAAGTCCAAGTGAAAATATCACACTGTCTCTAAAAACAATGTATTCAATTCAAGTGATATACCCCTGCATGGCATGTACTTTCTCTTCTGCCAGCAGATGGGCAAGTTTCTTCATATCTCGAAGTAACTCAAGTTCTCCATGCGCTTGCTAGTGGATTGTCTGAAGGATAGGACCACATATAGCCAACAGAAGGTGACCATTCCATATTGGCCAGTGGTCCATGTAAAGCAGAAGAATGCCACTCTAGTCATTTGCATAAATACTTTTATTTCCAGCAACAGAAATGCTCTTTTATTCCACTCTAATCTAATAAACCTTTTTTAAAATATCTTTTCTGAAAGGTTATATTCACCATTTTTTTATATGGTAATCCAGCATCTGCTTTGTTTGTTGAATAAATCCTTCTGATCAGGCATCTAAACCAAGCATAAATATTCCAGGTCCATTCATCGCAGAAGCTTCCAGCCAAACACAGCCAGTTGTGAGCAAACAACCTTACCATCTCGGAAGCGACGGAGCAATGCAAGAGTTAGACACGCATCGCCATCAAACCAAACCCCGACTACTAAAACAATCTAAGCCAGGGAATCAGTCGGAATCTCATCTCTAAGACAGCTAGCTAGACCACAGAAGATTTGACAGTAAAGGTAGTCAAGTCCACAGCGAACCAAACCAAACCAAACCACCACATCTGTATGATCCGAAGTACGAGCCACATAATAACACAACCAAAAACTAAAAAAATTAAAAAATGGTAATGTTGGAATAATTCCTCACGGACCTTGGTGAAGATTCCGACGCCGCACTCCATGGCGACCTTGGCGAGGAAGAGGTCGTCGGCGAGGAGGCGCTCCTTGAAGCCGCCGAACTGGAGCAGCCAGCGGAAGAGTCCCGACTTCTCGAGGTCGGCGAACCGCTGCACGATCTCCCCGGGGACGCGGCCGCCCTCGATGGCCGCGGCGAGGTCGGCCGGGAGGCTCTCGAGCTTCCGCCCCAGCTGCGCCAGCACGAACAGCGCCTCCCTCCTGTTGACCGACGCGTCGTCGTCGCCGCCGTCTCCTCCGCCCGCGTTGTCGCGACCCTCGTCGTCATCGCCTCCGCCGCCGATGCCGATGCCGCCGCTTCCGGAGGAGGCTAGCGGGGCGGGAGGGAGGAGGGGGCGGGCGAGGCGGAGGACGGGGAGGTTGAGCGGGAGGGAGCGCGGGAAGGGGAGGTGGGGGACGGGTTGCTGCAGCTGCAGGTGGAGGTGGAAGGAGGAGGAGGAGGACGTAGGGTGGGACGCCGCGGAGAGGGAGTTCGGCGACGGGAACGCCATGGCCGCCGGGAGGGAGAAGGGTTTTGGGCGGCGGCGGCGGCGGGTGGTGGTGGAGGGCGTGGACCGGAGTGTGGTGGTGGGTTGGTTGCTTGGTTGGTTTGAGGTTGGTGGCGAACAACCGCGCGAGGCCACCGCGATGAGTAAACAAACACAAGTAGTGGTACAGCCTCGCGCGACGGAGGGGAACGGCAGGTGGGGCCATTGACGCTGCGAGGCTGCGATGGAGGTGGGTCGACGAATCGACGGCTCAAAATCGCTGGAAGAAAAACTATTTGTACTTTGGAGGTTGGGAAACCTCTCCAACGAAGTCGGAAAGTGTTCGGCGGCGAATGGGTACGCATGGCGTGGTGCACGGTTCACTTCCCAACCGAATTCTACGCTACTACTCAGGGAGTATAAAACACAGCTCTTGACTCGACTCGATCGAGTCGGAAAGTTAATGAGTCAAGTCTAAATTTTTCTTGTCTACTCACCGAGTTAGCTCGAGCTAGCTCGTGAGTTGCTCACTTAAAAACAAGTTTAGATGGTGTTTGGTTTATGGCCACACTTTACCATACTTTATTTTTTATAGCTACAGTTGGTTTACCACACTTTTTCAATATTATATTCTACATGTCATAAACTTAATTTTCTTGTCAACTTTACCACACTTTGTAGCTAGAAATTTGTCCACCACAATTTTGTGGCTGCCACAACTTGCCTAACGTTAGTTGTGGCAAAGTGTGGCCGCTACCAAACACACCAATAATATAGCCTACTACCAGCTCCAAAATTTAGAACATCATCTATAATCAATTTAATAACTCACTCATACAATAGTTAGCTATAGAAATATACTACATCATTAATGTATAATCCACCCATCTCTCTCACATGGTTTACTGGAGCTCGTGCTGCAGCTGGCTACAAATTTGTAGCCCGATTTTGTTCTCTCTCCTCTCATCTCTCCTCCACACAAGTACAAATCTGATATGGTAACTTGTATAGCCCACTTATGTCACCTTACTGCACTCGCTCTTAGGCTGGAGTTGTGGTTGGAAACTCACCTCCCGCGCACGCAAAACGAAGCGACACATTTTCTTACGATTAATTAAGCATTTACTAATTTTTATTTGAAAAATAGACAAACATGATTTTTAAAGCAACTTTCGTATAAAAATTTCTTAAAAAAAGACTGTTTAACAGTTTGAAAAGCGTGTGTGCGAAAATTGAGTGAGATGAGTTATAAAAGTTGGGGAGATAGGTCAGCCTAAAGCTCATTTAGCTCACGATGCATTAAAATTTAAGTCTATTATCTATACTTTTTAGACTTATTAAAGAAGGTAACCCCATAATTATATGCTGTAACGTAATCTTGTAATCGATACGTATAGATTTTAAACCATATATTATATCATAACAAATTTAGTGAATTTAGAGTAACTCCCGCTTTCGTTAACTTAATGAGTTTTTACGGGTTGCTTATTGCTCATCCCTTAACCTGGTGTGACGGAGTGTCCCGCAGCACATGGTTACGTGCAACCATCGATCAAATAAGATTAACTCTATACATGATACAAGATAAATATTTTAATAAATGTATAAGTAGGAGAAATATAGGTAAAAACAACCTTATAACTAATTTGTTGTACGTGGCTTATAGCTAGTATAACTCCTATTAAAGTCGTTGTTGTAAGATACTTAACTGTTCCAGTGATTCTCCGCTTTTGTACATGTGGTCGTTAAAGCTTGGTCAAGTGGTTCTTTTCTATCAGTATGCTATCGGTTGACTTTCTGTTTTGTACTTTTGTTGATGTAAGCATCAATTTACTGTTCATTGTTAACCAAAGGCCAAGTTGTTCTTAACTTATTCATCGGACTATTAAAATATTTATTCCACGCTTTGAAATACATGTTTCTTTTAAAAAAACTTTTTTCTACAGTGTTGTTTAGATTAGACTACTTATCTCAATTGTTAAGTTTATTTGCACATATTAAATTTATCACTAATTAAATCAATAATCCGTCTAATAATCTAAACCAAACGAGATATTTATCATCGTAGTTCTATATTCCCACTAATAACAATCGCTCTGATATTAAATTTCTAATGAATGTAAACATGGACGTTGAATCTAGTTGGCAACAAATCTATACGCATACGTGTCCAGATTCATTATACTAGATTGTATCCCATCCCAACTAGGTTAGCCACTATCTAGATTAATCATATTAGATTATGTCTCGTCCCCAACTAGGTTGGATTTTTTTTAGACATCCCACGCATACGTGTCCAGATTCATTATACTATATTGTATCCCATCCCAACTAGGTTAGCCACTATCTAGATTAATCATATTAGATTATGTCTCGTCCCCAACTAGGTTGGATTTTTTTTAGACATCCCAACCGAATGGATAGACTATAGTTATGTTAGACTATTAGTACTACTTGTTTTTAAGATGGGAGACAGTAACATTTTGAAACTAAGAAAATACAGAGTACTCCGTATCGAAATCATTAGCATCATATCCTAGTTTCCGCTATACGACTGCCTCCTCCGTTTTAAAATGTAGCAGGTTAATACTAAATGAAACATATTTTATTCTTTTTTAAAATATAGCAAGTTAATACTACATAAAACATTTTATCGTACCATTAATATAGATATCTATATTTATATTGCTATGGTAAGATAGTACTTCCTCCGTTTCAGTGTCTAATCCATTAACATCTATATAAACGATTCTAGTCCCGAATGTGCTCGAGTGATACATAGCTTGCTTTCAGAAAATTTTCATAAGAGCTTCAGATAGTACTTGTATTACTATTCTCGCATAAATCGAACCGCTGCTGCTATCATTCAAAAATGGCACAATGCAAACTTGCAACGATTCAGGAACCGCAAGTACTGGTGAGAATAAACTGCTGTCGTAAGCTCAAGGATGACTATGGACAAAATATTGATCATTACAACAAACATCTCAGAAAACACATCTATAAGTCCGTAAATAATTTGCTCGTAAGTACAAATGGCCAACAATATCACCCCTTCGTCGACTTGGGCATCGTGTAACTGCTGGATGGATGCAGGTGAGACTGAAAAAAAAACTGTACCTAAGCACCTCCCTTGCCTTCCCCCACCATGTTTCCCGGTTCATTTATCGCTAAGGGTGGATGGTTAATTTTGTGAAGGTGGTAGCAAACACCAGATTTCTTAACTGGTGCTTTTCGTGGCATTTAGTCTGATGATTCTGAGCCATAGTCAAGCATTTCTTTGATGTTTAACTTGATTGAAGGCCCCATTGATGAGCATAAGTATGCCGTTTTCCAGTATATCCCCTTTGCACCAGATGGTTTGTTCCTTTCGACAGAGCGCTGTAAAGATATAGCAGAAGGCAGGTCAGCATAGGTTTTAAGTTACATCAATAAAGATGCTTATAGGAGCAGATATCTTACAACAACAGCCATGAAGTTTGCAATAAGGTCTTCTTCAGGAAAATCAACCTTCCCAAAGGGAATGTGAACAATCCCTGTCTTGTCAACTCTGTATTCAACTTTACCTTTCTTGAACTCTTCGATAGCCTGAAACCATTTCCACAGTTAACATAATTAACATAATCAATCTCTAGGGGCGGAGCTAGCACAAAATGAAGGGGGGTTCCACTTGCTTGCTTTACTCTAGTTTGAATCAAATTTAGCTTGATACGGGTGTCTAAATTTGAACTGACAGAGTATATATATGGTGAAAATGGACAAACTATAGCTAAAAAAAATTTTCAACCGGGTTCCTGGGCACCCCCCTAGCTCTATGTAGCTCCGCCCCTGTCAATCTCCATTTACAACTTAATACTTCAAGCAAAATGTTCAAATACTTCAGTTTTGTACTGGTACAACAATCACAAATGACATTATATGATTATAAACAATGACATCCTTTTACATGTGTGTCAATGGCAAAAGTTAGAATTTCTCTACATGTAGAAACATGAATAGAACAAGATGACTGGTACACAACTTCAACCATTGTTGGCATTAGGCAGACTTGATTTGAAGAACAATTTATAGAGACAACGAGGATTGACAAGATTTAGAGGTTCCCATGTTCATTTGAAAATAGCTGTATGAGCATTAATCAATTATTGTAGTCATGGCTGATGCTAAGGTTACATTTGTATATTGCAGCCTTGAATCTATCTACTGAAGTATTAAATTAGAGAAATTGGGCCCTTTTCATAGATATATGAGCACAATATAGCCCAGTTCATTACCTAAAGGGCTAGATTTTTCACAAATGCTCCCACTCCTGTCCTTCAGTTAACCGTTATAAATGATGGTTGTTCCTAACAGTCAAGTAGCCTACTTTACCTGTTTTCTCTATTTTGCAGATTTGTTGTGATGCTTTACATAACTGTTACGGAGGCACTATGCAGGCTAAGTAGCAGATTACCATCATCATCAGTCATTACACGATCATTTGCTCTATGGCTGATAAGCCGTGGAAAAATGACGAAGCAACCAAAAATAACTTTTGAGTAAAACGTCTATATCTATGTTCTTAGCGATTCAAAAGCCAGCACTGGAGAATAAAGCACAATAAAAAAAACCCCTCAAAATCAATTCTAAATTAAGTTTCAAAATCCAGATTTTGGCTGCCGTTGATAAGCCAACAAACGAACGATGGAGCTATGCATCCATGCATATCCTCAAATTCAGTTGGCACAAACAAAATTTCAAACCTTCTATCTACGAATAACAAGGTTAAAAAAATGTCTATCAACATGTCTGAAAATCGAACCACTGAAATATATTGCACACACAATGAAGACTACTAAACAAGGTAGCAATATATCAGTAGGTTTTCTCCCAGAAGTGCATCTATGAGGTAAGTACTGAGATGACGTAAATGGACAACTTCTTTGAACAAAAGGGCAGGAGTTCTGCCTATTGCATTGAACGAGGATAAAACAGAAGTTCACCAAGGATCAAAGAAGGTAAATGGACAGTTACCCACCTTTCACTCAGGGTCACAATAACCAAGCAAATGGGAGAGAAAACCACAAGCAACAGTGTCAATACATATAGTAATCTGTAGAATTTCCATTGTACCTGAGTTATGTTTGGAGAAACAGTCCCAGCTTTGGGGTTAGGCATAAGTCCTCTCGGTCCTAGAATCTTTCCCAATCCGGCGACCTGTGAAGCAAAAGACCAAAATCAACAACATAATATGCCGAGCTAGTAGCACACCTTTAAAACTTCCATGCAGGTCTTGCATGGAGCTCAACACTTATTGCAGAACTGCATCCAAACTTCCGAAGAATGTACCAATTCAAAACAGTAGAACCTTATTTGCTTATCGAATCTATTTTCTCTGAGTGAACCAAATTTGCATATCTCCATTATGGCTCAAATCATAATCGTAAATGCTAGACACTTGTAATATGAAGGGATGGATCAGATATGGCAGGTAATGATAAGAAAACAATATCTGATCAATACAACTAAATGTTGCCTGGTTTTGTGGTTCCTAATAACACTGAAACATAACGTGTTCATTTGGATGTGGGATAAACTATGTCGGAGACATGCAAAAAGACAAGTCTTCATAATGCTTGGAATTGTTTTAGACATGAGTTATGCAGCTAATGCCATACCTTAGGCATCATATCAGGTGATGCAATCAGCTTGTCAAATTCCATAAATCCTCCTTTTATTTGGTCAATCAGGTCATCTCCACCGACAATATCAGCTCCTGCAGCTCTTGCTTGATCTATCTTCTCACCTGCAAGGATATTTGACAATAGCCATTACATAGTGCTAGTGATTAGTGCACCACTTTAGTGACTAGCGCGCATTCACATACTTCCATTTCAATTCACTATATAACAGCGTGCTTCCAATTTAATGAACCGTAAATAACCACATGATCAAGCAGGCAAACCACACCTAAAAGACACAACTAGCAGTGACCTAATCAATCCATGCACCAAAGATTGCAATTGGAATTGGTGCTGCGATAACAATCTCCAAAATGTAATTGCAACCCACCTTGTGTGAGGACCGCAATCTTCACCGACTGGCCCG
This sequence comes from Oryza sativa Japonica Group, assembly GCF_034140825.1. Classification (NCBI taxonomy): domain Eukaryota; kingdom Viridiplantae; phylum Streptophyta; class Magnoliopsida; order Poales; family Poaceae; genus Oryza; species Oryza sativa. Next base: position 18,891,940 of record NC_089039.1, on the reverse strand, counting down.
TCCCCTTGGGCAAATTAACCTGCACATCATCACCAAAACCGATCCAATATCATCAAAAACGATTGATAAAACACAAGCCAGAACAGAACGTACGTAACAATGGCAACAGCAGAGAGAAAGAGCAATAACCGTGGCGCGGAGCTGCTGGTCGTTGTACTTGGGGTCGAGGTTCATGCGGAAGTGCGCCTCAGCGGACTCGACGAATCGGGCGCTGGCCATCTGCTTCACCAGCGAGATGGCCGTGGGCACGTCGTGCTCCTTCTTGCTCTCCCTCAGCTTCTGTATCTCCAGGAATCGCTTCGACCTCGTCTGCAAACCCATCAAAAAAAAGGCGAACGCGGCGTCAGCGTCAATCCAAAAATCAACACGAATGGATGAACACGCGGGGGGGAGGCTGGATTCGGGGGGGGCATACGCGGTCGCGCTTGAGCGGAAGGGCGGCCTTGCCGGTGCGCGGGCGGGTGGGGGGCGTGAACGCGGGGCCGCGTCCGCCCTCGTACCCGTCGTCGTAGTCGTCGTCGTCGTACTGCTCCTGCCCCTCGTCCTGCTGCTCCCCCTGCTCCTCCTCGAGCACGGCGCCCTGCGGGTCTGCGACGGCGGCGACGGCGGGGCGGCGGAACGCGAGGAGCAGGCGCGGGTAGTAGGCGCGCAGCGACGGGACGGGGGTGGGGAACAGCGCGGTGGACGAGGAGGAGCAGCACTGCGCCGCCGCGGCGCCGGTGGTGGCGGGGGCGGGGGCGAGGAGGGAGGAGGCGGTGGCGGAGAGGGAAGCGGCTGTGGCCATGGTGGTGGTGGTGGTGGTGGGGAGGGGGGAGGAGATAAGCCGAGGTGGAGGATAGAAAGGGGAGGAAAAGGCGAAGTGGCAGCGCGAGAGTGTTATAATAGCCGGTGAGGCGAGGGCGAGGCGAGCGGGCGAAGCGCGCAGCGGATAGGGCTCTCTCTCGCTCGCGCGTCGCGGGGGACGGGGGAGGACTCGTGCGATTTGGGCTATTTTGGATTAGCCGAGCCGTGTGTGCCCGCGCGCGCGGGGGAGACGGTTGGGGGAGGGTGGTGCGCTGCGGCGCCGCGGGCGTCGGATTGGGCCCAAAAGCTCACGATTTCGCCGTTACTGGGTACGGTCCAAAAGAACCACCGATAATGTAGTGCTATTTACTTTTTAAAAATACTACGAACCATTACCCATAATCTGTTAGTTGCGAGAGTATCAGAAATGTCTGGCCGTACCATCAGAGTACCTACACTCTCTATCCCAAAAGATACAACTTCTAAGAGTGTTCACAGTAGAAGGATGTGACGTTCAGCCCCATAGCCAAGAACTGAATATTCGGCGCCGCATTGACAGTACGCGGAGCCAAATAAGGTTCTCGTACCCAAACATGGATACTCGTTCTTCAAACGAAGAAAGCAGGGAGAAAGGTGAGTTGTCGTGTTGTGGAGGGCGGAGCCTCACACGAGTGGCTTCGCGCAGCGTCGACAGCGAGCGCATTGTCGCCACAGCCACGGGGAGAGAGAGAGAGGAAGGCGCCATCGACGAAGAGGCTGCGACCGCCACCGTATCCAATGATGAGGATGGGAGCTCGCCGTCCGGCACCGTCGCAGCTCGGGCTGCCCTGACAGCCGCCGCCGCTCAGCCCCAGCGCCTCGGATGCCCTGGTGAGAAAAGAAATAGAGTGAGAGATTGGGGGATGAAAGATTTCGGATGAGAAAAGAAACAGAGGAGAGAGAGAGATTGAGAGATGAAAATTGAAAAAACTGTACCGGTGGGACCCACTACTAGTACTTGCATTGTAGAGGATGAAGCTTAACAGGTTCTTCGTCTACGTGGCATATGAGGAACGGCAAAAATATGTAGCGCACTGTGAATGTCCTAAGAATGTTGTCCGGATTCATTCCTAGAAATTGATTTTTTATGGGACGAAGGAAATAGGAACCAATACGAGAGTCTGATAATGTGGTATTAATGGATATCGTGTCTGGTAGTACCAGATCCAGTGCACATACAAATATGATACCTACGATCCTGTGCTGATGTTAGCACCATAAGGTATTCTGTTGTAACAGTATAGTGTTATGTAGTAGTTCTTTTTTTTTTGTCACATGCAAACTTTACAAGATCTCTTTTAGAAAGAATATTGGAAGAAATTGGACTGAATGTCTTAATCTTATGCAATTCATGGGTTCTGAGAGCATCAACAATGCGTGTCTCCAGGGCGTCCCCCCACCCGACGCCGTCTCCTTCCGTTTGAAAAAGCAAACGAGGTGTTCTCTCGCAAGACCGTGTGATGCCTCGCTGGGGACGCACCCCCAGCTCGTTTTCGCCCAGGCGTCGGTCGAAGCGTTGCGTGGGTACGGTTGCTTCAGGCGACACGCCCTAGCGAGGATTTCCTCTTCCACCCCTTTCCCCCTCTCTCTTGCGCCCGTCCCCCAAATCCTCGAGGTCGTTGGCGGCTATTTGGGCCGAGACACCCACTGTGGTATGCGTGTCTTCAACTGGTGCCCTTAAATTTCCTTAGATTTTGAAGCTATTAGGTATGGGTATCCTCCACTGTGAGGACAGACCTCCAGAGTCAGTCTATGGGTGTCCTTAGTTAGTGAGGGCATTCTAGTAGTGTCTTTGATTGTTGATGTACTGAAGGAGAGCCTACTTGCGGCAGGATTGCATGAAGGAAAGAACGGCTGGTTCGGCTGGACAAAGCAGCGCGCCGAGGGGCGCGGCCTCGGCGCGGGGAAGCCGGACAAGTGTGTGGAGGGTGAGACGGGGAGACGGTGTGGTTGCAGCTGAGAGCCATATGTAATAGCAATCAGGGCAAGTTTTATAGTAGGAATAGTTGCTACATCTAATTTTATCCATGTAAGATAAGAGGTAACATATACAACACACCATATCTACACCACCTCTATCATACCAACCCAAATAATTATATTTTATTTGTTTGTCCAATCCCCTCTTTCTTTCATCTTCTTTTTCTTAGGGTTTGTATGGAGGTTGCCCCTTACATGAGAGTTAGCTCACTTTCTCTTTCCTCACTTATTACTTCCACCTCATCATTTAATTCTATGTGGCATTTTTAGAGGCAACACATCAACCATCATAGTACTTGCCCTCATGCGTTGCTCGTTCTGGAACTCTCCTTACGAATGTTCTGTACCTTGGCAGGTACTTGCTCGTTTGGTTTTTTTCAACGCCAGGAGTGACTAGTGTCTAGTGAGAGCGTGACAGACAGATTCAGACATATATCTCTCCGTTTCAAGGGGAAGAAATTGTGGTTTTGGAGCGGACCTTATCCGTGGTCGTTTCTTTTTTTTATTGTGGAGTTTGTAGACGGTGTCAGTTCTCGGTTTCACCATTTTCGTGTGATGCAGAGCAGTTGGTAGTAGCACCGCTCTCCAGCTCGAGAGGCGTTCAGTTCAGTTCAGCATCGCATTCGCACGTGATAGGCAGGAGGCAGCGTGGTAATCGTGAACGTTTTGTTTACTAGCGTTAGGCAGCCGCGATCAGGTCTGGCCATTTACGATTTAGACTGCGTGTGATACGTACTTCTGGAGAAATTTTGCATGGCACAAGGGACGTCACTACACGGGTATTCCCTGATCATTAGGCATCAACAGTTCAGCACCACAGAATTACAAAAATGGTTATTGCACGTCTGCGTTAATACATTAATCTATGGAGAAGATTTAATTTATTTATTCATATATTTTTGTGAAGAAGAAAATAGCAGTGAAGAAGTCTGCTCAATTGCTTCTTGTACAAAGACTCTTCATCATGTAAAAGCGCTTTACATGGACATGGTGGGCATGCCTTTGGACTCTGCACAGACCTATAAGCCCAAAATATACTAGAAACAGTACAAATCTTGTGTACAGAGAATGGTAAAGGAGATGATCTGTTAGACAATTAACGGCATAACTGACGTAGGTACATACATCTGATTAGGGTTTTTTTTTTTTTCTCTTTCTCTTGGACTGTTGAGGAGATGCTTTGAAATACCACATCTACCAATTCAACAGACGCATCGAATTTTCCAGACCAGAAGTTCATTGATCATGCAACAGGGCCATCAAACGACTGGCTCTTCCTCAGGTTCCAGTGGAGGCCCTCATGGATGCTTCGCAGGAAGTCAGTTGTTGAGTCCACCAGGCAGGCAGTGGGCACAGGCCATGGAGAAATGCTGCAGATGAGTGCATCACCTGGCCCTAGCTGCTTCCTGCCCTTGCCGTCGAAGGATGCCCATGCCTGCCCTCTGCTATTGATTGGCACTTGCACACGCAATGTCACATATTCAGGTAGTATCAAAGGCCTGAATGATAATGAATGGGGACAGATTGGCGTGAAAAGGATCCCTGGGACCTGAGCATGGTAGCAAAACGTAGCATCAAAATTACAGATAACTTAAATGAGAAACAATCGGAAGAACTAATCCTTGCTTAAATACACCTCAAGGGGGGGGGGGGTTGAAAATATGATAAGATCATTGACCAGGAAGTAACAAAAAGTGCACATTAATACACCTTTCTTATTTTCTTTCAAAAAATTAAGCCAATTCTGGATATTTATTCATGTTAACTACATTTCATCAGATATGATGAGCTTTGCAACAGTTTTGGTCATCTGTTCAGGCATGTTGCCCTCAGTAGAGGGGGGCAAGTAGTACTCAAAGTCACTTATATTTGTGGACAAATGGAGAGGTTCAAAGTCCCTTTGTGGTTGGAGGAAGTAGGTCAATTTACACATAGTACAGAACATGACATGAATAATTTCACTTCAAAACCTTTGGAGTAACTAAAAACGAAATATTTTAGTTCCAAAGACAAGAGACCTAGTGTAGAGTGGAGATGTACCTGTGGATGAACCATCGATCCCCCAGCTGCCAATGAATAAGCTGTGCTTCCAGATGTTGTTGATATTATTAACCCATCTCCTTGAACACGTGTGACAAAAGAACTGTCACAATAGCATTCTAAGTAGGTAAGGTACGATGACATCCCACGGTCAATTGTAACCTCATTCAGCACTAGAATTGGCTCCTCCGTATCAACTTCATTTTTAGCTGAATCGTAGATTACATGACACTGCAGACGACTCCTTAGTGTGATGCCAAATGGCCTTTTCAGCACATGGTCCAAACACTCACGATACAGCTCACTTGCTTAGCTTAAGTCAAGGGCATCAACATGGCTCCATGGACAAAAAGATATTGTTAATCGACAATGTGCTCCAGCATGAAATATGTAAATGATCTTGCTATCAAGAGAGTTTTAATTATTTTGAACATTTGATACCAAACACGGCCACCCAGCTAAGACCAGTTGCAGACTGATCAAATATGTCATGCATATCCTATGCCACATTGACAGAGAGAGAAGTGTGGCACTCGGGCACTTTTCAAACTTGGATCTCTAATGTCTAGTATATTAATCAAGTGCATAAAGTTATGCCATTGGATTTTTCGTGCAAAATACTTTCAAAATACATAAGTTCTATTATTTTGGTTAGTGTAATATTTTCTTTCAAAGAAGTCATATCCAATGTGTTGTAGTGGCGACTGTGAAAAGACAGATGGCACACATTTGTGGACTGGGTATAATAAGTAACATGCGAAACTGCCATATAGTTTAGCAACATGATTACCAAGATTCCAACACCAACGATTAAGGATACAGAAGGGGGTCATGAATCCCAATGATCCAAGAGAGAACGCAACAACAGGGGGAACTGGTCCTTTGAACAATGATGCTGCCTGTTGAGAGATAATTAACGCATTGTCTAGCTCAAGAACATTACAAAAGAGACAAGCCATAAATATGATACATAGAGAGCAACAAAACAAGGACAGCAGTTATTTAAATATCACATAGAAGAAAAACATGATATTATTTGTTATAAACAACCATAATAACTAGGTACTAGGTCTATGTGATCACTGCAACGAAAGTTTGTCCATGCATTAATCTTAGAAAGGACATTTCAAATATCTGTTTACTCAAAAGACGTTTCCAAGAACTTGATGCTACTGACAGCAGAACTATACTTTGCTAACTATCCCAAAAAAGCGGCAAAGTATTACGTTCAAAATAAGAAAGATACCCACAATCCCTGTTGTCAATTTGAACTTTGAAGTGGAGCTACTAATCTTCTTTCAGCCAAGCAATATTTATTAGTGTGGTACACTTCTTGTGCATAACACTATTCAACCAATCAACTGCATTCCATAATCTATATTCTAGGTCTATCACTTTGCACACATATAGCCTGTTTATCTGTACGTATATCTGACAATTAATCAGCTTCCAGCATTTTATATGCTACTGGTTCCAATTTTGGGTGTTATACTAATAGGCCCCGGAAAATGAGTAAATTTCTTGAAACTGCACAGACTTTCCGGAATTATCAGAAAACTACATTGTTAGGAAACTTTTTAAAAAAGTTACAAATTGTTTGACATATATATATCACAAAAAAAACACCTTTAACAATTCCTAACCTAGTGAATGAAGTGTGGTAAACTTGGATCCACAAGTAGGTGAGACACTAGTTTCAACTTTGCATCGACAAAATGCATTAGACCATCAGCATTTCTTGGATGGCATTTCATCTCTTTGTATACCATCAGAGTGTTAGTTATTTCCAAACTCATATTTATAGCTTAAATTTCAAAATTAACCACACAGTATTCAGATTCAGTAAATTGTCATGTAGTTTGGACCACATACCCATAAAACTGTTCCATCACCTCCAAGAGTTACAATGAGATCAACCTTCGTGTGTAATGTCTTCATTTCCTCATCTGTCAAAGATTTCCAGTAAGTTGGACACCAAAAACAAAGGGGCATATTTCTAAGGGCATAGGTTAACAAAACAAGTATATTATGGAATGGGGATATTTTAAACCACAGAGAAAGACAGCGCAAGGGAACTCTATTGACAGAACTCATCAACAGAAAAGGAGCTATTTAATGATAGACGATCCATTCAAGCACTAATAGAAACTCAAGCAACTGTTGAGAGTTGAGACACTAGACTGTTTTGTTTTTAGTATTTTATCGGTAAAGGAAATTAACATTAACCAACTTAATGTATAATGCTAAAGGAAAGGATACATTTCTCGTAGTAGATATTAGACCACTGTAATGAATTTATCACATTAACAAACACACAGCCACCAGCAGCAGCATGTCATTAGGTATGAAAGAAAACTTCATTGCAAGGGTCATTAGGTATGAAAGAAGAACTTCATTGCAAGGGCCAATGAGAAGAAATTTAGCAGGTTACTTAAAAGTAGAGGGGAATGTCTATTGGTTGTCCATGAGTTAAATGAACCAATGTAGTCCTTAAATTATGAAATTATCACAGCATACTGCTTTTCATTCTCATAAACAGTGACCATAACCATTTATTTCAGTGCCAGATTATTGATATTTAAAAAAATAAATCAGATATCAGGTTATCTAGGTTGTGACAAGATATTCTTCACACCCTGACGTTCCAAGATACAAAGTCTAATGATTCTAATATAGGCAAAAATAATTACCATTATCCCATGTTTGGATAAAGTTGAAGTATGAATCTTCAGTCACTAGTTCCTTGCTAACTCGTGGCTCTACAAAGATGTTTATATTATTGTGCTCTTTAAGCCATCTGCGGAGAACGGCAGACATTAGCACAAGTGAAACAACGATATTGAATGAAAAATATACAATTCCATGCAACATTATTTATCAACAAAATCTGCTTAACATAAGTAAATTAGGAGAGGACAAGTTCCAGAAACAAAAAAGAAGCTATTTTTAATGCCGAACTCAGATGATTGATAAAATATAAAACCTTTGACATACCTGACCATGTTGGCACACAGAGCAGAAAGAAAACATACCTAACCATTTCAGCACAGAGAGCGTGCACGGAGTTGGAATTAGGTTTAGTCACGAAAAGAACAGTTTGTGGAGGGGATTCCCACTTTAGCAAAATCTGAGGCACGGTAATTTTTTGCCATTAAAAAAATACGGCAGCAATGGAATTATCCAACAATCATTTCCAACTAGTTAAGACAATTTTTTTAAAAAATGGATCATATAGCTCAAACCTCAAATAGCTACCTGCTTATTGCTGCGTTCAGCTGTTGTTATATCCCCTTTTTCGAAGGATACAAAATCATGCTTGTGCTGACCATTATTATCCCCATTGCATCCCCATGAAAGTTTAAATGGTGCCTGCAAAAAAAAGGTGTTTCTTAATAAATTGGCTATGATTGGAAGATATTCCTCTTTTCGGTGTAACAAAATAAAATAAAACGCCATAATAGACTACTTGTGCTCATGAAGAAATTTCTCTCCAACTTGAAGATATTGAGTGCATATAGAATAAGAAGTCAAGCAAATGATATAAAAATATCTAATTTTGCAAATTCAACATTGCATCGTAAATGTTCAAAAAAGGCCCACAGATTTTTCATGAACTAAATATATAATATACAAAGAGACAAAAGGCCATCCAAACATGGTTCCATTACAGTGTAAGTACCAACCTCAGTCCTCACCAAGGATGGTACTCACCACGTCCATATTAGTTGAGTCTTGAATATGTGAATCAAGCTATACAAGCAATTGTCTTTTGATATTAGTTGAGCTGCCAATACTAAGTTCAGGAAATAATGAGATCAAGATAACAGAGTAGGCAGACATACTGAAACAGATATGTTACAGCAAAACAACGACCAACCTACGGACAGAACAAGACCAGATTTTCTTTCCAGCAATTTGACTTATTTCATCCTTCAATACATTTTTATCAGTTCCCTTTCATTATTCTAGGCATTAACAGAAGGATGGAAGCCTGGGTGTGAGTTGGTTTCAGCAGCACATCATGTTATATAAAAAAAAACATCTAGCAGGGTTGTAACTATCCGTTGCAGAAAAAATGTATTCGATATTCTTGCCTCAAGGATACCTTTCTTGCAGCAATCTTGTCATGCGAAATTTTATTAGTTCCAGGGCATTCGTCCTGGAGAATTTGACGTGAACAGATCTCATGATTTCCGCAGCAACTTGTTGGATCAACCGACGTGGTCTCCAATGTCAGCTGACTAGCCAACTGCTCTAACTTTTCCTTGTCACAGTTACTGCAGCCTGCACATATTACACTTCATATTTATTGTAGAAATCCATGTGCATGGTAAGAGAAAAAGATCAATTTGCTAATTAGCTGGAGAATATTACTACTGTATATCCAACCCAATCTTTGATGTAATTTGTAAGGTTGCTCATGTAATATGTTTACTATGTTTAGAATTTTATATGGAGTTAATTACCGCTGAGTTCTTCACTTGTGACTTCTTATTTGAAGATACAAGATTAGAAGGAATTAAAACTCAACTTATATAATCATAAAACCATGTAACAAACGCAAGGACATATATATATACATCCTTGCCTGAGCAACAAATAATACTTGATGGTTGACTATTTCCATGATCACAGATGCAAAATGAATGTAGGGTGGCCAATACCTTTTATTGGGTGGTAAACAGTTAATATAGAGGTCATTTTGAGATTCAGATAGGTTTCAACGAGAACTTCAGTGCTAATGGCAATAACAGAACAAGAACCAAGATGAGATATTTAATATTTATTGTCTTGCTCGCAGAATTGCATGACTGACCTATTTGCAAGTTTCTAGAGCATTTTGCTCACAAAATCATAGTGATAGAATAGGAACTAGGAAGGCACATAATGAATTGGTTCATTTTCTGAAAATGATGATCATGATGAATCAAATTTTGAATATTAAATAGTACTGCCGATAACCTGTGCACTGAAACTGATCTCGGATGAACAAACTACTATATCACAAGTTGCATACTCAGAAAACGAATGTGCGGTAGAAATTCTCTAAATATGAAAACTGCATGAGTGATTCGTGCAGTTTCTATGTTAAACAGGATCTTAGCACAAACCACACGCGTGGATGATTCAATCATCCACAGCATATGCATAAACTTTGTCACAAAAGATTACACCAACTCAATTTTTCAGGGGAGGTGGGAAGACAACCACCACCATCATCATCACAAATTCTAATATCTTAAAAATTGTGTTGAAGGCTATATGTGATGGAGCATTCAGAAGCATAAATGTTGCATGCCACTCTTCATCTAACATTTCAAAATTGTAAACTGCACAATACTCATGTAGAAATGATTCCACAGTAATTTATTTCTTCCCATGTAAACTAGATGTATGCCCATCAAACTCAGATGCATACCGGTATATTACAGGATAGGGATAAGCAATTTATAAATCTTAGGAAAATGAAATGGAGATCATGCTCTTATTTGTTGACAGCTTTTCGAGCAAGATGATATCAAACTAAGAGTCAACCACTTTCTTAGCATATTTATGTCTGGTAACAGCAATGAAGAAATAGTAAAACTGAAGCTTCAATGTGTAAATCAGACCTTTGGTTACAGTATTATGCCTGTGTGCCTTGACTGCCTTTTCTAATTCATACTTGCGCTTCCACTCAGCTGCCTCTGCTTGAGCAGCAGCTTTCCCTTCTGCAACTTGTCGCAATGTTTTCGCAACAGCTTCCACATGCAAATTGTGAGTCATGTTGTGCCCATCAGTATGGTACATGCACGCACAAGTATATTAAATAATAGAGTGAAAAGCTTCAAATGACACCTAAGTGTTTGTATTATCACCTCTCATAGCCTCCGAGAACTCAACGAGGTGTGCATCGGTTGACTTGATTGGAGTTTGGGGAAGAAACGCATAAGCTGCCCTCTCTGATTCCATTGAACTATCTAAGGTCTGATCTGAGGTAGCCACACTAAGGTTTACTCTCCCATCACAATCCTAAAATATACAAAACACCATTAAGAAAACAGGAAATCTGACAAGGAAAACATATATTAATTTGAAATCTTATGTTTTGATTTTATTTTTATTTTTTATTTTTGGGTGAAAACTTCACTGTAACTATGAATACTATAGGTAAAACAGAAAATTTCGGGAGAACTTTGCAGGCACGTTTAACTGCATTTTTTAAGTGTACCATCTCCAACAACAACACTACTTCCATCTGCTCATTTGGGATTTGGAAGTGATGATGTGATCTACACCGACCCAAGAATCTCCCTTCCACTCCAAGCAGCAATTAAGCAAAGCAAAAGAAGAGGTACCAACCAAGCGCCGGCCATCCATAGCCTCGGGCGGCGACGGGGAGCCTGGAGGTGGATGAGGGAGGGAGGGAAGGACCCTCGACGCGGCCACGCGGGGCCCGCGCTGTCGTGGCTGGTCGAGCGAAGCACCGTACGTCCAGCGACGAGATCACCGCCACCGGAGGAGGGACCGTCGCCGACTGCGGGCTGCGGCACGAGGGGGGCAGTGCGTGCGCGGGCACTGCGGTGGGGCGGGGCGGGGCGGACGGCGGTTCGCCGGCGGCGAGGAGCGCGGATCCGCGACGGGGTCGATCGGCGGCGCTGTGCGGGTGCGGCTGCGCGAGCGTCGGCGAGGATGGGTGGCGCGGTTGGGGATGGATCGAAGGCCCGCAATGGATGGATGGATGGATGGACGCGACAAACTGATGGGCAGGCTGGGCCTTTTAGCTTCCACGGTATATATATAGAGTTCATGTAAAATTTGTTGTTTGAAATTACGTTTTTACTCCCTCCGTTTCAATTTATTTACAACAAGACATCTCTAAAAAGAATTATTTAGAATGTTAGAATGGTGTTGATGAAAAAATCGAACACACTGGCCTGGGAGATCTGCTTAGTTCCTGTACAGGTCTAAATCTTGATGAGAACCGGGCGTGCCAGTCAGTTTGATCCTGCAACTGACAAGATATGCAAATAGTATATCAAAACAGCCGATTGACTGACAAGCCGATGGAGTAATTCCAGCTGATAGCCGATGCCGATACTAGCCGATAACGATAGGGTTTAAGCAATCGGCTATATGTCCAATGTAGATAATGATATAAAAGCAATCGGCTGATGATGATGTAATAAAATAACAGTATAATCCAGTATAAACCAATCGGCAAATAATGATATGATAAATAAGCATCGATCCGAAGGTTAAAGCACACATCGGCTGGAGGTCCGATGTCATGAAATCCACAAGATTAGATTAAATAGTGAAACCTTTGTTGTCATCGGCTAAATTCAACTTATATGTATATGCAATCCTTATGAGCCGATGCAACGTCCAGATAACTCACCGGCTGAAACCCCGATGAAACCCTTATTGGCAATCAAGAAGCAGGCTAGAGATTATGGTTCTAAGCACGACTTAGTAGATCAAACTTAACTGATGTAGCACTAAGTATGAAAAGAAACATAATATCTAGACAATTAAGCCGTTGACTGAGTTTTCAGGGTGGTAGATGTCTAAGCTAATCTAATCTAGCAACGTGATTTAGCCGATACCGGCAGAAACCCTAAAACGAGAAGCAGCCGATAGAGCTAAATTGATATGCTAAGACTAGATTAACAGAGACATATGATAAATAGGTAGGCAAATATATCATCCAAACCAGAGCAATCCAAGAGGTCGAATGTACTGATGCAGCCTTGAACGACGCCGACGTAAACGATACAATTGCCCGGGCCGGCGGAACATTGGACTTACCCCTTAGCCGGAGATCGAACACCGATGCAGCCCGCGTCAGGTGCCAAGTCCCGCCGGACGATAAAATAAAGTAGAAAAAGTAAAAGGTGGCGATGCGCTAAATTGTATTGATCATGAAGATAGATTACATAGACCCCGGGTGTACATATTTATACTCATGGGTTGATACAAGTCCTTGTCGAATAAGAAAGAAACTTTCCTAAAGATAAAAGGAAAAGATAAAGTCCTTATAGGACATTAAACATGCTTTCCTAAAGATAAAAGAAAACTAACAAACTATTCATAATTAATAGATAACTTGCCATGCCGCATTCTCTTTGAACTCGGTCTCTTTTGGATAAGCTTCCTTTAGTAGATCAATTTCCTTAACCGAATATAGCAAGAATCCGACAACTGACAACTTGACAACTCTCATCGGCTAATCTTAGGACTTTGAAGCCGATGCTGACTCTAAGCCGATGACTACTCCGGACTTACCAAATTTCACTGTTAACAAATGGAAAGTTGTTTGAACCGGAAGAGGCATGTAATCTTCGACTATGTGTAGAAAACATCATTATTTTATCCCATTATACGAATGACGTAAATACATATAGACCACCATAACCAGTATTTTGGTTTTATAAGGTCATGTTTGCACGGCCTCATATCTCATATTCTCATTTTATTTGAAGTTTATAAATTAAATTACTATGGTTTAAAATTTCATATTTTCTCTAAAATAAAAATAAGATGATTTACCTAAATATTATCAATAATGAAGATCCAGATCCATAAATTTCTAGAGCTAGTAATATCCAATCCAAAAAATTAAAGATAAGGAGTTGTGCCAAACAAAGACTAAAGTCAGCTTAACTTATAAAAGCCATGTGCGTCGTTACAAAAAAGTCCACATTAGTACGAATAAGGTTTATGGTAGATTTACTTTGTAGCTAGGCGGTTTGACTTTATATGTTTTATTTAATTTATATTTTTGGCCAATCATATAAAAGCTGCAAATAATTAAGCTGATGTAGTCTTATGAGACATGAAAAGGAAAGATGCAAATGAATAGTACCAGTTGAACTAAAAATATCAAAGATACCGTTGACATGGCAAGAACAGAACCATATATACGAAATATACCAACATAAAAGGTTGCAGTCAGTTTGGCTACCAACACCACTGGATCCACTACACAATTGAGCTGCCAAGAGTGGTCTATTCATGAAAAGGAAATCCATATACCGTGGAACTATAGTGCGATGTCTAAATCAGTAGTAACGTGCATATCCTTTTTGCTACAGGGTCTAGATTGTCCCCGCCCTTTTTTATTCTACATAGCAAAATACACCAAACCGGCTGTACAGACAATAATGCGCTCATCTCATGCATGAGAAAGTGATAATTTATATGACATGCATGAGGCTAATTAATTTTCATGGAGAAAATACGATGTAAACGATCATTTAAAGTTTAAATTTTATTTTTCAAATATCAGCGAAAGTAATATAATATCTTCAAATGGATCATACGTTTTAGAGTACCACCTCCATTCTCATATATATAAAAAATAAATTTAAGATTTGATATTTCGAAACAACATCACTAGATAAACGCTGAACATATTTCTATTATTGTCCACCGATGTGCTAAAATGCACTCAGACTGTACAATAGTAACTAAAACACACTATTCATATAGTAAACCTTTTATTGTAAATTACATCGTCTTCAAATACTTAATCGTAAAAATTTTACAAATAGATTTAGTAAGGATATTTCTCGATGATTTCTATTTCAATAAAAATTTACTAATGTTGAACGTGTTTTAACTATACCGCTACATAGTATAGTATGTCTAATAAATTAACAAATATATTAATTGTGTTGATACGTGCTCAGTGCATGTGCACCGCGTATATACCGTGTCTCTTAATAAAAGTGATATTTTCAGATTTGTAATCAAAAGTACTACCGTACTACTATTCTATATATTTAGAGCTATTTAATTTTACAACACTTTTTCCAGTGCGGAGGAGAGCCCGGCTTTGATGCCGATGGAAAAAGTACACCGAAGGTCCCTCAACTTGTCATCGAGTTACGAAATCATTCCTCAACCGTAAAACCAGATACAACGCATCTCTTAACTTATAAAACCAGTCTAAACTAGGTTCCTTGGCGGTTTTGATTTCGGTTTTATCCGACGTGACAACTAACTCTGCATGAGACCCACACGGGCCCCACACGTCAGGGTGTCCCCGTCAGCACCTACTCACTTTTCCCCTCTTCTCCTTCTCTGTTTCTCTCCTTCCTCTCGCTCTCTGCTCTCGCACAGGGACGGCGCTAGGGCTGCCGCCCACAGTGGCGCGCGCCGCCGGAGGGTGGTGCGGCCGGCGCGTGGGCTCAGGGCGGCGCGAGCTAGCCGGCCTTCCCTCTCCCCTCGTGCGGGCTGGCCGGCAGGGCGAGGCAGGAAACAGGCGGCGGGGTGGCGTGGCGACACGGCGGCGACGGGCCGGGCACAGGCAGGCGCCGCGGCGATGGGCGCGGAGGTGGAAGCAAGCGCGGGCGGCGGCCTGCGGCGGAGCAGCGGGGCACGGGTGGCAGTGGGAGGAGCCGCGCGCGGGCGTGTCGGGAGCGGCGCTAATGGCGGCGCGGTAGCTAGCTTTATGCCGTCGTTGATCTCATCGATGCGTGGGACACGTTCATGCAACGAGAGACGCATTTTCAGCTAATTGTATTGCAGTTCAAGTATTCAACCATGAAGAATATATGCTCAAATTAAAAGGTATCGCATTTGTGCTTACATGGCATGGGGACGTGCTCCTCGAGGTCACCGCGGACGGGGCGCTCGACGGTGACTGGCGACTGCAGCGCGACGATGGTCAGGGAGTCCTTGGTCTCTACGCCCGACATGCCGCGCATGTCCCGACCTTGCGGGCTGCCACGGTGGCATCGCTCCTCCCGTCAGTCGCCTTCGTCGCGCCGGGGCCTTCCACGCCGGCGCCGGTGCGGAAGCCATTGCGCCCGGCCTTGGTCGTCGTTGTGCCCTGCATCCCTACACTCCCGCTTGGCACGGCACAAACGACCCAAACACACTCGATTCCTTATGAGAGCTCGTGATCTTGAGAGATCGATGAGATCATACTGGTCTTGAGCTAGCTGCTTGCCGTCGCCAAGAGCGGCTTCAGGGGAAACCCACCTAAACGAACCACCCTTCTCCTCACCCGCCGCCACTGAGGGCGGAGCGCGAGGGCGCGCCATCTTCCCACCCCGCGTCGGCCGTGGCGCCGCCTCCTCTCGCCGCCCTATCTCTCTCCCTATCTCCGTTTCCTTCCCCTTCTCCTGTTGTTGAAATCGTGTGTGTTCTGTGCCTGCAGGGTGCCGTGGCGGCGACAGCGGCGGTGGAGGGAGGAAGCGGAAGGGCGCGGTGGACGGACCACGACCTCTGCGCGGGGGCAGCGCTGTGCGCGCGCGGCGTCGCTGGGACACGTGGACGCGCTCCGGGAGCTCGGGCACTGCCCGCAGGAGGGCTACGGCATGCGCTGCTTCGTGCTCGACGGTCATCGCCTCCTCATCCAGGGCAACACCCGTGAGCTCGCCGCCACGGTCACCGCGTCGGCCTCGCTCCTCCGCGCCACCGACAAGCTGGCTGCCTCCCGCGCGGCACTCGTGCCTCCTCTGCGACTTCGGCTGCCACACCGCGGCCAAGGCACCCAGCTGCTCCCCCGTCGCCACCCGTGGAGAGGAGAGGAGAGAGAGAGGAGAAGAGAAGAGAGGTAGGGAGGGGGGGGGAGGATAAGAGGCTGACATGTGGGACCCACGCTGAGTCAGCTGCCACGTCGGATAAAACCGGAGTCAAAATCACGAGAGACCTAGTTTGCACTAGTTTTATAAGTTAAGGGATGCGTTGTATCCGATTTTACGGTTGAGGGACGATTTCGTAACTCGATGACAATTGAGGGACCTTCGGTGTACTTTTTCCGATGCCGATTGAAGGCTTTATTGCCACTTGGAATAAGTTCATCCAAGGTCCCTTAACTTGTCAACGAATCCAATTTTCATCCCTTAACCACAAAACCAGATACAACGGGTCCCTCAACTATCAAAACCGGTGCAATATAGGTCCCATGACGGTTTGGAAGGCTGTTTTGGCTTACGTGGCGCCTACGTATCTAAATTGACCTGGTCTTCATCTGACGTGGCATAGATGTGGCATTGACGTGGCAATTTGATTTGGAAATTAATAAAAAGAGTGACCCCACATGTCAGCTACACCAAAAGAATTAATTAAAAATGGTGTGGTCCACATGGGCCCCACTTGTCATTCACTCTCCTCATCTTCTTCCTCCTCTCTCCCCATCTCCCCTCTCCTCTCTCCAGGAGCTGGCGGTTCGGCGACGCGGCCGGCCGGCCGGCGGCGGCGGAGCCAGGGATAACCTCGGAGACGAGGATGCCAGGGAGCTGCGCATGGACAGGGACGCCGACGGTGAGCGCCTGGGTGTAGACGATGAGGAAGGCGAAGAGGAGGTTGGCGGCGACGCCGGCGGAGACGACGAGGAGCCGGTCGGGGACGGGGCGATTGCGCAGGAGGTCCGGGTTGTCGAGCGAGAAGCCGGAGTCCGGTTCGTCGTCGGGGAAAGCCGACGGAGAACTTGGAGACGTGGATGCCGCGGGAGGTGGCGGAGGCGACCGACTCGACGCTAGCGAGGAGGTCGGACGGGGGGTCGCCGCGGCGTCGCCGGCCGCCGAACCTCCCTTGACGCCGCATCGCCGAAAGGGCAAAAGAAGAGATAAACAAAAACACCGTATTTTGATCTGATCTGATATGATCAAATGCACCTCAAGCTTGATCCCATCAGCAGCAATGGCGATATCGTTGATTTCACGACCTGCTCGCTGAGGAATGGAGGTCCAGTTGCCGGTGCCATGGGTGGAGGTGTACGCTAGCAGCTTGGCGCGCGTCCTCCTCCGCCGTCCATGGTCCCTTCTTCACGTTTGCCTTGTCGCAGCACGGCGGCCGCCCTATCTCTACCTCTCCCCCTCTCAGCTCCTACCATGGTGAGCTCAACAACAACAACACCAACTCTGAGTCCAGTAACAACAATCACCGTCGGCGTCCCCGTCCAGGCGCAGCTCCCCGGCGTCCTCGTCTCCGAGGTCATCCCTGGCTCCGCCACCGATGGCCGGCCGCGTCACCGAACCGCCAGCTCCTGGAGAGAGGAGAGGGGAGATGGGGAGAGAGAGGAGGAAGAAGATTAGGGGAGTGAATGACAAGTGGAGCCCACGTGGGCCTCACCATTTTTAATTAATTCTTTTGGTGTAGCTGACATGTGGGGTCACTCTTTTTATTAATTTCCAAATCAAATTGCCACGTCAATGCCACATCGATGCCACATCAGATGAAGACCGGGTCAATTTAGCCACGTAGGCGCCACGTAAGTTAAAACCGCCTTCCAAACTACCATGGGACTTATATTGCTCCGGTTTTGATAGTTGAGGGACCCGTTGTATCTGGTTTTGTGGTTGAAGGATGAAAATCGAATTCGTTGACAAGTTAAGGGACCTTGGATGAACTTATTCCTTGCCACTTCAGAAAGTAATGCTCAAAATTGCTGTAAAGTTTGTGGTTGGATGCGTCCTCAGATTGACGGGCCGGTGCACTTGTGGGCCGTTGCCCATTGAGGCCCACTAGGCCGTACGATGAAGCCTGGAGGCCGTCCTGGCCTTAATCTCGAGTCCGGCAGGCCCTCGGCCAGCCCCAGCCGCCGCCACCGCCGCCGCCGCCGTCCTCCATGGCCGACGACCGAGTAGCCGGCGGCGCAACCCCGCCGCCACCTCCTCCTCCCCCTCCTCTCGACGCCTCCGCGTTCACGCACACCCCGTACTACTGGTAAGCCCTTCTCTCTCCATACCCGATTCTTTTGTTCCGTGCTTGGCTACTTAGATGCAGGCAGCGAGGCATGAATGACTCTCGCCGTGAATTCTTCACCAAGTGCTGGGTAGATTGCCTCTGGCAAGGTGATGAGGTTGGGAATTGGGATCTGGTTGTTTCTGCTTCCTGGATGGGGACGGAGATGCAGGGTTTATTGTTTCGTTGATGGGGATAGAGATGCACAGAATTTCAGTTGGTAACGGTACAATCTAGACATCAAGTTAGGCGACATAATTGTAATTTATGAATGTTTGAGACTTCGAATGGGTTTTGGTTAGTGATAGTCTGATAGAGAGCAAAGCAACTAATGGTTTCAATCCCATTCTTGAGATTGAATCTATCCCGATATTACTACTAGTTACTAGTATAGTAGTATATACAACATATTAAGCTTCAGATGATTATCATCATCAAGCTATGTATGAATTTCAATGATCTCGTTCTTTATCTTATAGTTACATTGATTAACCTTCTTTGGCAAAGATCTACGTCATCCAGTGGACATTGTTTTTGAACGAAATTCAGTGGATATTTTTAGTTCAACTACCTTAGAGCCCGTGCATTGCAACGGAAAACAAATTGAGTTTCTAGCTTATTAAATCAATTGATAAGTACTTATATAGTCTAAGTAATACTATGATTTTTCTTATTGGACAAGTAGGTGATTTTGAAATTTGGGGGAGCCAGTAGTGAAATGGAGGAGTACCTGTTGAAAGATGGTGTAATATTATAGATTGTGGGCCTAGATGTTAGTGGTAGGGGTGGTGTGGAAATAGACACTACCACTACTAACATTTTAAGTAGCATAGATTCATTATTTTGCATCAATGCAAGATTGTTTTAACATTTGAACATTCTAACATTATGCTTTGGAATAATCACATACATATCTTGTGAGGATTCCTTTTTAAACCAAAATTAGTATCTTATATTGCTTAGGGCACCTGCATCGTTTATAGAGTAACATGTGACTTTCTGTTTATATTTTTCATCTGTGCTCATTTTTTGCTGTTTACCAGCTTGTGCCGATATTGTTAAATTAGTTTCCTCTAGCTGTAAATAATGCTATCAAAATTGGAAATATTTTCTATTTTTACTCATCAAGTAATGATTGGATTTCATTTCCCACATGTAGTGAAGAAAATGTTCACTTGCTATGTAAGGAACTCATTAGAAGTGGAATTTCTGATCCTGCTGGCACCAACTTATATGCTGTTTTCATATCAAATGAGGAAAAGAAGGTGGTCTTATCATATCTTTTGTATTCGCCTTCTAATCTTTTGCTGTATGTATTTACCTCTTTTCTGTTTTTGATCTTCTTAGTTAGGATTGCATTTATCCCAATATCTGTATATATTTTTATGGTGATGATATTTCCCTTCCATATTCCATTGCCAGGTTCCTCTCTGGTATCAGAAAGCAAGTCATAGCGGTGATGGTTTTGTCCTGTGGGATTATCATGTAATTTGTATCCAGGTAAATGCTAAATTCGTTATTGTGCCAAATTTATTTAGTTCGGTGTTATTATGCACTACCAACATAAAATAGAACATTTTATATCATGAAGCAAGCATTTAGTGTCATCTACTTCTTGATTTGCATATGAAAGTCTAGGCGAAAAAATGGAGAAGTACTTGATCTTGTTTGGGATTTGGACTCCAGCCTTCCTTTCCCATGTTCATTCATCCAGTACGTTTCTGATGCCATACGACCATTATCATTTGGCAACTCTACCTACAGGAGGTAAACACTCTGTTTATTCTGTTATTACTGGTTCAATTCTTTCACAAAACTTGTTTATGGTACACTTATGTCATATCTAGATGTTACGAAGTTTATAATATGCTCCTATCTATAGTATGTAGGAGTCAGCGTGCATCTTTTTGCATGTGTAAAAGGGCGTTGAGATGTACCCAGGTTTAGAATTGTAACAATGTCAGTCCATGCAATACAACTGCATCAATTGTTTAGATGAAGTGGAAGCGACCTCTAACTCTTGATGTACATACTAGGTTAGTGTTGCTTTCTTTTTCATCTTTGGGGCATTTGTGTGTGAAAGTATATGAGGCAATGCACTGATGCATATTAAGCTTTCATTTTCTTTTCCTTCTTTTGCAGAAGAGTTCTCAAAGGTCTAACAATTTTCCATCTATGTTTACAGGCTTTTCCGTGTGATTCATGCTCCTGTATTTCTTCGATCATTTGCATCTGATAGAAGCCACATGAAGGATCATGCAGGGAATTGGATTCAGTTGCCCCCAAAGTATGAATCAATTGTTGCAGAAGGTATCAGATCATATGGCCAAACCATTTCTTGTGATTTTCATTGTGCTGCCTTAGTCAGGCTCCTAGCTATGAAGATACTGCCAAAATGATAAGTTGAAAACCTGAAATCGCATGTAGAAAATTTCACGGCTGGATAGGTTTGTGATAATTAGTAACAGGGTCACTGGAAATAAACACCATCTTTGGTGGTATGTTGGATTTAGAAGGAATCACTTTAATCCACAGTTTTTTTTGTATAATAATTTGAAATTCATTGTGCAGCACGCAGCTCGTTCTTTTATACTTGTTTCCTTAACTGTTTCAGATGGAACCACCAATAATCTGAATGAGTACATTACGATGTCTATGGATGATGTGAAGGACCTGGAAAGTATGGCTGATGATGTCTACTCCAGCAAACATGGTGTGGTGATAAATGAAACTATCCTGCCTGAATTCTTCTCTCGCTTGCCTGGATGACTCAACAGGAGCTATCTATCCCGATTCATGAAGCTATTTTGTTGTCCAATGAGATTTATGAACCAAGTCCAGAGTTAAAATGATGTTGTCCAAGCAATTGTTAACACAATGTTTACACAGTTTTGCTTGCTGAGTAAATCACACTTGCAATGATCAAATTGCCGGCAGAGGCGTTGTCCGAATTATTGAACCGGAGAGTAGTATAAAGTTGTTAGTCAAAAAAGAAAAAGGATTACTTCCTCCATCCCAAAAAAGAGGCAACCTACACCTCTCCTAGTATAACGAATCTGGACTGAGGGTTGTCCAAATTCGTTATACTAGGAGGGGATCCAGGGGATCCCTCCTAGGTTGCCTTTTTTTGATGGAGGGAGTATGTTCTTCTTAGGACAGTGAAAATACTCTTTTCTGGATCGATACCAGCATTTTAGGGCCTGTTTGGATCTAGCAACTAAATTTTAGTCTATGTCATATCGGATGTTTGGACACTAATTAGAAGTATTAAACGTAGCCTAATGATAAAACCCATTCTATAATCCTAGACTAATTCGCGAGACGAATCTATTGAGCTAATTAATCCATGATTATCCTATGTGATGCTATAGTAACACGTGCTAATTATGGATTAATTAGGCTTAAAAAATTCACGAATTAGCTCTTATTTATGCAATTAGTTTTATTATTAGTCTACATTTAATATTTCTAATTAGTGTCCAAACATCTGATGTGATAGGGACTAAAATTTAGTCCCTGGATCCAAACACCATCTTAGCAGCTGTGAATTATCAACCCGTAAGATGTGACACACTAACACTTCAATTCCATCGGAGGTTGAAAGCGGGCTATTTTCTCAACTATTCTACACCAGTTTGTTCTATCTGGTAGTATCTTGGATATGTTCACAACTACAAGGTTGAATTTTCATCAACTTTCCATGAGATAGAATAGGATCCCATAGCGCCATAACTTAGCTACTTCTGCTATGAACAAAGTGTGGAAATCTCTTATGCCGATTGCAAGATGTTGATCCTAGCATATTATTGGGCCACGTGGCACGAGGCGCCTACAAATCGAGCACCCTGTTCCACCAAGTAGATCGGAATTATTTCACTAAGTAGATCGAAAATGTTTCAATCATTTTAAAAAGTTGAAACACAACCAAATCACCTATGAAACATTTTGCTACAATGTATGAAACAAACGCTTTCAAAAAAAATCAGGTATTGTTTTACCATATATAAAACAATGTTTCAGCATATAGCGAAAGAATGTTTCAATTCACTGCAACATTTGATCTATACATAGTGAAACATTACGAGTACACTTACTGAAACATTATTGGTGGAACAAAAATTGAAACGGATTATCTTAATAGAACATTTCCATAATATGTAGGTAATTTGTTGTAAAAGAATATTTCAATTCACTGCAACATTTCATCCATACATAGTGAAACATCATGAGTATACTAGCTGAAACATTGTTGCTGAAACAAAAAAATGAAACGGATTCCTTTAATAAAGCGTTTCCATAATATGTGGGGATTCGTTGCAACAGGGCGCAAGTGGTGGGGACGCGTGGGAGGCAGGCGGAGGCGCACGTGGGGTAAGGGGCGCTTGATTTTTTTTTGGCGGATCAGGCGCTTGATCCCCAGCATTTTCCCACGCGGCTGCCTAAAAAATAGTTAACCATCTGTAAAATTTTGCCAGGTGTCAATCTGGTATAAGTCTGGTATGTCCCATGCACATATCAATGTGTAAAAAAAAATTAACAACCTATTTGAGAAGCTGAACAATCAAGAGACAGCCTGACTCTGTCTCTTGGAGAGTACCACATAGGCTAAGGTCATCGATCTAAAATCTTAATTCCATAGTGCAAGTGGTTTTTAGGGGTGGTTTTAATTTTTATATTTTGAAATTTTTGTTCCAGTTCTAATATTTTTCGTAATTTGTGTGGAGGTCCAAAATTTACACTAAACACCCTAAAATCAGTTTTTTTTAAAAAAAACTCCCTACACCGGCAGTCCGGCATCCTCCTTCGGCTACCCCGCCGGCGGCGCCCCTCTCCCCCTCCCCTCCTCTCTCCGCCGACGTCGACGCCGGTCCGAGCGTGGTCGGCGAGAGGGATCGCGGGGCGGTGCGGCCGGCGACCCAGTCTCCTCCCACGGCCGGCGGTCCTCATCTTCTCCCCGACCGGCGGCCCTCCTCCCCTGGCCGGCACCCTCAGAGCTCGTCGACGGCTACCAGGAGAAATCGGCACCGGATCTGGCGGCTCGCCGGCGGCGTGGTTGAGTGGCCTCGGCGGCGGAAGGCTCCTCTTCTCCCCCGCTGCTTGTTCTCGCTTCCGCCGCCATCTTGTGCTGCCGCTCTCGTTCTCTACTCACAAATTTCGTTCAGTCCATCTCCGTCACCATCGCTATCCACTTCTGCTACCGCCGCCATCGCCATCCGCTTCCGCCACCGCTGCAGTCGCTCGGTCACATCCACCGGCGCCGCCATCACCATCCACTTCCACCACCGCCGGTATTACTCGTATCCACTTCTGCTACCGGAGCCATTGCTCCGCCACATCAACCCACCTCCGCCGCCATCGCCATCGGCTTCCGCCACCGCTACCGTCGCTCGGCCACATCCACCGGTGCCGCCATCACTTTCCACTTCCACCGCCACCGGTATTACTCGTCCAGATGCTTGGCAGCTGCTCTGATCCACCTCCAACTCCACAAGCAGCTGTGAAAACTTCTTTTTATTATCAGGTTAGTCAAAACCAATTCCCTTAGAAATCAAATGAATGAATAAAACTGTTCTTAGCTGCAATACTGATGCTTAGTTTGATGTTCTTGGTTTGATGCTGACAAGTAGAAAATGAGAGTTTTTATTTGTTGCATATTTCTCATGGCAAATATCAGATTTTTATTTGTTGTAATTGCTTACTGATCATGTCAAACTTCATGTTTTTTTTATGTAATAGTGAGAAGCCAAACATATATTTTTATAGGGTGAGAGAGGAGAGAGGAGAGAGACCCGATCAAGATTCCGAGACGGAGCCAGCAAGCGCTGCGATAATGGCGACGGCGGAGAAAAAGAGGCCTCGGAGCAGCAGCAGCAACGGCGGCGTGGGGAAGAGGCTGAGCAGGAAGGAGGTCTTTATATTTCTCTCCTCTCCTCTTGTTGATGGGGCCAGTATCGATAGCTTGTTCGTTTCGCCCTACCCATAGTCGATTACTCATGGCTGATACGATTTGTTTTATATTCCGCGAAACCGAATAGCTGACAAGATTTTGTTTATTTTTTGGTAGATGATGTTTGGCACTTGGTTATGTTAGAGTTCAATTAGCGCGCGCTTCAAACCCTACAAGTGTGTCGATTTCCTTTATTTTCATAAACTGCAAAGCTGCAGTGTCAACTTTATTAGACCCTTGTTTTCTTCTGTAGTACACGTATGCTGCAACATCTAGATTTTTGTCAAAAGTTTTTTTTTCTTTTTTTACTTATTTGGTGGGTGGTTTGTTACTCCTGTCACTGAGGTAGCATTTGAGGAGTAATAGTGGAGATGTATCTAATATGAGGATCTCATTCAGATAATCTTCTGCCTTTGCCTAGATATTGGGGAGAAAGAAGGCTGTCAAAGAACTTATAAGGAAAGCTGTAGCCATGAAGGATCATCTAGCGCAATTTCCTGATTTTCACAAGTATCAGAGCAATGGTAGCCTACATTGTCTGTTTGGTGAACAAAATTCACTACCTTAGGACTAGTAATGTTCCATCATGATGTAGAAACTACTAATATTCCCAGCGAAAGGAAAAAACTTCTAATGTCAAATTTACCTCTATAAATTCCGACACTAGGCCCTAACAACTCCTATTCAGTACAGTGCAATTTTCTTTTATGTGTGTTGTGGGCATTATATCAATCTCACCTTTTCTTATACTTAGGTCTTTTGGTCTACTTGGAGTATGGATATGGAAATCAACTTCCATTACCAACAAGGAAGTATATCCAAAATCTTCTCAAGGTCACATATATTCCCCTTTCATTTTGCTCTTAGTGCTGCTGGATATTTTGCATATCTTCCTTTTACAGTTTCCCCATAAATGTAATGCTAGAAAGCAATAATTTAGGTTAACATGGAGGGACAATATGGGCCAGAATGGCCTTCAGAAGAGAAAGTTAAGCGCCGGGAAATGGTTGCCCCAGAAGCACGATATATCTTTGTCCGGCAATCTTCAAATGCCATTACCACCCAAAATATTATGAAGCAAGATTCAAGACTAGAATTTACACATGAAGCATGTAATGAAGATCGCTTGATTGGTTTTGTACACTACAGATTTGTTTTGGAAGAAGATGTTCCTGTTGTTTATGTCTATGAGTTACAGATGGAGTCTTCTGCCCAGGGGAAGGGGCTGGGAAAATTTCTAATGGAGTTGGTCGAACTTATAGCCTGTAAGGTAATGTGACTTGTTTAGAAGTTTCTGATGGTATACTATAATGGTCTGCTCAATTTTATGTGCACATATTTCTAGAAATATTATGTGCACATATATTCTGCTATGATACCTTCCGTTCCTTCATCTGTCTTATCATGTAGTACATTTTTTAGCTCAATTGCTATCCTGAAATCTCAGCATGGAGGATCATCTGATTTTGATAGCGTGTACATGCAGAGCCAAATGGGAGCAGTAATGTTAACAGTTCAGAAAGCTAATAACCTTGCTATGGCTTTCTACAAGAAGTTGAGGTGAAGTATTTTTCCTCCACAGCTTATTTATGGTGAATTTGTAACTTATTGTTGGTTGTTAATATTGCGTTGACCGATGGTTGAAACATTTCAATGTAACTCTTCTCCTGCAGATATGTAATATCCAGTACTTCGCCATCGCGAGTAGATCCATTGGTATCATTTTGCCTATAAACTATAGTTTTTATTGATTAAGATGTTCATATCTTGATCCTTCCAGTTTCCACAGATTGGACTTGAAAAAAACTATGAGATTTTATGCAAGGCATTTGAATCTGAAGCAAAGTCCATATTAGAGGTATGCAGCATGTTCAGTATTGCATAGTTTACTGCTACCTTGTACGCTTGCAATTTCTAAAATGGTTGAATCTGATGAATAGAAAAAACGTCACACAGGCATATTAATCACTCACTACGTCCTTTATGAATTTCCTGTATAAGCCTATTACTCACTCATGCGTAATGCGGTGAATTAGCGTTAATATGGTGTCAATCGAGTCATTGACATGTTCTTGTCAATATTTGCAGGAAGGCAACTGAAAACTCCCAGCGCAATGACCAATCTTGTTACAATGTGATGTGATGATGGATGTTGTTCTTCACTACAGTATTGACACCTTACCGGGTACAGCGCTACAGCTCACGCTTGAGCGGCATATCGTCAGGCCACCGTGTTACTGCAATGCATACAGATTGCACCGTTTTTGTCTGAATGAAGCTGTTCCTGCTAATCCATTCTGGGAAACAAACACGATTGGCTGGCCCATATTCTTTCCTTGCAAAACGCAATTGTACACTGTTCTTGCCTCTCGATCCATGTTCGGATTTTTCTGGGATGAAGAATGCTTGAGCATGCATGGGGCGGCACAGCACCATGGGAACCGTAAAAATGCTCGTCTTACGATTGTTGTGTGTGAGTCAAAGCATGAGTATGCCGCCCTGTGTGCGGCGTTTTGCTTTCCTTTCCTCACGATGAAGACAGCCCAATGTCTCGGTTTTTCGTCGCGCGAGAAAAGAGAGCCAATCGCTCGGGGTTTTCCGGTTGCAACGCCACCAAGCCCATATGATGCCGTGCGTCCGTGCGTGCGCCTCTCTCGTGTTTCTAACATCTCGCAATGGACAGTGCCAGAACGCAGCAACAGAAAGTAAGCGTGGGACGAGAACAAGTCAAACCAGCCAAGCCACGTAGACGTTACGTTAGTCGAAATCGTTCTCCAAATCGTCTTAAGATCTTGTTTATATTGGTTTTAAAAGTCGAGAGACGCATCATATCTAATATTGATTAACGATACGATTTAAATTCAACCTCAGCCGAAACCACCCTTCGAACCATCTTGAGAATTGAGATCAGATCTTATTTACACTGATCTTGGGAGTTGAAACATGTCATATACTCATATATGATATTACGGTTCAGACATGAATTTCAAACTCGGTGGTAAATTACGAGAACTAAACTAAACTTATTCCCCCAATTATCTATCCACGATCTCTCACTCTCAGGGAGACCCAATAACCTTATGGGCTGAATCTAGTGTCTATGAATTTCAAGTGTATAAATGTGAGTGAGGTACACTTGTGCCATCTGTTCTTGAGACATACTCTCTCCGTCCCAAAATATAAGAACCTAGGACCGGATGGGATATTTTCTAGTACAACGAATCTGGACAGGCAGCATAGGTTCTTATATTTTGAAACGGAGGGAGTAGCAACAGGGCAAAAATCAGATATCTCATATGAGGGGGGAAAACATTGATCTTGCGTTATCCCAACGGGATAACCCTATCTTTATCCTGTCAGGTTGGCAATCAGCACCAATTTTCAGAGTAACAAAACTGACAAAAAAAGACAAAGCTAATGAATCATCACACCATTCTACTATAATATAAAATGAAATCTCCCAGACAAGTAGGCAACAAGTGTACCAAAACTATCAATCATACATGTAAAAGAAAAAAAAAGAATCAATCATACATGTTGCACAATGCACACACGGCCTGGTCCATGCCTTCCAAAATGATGCTTTCTCCAATGCAACTGGGTGACTCACGGCTTGCATATAGAACCAACTGCAACAATACGATACTCTGACGTGCCCAGGATAAAGAATCCTATTCGGCAAACGTCTGGAAGGAAGCTATCGTTTTTTTCCTCTCTCATCATTCATCGCTTGACTAAAAAGTTTTTAGAGCATCTCTGAATGTCACCTAGAGCACAGGCACTCAAAGATGCCTTCGATCCAAATTAGCGAAGTTATTAAGTTCCTGTTTGGAATGGGAAAAAAATATTTTCTGGGAATTTCCTATAGAACTCTTGTCAAGATCCTACGAAATTCATGCGTTCCAAACGACCCTAATAGTGTAGTTTTGCGATAGTTTATGCAGCGACCAAGTGTAGTTTAATGAGATTTAACTCTTGTCAGTTCATGACTGTATCACTACTAGAGAGCAGCAGCTGAGCACGGAAAGAACCAGCGGCAAGCCGACAGTGCAGATCATGAAACCGATGCTCTTGCCAGTAGTGCTATCTGCTCCAGGAAACAACACACATGTGAGTTAGGGATTACAAAATATTCACAAAAGAGAGAGGTAATTTCAGACTTACATGTCTGTCTGGTACTAGAGTTAAGAATATCCAGATGGTAGGAAAGTGAATTTGTAATTTTGTATGGTCGATTTTTCTCTATTTTTTTGGGTCAAATATGATATACCAAAAAAGGGATTTTCTGTACTTTGGTTTAAAAAATGAAAAAAAAAATGTGTATTGTGACAACAGAACGAAATATTTTAGAACTGAGGCCCCAAAAGAATGTAATACGACTAATTGTCGATGAAGCTTTTGGAACGGCAGCTGCGCATTCTTTTTCAAGCACCTGTTGCATAATAGCCATCATTCTTCCATTATGAACACTGTCGGGTCAGTGCCTCTATCATCTTTATAGATGACACAGCTGAGTTTGTGACAGGTGACAATATCATCAAGAGTGTTGCCTACTATTTTCAGCAGAAGATTAAGTTTGCCGTGGTGGATACAATATCATCACTAACTAGGTGCCCAGTCGTCTTCTCATCAAGTCTCAAAGAAACAGTGCTAAAAAAGCCTCAAAGGAAAACAACTTATTTTTCATGGTATCTTATGATGATCTAGTTTTTGTATACTGCTATTGAAGTGCAACCATCAACTTATCATTTATTAAGTGCCTGTCCTGCAATGTGATTGTATTAGTGGACCAGTTCATGCATGACCTCCATATAATTATCTGGAGGCTCGAGGCAATCAATCATGACCAGTGTTTAATCAGCCTGATCATCTAGAAGTTCTTAGCCGATCCTATCTCTTGGTAGCAATGTCACACTTCTTTTTTTTTTCTTAAAAAAACAAATAGTTATGACATTGTTACATCGCATACAAGTGGGTTGAATTTCGTTCCATGACTGCATGACACCCTGTATGTATCAATGTACCATGTCTACAGATTTATGGTGACAGAAGCATCTCATGCCTTGAGTTCCTTCCTACTCCCCATGTTCAGCTTTACCAACTACCGTACCAAATTCCTAACCTTGATTCCTAATGCACTCTCTCTCTTAAAGAAACACATTTCTGATTGGACAGCAATGTGATGCAGATCTTGTAATGACAAATCATGCTGATGGAATGCAATGCTCATACTCTCAAGCTCTAGAGATGATCATGCCACTTGCCAGTATCCCCTTCTAGGTGGCACAACTTAGTTTTACACCCTTACAAGTTAGTACTGTTCTTCTGATACTCAAACAAGTGAGTTAACATTTAACATTTTGGGCATTTCCATCCGTTCTCATTTCTCAGTATTTAAATCATGCAGATGTCCCATATCATATTGAAGAATGTATTAAATTCATGGAGACAGTTGGGTTTAAACAATCAGATGGAACGGCAATATGCAGTTCCTCCATACAGTTCATGTGATGAATATATTGGCAATGAATGCGCTTTTGAAATTTAGATAAGGACGATGTGCTAATTGGAGGGACCCTATCAAAATGGTCATTCTCTCGCCAACCTATTGATGGCCAAAAACCTGATCCTGATTATGACAATAATTCTTATGCATTTGTGATGTTTCAACAAGTGAAAAATGACAAGACCCAAATGCATCAGACCCAGGAGGGCTAGATGACTAGCAACATAGGAGTAGAAGAAAAGGGCATAGAATGAAATTTTCTTTATGTACCTCAAGATGAAAATGATAAAATACTTTTTTTCCTTAACATTGCACTTCTGCTTCCTATCTACATACAATCAACAGAACAGTTGGTGATTCTTCTATGCAGATAGGGAAAAAAAATGAATCAAAGAAGTTGGGCAAAAGCTACAACAATCTACTTCCAACTAGTGATCATTTTAAAGCTCCAAACTTGAACTGAAGCAGCAAAATGATTACCGGTTGCTTACATGGAGAATGAATTTCATTAACAAATCTCAAATGCTCAACAATAGGTATTGTTGATCAACCGTGCCTTGCTGCTCGATTAACGGTTGCTAACATGGAGAATGAATTTCATTAACAAATCTCAAATGCTCAACAATAGGTATTGTTGATCAACCGTGCCTTGCTGCTCAGACTTCCAGCCTTCCAGCCTTCCTGATCCAGTCAATCTTACAGAGGATTAACCACAGTTTGTGTTGCATTGGTTATCACCGGAGACCTTAGGACTTAAGCCTTGATGACATTACCAGCACAGTACCGATTTCCGAAATGGATGGCCAGGTTGCTGGTAAGTGATTTCCAGGATCTTATCTCTAGAACTAGAAATCTCATCATGACATCGAAGCAATGAGATCCATACATGATGGGCCTTGTCCTCAGATCAACTGCCAAGCAATAATTGATTAAGAACAGTTGCATTATTTTAACTCTTTACACTCATTGGATTTTCTTGGCTTCGTCTTGGATCTTCTCCACTTTGTCTTGGACTACCCTAGCATCATGCTCTTGTTTCTTCTCTGCCGTGTCTTGGATTTTCTTTTCTATGCCAGGATTTTGCCCTGTCTTTTCTTCAGATTTCATTGCTTTATCAAAGATTTCCCCAAGTTTTTCTTGGATTTTCATTTCTTTCTCTTGGTTTTTCTCTACTTTCTCCTGCTCCTTCCCTGCTTCAAGATTGATTCCCACTGCCTTCTCAACATGCCCTTTCCCTGCATCATGCTTGGTTTTCCCTGCCTTCTCTTGCTCTTCCCCTGATTCCTGCTTGATATTTCCTGCCTTCTCTTGCTGCTCTTTCACCAATTCCTGCTTGATATTTCCTGCCTTCTCTTGCTGCTCTTTCACCAATTCATGCTTGATTTTTCCTGCCTCCTCTTGCTGCTCTTTCCCCAATTCATGCTTGATTTTTGCATCCAAACTTGAAAAGATATCAGCTTTAGAAAGGGCCTCCGATCCAAGTACTTTCACAGTTTGATTTCTCCTCAGGAGCAACACCGCCGCATCTTTTTCGATAGATTCACTAGCGGCACGCACTGTTCTTGCCCGAGTTATGCCAAATCTTTGGCCGGCGACACCATCAATCCGAGCCATGAGCTCCAAGAGATTTCTCCTCTCCCTTGCCCCTGGCTCAGAGAACATCTTCCCATTCTTCAATGGCCGGGGTGCTTTCTTCGCACCCACCAATGGCACCTCATCCTCCTCTAACGCACCTGCATTCGGCGCATCCTCCTCCTCTTTCTTCTCATCATCATCAAATGCCAATGCCGAAGTCAGCTCCCGCTGCGACGCGGCTCTATCGCCTGCAGCAGCAGCAGCAGCTCGCTTCGCGATGGTCTTCTGGACATCCACGACAGCGCAGGGGTTCCCAACCACGGCGAGTCCGTTCCACATTTTGCCCGACACGGCCTTGCTGAGAACCACAAGCCGATCAACTATGTCGGCCATCGACGGCCGCCGCTCCCTGCACGACCGCACGCAGCTCGCCGCCAGAGCGGCTAGGTCTCTCCGGGTGACCGGGTCACGCGGCGGCGCCACCCGTGGGTCGAACAGCGAGGCCACCTTCCCCTTCCGCAGCAGGGGCACCGCCCACTCCACCACCGACGGCGGCGAGTGCTGGACGTCGATGGCCTTGCGGCCGCTCATGATCTCGAGCAGCAGGATCCCGAAGCTGAAGACGTCGGTCTTGGTGCTGAGGCTCTCCGGCGTGACGTAGGCCGGGTCGAGGTACCCGAGCGTGCCCGCCGGCGCCGGCGTGGCGGCGGCATTGGCGGCGGCGTCGCCGGGTAGCCGCTTGGGCACGCGGAGGGCTAGGCCGAAGTCGCCGAGGCGCGCGTCGAGGTTGGCGTCGAGCAGGACGTTGGCGGACTTGACGTCGCGATGGATGACGGGGGGATCGGCGTCGTGGAGCGCGCGGAGCGCGCGCGCCGTCTGGAGCGCGAGGCGGACGCGGCGCGGCCACCCGGGCGGGCGCGGGTTGGAATGGAGCAGCTCATAGAGCGTGCCGTTGGGCATGTACTCGACGACGAGCAGGCGCGGGCGGTGCTGCTGCTGCTGCTGGTCGGCGCCGGCGCCGGCGCCGGAGTCGGAGAAGCCGAGGAGGTTGACGAGGCGCGGGCCGCGGACGGAGGAGAGGATGCGGATCTCGTTGTCCACCTCGGGGCGGCGCGGGGAGGGGCGCTTGACGGCGACGGCGCGGCCGGAGGCGAGCACCGCCTTGTACACCGCCCCGTGGCTGCCCCTCCCGAGCAGCGCCGCGTCCGCGAAGTGGGAGGTCGCCGCCTCCAGTTCGTCGTACGCGAACCGCTCGATGGTGGCGGCGGCGGACGACGCCTCCCCACCATCCCCCTCCCTCGCCGCCGCCGGCAGCGCGCGCCGCCTGCCGCCGACCCCCGACCGCCGCGACAGCGGCAGCGGCGATATGGCGGTGATGGACCGGCACGTCGCCACCGACGAGTCCGCGCGGCAGGAGAGGTACCCCATTTCGGCAGCAGCGGCGGCGACAGCGAGACCCGACCCGTCGCCGCCGTGGCGCGCCCGCGGCGAAGGAAGAGAGGAAAGGGGATCCGAGAGAGAGTGTTGGGGGCGGGGGCGGGGCCGGGGCCGGGGCAGCGTCTGCGCGTGTGTTTCTGGTGGTTTTGGGGGCGTTTGGTGCGTGTAGAAATGAAATGGAAGGAGAGAAAGACAGCGAGAGAGAGTGTGTGCTTTGGGCGTCTTGGCGCGGCCGGCTTCGGAGAGAGCGGGGCCCGTCGCGGCGGTGGTGAATTGTGAATTTTTGGGGTTTTGAAGCGGCGCCGCGATGCGTCGGTAAGCGAGGTGGGACAATTCCGTGCTCGTAAAAAATCGTGGGAGATTCAGATTTTAGGCAGGGTGGGTCGTTGACACGAAGAAAGCCTTTTCCCGTTTTCCCTTTATCTTTTGGAGACGGCGAGTTGCGAACTCTGGTGATTGGATGGATAATTGAGCGTGGACGAACGAAGGAGGCAATCAACCAAATCAACCAGCCGTGGCTCGCTCCGCTGGCATGTGGTCGCCGGAAGGGCAAAGGTTTCGCTGGTGCCATTGGGGTCCACGCCTGTTCGCTCATCTGGTCCCCACTCGACAGGTAGTGTGGTACTCCAGTAGATAGCCACGCCACAGTAGTACAGTACGAGAGTAGTACCAGTAGCAGTGTGTTTATCTGTTCCACTGCTCCCTCTCCCTTTCTCATTCTCAGCTGCCGCTCTCATTCCAGTTTGTTCGTCCATCATCCTTAGCTACAATTCACAAACTTTATTTATCTAATTTATCTGCGACCAGCAACAAGATTCGACTCCATGGAACACTGTTTCGTTGGTTTCTTGCAACTCGGGTGACCAACAACACCAAACGGAAATGACGGGGAGTCGCTGTCTGAGTAACAAAGGCTGTCTGAGTCCGGGGGTTGCCATTTAGACCTGAGCCGATCGATCGATAGTAAGTGTGTGTGTTTTTTAATCGGGCAATGACAAGCCAGATGATAATTTCATAATCTAACTGCCTGCAGACGGCGCATGTGACAGAAGCCGAAGTAATAATATTTCGGCGTGTCTCCGAGGAGAACAAATTGAAGGGATTTTTAAATTTTGGAGGCAGACGAAGAACAGAAGAAGAAAGAAGAAAGGATTCAGTTTTGTTTTAAGCCCAAATCGCAATTTCTTTAAGCAGGGAGAGGGGATTAGGCGGCACACGAAAGGAATCTGCACGAACCTGTTAATCTGTTATTTTACTTTTTACCCGTCGGCTCCAACCCACGTGCCGTCGCACCGCATACATTTACCTCCATTTATTACATCTACTGATATATGGTGGTGCATTATTCACCGATATTACGAGTAGAGTTGTTCCTGAATTTTTCTAAGCGTGCGGAGATTCTCTCGTGAAATCCAAAGCCGAAGACTTGACTTGAGAGATGATGACGACACCTCACGCCCGCGGAGAACAACGGTAAACAGAAGAAGTTTCTACGGTCGGTAAGATTATTCTACTGTTCAGCAATGTAATAGTCCCATTCTAAGTTCTAACAAGATACATATTTTTTAAAAATTTTATTAGCAAGTTTTTTAAAATACTAAACGTGTGTTTCGTGCGAAAATCTTGTACATAGAAATTACTATAAAAAACCAATAAATCTATTTTTATTTTTTTATTTAATTAATCATGTTGATGAGTTTTGACCACTTTGTTGTGGTTGAGAACGGGAGGTGTGCACTGATCAGCAACGCCGAACCAATGCACCTACGCGCGCTAGTGGACGGCGTAACCGAAATGACACGACACCGTACGCGGTCGACGCTAGAGGGCCATGGACTTGCACAGGGAGGGAAGGGGAAATTGCCAGGGCATCCTTCTTTTCGATGACAATAATAAAGAGAGTACAACTTTCAACCTCATCAATTAAGATTACATAGTTGTATAATGTATAATTCTTAGTGCATGAAGTCTTGAAGTCACAACTAGAGTTTACAAAATCTAGTATTTCCTCCGTTTCATAATATAAGTCATTCTAGTATTTTTCATATTTATATTGATGTTAATGAATTTAGACATACATATCTATCTAGATTCATTAACATCAATATGAATGTGGGAAATGCTAGAATGACTTATATTGTGAAACGGATGAAGTATCTAGCAGGATCACCACATTTCACAAAATCCAACAAAATTTGATAAAGACTGAACAAATCTAGAAAACCAAAAGTTGAATTTAAAATGCTTGGTTTGAGTACCGATTGGTTTTGTCGATTTTTCAATCGAAACCACCAAAGTCTAATGGTTTGGAATGAATAAAATTTCAATTGGACTTATTGGGAAATGGACCCATGCGAGCGAGAAACCAGCGATATTTTTTGTTTGCTTAAAGAGAAACACCTAGGGGTATTCTGGCTAGCTCCACAAGGTGGTGGGCTAGACGACTTAAGTTTGAAGCCTTATCCCTTCTAATTATTTAATATTAGGTCATTCTCTAATATTCACATTTTTTTCGCTGAAAATAGAAAATAGTGAGAAACCTTGAAAAATAGTTTGAGGTGAGGAATAGTCTGTGAAAAATCATGGAGATTTTTGGAAATGTGAGTAACATATGAAAAAATTGACATGACCTTTCCTATAATTTCGATAACCTCACAAGTCACAAAGTCACATTTAGAGAAACACAATATGTTCATATTTTCATGAAGGGAATAGCATAAAAGACATGTCATTCACAATTCAATATTCATCACCAACCATATGATAAATATAAGGTCCATCAACATTTCAACTACATAGTCCGTAACTTTAAAGTCCATCGTCAAAATAATAAGGCAAATTTTGCTACAAGCCTACAGGACATCTTGACTTAACGGTTTTAGTGGTACAATACAACGAAAAGTAACTTTTGGGAGAAAACACTCTAAAAAAACTTCTAACAGGTGTGATGTCTAGTAGCAAATTTTCACATTATGAGAGTGTCTTTCCAAAAAGAATCACCTCATATATGTCCTACAACAGAAACTGCGAAGTTACGATGACTTGTAACAAAATTTGCCTTAATAATAAAGTGCATTCTTTACATAGTATCTTTTCTATTATTTTATACGCTGCAGTTCAAAAACAAGAGGAATACTAACTTCTCTCGGACATTTTTTTTATTCCATTAGGTTCTATAAAATACCGTAGTATTTATAGGTTTTATTATGGATTTTTTTTTATTTTCCTCAATTCAAATTTAAGTTTGGTGAAATCATTCGAATTTTCCGTTGGAACCAAATATCGATCCATGCCAGGATCTCTAGATTTCACCGGGATTGTAAACCCTAGTGAGGACTCTACCACCATACTAATAATGCTTTTCCAGGGAATCGTTGCGTTGTTGTGAAGAGACAGAGTTTGTATGTGCCTCCGTGGTTATGAACCCTTTTGCTGAATAGGGTTGGAAGAATGCAAGACCATGTACATGGGTTAAAGCTGACTCTCTCTCTCTCTCTCTCTCTCTCTCTCTCTCTCTCTCTCTCTCTCTCTCGTCATCCTCATGACCATCTCGTTTCTGATCAGGGACGTCGTTGTTTTGTTTTTCTTGCTATGATGGGTACTAAAGTAGGGGTAGAAACCAAAATTTTGACGAGGACTTGCATTGGCATATTCTGAAGAGATATGCTAGCCTTGGATTTGGAAATGTATCATGTTTGTTACTTGAAGCTTTAAGTTTCAAGCAAGTAGATCTTACTCCCTTCAAAGCAAGTTTAAACCACATCATGAGAACTTCAGAGGGAAATCTTGTTTACTGATATTCAAAGATCCCCCCTCAAAGTAGTATGGGACGAGGTCGTTAAACTGGTGTTTTATTATGCGCGCGGTTAAGCCCTTCTTTTTCCAAGGAAAGTGTTAAACCAATTAAATCTTTAAACCACCATGCCTTAACTCCAAAAACAAAGTACCCGGGATGACGAGAAGAAGGCAATTCGAATTGTACCAATGCGAGGATGACGAGTTAAATTGCATCATCACTAGTAGTATTAATTAAGGTCAACTATAAACACCGGCACCATCACTGCAGCGTTCAAAAACCGCCGTTTAATGCAGAATTAAGTTGTACTTGCAAAGCTAAGTTGTCTGCTCGTACTAATCTTATCTATCACATGCTCCAAACACTAAAGAGAAGCCCAGATCGATCGATGTGGCTTGTCCTTAATGGCGTAAAGCGCCGGTGGATTAATTATTCTTACACATCCAGCGACACCGTTCGTACATGCTGTTGTGTACAACAACTAGGGGGTAGTTCGTAGTAATAAGCAAAAGAAGAAAAGAAGAAGAAATCGAATGATCGATCGGGGAAAAATGTCAAACTTGGACCGGACAGGTTTGACAAAGCTCTCCCAATTATTACACCGGAGCATATGTAATTCATCCCGTAATTTAGTATCCTCGTAAGGCGTAACCTCATTTCAGGCACGCGAATGGCAGATGTCAAAAAGGACTCTCAAATAGCCCTGGCTTTTAAATTCTGAAAAGTTTTTGCCTCACTTTTCCCATGAACAGAAAAAAACACACTGCTAAAAAGAGGTGTCCCAAGGCC
This sequence comes from Oryza sativa Japonica Group, assembly GCF_034140825.1. Lineage (NCBI taxonomy): Eukaryota > Viridiplantae > Streptophyta > Magnoliopsida > Poales > Poaceae > Oryza > Oryza sativa. The sequence continues at coordinate 18,854,368 of NC_089039.1, read as the reverse complement.
AAAACTGAAGGTATACGAAGATTTAAAAAAAAAGAAGAAGAAAAAAAGAGAGCACTTTTGTTCAAGTTTTGAAAGAGCTCGTGTCAGTTCAGACATCAGACGCTTTTTTTTTTTTGGGCGGACGGGCCGGCAAAGCGGCTTTGCCAATTTGCCATGCCACCATGTCTGCTGGGTGCCGCCGACAGTGCATACGCCTTTTGATGAGAAGGGCGAGCGTAAGTACCAATCTCAAAAGCGAGCGAGCAGGAGAGCACTGGCCACCAGCACTGGCCACCACCGGGGAAATCGCCTTCGCCACGGCAGATTCTGAATTTCTGATTAGTATACCGTCGCATCATCGGTTAAATTTTAATTTGCTTTTTAGAAACGCAGTTGATTTCTCTCCTAAACACCTCATTAGCTGAAAAAAATTTAAATTCCCATGCATTAAAATCAAACATCCTAAGGTTGTGTTCGGCAAAAGGAGTTGGGAACCCAATCCCCTCTTTTTCCACGCGAACACTTTTCAAATGGTTAAACGGTGTATTTTTTTTAAAAAAAATTCTATATGAAAGTTGCTTAAAAAAATCATAGTTGTCAGGGTTATGGATACCATATACCTAATATTAGTTGACTAAATCTTGGTAGGACCCATCACATACCATGTCTTATACGGAAACTGACCTCGGATATGGAGGGAGTTCCGGATAAGAAAAAACAACCAGAGTTCTACATGGAAACGACAAGGACTACTCGGATTGTATCCATATTGGTTTTTCTAGTTCTACTTGGACAAGAGGACACCTATGGATATAAATACAAGACCCCCTAGGAGGAGAGGGGACACAAAACAATAGATTAAGACATAAGATCAACATACAAGCCAATATACGCCAAGACAAGCCGCCGGATGTCGACTTCAGATATAAGCATGGCTAGTCCCCTATGTTGTCTACGAATACTGTCAGGAGAGACATAGCGCTGTCTCTGATCTCGCCGGGCACGAATTCGAGGAGGAAGACTACTCCGTTGTCGACTACGAGATGGTTTTATGGCCGCCAAGTCGACAACAGATAGATAGGCTACCCCAATTATTGTACTGGTGTGATTATGGTGAATAAGAGCAACGATCGGCTTCCGCCAACAGGAGTAGGGTTATTACCTGACAATTCAGGGGCCCGAACATGTATAAACATCCTTGTCTCTGTCCCTTTTATCTAAGTCTCGCATATATTCTAGTACCAACGATCCCCATACTATCCAAATACTATAGTCGCGACATCAAACGTCGACAATATTAATCCATTTTTTTTAAAAAAACTAATACTTAATTAATCACGCGCTAATGGACCGCTTCGTTTTCCGTGCAGAAGGGATTAGTTCCTATCCCTTACTAGCGAACATAGCCTAAAAATATTTATATTGTGTAGTTTTAAATGCTACAAATAGTTACATTTGGCGAAAGGGACTGTAGCCTAGTAGATCCTGGGTTCGACTCCTCATGGGAGCGAATTTTCCCGGATTCGTCAATCTCAAGAATTTGCTGACACAGTCTTCAAAGATGCTCATAGGGGTAGGGTTTGTGCGCGTGTGTTATGAGTGTCTGCGACGTTGTTTTATCGAATGCTCGGAAAGATACATATTATTAGACATATATCTGACTTTAACGTATGCTCTGAAAGATACAGATTAGTAGACATATATCTGATTTTACTAATAATCTGTTTGGTAAGGCTCCAACTCTTATATTTAACTTCAAGAGCTGAGTTTGGAGTGAAGTTGTGACGTATGCTAAGCACAGCTCTTATGAGAACACTCCAGCCAACTCCATTTACAGATTAGTAGACATATCTCTGACTTAACTAATAACCAGTTTGGTAAGGCTCCAACTCTTATATTTAACTTCAAGAGCTGATTTTGGAGGAAGTTGTGACGTATGATAAGCACAACTCTTATGAGAACACTACAGCCAACTCCATTCTTATTGAGTCTATTCAGTAGTGCGGAACTGCCGCTATACAGCCACAGCGCTGCTGCTTCCCCAGTATCTTTTTTGTGGTGGGACTGTAGCTGCTGGCTGCAAGGTAGCCAACTAGTAGTTCTAACGAAAACACCCATTGTATATGAAACATATATTGTTTGGTTATACTCTAGCTCAAAAAAGATAGAATTGGAGTTGAAACTATGTCAACAAACCTTAATGGCCCCTTTGATTCGCAGGATAGGAAAAATATAGGAATTGAAGTAGTAGGTTTCTCAAATCCTACAGGAATCAGCAAACACAAGATAAACAATAGGAGTCCTTTAATAGTGCTATAGGAAAAACAAATGAAAGTTCACAAAGAGGTCATACCTCTTGCTATTTTTCCTATGAAATGTGAAGAATAGGGATACAACCTTATGAAAAGTTTTATTTCTTTCCTATGAATCAAAGGAACATGTAGGAAAAAATTTATAGGAATTTAAATCCTATGAAAATTCTTCGCCAATCCTATAAATCAAAGGGAGAGACTTTCAACTTGGACGAGAGACCGCATGAGGGAGGGAGATTCTGGGAGCAGTTAGCCCCCTTAAACAGGGCCCCCGTCGGCACGCGACGTGGTCCTCGGCCACAACATGGTGGTGAACTCACGAGCCGCATTGCAAGCATTAGCAGAGTACTTTCAGTGCCAAATCCATGTCCTTCCTCCGCGACTTACGAGCCGCATCGGCTGGCGGGGGCGGCTGCTGCTGCTGCTGCTGTTGCCGTCTTCTCGTCCCCACTGCCTTTACGTGCAATCGTGGCTGTCCCTCTGCCGTGCTGCCCCTGCAACGCCTCTTGCCTGCGTCTGCGTCTGCGTCTGCGTCCGCGTCCGTCCACACCAGCCCGATCCATATGTCCAGGAAAGTCACCAGAGCCAAGGCCCAAGGAAACGAGCTCGTAACGAAAGCCCATAGTAACTTGGGCTGAGATTTGGCCATTTTGACGGTGGGGAAGTCTATGATCTGTGCCTGTGTGGCTCAAGCCAACATCCAATTTTAAGTTGTGAGTAGAAACGCAATTTCAGAAGGGTGGCTTTCCATTGATTTTTATTCTTCAGCCTTAATTTTCGCTAAGAACAAAAGTAGAACAAATCTTACCCTAAGACTATTTTCTGTTAGTTTGATCTCACGTCCTCAGCTTACTTAATATGCCCCAGTCGTATAGCGCTCCAATCTTTTCTCCCTGTAACTTATAAGAAGTTGCAAAATTTAAATTTTAAAACTTTATTTTGAAAATCGATTTAATGTTTTTCGTCAAAGTTTAAATTAAAACTTCTAAATCACTAAAAACATATATAAAAGTTTTACTCATAAATTATTTTTACTAATAAGCCATTCTACTTATAGTGAGTATCCAACCGATGGCAGCCAAATATCTTGCAAGCAGGCTCGTCGTTGTTTTGAAATGAAAGCTAAGGCTAGCGTGAGTCAAACTGCTAGATATGAATATACTCCACTAAGACCATGTACAATAGCAGGCTAGGACATATTTTAAAGAAAGAGAGAGAAAAGTAGCGGGCTATAAATCTGTAGCCAGCTGTAGCACGGACTCCAAAACATAATGTGTGTATGACAGGTGGGATCAGATATTAATAGTATAGTAAGTAATTATATGAATTGATTATTACATTGGCTATAGATGATTTAGAGCTAATAGCGAGCTATACTATTAAACTTGCTCTAACAAAGTTATGCTAGGGCTTAATTTAGACCTAGCAGATATACCTTTATTGGGGTTTGGAATTTCGTTCTTTCGATCCGGCCGACAGGTAAGCGGGTCAAGAGTGTTGGTGATTGCTAAGTTGACAAGAGCAGCCGGTACGTCTCCGTTTTTACAACTAGCAAATGGGGCAACTTTAGGCACAACTTGTGAGCTATATGTAGCGTGTCACCAACATCTCCCACTGGAATCACGGCTGTTCCACGCACAGTACACGCTAGTTGGATTTAAGTAATGAAATCAGTGCTAATTCTATGAATCTAGCCCAGCCTCTGTTTTTCTCCGGCCTGAGGGAGAAACGAAATGTGAAGAGCGGAAGCTTCTAGAGTTTAGCTAGATGCATGATGGTTGCATGATACCCCTCCCACTCTAGTCGATCGAAGAAGGGTCTCTTCTCGCAGCTGCTATAGCACTTAACAAATTAATCTCATGGTCAAGGATGGCATCATGCATGATGCATGTACACATGTACTCCTTCCATTTAAATTCTTAAGCATATTTTTTTTCGTTTTTTTCAAATAGAATGATCGTATTTGTAGTTTTTATGTGCTAAATTAAATCACTAATCAAAATTCAAGCAGGAATCTGCCCTATTAAAGTGCATGCATATGGTTTCTTGGCTTTATTATTCTATCTACATCCATTTCAAGATGCAGCTACCTAGTATTAGATAATGAAATATTCTATATTAGATAGCTACTCCTTCTATTTCAGGTTATAAGATATTTTGAGTTTGATCAAAATCAAACTGGTTCAAGTTTATCAAATTTATAGAAAATAATAATAATATTGACCAAAGATAAATTTACTATAAAAATATATTTAACTATTAATTTAATAAAACTAATTTAGTATTATAAATATTATTATATTTGTTTATAGATTTAGTTAAATCAGTTTGACTTTAACCAAAGTTAAAACATCTCAGAACGGAGGAAGTACATTTTAGAACGAGAAAGTACGCTGTGCTTTAGAACCGATTGGAACGGAGAGAAGCACGCAATATGCTCGATCGATCGATCGGATCGATGCAGAAGTAGAACAGCTTCCAAGATCGGAAGCGACTGCCAGCCTGGCACATTCATGCATGTGTGCGCGAGGTGATTGGTATTCTAGCCGGATACTCCAGACTCCAGTTCTGCACTGGCACCTGAGGAGGAGAGGTGATCGAGGCGCCATCCATGAACCTGGCCGAGGTATGTAGTACTATATCCAAAAAAAAAAATTAATTTAGGTGAGAATATAACCCTTTCTAATACAACTCCTAAGGCCAGTCACAATGGGGGTTTCACTGGTGTGTCATGCACATTTAATAGGGGTAAGACTGAATAAAAAATGATTATTTGCATGAAATGGGGATGAGAGAGAAGGAAAGAGTTTCATCCTGGTGAAACTCGTCAGCGTCGTTTCCAAGTCCTCGGTAACAGAGTGAAACCCCCGTTGAGGCCGATTCGTTTCATTCACCGGATCTCTTGCGTCCGCCTCCGCCGTGCGACCTCCGCATTCTCCCGCGCCGCGCCGGATTTTGGGTACAAATGATCCCAGCAACTTGTATCAATTAAATGCTTTGCTTAGTCTTGGAAACGTCAAAGTGAAACCCCTCCACTGTGGGGATTGTTTCATAAAAGATTTCATTTGAGAGAAGATGGTATAATATTTTGGGTAGCCGTGCAATGACACTAGCCATTGTGACTGGCCTAATACAACGAATCTAGTTAGAAAATTATTCAGATTTGTTGTACTAAAAATGACCACATCCCATATAAGTTTAAGTTATTTTGGAAGGGTGGAAGCAGGTCCAGTCCGACGGTTTCCTTGCTAGCACAGCCTGGAAAGATTTACGGGCTCATTTGGTTTGTAGCTAATTTATTTATTAAAAAAAATTAATAGTGTCAAAACTATGATTAGTATTTTTACTATTAAATTCAGTGGTGCTAGTATTGAATCTAGCAAAATTCGGTACTAAACCATAAATATACGATATGATATTATTGAAGCTGTTTTTTTTTAAGTTGGCTTCAATCCGACCAAGACATATGAATATATGATTTTTTTTCTGTGCTGCGTTTCGGCTTCTAAAGCAGTGAGACGTGCTCTATCCACTTGAAAACGTAAAAGAGCCCAGTAAGCTTACCACATATATATGGCTAGAGTAGACCGGTCATTGTAGTCATGTAGGGAAAAATAACATATAAAGGGCAGATAGAAAAACACAACTACACAAGGTATTAGCTGTAAGATCTTTCCCGGACTTGTGTGCATGCATATACATGTGTAAAGTGTGTTTTCAATATTGAGGATCAGTACATATATCGAATTGAATATACTCATACATTGTCAGAGTACTGCAAACCAATATACCCAATGAAATCCTACTCGATCAAATGTAAACTTCACTTCTCTGGCTTTCTCCTATTAATTAAACAAAGACGTGCCTGTAGTGTCTTTATCTAAAAGAATCCTATATCAGAAGAAGGAATCTGGAAAAAATCCTGGATGAAACAAACCTACAAGTTCGAATCACGAATGACTATACAGTTTTTTTTATTATTTTTACATTATGCAAGATTCAGTGGTTGATGGATGACGATGGAGTTAATTTGGCAAGATTCAGAAACTTTAGCAGTCCAGCAGCTGCACCAGATACATCGAATCGGCCACGTCATGCCCGCCAGTCGTCCACTGATCGCCCCGCCGTTGTTTCCTCTTCTGGTACTGCTCACACGGCAGGCAGTACGGCCTTTCCGGCAATCCACTTTTAAAAAAAGTACTAGTAGGTCAGTTTCTCTCGGCTCTAAGAGCTGGTTTGGTTTAAGGTCTAAATTGGCTTTATCAATATTTGTCAATTTCAATAGTATTTATTGTCTATTTGGTTTGGAGCCAAATTTTAGCATGCCTAAGAAAATAGGCCATTCAAACAGTTAATTTAGGCTATTTTGGCTTCAATCCAAACACAATTTTACCTTTACCAAAATTAGCCATGCCAAAAATTGCCAAAATTTGACATTGACAAAAATTGGTAAGGCCAATTTAGGCCACAAACCAAACCAGCCCTAACTCTTGATTTGGTTAGCAATTGATTATCATCCCTCCGTACTATATAACTGAACCAAATATCTTACGTCGAATCACGAAATAGGTTGCAAAAGAAAACACTTCATCCATCCCAAATTATAAGAGTCTAAAATTGGATGATACATTTCCTAGTAGTGCTAAGAAATGTCTTAGAGAAAATCTATTCTATACCACTAAGTTTGTTCGAGTTCAACAAATTACCAATGATATTATCGCTTTCTATAATATACCGACGATTTTAATTATTAATTATTCTACAATACGTCATTGAGTTGAGCCCTTTTTTTTTTTTCAAAAATACCCTTATGGACATATAAGGTTAACAATTGATTTATCTCATTAGAAGTTTCAAAAAAAAAATATGGCCTCTTTACGCAGCATGGAAATTGGTATAGAAGTTTACATTACTATTTTTCATTAAAAAATAACTTATCCGTTATATGCTATATAAAATACTTGTTTATTATTGTTTTTAATATAAATCATGTTTCATATACTACATAAGATATTTTTGTGATATTATCTCTTGTATTAGCAAATTCTCTCTCATATACCACATAAAAATATTTTTCAAGAAACTAAATATACCAGGAAAAACTTAAAACTTATAGACAAACTTCCATGTTGTGTAAGCCACATAAATTTTTTTCATATTTTTTAAAATCTTCTGATGAGATAAATCAATTGTTAATCTTTTATGTCTCTAAGGATATTTTGGGTATTTTTGAAAAGAAGGTCCAATCCGATGGTGTATCGTAAAACAATTGATAAAGTCACCGGTATATTATAGAAATAGACAATGTCAATGGTAAATTGTTGAACTCGAACAAACTCAGTGGTATAGAATAGATTCTCTCAATGTCTTATCCGATACCAAGGTCTTGTATTTTGGGACAGAGAAAGTATGAAATAGGTAAATTTTCAGATATGAAATTTTATATTGTTTCAAATCCATATAAATGGCAGGCCATATATTATGGATTGATTGACAAGAAATGTTGGACCTTATAATAGAGTCGTGGACCAGAGAAAAGTAAATTTTAGTATATCATAGATTCGACTATCTACATGGGATTAAAACAAATATAAGAATACCTTTTGTGAGGGCAGTTTGTAACACGTTTAGATGGTCTTTATCGATCAAGTTATAACCAAGAGATACATAAGTGAAAATTCAGCTGCCCCTGAAAACGAATTTTTAGTTTTTTCTAAAAAAAACCTTGTATTTTAATAGGTATCTATACACGGTCGCTCAATTATATGTAAAAGCATTCAACTAAACTTATCTTGCTGAGAACTACAAATTTAATATAGGATATGTCTTCATTCAATATCATTTGGAAAACTAAAGAAACAATTTAAGAAATAGATCTCATAATAAAAAAAAAATTTAAACCCTTAAAATATCTATTTGAAAGAAAAGTTCCAACTAAAAAGATGTAAACCTCATCGAGAGCTATAATTTACATATAAATTTTGATCTGACTTTATTTCGATTTTTTTTTTCATATTTTAGTGGTGCTCTTATTTTTAAGTGTGGTTTTCTTACATAGAGGATAGAACCGGCTACGAAAATAAAAAATAGGAACCTGTAAATAATCTTAAATGAAAAAACTTTCAACAATATTTATATATATCATCGAAAGATATAATTTTTTCTATAAAGTTTCTAATATCTGACTTTATACGAAAGAGTTATGATTTTTCTATATTTTAAGGGTGAAAACTGATTTTTTTTAACATGTGTTTTTTTACCAAATCTATGACCTGAGATGGACTCAACCATTTTCACAAATGCGAATTTTCTTGCGTCTGAAAAAATATTTTCAACCATTAGATTGAAGAAATAATGGTTGAAAATATTTTTGACCGGAAATAAAAATTGATTTATAAGAGTGGTTCTGGAAAAATGTTTTTTTTCCTAGTGAACAATTGGGTCATATAGAGACGACGATCAAATTTACCTTATTTTAAAAATTGAAGAAAATATATTTTACCACTCAATCTAAATATCGATGGAGAAAAAAAACCTAAGCCAGGTACTCCCTCCGTCCCAAACTGTAGGGCACATTTTTTTTAAAAAGGAAAATCAAACTCGGTAATATTTGGGACGGAGTCACGGAGGGAGTTGTAAATAATTGTGGAACGAAAAAATATCTTAAATAAAACCCCGCGCGAGAACGATTGAGATCTCTAACTAAAGTCTGGTGACTAGAATCAAAGCAAAGATAAGCTATGTGTCGCTCAAATTCAGAGAATCCCCCCAACCCACCTGCGCGCGCCGAAGCTTTTTCCATTCCAGGTTCGGCATCCACAGTCACGTGCCCGAAAAACCGCGGGCTCTCGCCCACCCCCCCCCCCCCCCCCCCCCGGGGCGCCTCGACCAACCAACCTGTCTATCTGCTTCCTCGACCAGACGCCACGCCGCCACTTGACTCTACTGCAGGAGTACTGCTCCTGCTGCATGCTACTCGCTCTCGCGCCAACCAAACCACCATTAGAATTTAGAGCACCATGTCAATGTCACGAATATATGGTCCATGTCGCCGTACGTGACACCGGCCGCGAGCCTAGCTAGCGACTAGAGCTTCTGCTCTCTATATCACCTGGGCTAGTTGATCTGCCGCGAGATGCAAGAAGAAGCGGCGTCGTCGTCGTCGTCGTCGGCGTCGCCGGTGATGGACGGGGGCAAGGCGATGGCGGTGCTGCTGGCGGTGGCGGCCGCGGTGCTGCTGCTGCTCCCGCTCGTGCTGCCGTCGCTGCTGCTGCTCCTCCCCGTGGTGCTGCTCCTGCTGGTGGTTTCCCTCGCCTTCTTCCCCGCGGCCGGCAGCGACGGCGTCGTCGCCGCCGCCGCGGTCGCCGGCACCTACCAGCCGCCGCCGCCTCCGCCTGCTCGGTCGTCACCGCCGCCGTCGTCGTCGTCGTCATCGTCGTCGCGGCAGCTGTGAAATCTTGATCGACTGTTCGATCGAGTGCCCGGCCGCCGGAACGTCGATTTGCGAGAGGCGAATCGCGGCGAGACGACGATGCCTGAGGCCGTCAGATCGAGATGGAAATTTAGCCTCTGTTAATTGTCTCGCGCATCGACCTGGCAGGAAGGCAGGTCAAGAACATGTACAGAAATTAGGTAGCTCTGATCAACGAGATCATTCCATTTTGGAGTAATTTATCCATGGTCCCGTTCTTAATTCCGTGCTCTGCACTTGTTGCTGTATTTCGATTTACGCATGAAAAACTTTGGGTAGAAATAGAATGTTACCGACCCCTGACGATGAGAGAGTTTTCACCGACTAACTTTTGCTCGAATTTGCTGTTTTAAGTTTGAATTTCTCGAAAATTGTTTGAAAACAGAAACTTTAATTTCTCGAAAATGATTTGAAAATTACCTCGAAATCTGCTTTCAACGTTCGCGGTTTTTGACCGAATTTTGACGGAAACGTGAACACTACTATCGAGCTATGGCCCCACCAGCACCAGGTGTCGCGTTGCATGGAGCCGTAAGCCCAGGAGACCTCGTAAAGACCACACCTCCACCTGGCCTAGATAAGAGGCCCAAGAAACAATATCATATCTTCCTAGGTGGAATAAGTCCACATGATGTCTCTCATCTTACTGTTGAGTTTAATAAATCGTATTTCTAAACCACAATACCAAAAATCTTGACCTAAAATCTTGACCTCTCAACTTGTAAAACCAGATTAAATTAGATCTTATGACAGTATGGATGATTGGTTTCACTAACACGAGTGATATGGCATCCTATTTTCTTTTCGCTGAATAGGAGAGGGGAAGTAGAGGAAAAAAGCGAGGTGGCCACTTACACGTAGGTCTCATAAGTTTTTTTTGGTTCTTGCTAACTAGGATGCGACGTCAGTGAAACCAACCACCATACTACTGAGACCTAATTTAATCCAGATATGCAAGTTGAGGAGGGGGGGTCAATTTTTTCGATATGATGGTTTAGGGACAAAATTTAAACTCAAAAGATGAGGGTCAACAAGTGGACTTATTCCTATATACGTTCTCGGTCGGTCATGAATTCTCTATATTTATCAATTCAACAATTTAGGGACGACATCTGCGACGTTCATTGAAATTTGAAAAAATCAAATTATCGTTAGAATCGAAAACAGTACCACCTTTACGGAAGTACCACATTTACAGTATCCAATCAGATGTGAATTTCTACCACCGCTTTATTCCTATGGTAGAACTGTCAGTTGGAAAATGTTTTCGCGATATTACTATTTTATAAGTTCAATTAACAATAAAAGAAATTAGTGGTATGTATGGTATTATTACACCATCTTCAGTTCGGAAACACTCAAAAAAAAAAAAAGGCTCAAATACCCCCCTGCATCCTGGATACCCATTTGCTGATCAAGAGCTGGATAAAAGTTTACAACAGAAATACAGAAGGAATCCCCTTCGATCAGATTGCAGCATCTATTCGTGAGGAAGAACAAAAAAGAAATCTAACACCGTAACCACACCCACTACAACGTGCATTATACTAAACGCACATAATTATTGCATTACTACACACCAAATTTATAATGTCAATGTCACGGTTGACATTATACCCCGCCATGGCAAAACCAGCCTCCTCTTAGACGGACACCGTCTTCGGCTTCGCCCCCATCTTCTTCCACGACACGCTGGGCATGATCTGCGCCGTGTCGACCCTGTCCTTGTACTGGACGGCGAAGTTGAGCAGCGAGTCGAGGAGCGAGTCCGACAGCAGGTGGGGCTCCAGGCCGAGCTCCATGAGCTTGGTGTGCTTGGCGTTGTAGTAGTGTTCCTCCGCTTCCACCCGCGGGTTGGGCACCGACTTGGTCTGCACCTCCAGCCCAAGCTTTGCACCGGCGGCCGTAACCAGCTTTGCCAGCTCGTTGACCGAGAACTGCTCGGTGAACTGGTTGAAGACCCTGAACTCACCTGGTTTGGCTGGGTTGGCGATTGCGAGCTCTACGCATTGCACTGTATCCCTGATGTCCAGATATCCACGGGTCTGCGGAGCAGGGAGGAAGAATCTTGGTCAGTACATATATGCTACTGAACTGAAAATTTATCTGATGTGGTAATTATCAAGATAGAAATTCCAAAACGTCATAGACCAGTGTTCAGCAGTTCATAAGATTGTTTCATTTCTATGTCCTAGACAACCGTTTGTTTTGTGATGAACTGAGTAGCACTTTGCAATGGTCTGAAGAAAAATGGAAAGATTTTAGGGACTCATAAAATATCTAAACTATCGGCAAAGGAACAATTGACATAAGAACGAAATTTACTTTCTGTAGTATGTTAAATTTCAGTACTTGCTGCCATAAGCTACAGCCTGCATTGTTCACAACCATGTTTTGTGTCAGACAAATTTATGAAATAGTGACAATAACGTCTCACATCCTGAGGTTCCATGGTAACAGAAGTTAACTGGTATGTTAACGTACAAGATTATATGATGCATACTGACAATTTTAACCATTTATTTTTTGGGGGGAATACAACAATGACAGCAACTGGAAGTATATCATGAACCACAGTTAGTAATGCTGCAAACCTGCCTTATGATAGAAAAAAGAGCATAGAGGGAAGAAAAAAACAAATGACAGTTTAGATGGCACTATGAGCCAGAGAATAAAGACATACCTGACCACCTTTTCCATAAACTGTAAGTGGATGACCTACAGCAGCCTGAACACAGAACCTATTCAGTGCTGTCCCAAAGACGCCATCATAATCAAACCTGTTGGATAGTTCTTCATGCATTGCAGTTTCATCTGTTCTCACTCCATATACAACACCTTGGTTAAGATCCGTGGCCCTTATACCCCAAGCCTTGCATGTAAATGCTATATTGTGCGAGTCATGCACTTTGCTTAGATGGTAGAAGGAGCTCGCTTGCTTTGGGTAAGGCAAGGTATCAGTTCTTCCATTGTGGGTAATAGTGATGAACCCTTCTTCAATGTCAATATTTGGAGTTCCATACTCACCCATGGTTCCTAGTTTGACCAGATGGCATTCTTCACTGAACTCCTTAATGGCAAATAATACATTAAGAGTTCCGATAACATTGTTATGCTGAGTGAATACCGCACGGGAACGATCAATCATAGAATATGGCGCTGATCTCTGCTCACCAAAGTGGACAGCAGAATCCGGCTCGAAAGACTTGAAGGCTTCTGAAAGGAAATCAAAGTCACATATATCACCAACATAGAGCTGAATCGTCTTTCCGGTTAGAGCCTTCCACCGACGGATGCGATTCTGGATGGAGGCTATGGGTGTGAGGGAATCCAGGCCAAGTTGGTGATCAAAAAGGCGCCGCACAAGATTGTCAACAATGGCAACCTCGTATCCTTTATTGGAGAGATGAAGTGCGGTTGCCCAGCCGCAGTAGCCATCTCCGCCGATAACCATGACCTTTTTGGGTTTAGAGGATGAGTGCCCAGATGCTTGCTGACTTCCAGTAAGGGGTGTTTGTGTCTGTCCTTGTACAGCAGCGCTAGCACGAGCGACAAATGGCCTGTTCGGTCTTGTCGCAGTACATGATTTGAGCACTAGATTGGAACATTTTGAGCTCTGGAATTGGGTCACATTGCAGCAATAACCAGGAGATTTCGAGTACGTCTTAACTGCAGGCGAAGGGCTGAAACTACAGTTAGTTACCATATGTGCCATTTTCATGTCCTTTATCTTCCACTACGGTTAGCTATATCGATGGCCTGCAGAGATAACCCATACAAATTCAAGTTCAGTGAAAAAAGGCCAGCATAATTATTTAGAGGTTACAGCACATAAATTTCATTACAAATTACAAGGTAAGCACAAAATGACAAATAAAGCAGGTGCAAGAACGGCGATAGCTAATCCAGATTGTTTCGCTTACAGTAAATCCGGGCGCATGGCTTTCGTCCAAACCAAAAAAACGAAAAACACGAATAGCTAATAAAGCAGGATTGAGCTGAAAATCCTCTTCTTCTTTTTCTCTGAGGGGAACGAACTACTACTGCTTACACAGTACTCCTCCGCCACGCAGTAAACAGAGAAGAAGGGAACGCTCGGAACGATCCAAGCAAGCGAAAACCAGCTATCCATTCTACTCTACGCCTGCTCACTGTTCACTAGCGCGTAGTAGGCCGGAGGAGGAGAGAAGAATACCTCGCAGGAGGAGGCCGGAGCGGAGCGGGCTCGGACGCCGGTGGGGTTGGGGGGTGGCGACCAGGTGGGTGAGGGGGAAGAGGAACGAACGAGCGGAAGCGAGGTGGAGAGGAGAGGATGGATAGCAGCAACAGCAGGCAGCAGGCAGCAGCGCGGCGGATATTCGGCGGAGCCGCGGAGGGATCCGGATCAACCTGCGATGGCCCCCGGTTGATTCCATCTTAACCGTTCATCCATCGATGAGCACTGCTCTATCCTCCCGGTTTCAGGGGCTCGCGGCTGTGCAAGACAGGAGCAGAGAGTAGAGGAAAGAATGGAGCAGCTAGCTTGGCTCCCTACCTAACGCTAGCTCGCGAGAGGATACGGAGTTGAAGCGGCGGCAGCGCGTGTCCTGCCTGCAAGAGAAAAACAAAGATGATTTTGGGATAAGGTTGGGAGTACTAAGGTTTTTCTTGGGCTTTTGGTGGGCTTGTTTTAGAATGGGCTATCAATGTATACTATGTGTTTGGAATAAGTTCGCTATGACCCCCTAAAAATGGACCGAATCTAATTCATGACCCTCAATCGCAATATCAGATATGTTGACCCCTTAACTCTTAAAACCGGTGCAACATGACTTCTAGGGCAGTATTGATAGTGGTATTTGCTGACATGGCATCCACGTGACATCCTAGTCATCAAAGAAAAATATAAATTAAAGTGGGACCCAACTATCATACTTCTTCCTCCTCTACCCCCACACGCTTTACCCCATGTTTCACGGCGGCAGAGGGGGTGCACGGCGCGGCGGGCAACAGGGGGCGCGCAACGGGCAACGGCGGACGGGACGATTCCGACAGCGAGGGTGCGGCGGTGACTGGCAGGACGATTCGCCGCGGTGGGCAGGGAGCAAGCCAAGCACGGTGGCGGATGGGACGATTCTGGCGGCGGAGATGGCGATAGTGCGACGGAATGCGTCGGGGGAGATGGGAGCACGCTCCCAGTCGCGGTTTCGCCCGCCGCGCCGTGTACCCCCTCTGCCGTCGTGAAACATGAGGGTAGAAACAGAGAAGGGTAGAGGAAGAAGGAGTATGACAAGTGGGTCCCACTTTAAATTTTTATTTATCTTTGATGACTAGGATGCCACGTGGACGCCATGTCAGCAAATACTACTATCAATACTACACTAGGAGTTAATTTGCACCGGCTTTAAGAGTTAAGGGGTTAACATATCTGGTATGCAAATGAGGGTCATGAAATAGATTTGGTCCATTTTTCAGGGAGTCAAAGTGAACTTAAGGCTATGTTGAAGGAGAAGGAGATAGAGAAGATTGGGAAGATACGCAAAACGAGGTGAGCCATTAGCGTATGATTAATTAAGTATTAACTATTTTAAACTTTAAAATAGATTAATATGATTTTTGAAAGCAACTTTCCTATAGAAAATTTTTACAAAAAATACACCGTTTAGTAGTTCGGGAAGCGTGCGCGCGGAAAACGAAACAAACTCACTCACAATCACCCGGGAAAGAACACAGGTGAGAATTGAAACCCTTCACCGCCCCCATGGACCTACGGGTGCAAATTTTGCCCTTGCCCTGGCCCCGTAGAGGTGGGGACCCGCCCCAACAAGGAATTGACACCCCTATTCTTTCGTTACTCTCTTCTCTTGCCTTCTGCGGCGGACAGCACAATTGCCCGCGGACACCACTGTCTTCTCTTCCACCTCCACTTTCACGAGAGTATCACCATTAAAAATTTATTAAAAAGTAGAAAAAGAGGAAGAAATCATGAACAAAATGAGAAGACATAGGGTTCTATAACATGAGCCCAACATGACCTTAGAGTGTAAGTTGATTGGCATGTTGGATGACAAGCCTGGTCAGGTTTGCTAAATTTTGACTTGAAGAATAAGATGGATAGGTTGTTGGAGTTGCTTTTTATATGCCATTGGTAAGTAACTTTACATGGTTTAGAAGTAATTTTTTATACCACGTTACAAGTATTGGTTTCCTGCTTTTTTATGCAATTTATGTCTTATTATGTTTTTTTCCCACCTATGTGCACAATTTTTATTTTGTACATCCATGCATGTAGTTGCTTCTAATTTTTAAACGGGGAAATTGTTCATTTGACCCTCTTTTCAAAACTAACTACCAATTTGACCACATTTTATCAACTTTGCTTATTTGACCCTTCTTTTTAAAATTGAACATACAATATGACCCTATTCTGTTAATGGCATCTAACGGTGTTAACTGAAGCATAAAATATCTCTTCTGCCCTTACTTATTCGACCCTATTACATGTGGGACCCACCCGTCAGTTCTCTCTTCTCCTCTCCTCCTCTCTTCTCTCTTCTCTCTTCTCTCTTCTTCTCTCCTCCACAGCTCCACTCATAGGGAGAAGGTGGCGAGCGGCGAGAAGGTGAGCCAGCGCCGGCCCGTAGCTATGGAGCACCGCCTACACTTCTCGTCGCCGCCGAGCCGTCGTCGCCCCTTTCTCACTGGATCCAGCCATCACAACTCCATCGCCGAGCCCTCCGCCTTCCTTTCTCCGCGCGCCGGCGGCGCCTCCTCTTCCCTCCACGCGGCGGTCGCTGCTGCCGCCTCCTACTCCCTCCTTCTGCGCGCCTGCGCCGGCGTCGCCGCTTCTTTCCTCTGGCACCGGTCGGCGCCGCAAGCCTGCAACTCACAAGAGAGAGAAAGAGGGGGGGTGTGTGGATAGGGTTTCTGAGGGTACTTTGGGCATTACAAATATTAATCACATTTCTTTTTTTTTTAAAAAAAAAATCAAACCTTAACGGATGAGTGGAAACAGGGTCAGACGGGAGGTTCGTTTTTGAAAAGGAGGGTCAAATAAGTAAAGTACAAAAGGTATATATGGTCAAATTGGTAGTTAGAGTTTAAAACGGGTCAAATAAGCATCCCTTTTTAAACATAACATTTTCTCTCTTTTATAGGGGACAAGCAGTTAAGTTTTATTAAAATTACTTCCCTGGTATATGTATGTTACATTCTTCCGGTGTGCAAGTTACTTCTAGAATTTATTGAATTGCTTTTTTCACCTTTTTCGCATAACTAGATACTATTTTCCTTACATCTGAATTAGTGAACGGAAGGATAAGGCAGAACATTGATTTATAGTGTGCCTTAATTTAAAAGCCAAAATATTTCGTAAGTTACTCAGAAGTTATGGGGAGTAACTTCCATATTTATGGAAGTAATTCCAGGAAATAAACTTTTTAAAGTAACTTTCTGTGAAACCTTTTCTGAGATGTAATTTCACCGGTACTTATGACATTTTCTCCTTTCTAACTTTTTTGATACTGTATCGAACCATGTAAATTACTTTTATCTAAAAATAAGGTTACTTATATCTGGAGCCAAAGTTAGTTCTATCTGAACCAAATTACTTATATCGAAAATCAAATTACTTCTATCAAACACTTGAATAGAGAGTTACTTCAATATAGAATCAAAACTACTTCTATCTGAAAACAAGGTTACTAGAACTTACTTCTACTAATTAAGTAAATTATTTTTCAATATTTTAATATATTTAATATTGGACTTGTTCTGTCATATTTTGAGTGAAATTCAATAACTAAACCAAATCTTTAAAATAATATACGGTTTGATATATATAAGTTCTTAAAGATTAAAAATAGACTAATAAGTAAGAAGGATTTATATCCAAAGCGCAGAGGTAAAATCTTTTTAAAAAAGTGTGCAAAGGGTTTTGGAAACATTATAGAAGTACGGATTGCTTTGATTGGATGGTATTTAGAGGTGTCGCACCGTAATACTAACTAGATGAATACCCCGCCGCGCTGCTGCGGGAAATTAAGTTGCAAAATATGTATATAAATAAGATGAGATATAAATATTAAAACTAAAACAAATTGATTCTTATAAATTTTGAAGCCTAAATTAAAATGATTGAGATTACTTGGTGTTATGAGAGAAGAAAGAAGAGAAAATTTAAGCCATAGATATATCATTCAATTGCTAGAAATAATTAGGGTGATGTGGCTTAATGAGAGAATGGAGAAATAGCATTTGGGGACGAACTAGGATTCGTGCATGTGCACATATCAGATTTTACGAATATTATTATACAGATTTCTCCTAGATTTCACAGGTGTGAACAGTGAAGACATATAAAAGAGAGTGAATATAAAAATCCACTCTCAAATAATCTTTACAATTTGGGCGAAATTTAACCAAGGCCACAACGCAAACTTTATACGACATGACACCACGTACGTTTTTTCTCCCTCACCTTTATTCTCGCGATAATTTGTTAGCCATAGTCTGGATATGATTCTGGAACGATCGATTCACCTCGATCACAGCTTGTTGGTCTTGGCGAGGTAGACGACGGCGCCGGAGGTGGCGACGGGGATGACGACGTCGTCGGAGAAGGACTTGAGGCCCGGGACGACCCTCTTGGCGAGGAGGGCGCAGACGGGGGCGCCGAAGAGGACGACCAGCACGTCCATGGTGGCCTTGCCGAAGGTGAAGCTGTTCACCTTGATCACCTGCCCGGCCAGCTCCATGAACTGCTTCCTGCTCAGGTTCTGCCCCTTCTGGGGGCTCTTGTTCACCCTCTGCGCTACCACCAAACTTAGTTAAATTACATGAGCTCCTTTATTAATCTTGTTGAAGAAATAATATAATATACTTTATCCGTTTCATATTATAAGTTGTTTGATTTTTTTTCTTAGTAAATTTATTTTTGTTTGATCGAGTTTATAGAAAAAAAATAACAACATCTACAACACTAAATTAGTTTGATTAAATTTAACATTGAATATATTTTGATAATATATTTGTTTTATATTAAAAATGTTACTATATTTACAAATTATATCAAACTTAAAGAATTTTGACTAAGGAAAAAGTCGAACGACTCATAATATGAACGGAGGGAGTAGCAAGCTGATTTTTTTCACCTGAGTAAAGAAAAATCGGCATGTAAGTTGTAAATTAGTGATCTAGTTATAAAAAAGTAATCGATAGACGGTTCTTTTTTCAAAAAAATCTGTCGAATTTAATAGGCTGTTTGATTTGCCTTAAGGTTCATGCTAGATTCCAAAAATCCGTGCACTACCACTGCACTACTACATGTTTTTTGAAATTTAGATGCTAGTTACATACAAATAATTATATATAAGTTACAATGTAATTATATTTTAATTATACTGTAAATATATTTGAAAGATTTTGAAGAAAGTTTCTGTCTAAAGAAATATATTCTCCTATCGGTAGATAAGAAAAAAAACAGGCATTTGACAAATAGATAACCCCTAGAAATAACTTATGCAATATATTGATTGAACGGCATATTATGAATACATGTATACAGTTAGGACATGTTTAGTTGGTGGCTAACTTCACCACACCTCACTTTATCAAAAAAGCGTAGAATGCCATACAAAAGCATGGACAACAATTTATTGTCCATAAATGAATTAAAATTTGATAAGAAATTAAGTGTATACTAACATATATATGGGGCTGAGGCTGAGGACTACCAAAGAATGGCATGCTTACAACCCATGGCATACTTAAGTTTTGGCTGCCAATGCCTTCAATTATGGTGTCTAAACCATTTGCAACAATTCTCGGAGGAAAGGTGAAGCTTCTGTCGAAGAGTTGTACACTGAAGTAAGCAAATTAAACAAGTCAGAGTTGTCTCTAACCTCGTACTGCTTCTGAAGTTCCGCTTTTTCCGGTATCCTGTACTGCAATTGCCCACGTTCCTCACAGAATTTTCTGAAGAGGAAGGCAAAGTAACAGAAACAAATGGTTAGGTAACAATGTCATTGCATGTATCGATGTTTTATATCATATCCTACTGCTTAATATGGCGCCATTGTCTTCTATGAATATAATCCTGCTCTTTTATCTTTTAAAAAAATGAATACGATCCTACTGTTCTAACTTTTCTTGTTCCAGTTTTTAGAATTAACAAAAATGCTTAGGCATGAAGTGAGAATTCCATCATTCCTCCAATGGTTCAACTAGACTACCTAACCAACCATGTGTAGCAAAACTGAAAATGAGAAATTAAGCTGGACTCTGAGCTTGGCCAAGACTGGATCAGATCAAAACTTACTCGATGAGCTCGTAGAAGGCATGGTAGAAATCTTCGAAGCTTGTCACGTCCTTGATCGAGTCGTAGTTTTTTTCCATGAAGTCGGTGAGATCCTTGGCATCCTTAGGTTTCGCAACCTTCTCGTCCTTGCCAGTCTTGTTCTCTGCCTGATCGCCACCTATCAACAAAAAATTAAGGATCAATCCTCCTATACACCTATCATCTGAATTCTTACATACACATGCAAATCACTAAGCAAAATTATACACCAAACTGTTAAATCAAAATTATACACCAAACTGTTAAATCTACCTATCGGTTGACAAAATAACAGTAGGAAATTAATAATCCTAAGCAATTATATGGATCTTTCCATGCAAAAAATAAAATAAATAAATAAATGGATCTTTGTGTTCATAGTACCTTGCTTCGCCTTGGCAGCAGCCTGGCCCATCGATCCTTGCCAAAGACAATGAGAGATGCAAGGTTAGCTCGTGATCACAAGGAAGAAATATGGTGTTTTCTGTGCAGATCCGAGCATGGGCAGAAGCATATATACATGTGTGCGCGCCGGTGTTCGTTGTGTGTGGCAAAGGCAACGGCATTACCGCTGCTGGAAGCAAAGTTGGGAGGCACCAGAGAAGGAAAGGGTCCAATGGCAGCAGCCACACTGGTTCTTGGATTCTTACTCCAATCGCAAGCGTTTTGGCTGGAATGGAATGAGCCAAAACAGGCGATTCGATCCTGACGCATCAAGCTCCGCAGGTTTGTGTGAAGAAAAATAATAGACATGGAGAGACGAGAAGGTCACAAGGCCCAAAGCCTCGAACTGAAGCTTTATGCTCCAAAATTCACATGATACAGCCGTGAATCCTGATCCCTCTTATATGTAGCCATCTTATCTTGTGCCACTTCATCATAGTCCTGTGTGTCCTGTATGTTTCAGAGAGGCATGCCATATTTAATGCATACTAAGAAAGGTCTACTCATCTCATGTGTTGCATTGCGATGGTAAAGAAAAGCAAGGGATTACCTGAGCATGTTAAATAATTATATACGGAATTACAACTTACAAGTCATCATTAGCACAGTTTTGTGGACACCCAGCAGGCCATCACACATGACAGTTAGAGTTCTTTATGAAAGGAGGTAAAAAGAATAATATTAAACACAATCCAGTGTCAAAAAAAATGCCTACAGGTTAACAAAATTACCATGCTATACATATAGACCAATGAGTTACTACTTGACTCGCTAATATTTGTGGCCACATTCCCTTAAATAGCTACATTCTCACCCTAAGATCTTACTGCTGCCGTATTCGTAAAAGATAATGAAATAAAAATAATCATCATGACAACAGGTCGCTCTGAAAGGGGCTTGATGTACAATTAAAAACTACTGCACATATCCAGTTGCTGTATTTTTGTGTGGCGGATGGCAAATCAATCCCACGGTTCCGCAATCCCAACCAGTTAAACACCAGCTGCAAAAGTTTGATGCTGTTGCAAGGACAGATGTGGTGTAGCTTTGCCAGCTTGCTCATATTCTACCAAGTGGTGACTCATCACTATGTTCATCGACAAGCCATAGCCCATGATCACGAAACCGTTTTATCTTCTTCTCAAATCCTGTGATATAGTTATTGTGTATGATGACATGCTTGCCCTTTGTTTCCTTTACCCATGTTTTATTCTTAAAATATAAACCTCCAGTTGGAAATGCAGACTGAGGCAGCAGATACACATCTACCTGCATGTATATCTTACATTAATAGTTTCCAAAGACTGTTTGGGGGCAAAGATCCAGGAACATACTGTATTACAACAAAGCAGAATAAAATGTAAAATTGACAAGATACTACCAAAATATAGAACAAAAAGCAAAGTAGAAGGGATATTAAATACAACTAGTAACATGCACATGCGTTACAACAGGATCTAGGGGAAGGATGTGCTCACAGTTCAACCCCCATACAGTGGTTCGGTTTTTTGGATGGTTTACTTTTTTCTATCCGGTTTTTATCGATGGGTTGGTCTTTCACAGGTTTTTGGGTGGAACTTTTTTGTTTGTTTGTTTGCTTTTTCGGAGAGGAGATGGCGTGAACGGTCTCGCAATGGGATGGGTGAGCAGAGGAATGAAACTCCCCTTTTAGAGTAATAGAGATATCTAGAAGCTAGAATGGGCAGCATGTTCGACCGGTTACAGGGAGATCATAAATTTTAAGAAAAAGGATTATCTTTACTACAAGATGTACTAAAAAGATTAAGGGACTCACAAGGAGATAGCAGAGCTCACTGATCCCAAATTGACCACAGGAAACTCCTCGTGATAGTTAAGAAAAAAAAGGGATTATCTTCAGAGATAATATGTACTCAACTTTCAAATTCGAAAAACTGAGTGCTGATGGCCAATATTGGCAGAGATTTTGTTGTTCGGTTTAAAGAACAGATTTGACAAGCCTTTTATTTAGTACAAAAATGATGATTTAGTGTCTCTTCATTCTTCCACTTAAAAACAATGCAAGCCAGTTTGCACTTGAACCAGGCCTATCCATTGATCAATTAAGTGTACACCAGTCACCACCCTGACTGAATCTGGTATAGAAGCAGTACTCATGCTAAAATCAACTCCAACTGGTTTAGTAATCAACCCTAACCAACCCAGCACTGAGTAGCACCAACAACAATGTAATGCAGGCAATAGTAAAAACCCAACCCCACACCTTCCAGTTGCAAATAATATTACTATGCGTACTTTTGAATTACTATGTCAAAATAATACTTAGCTCTGTTGTCCGCACTAAAGCAAACTAATAGTTGGTTCAACTGGCTAATTGTTCCCAAAATTATCCTAGTATATGCAGATGCAATTCAACCAAATGCTCCAAAGCATGAAGTCAATACATGTAACCACAAGAAATACTTGAGCAAGCTGTGTCCTGTCTGGATGCAATGTTGCATTATAAGAAATAAAATCTAGTGGAACAAACCTGTCCTGCAGTCTTGTTCAAAGCCCAGTTGAATGCTGGCTGATCATTTGCTTTCTGCTTCTTTGACCAGGGCTGCTCCTTGAGCTCCTCAATCCACTTCCTCAATAGCAGCTTAGCCCCTTCCGTTGGCCGCAGGAATATCATGCAGCTGCAGATGTAAGTCCGCCCCTTCTTACCAGGTGGTGGCAGCTCATGTGAATGATCCAATGGCTTCACCTGCATCCACAAACTCAACCCCAATAAGTTCTCCTCTAGGCAGTTCCAATGACAAACACAACAATTGCACGTACAGGAGTCATATCATCCATGAAGTACACGTCATGATCCCCGACGATATACGGGAATGGGTCGGCGAGCCACACCATGTCGACATCGTTGTACATGACACTGTACCCTAGCTCAAGAATCTGCAGCAAGTGCCGCGGCCGCCGCGAGGTGAAGTTAAAGAACCCCTGCACAATCACAAGCAGAAAGGCAAGAGTCACTCGCGCTGGCATTTCATCGAGCATCTGGGGGGCGCGCACCCCCCGGAAACCAGTCCTCTCACCTGGGATCCGAACTTGTGGGCGACCTGGGCGTCGGGCGCGGGGGGCACGAGGACGGCGTGTCCCGGCCACGCCGCATTGATCCGCTCGAGCGTGTCATAGTCCTCGGCGACGACGAGCACCTGGTCGGCGCGGCCGGCGCGGCGGACGGTGATGAGCCAGTTGGAGAGGAAGGGGAGGTAGGGCCCGGAGACGGCGGCGAGGACGATGGTGCCGTTTCCCGCGCGAGCGGCGAAGGCGGCGGCCTCCTGGAGCGTGTACCCCCGCCACGGCGAGGCGGGGGCAGAGGAGTGGCTGG
This sequence comes from Oryza sativa Japonica Group, assembly GCF_034140825.1. Lineage (NCBI taxonomy): Eukaryota > Viridiplantae > Streptophyta > Magnoliopsida > Poales > Poaceae > Oryza > Oryza sativa. The sequence goes on along the minus strand of NC_089039.1, from coordinate 18,830,495 downwards.
GAGGGCCCCAGGGGAAGAGGAGGGCGAGGAGGAGGAGGAGCGCGAGGAGGGAGAAGAGGTAAGGGAGGGTGAGGAGTGGGAGCGGGCGAGAAGGCGCGGCGGCGGCGGCGGCGGCGGAGGCGGGGAGGGAGTCGGTCGCCGGCGGCTTCTGGTGCGGCCGCTGGTGGAGCGACATCGCCGGAGATCGGGATGGTGGGAGGAAGGAGAGTGAAGCGTGAGAAAGAGTGAGAGGGTGGCTTGATCCGGCGGCGGTAGTGAATCAGATCTCGGGTGGGGCCCAGCGGCCAGTGGCTGGCAGGACACAGGATGGTGAGCTGCCTATCTTTTGTTTTCTTTTTCTTAGCTTGTACCCCTGTCCCATAAAAAGCCAACTTTGTACTGAATATTGACATATCATAGTACTAGAAATCTAAACAGAGACTATGATACGTCACCATCAAATACTACGTTGAATTTCTGTGGGACAGAGGGAGTAGGGGGTTAATTTCTTTCAAATAGAGGCTTTCCTTTTTCTTAACTCGTATTGGTTTCTTTCGAATGGATGAGAAATATGGGAAAATAGAGGATTTGGATTCCTTAGGATTAGCTACTGTGTATACATTTGGTTTGAAGGATTTGGCCCTCTTGAATTTCATGGGAATGCTATTCACTCACCCATGTTTTCAGCTTTTCATAGGAAAAAAGAATCAAATCCAACCTCTTTATAAGAAATCCTTTGCATAAAGAACAAGGAACATTGATGGTGTTATGGTTCAATGATCCTTGTGAGTGGGTGGGCATATGGTAATAATGGACACCCACATATGATAAAATGGATAGGATTTAGTCTAAAAACCAAATGAGATTACTATTTACTCTATAATACATGTATTCTTCAGTTCCTGTGTGCAACATCTTATAAAATTCCTAGCAGCCTCATCGCTTCGCTTATTCGTGGAATAAGCCTAACAGCATATTTGTAAACGAAAAGTAATTTATGAATAAAATTATTATATATGTATTCTTAGCGATCTAAAAGCAACGACTTAGAAATAAACTTTGATAAAAAAACCTCAAAATCAACTTTAAATTTAAGGTTAAAAATTCAAATTTTGGTTGATAAATATAAACATAAGCGAAAAGATGAGGCCCCTGTTTTCTAATTCTTTGTTTCACGCGTGCAACCATATCATGTGTTTTCTCTGTTCCCATTGCATGAATCTTTAAGCGAACACAATGGCCCAAATTAAAATTCCTATTAAGAAAATAAAACTATCTACAGTTGTATAGCAAATCCATTTATATAATTTGTTTCGAGTTTAATGTTGGGGTATGATCCCTTGGTTTTACTGCTGAATATCTTTAGACAAAAACAAAAGTATAATCCTAAGGAGGAGAAGGAGCTCTGGCGGGAAAAGGGAGGGGAGGGCAGAGCGGCCGCCGTCGTATGCGCAGGCGGGGCACAGGCAAGCGAGGCGGACGCACTGGAGAGGGAGGAGCAGTCGGTGGCACATTGAATCCGGCGGCTATCGATGATGCGGACAACGGCGACGATCGCGACTAGAGATGGCACAGACGACGGCGGCGGTTGCGGCTGGTGACGACGACGCAAAGGACGGCGGCGATGGGGGTATGCGGATGGAGGGAGGCAGCTCCGGTGCCTCTCTCCTTCGTCTCGTCATTGACACCGGGCCGATGCAGAGAAGAGCCGAAGGAGATGGGAGGAGGAATGCGTGTGGGGCCCACGGTTGGCCAATGATTTTTGGCTGGTGTTGGTATTTCTTAACGATATTACTAGAAATATAATTCCCAGCAATGGCGCAGAAATACTTCTGATATATTATAGTTGCAGAGTTCATCCGCAAGCACATGGATATATCATTGTAGCATTTCACCCGAGAGTATTCCAAGGGTATCGCATTTATTTTATCCCGTGGAAAGATCATGTAGAGATAACTTGACTAATAATTTATATGTTACTTGTGATAATCAAAGTCTAAGCAGGAGTTAAGATAATCCAAGGATAGAGTGACACATAAGCAATTAAGTTACTCATTCTCATACTAAATTATCTAAGCTAAGTGGAAAGAAAAAAGAAAGAAAATCTATTCCTATACTTCTAAGTATATATACATTCTACGTATCTAAAATACTAGTTAATACCCTGTATTCGATGCCCTCCTGGTACTTCGAGAAGCCACCCCTGACTGCCGTGTTCCTTACGACAGCCCGTCATGACTATACAACCGGGGATAAATACGGAGGAGTACCCTCCCCAGGAAATTAACTTAGGACTATATACACGCGCGGAGGAATACCCATACTGAGTTGTCACCATCAGCGGCTCACCTCTCATCCGTAGCATATAACCCCAAATAATGATATCCCATAATCTAGACACCACGTCTAAACTACCAGATACTACTCTAATATCATCGTCATGACATAGAGTAATTGCATAAGCAAACATTATACCCGCATCAAAGCATCTCCCAGATAAGCTAGCAGTATATTTAATATAACATGAATATAATGTAAAGTAGACATTCATATACTCGGAAAGTATTTCAATACCATAAATGTATAAAGAAGAGTATTCTAAATAAAGTACAAAGCTTACAGAAGAGGAAAGGAAAGCTACTAGAGCCATGCCCGAACTCTTCCGAAGGCTTCCGGACTCCCGATTTCTATTCTATTCCTATTCCACTAGCTAGATAACACTAAACTAACTTGAGAGAATATGAGAGAGCTCTTGCTTGAGGTGTGTGAAGAGAGTGAGGAGGTGAAGTCCTTTTATAGCCTCCCAGTGACGGTTATGGCAGTTGGAATGGTCGGAAATGCCCTCTAACCGTTATTGGGGAGCAATCCTGGATGTCCACGCCAAACCCTGCATCCAACAGCATCAGGATGGACCATGGGCTGGGCCATCCCGGCCCATCTTCGGCTGGCGGCCTCCTCTATTGCTCTCCTTCGTAGACTTGTGAACTTTGGTCTAATTGGTTGTGTCATTTTTGAGTTCTTGGCACATTCATGCATAAGTCTGATTGTCGACATCGTCCGATTGATTTATCGTCTGAGTTGATGTCGATTCTCCTCCACTTTATGATTATTGCATAAGTCTGATCGTCGACATCGTCCGATTGATTTATCGTCTGAGTTGATGTCGATTCTCCTCCACTTTATGATTATTCCCTGCAAAAGGTTAGTACACCTAATACTAGTGGAATATTATTATTCTAACATATATATGCATTGCAATTTGCAAGCATAACTAGTTCTACTCTATTTTGGTAATATTGACGGTCGAAACCGATCGATAACGACCGTCAACAGCTGGCCAAATTTAGGTACCACACCAAGAAGAGAACATATATCTTCTTTTTTATAAAACGGAAGATGAATAAACATAAGATGGATCGAGCAATATTAATGCAGCGCAAAAAAAAAATGGCGTAGCAAAGAGGAAGGGAAACGCTTTTCCTTTATCTCCAAACGGAATTGGACTGTTTATCCATCATCAGCATTTTGATAGTAAGAATTCTGCATGTTCCCTGCTCCACATTACTACATGATTGCCACATGCTTCACATGCTCGAGGCCCAGATTAGTGAACTGAATATTTGCAAATACTGAAGCTGATCAGACGAACCGTTCCGATATTTTCTATCAATAGATCTGCAATATCTCTTTGTTGGGAGAAAAAAATATTTCTTCTTTACAACCATGGGGAAAAAAATACAACCTAAACAGCAAGAAAAACAAAAAAAAAAGAAAAGAAAAGAAAAAAAGATCACCATCCATTCCATCAGACCATCACCGACATGTGGGGGCAAACCATTACTACCAGGAAAAAGAAAAGAAGAACACTTGGAGGTGGTTAGGGTTAGAGCTGGCCCGAGCTATACAGTACACCCATCCAGCTAGACATCTCGATGCTAACCCCAACCAATAATTAAACCAGGAGCAAAAACAAAACACGCAGAATTAAATAAAAGAGAGATACAAATAATCAATCCTGAATTTGTTAATCCCAGCAAGGTCGTCGATGGCAACGGCAACGGGGGGGGGGGGGGGGGGGGGTGTTGTTGATACGTCCACGAGACGAGCCAGCAGCAGCCGCACCAACTACTGAAACCCACACACAAACACAGTGGCGAGCGGCGAGCCGAGTGCCACCGACAGAAAGAGGGAGGAGAGGCTCTGTCACCTGCGCCTTTTTTATTCCCCCGCGGTAGTGTCGGTTTCCCCTTGCCTTGCCTGGCGGTTGGCGCGTCGCATCTACCCCTGCTACTAGTAGTACCACTTCTCGCGGCGAGAAAATGCCGCAATATATTTGCTTCCACCGAGGCGCAGAGCGGAGGAGAGTGACGAGCTGACGCACGCGGCGCGGCGGACCAGCTCAATTTGCCTGCCGCTCCTCGTCTTCCGGTGGGGCGGAGGAGGGGGACGCCGGGCGGGCGGGCGCTCGCATTCCGGAGCGGGGAGCGCGAGCTCGATCGGGCGGGGATATGGCGGTGGGGGGAGCCGGGAGCTCCAGATCCGTGGCGCCGTGCTGCTGCTGCGCCGTGCTGCTCGCGGCGGCGCTGCTCTTCTCCGCGCCGGCCACCACAGGTTTCCCCGGCTCTCGCTCCTTCTCTCTCTCTCTCTCTGTTTGCGCCTGCCAGCTCGTGCCGTGCCGGTCTCAGATCCATGCGCCGGCCCGATCGCCGAGGCTCTCGACTAACTTTCACGAGTTGTGACCACGAGATTTGGGCAATGCGATCCCCTCCTGACTGTGTCGGTGGCTCCAGTTCGGTGTGTCGGTGGCTTTTTTTTTTTTTTTGAATTCCGATTCGTTTCATCAGTAATTCAGTTCGTTTCGCTCCTGCTTTTGCCAGAATTCTTGGAGCAGATTAGGTAGCAGTAATTCAGTTCGTTTCGCTCCCGCTTGACCGGATTCTTGGATCAGGTTAGGTAGCTTAGATCCATTGAGAGGAGCACGCATGGAGCTTCCTTCCCACACTAATCAGTGCCCAAGGTGATAGATCTGATCAGGAGAGGCGAATTCGAAAAAAAATTCCCTTCCAGATCGAAATCGGGATCACGATATAACTAACTCATGGGGCTTATTCATCTGCCGAACTGCTAATTTACCCCCATTTCGTTTCCCTTGTTCAGGATCTTGATATGCAACTCTTTTTTGTTTTCCTCTTGCAGAGGCTTATGATGCGCTGGATCCAAATGGAAACATCACGATAAAATGGGACGTTATGTCGTGGACTCCTGATGGCTATGTTGTAAGTAGCAACCCCACACCAAAAAATGCATCTTGTATTGTTCGTTCAAAAAAATCCATCTGCATCTTGTTTCCCCAACTATTATTAGGCCATAATTTTATTTTATTTGATACTACTACAAGTTGTCTTTGAAGTACAAAGTTGATAGCATAACCAGCAGCTGGTCAGAAACATATGCAGCAATTAACAATAATAAACACGAGTTTTATGTCAGCATATTATGGATACTCTGATTATCTTGTATATGTGTGTCATGATTTCCCCCCAAAATGTTTCTTGTGCAGGCTGTGGTCACGATGTTCAACTATCAACAATTCCGGCACATCCAGGCACCTGGGTGGCAGCTGGGGTGGACATGGGCAAAGAAGGAGGTCATTTGGTCGATGGTTGGAGCACAGACCACTGAGCAGGGCGATTGCTCAAAGTTCAAGGGTGGCACGCCCCACTGCTGCAAGAAGGATCCCACAGTTGTTGATCTGCTTCCGGGCACCCCATACAACATGCAAATCGCTAATTGCTGCAAAGCTGGAGTTATAAATACATTTAACCAGGACCCATCAAATGCTGCTTCTTCCTTCCAGATCAGTGTAGGTCTTGCTGGGACTACCAACAAGACAGTTAAGTTGCCTAAGAACTTCACTCTTAAGGCCCCAGGTCCTGGGTACACGTGCGGGCGTGCTATGATTGTCAGGCCTACTAAGTTTTTCACCGGGGATGGGCGCAGAGCAACCCAAGCTCTAAGTAAGTAGCTCATCTGTTGTTCTTTAATGTTTAATACCAATTGCTTTCATTCTTTGAGGAAATGCATTTGCAGCCTAAACAACAATTGCATGGTTGAACTAGGTTACCTTATGTGTAGGGTTAGTAAGAAGATGTAATCTGTTGAAGGGAAAGAGATTGTTCTCAAAGTGAGATGAGTCCAACTGTGAATAATAGTTGATAATAGGTTATATTACTTGGCATGTTGGCCTAATAGAATACAGCTAATTCAGTTAATATTATTCTCTAGCAAATAATATTCGTCAAATGCAGACATGCATCATAGTGGCTCCATATAGAAGTTAAATTTGTCAAAATCTTATACCATAAAGTTCATTTTTGTTTTTTGTTTCTTAACAAAAATAAAATCTGTTTGCAGTGACATGGAATGTGACCTGCACATACTCCCAATTTCTTGCTCAGAAGACTCCTTCCTGCTGTGTATCTCTCTCATCATTTTATAATGACACAATTGTGAACTGCCCAACATGCTCTTGTGGCTGCCAAAACAATGGGACAAGTCCTGGAAGCTGTGTAAAGTGAGTTAATAAAACCAAAACTCTTACTTCGCTTCTTGTTGAGGCCCAACTTTTCTGCAAAATTGCTAACAAGTTCCATGCATTTCCACAGTGAGAATTCACCTTATTTACAATCTGCCATTGATGGCCCTGGCAAATGGACCGGTCAGCCTCTTGTCCAATGTACTTCTCACATGTGCCCGATCAGAATCCACTGGCATGTGAAACTCAACTATAAGGAATATTGGAGAGTGAAGATCACGATTACGAACTTCAACTACCGCATGAATTACACACAGTGGAATTTGGTCGCTCAACATCCTAACTTCAATAATATCACCCAGCTGTTTAGCTTCAACTACAAGCCACTTACTCCATATGGAAGCAAGATAAGTAAGTCAATTTACAAACTGTTCTCCTTTATTTAAGAAAATTGGAGTGCACTTGTAATACGTTCCTTTATCTCTCTCTCTCTCTCTCTTTCTCTGATGAAGTTTATTCCTTCTATTTTAGATGATACTGCGATGTTCTGGGGAGTTAAGTTCTATAACGATTTGCTCATGCAAGCTGGTCCACTTGGAAATGCACAGTCAGAACTTCTTCTGCGTAAGGATTCCAAGGACTTCACCTTTGACAAGGGATGGGCCTTCCCACACCGCGTGTACTTCAATGGTGATAATTGTGTCATGCCACCTCCGGATGCATATCCATGGTTGCCTAATGCAAGTCCTCTGACAAAACAACCATTGACACTCTCGGTTTTGGTATTTTCGATTGTGTTGGCTACTTTGCTGGCTTATGCATGATGAGTGAAACCAAGAAATTCGGTGAGCTTCAAGTTGTCAGGTTCCATGGTGTGCACTGCAACAGATCATTTGTTCATTCAGTTCCACGGTTGCATAGAAGAGAAGATGTCACGCTGAGGAAAGCTGATATGTGTGTGTGTGTTGTATGTTAAAAGAAGGCCAAAATGTATTTCTTTTTTGGTATATATACTGGCCACAGCATTTTGGTGAACTTAGTTACTGCAAACTAGATAATTACAGTTGCACCTTTTGTATGTTATAGCAACCAGAAATTCAATTGAATTATATGACTTCCCTTCTTGTAGTACATGTATAGACTCCGTAATAATGTTCTGTATGATTTTGTGAACAGAAAGGATGCTGTTGATTGAGATCATTTAGTTTTGTTTCTTGTTTCATCAGGTGTATTGAGCTAAGTAATCGAATTAACTGATGCTTATGTTCAATTGTTTAAAAAAAAAAGCTGTGTTGGATTACTGAGAGCATGTAATCCAAGGATCAGAAAACATAGCATGCAAAAACATGTTGTAGTAGTAGAAAATTGAAGTACAGCGCTCCTCTTTTTGAACTGTGGCAACTTTTTATGAGAGATTGAACTGTAGCAACTTGAAATTGCAATAATGTAACAACGGCCGTCATGCTTGCTACTACTACCTAGCATTACGAATTTGGACAGATTTTTACCTAGCAAGGCTCCCACCGACATGTTTAATGGGTTCCTTTCAAGAGCTAAGGTTCTTAGATGCATCTGGTTTTAGGAATATATTTGTATGCGAGAGAGATCAATTCCTAAATGACTCCAAATGCGACTCATCACAAGTATTTACAGTAAACATTTGTGTGTGACAGATCATTCCTAAATGGAGTTGAAATCTTGGAACAAAAAAAAAAGTTGAAATCATAATCTTTAGCCAACATAAGGATAGATCTAAGGATTATTTAACCAAACTAGATGAGCAAGTCTGAAAAGGAGAACCAAACCAGGAGGTGTAATCTTCTCTAATGTTAATATGTGGGAACTTCAAGAGAAAAGGATCTACAAGAATAATTTACTGCAAACTGTCCCACGACATCATAGATAGCAAACAGAATTCAAACACTCTTACCTTTATAGATTGTCCTGGATAAACCTCCTCTTGCACATCCTCAAACATGCTAATTGCTAAGCCTTCTCCAAACGGAGCCATGTTTTGGCATGCATGTGTCAAGAAGCTTCATACTACTTCTGCTCTGAATTCTGAACTCTTCAGAGATCAACCAGGGAGCAAATGCCGCCCATGGCATGGTATAAATACCCACGAGAAGAGCTCAAAGATGCAGTGAAATGGAAGGATGGATGGTTCAGCCATAGCTTTTGGTTTGTTGGCCAGTTGCATTTCCAAGCAAGCCTCAGCTTGAACCTCACCATTCTCACCATCTTCTTCCACATGTTGGTTGTTGTTTGCTCTGCCTCTAAGCAATGCCATCCCAAGTGAGTGACATTTTTGCACAACGAATCAAGCAATGTGCAACCTTCCAGATCATTCAGGAGAAAAATTCATAACTATTACTCCCTCCGTTTCATGATATAAGACTTTCTAGCATTGCCATATTCATATAGATGTTAATGAATCTAGACACACATATATTTCTAGATTCATTAATATCTATATAAATGTGAGCAATGCTAAAAAGCCTTACATTATGAAATAGAGAAAATATATAAAGTAATGTTGAACCTGAAGTATTTCCGAGGGAGAAAAAAGAGGGCTGACGACAGTTACTTTACATCCTTTTGAAATCTACTGCTCAACTCTCTGCACCTTATTCAGATTTTTTTTTTAAAAAAAAAAGTTTAATGGAGGATTTGATGGGATAAGTTGGAAGGAGAAAATGAGGAAACTATCGAGTAAATGTTCTACGTTTAAGATAAGAATGCTGTTGATAAATCCCGACACATGAAAAACAAGATATATTCTTATGTAATTTTCAGATTTGCATAACAAAATATTCTGAAAAAAAGAAGTACCAGACAAAACTCATGATATTCGGTGCTTAAAAAAAAGAACCCATGGTATTCAATCAAAAGCAGCAACAGTTGCATGTAATTTTATTTACCAGCTCATTTACATTGCCGAGATTTTTAAACAGACCATGGAATCCAAAAATACATCAAATGATCGTCAAATAGCGCCATCAATTTCATACAAATATTTGAATCCATGTACCTAAGAACTCAATGTTGTGACCGTTGGTCTTATTTGAAAAAAAATTATGATTAATATTTTTATTGTTATTAGATGATAAAACATGAATAATACTTTATGTGTGACTTTTTTTAAAAAAAAATCATAAAATTTCCAAATAAGACGTCAAACGTTGGACACATATGCCTACGGCTTCACTTATTTTTTTGACGGAGGTATACCTATGATATCAAATCATATGGACGAATCAACTCTTTGATACCTGATTTCAGGCAAAAGCAGCTAGACCTTTTCTCATCTCGTGGTAATCAGGGGCAGACTATGGACTCGGGAGAGAGGGCCCACTTGTTTCAAGTTTTAACTATATCATTTGGATCTTGGCCTAACTCATAATGGGCCAGCCCGTGACCTGCTTCAATCGTAGGTCCACCGTCCACCCCTAGTGGCAATGATTTGGCCGTGCCCCACAAATAATGTGATGTGGTAAAAGTTACCACTCCATTATCATAGTACATGGTATGGTAATATTAGCTTTCCTATAATGTGCCCAGCAAACATGTTCCTTTTTAGGGTAAAGTCCATTTTAGCCATTGAACTTTTGATCATAGTCCATTTTCACCCTTAACTACAAACATCGTTTCTTTTTCACCCTCAACTTCCAAAACAGGAAAAATACATCCTAAACCATATTTTACAATGGTTTTGATGGATATAATGGTGGTTTTTCACTAACATGAACTTCAATTAGCTAAATTTCATAGTAGTGGGTCTAATTACGTGACATCTACATCTGTAAAATTTGCATAATGAAAGTACGAACTAGAAAAACCACCTTAATTTTAAACGAAATGGCTAAAAAAACACGTTCCAAGGTGTTGTTTGTCCAGTTTTGAAAGTTGAAAATAATGGACTTCAAGTAAAATTGAAGGCCCAAAATGGACTTTATCATTAGTTTTAATAAGTTATTAAAGGATTTATTTTTAAATTTAAATAAAATTCTCAAAAATAAAACAATAAAGTTATATTTAATTTCCATTCCTTTTGCTATTTATGTACGGATAAACGTTATAATCCGTAGCCCATTTCACCTTTCGGTCTACTAGTTTGAGCTACAGCAAAGCCATTTAATATTGAATTCTGTTACGCAACCTTAACTTTTAGACTACTAAGGGCAATGACAATTGTCGACGGGTTATACCGATTATGGTATTTGTAATGTATTGGAGAGACTTAGTATTAGGCTATACGCGAGATTACGGTAAAAGAGATGGGAGATAAGGATTTTTATACAGGTTTGGCCCCCCTACTAATAGGTAATAGCCCTACTCCTTTAGATCAAAGCCAGTGTTACTATTGTATAATCAATCCCTCACAAGTACAATGAGGAGGAGAATCTAATCTAGTCTCTGTTAGGTCTTTAGCTTCCTCGAATAAGAATTCGGCAAGATTGGAGGTAGCTTGTATTGCCCTGGCTTTTGTGGCTCTGTAGTGGACTTGTCTTAGCGTCTTTGCTTGTTCCCTCTCCTCCTGCGAGATATTATATTTATATCCTTAGATATCTCCTGGTCAAGTATGAATACAATTCGAGTAGATTTTGTAGTGGCTGAGTAGGACTTTGCTTCACTTTACTTATCAGGACTCTTTACTTATCCACTCAGGACCTTTGCCATACGATAAGACTTTGATTCTGTATAAAACTTGTATATAGTGGGCCCCGCTGAGCTTAGTACATAAGTATTGGGTATGTTATATTTAGAATACCAATAGTAATGTATATTGCTAAATCACTTTTCAATGGTGAGGTTCTACAAGGGCATTTCTAATGCTTATGAACCTAGGTGGTATCAGGGTTTACCTTAGCGTTTGGGTCGGGGTTACCGTCACCCCACGGTAGCACGATAACCACGATAATCGTCTAAAATCGCACAAAAATCACATCTGAAAATTCAAATTCAGAACTCGGCGGTTTCGCGGTTTCACCGTGATAATCGCACGGTTCACCGCAATAACCACGATATTCGCACGGTTATCACGGGCTGTGTAGCTGAAATCATGTAAATGAAAAATAAATAGGGAAAAAAATAAAAAATATGGTTGAATATATATAGAAAACTAGAAATTGAGAATAATTGGAAGAATATGTAGGATACTTGAGGCCCAATATTGTCTTCCTTTTTTCCAATTTGTAAAGTTTTTTTGGTTTTGCCCTCAAATTTGAATTTAGCTTACTCTATTTCAAAAATTTTCTTCACCATTGGCAATTACAAATCAAGAATTACATCCATTATTTTTTTTCAATTTTTTTTATTTTTTTCCGGAATTTTGAATTTGGTTAAAGTTCATCCAAACCATATCGGCGGTTTCCCCTACCGTACCCCGCGGTAAGCATGATAACCGCGATAATAGCGTGATTATCGCGCGATAAGTGAAACCTTGGGTGGTATTAAGGTAGGTCTCACCATTTCTATTACCGTTGGCACAATGCTTGAAGCAAGTCTAGTGTTAAGTTGGGCTCTATGTCTCATTGAAAATAGTACTTTTTTACTAGCCATCTCAGGCTCTGGTTTATAGAGCTTCTAGCAGCTGTAACTTTTTCTAGAATCTTCAGCTCCTCAAATAGTCTAGATTTTTACCTAGATTAATCCAAAAAATAAAGTAAAAGCTAAAAGTTAGGAAACACATATTTTCCAGATTCTTAGAAGTTGGCAACCAACCAGCTACTTTTAAGAATCTTAAACTCCTCGAACAGGACCTTAGGGCCTGATTAGATCCCATTGTAAAATTTTTCATCCTGTCACATTGAATGTTTGGACACATGCATAGAGTATTAAATATAAAAAAACTAATTACATAGATTGCGTGTAAATTGCGAGACGAATCTTTTAAGCCTTATTGCTCCATGATCTGACAATGTGGTGCTATAGTAAAATTTGCTAATGACGGATTAATTAGGCTTAATAAATTCATCTCGGAGTTTACATGCGGAATCTGTAATTTGTTTTGTTATTAGTCTACGTTTAATACTTTAAATGTATATTCGTATATCCAATTTGACACGTCAAAACTTTTCACCCTTGATCTAAGCACAGCCTTAATATCTGCGCATATCTGTTTTACCTCATTATTTTTTTTGCTTGTGAGAGAGCCTCTTGCATTGAATGCTTGTGGCTTATGTCTACAATGTATATGCCTACAAATCAAGCTTATGACCTCTTTATGGTCATATTGTGGCTACCCTGATGAGTAGAATCTAAGGTGTGATCCATTATATAGTAAATGAGTGAGGAGAAAGAGAATGATATTTATTTATATAGTACATAAGATCATCCGCAATGTATGTTGTAAGTGGTTCTATAGGAGAGAAGGAGATAGAATTGGCTCTACACTTTACATCATTTGTTCCAACCCTTTTCACCTTAGGGTGTGGTTAGTTCTTTGGTTGTAAAGTTTTTGAAGTATACGGACACATATTTGAAGTATTAAACATAGACTAATAACAAAACAAATTACAAATTCTGCCTGTAAACTGCAAGACGAATTTATTAAGCTCAATTAATCTGTCATTAGCAAATATTTACTGTACGTAGCACCACATTATCAAATTATGGTGTAATTAGACTCAAAAGATTCATCTCGCAATTTACATACAAACTGTGCAGTTGGTTTTTCCCACATTTAATCTCCATATATATGTCTAAACATTTGATATGATGTTTTTGGCCTTTTTTTTTATCAAATAAGGCCTTAGAACCAGATACTTAACATAATGCCTAGCACTAGACTCTAGAGGAGAGAGAGAGTTTGTGTCCGAGCCCACCTGTCACAGGCTAGTACATATATAGTTTATGGTGGGTTATGGTACCTTGCTAGCCCTATAGGTTGCACAAGCTTTCACATGATTTTATTCTCACCGTAGAGTTCATCCACTAGATCATGTGATGGATTATATATTGACCATGCTCTAACGGTATCTTCATATGGATTACGGCCCCGTTGGTTAGATGAACTAATTATTAGCCCCCACCTTTTGACCATAAATTAGCCCTAAGAATCTAAACAGGTAGGCTAATTTAGGGCTAAAGTGAATTAGTCCCCCTCAAAACATTAGCCACTCCAATGGGTGCTAATGGGGCTAATTTTCCGTGAGAACCATCAAAAAGCAGCCCTATCTCCCTCTCTCTACTCTCTCTCCACATTTTAGCCCTAAATTAGCCTATGGATCTAAACATGTTACCCTAGGCTAATGTTTAGCCCACCAATTCAAGACTAAACCTTAGCTCAAAATTAACCTCGGGCTAATCTTCCAAACAGGACCTATATATTGACCATGCTCTAAGGGTAGCTCATCACATAAACCACTGTGTACTACTATTACAATAGTGAGATGGACTATACGAAAGGATTTTTTTAGTGTACCTCTGAATGAATATGGACCGTTAAAGAGATGAGATCTAAGGGTGAGTGTCCAAGTCCAAGTCTTACTCTAACATTATTTTATTGACATCGGCCACTTATCTTTGCCTTATAAGTTATATGCCACATCCTAGAAATCCCTTTCAAACATGTCCGACCCAAAAAATTATACCAAATACATTTTGCAGTTGAACGAAGAGGTCAAATGTGGCGGTGCTACAAACAAAAATGCTCCCCATGAGTTTAAACTTTTGGTGATGGCATGCATCTTACATTCTTAAAGGGGATTCACAAAGTGGAAATAGAGAGGGTCTTAAGCCTCTTAAGTACATTCTTTATATATTGTGCAAGTGGTCATTATAGGTAGAAGTATATAGCTAATAGGGGGGGGGGGATCCAAGAGTCACCCTAGTAGCAGCTGTTTTTCCATTTCCTCTGCATGATTTCACGCGCAACGGAAAGCGCGGGAACCCAAGAGGCGATGGCCGGCCGTAACGGCGAACCTAAGGCGCCACGGCGCCGGATGACCGAGACGCCGCCGTCGCGCTGCCCTCGCCATCGTCGCCGGGCGACTTGCTGACGACGCCGTCCAAGAACTCGGCCAGCACCGGGTCTCGCACCGGAGTAGTGGACCGCACGCAGCAGACCTGCTCGACGCCGACCTCCGCCATGGCCCCGGCGAGCGGCCCCTCCGCCCACCGCACCGAGAAACGGCACGCGCACCGCTCCTCGCCGTCCACCGTCTCGTGCGCCGCCGGCGAGACCTGCGTTTTCGCCGGCGTTTCACGGCTCGAACAACCAGCGGGAGGGAGGAGGAGGAGGGCCGGTGCGGTACGTACGGATTCGAGGACGGCGTCGAAGAACTTGAGCTCGACGCCGCCGGCGAGGGCGCAGGCGACGCAGAGCGGGTCGCCGGGGCGGAGGTCGCGGCAGCGGGCGTCGTCGAGAGGCGTGGACGGCGCGCGGAACCTGGCGCGGAGCGCGGCCGCGTCGAGCGGGTCGTACCACTCGTCCTGCTCCTCGGTGAACAGCTCGTACATGACGCGCAGCGCGCCCCCCTGCACCGCCACCCGCGCCTCGTACCACGCGCCGTCCGCCGGAGAGCGGAACTCCAGGCGGGACGGCGACGGCGGGCGGCGAGGCGGCGGCGGCGGCCCCGCCGGGGCAGGGGCCTTCCGCTTCTTTCGCGGTGGTGGCATCGACGCGGCGCGGTGCGTGTACACACTGGCGATGGTCTCGGTGGTAACCGCGCTAATGGGGTGTTTTGGACTCGAGACGGCCAACGCCTATGGTAACCGTGTGTACAATTTAGGCCCTATTTAGATCCCACCCTAAAATTTTTCACCCTTTACATCGAACGTTTGAACATCTGAAGTATTAAATATAGGCTAAAAATAACTAATTATACAGATTGCAACTAATTTGCTAGACGAATCTTTTAAGCCTAATTGCTTCATGATTTGAAAATGTGGTGCTACAGTAAATATTTGCTAATAACGGATTAATTAGGCTTAATAAATTCGTCTCGCGGTTTACTGACGAATTCTGTAATTGTTTTTTTTATTAGTGACTAAACACCCCATGCGACACTCCATATGATGTGACACACCAAAATTTTACACCCCTAGATATAAACACCCCCTTAAAGCCTTTTCAAACTCTGTTTTTGGGAAATGATCCTGTCCCTACTGTTTGAACAGGATACTGTGGGTACTT
The DNA here is from genome assembly GCF_034140825.1 of Oryza sativa Japonica Group. Lineage (NCBI taxonomy): Eukaryota > Viridiplantae > Streptophyta > Magnoliopsida > Poales > Poaceae > Oryza > Oryza sativa. The sequence continues at coordinate 18,814,842 of NC_089039.1, read as the reverse complement.
GATATACCAGATAAAATTGAGATCATGCCATCCTCAAATATGGGTTTACTATGGTATTCACTACAATATCATTTCTTCCCTTTCTCCCAAACTAAAATCATTTTACTGTTTTTCATAATTTGACTCACCAAAATACCCCCGGTTGAATCCATTGAATCTAACTAGGGTTTCCCTTACTGCCGGTATCCACGGGATTACCTGTAGGATTTAGGGAATTTTGACAAAATTCAAAATTTCCCAAAAGAAACTGAAAAAAAATTCCAAAAATATCATGGTTGTGGTTCTTGATTTTTAGTGGTAGATGGTGAAGAAATTTTATAAAAAAAAGAGTAAGACAAAATTAAATTTGAGGACAAAACAGATAATGGTTTAGAAAATAGAAAAAGGAAAAAAAAAGGGCCTTAAGTTGCATGGTGCAACCAGTCCATTAAGGCCCAATAGAGAAGAAAATATATCTTGAGCCCTAATTTTTGTATTTTACACCCAAAAATTAGGTTTGCAAGTATGTTATATATTCTTTCAATTATTCATAATATCTATACACATTTAATTGTTTTTTTAAAGTTTAGCATTGTTCTGTTCAGCTACAAAACTCATAGTTACCATGCAAATATCACGGTTACCGCGTCAAACCGTGCTGTAACCACAACCAGACCACGAAACCTCCAAATTTTGAATTCAAATGCTTATCAACGAAATTCACACGGTTTTCGGCGGTTACCGTGCGAGTTAATCTAATCACGTAAGACTTGTCACGCTCAAGTCCGCTCCGTCTTCGTCTTCCTGCCGAGAGCAGAAACAAGCTCCACCCTCCAGTTCGTCGGCGTTAGCCCCGCCCTTCGTCGGCATTCCGCGCCCATGGACTGCCCCAAGGTCGGCCCACCGACACGGTGACACCTAGCGTGAACTGCTTGCCGTCGACCACTGTCGACACCGTGCAGGTCGACCTCGCTCCTCTGATTGTTTAGTGATCGGTAGCTCGATCTCTGTGTGTGTCTGTGTGTTAGGTGTCTAGGGCTGTGTTTAGCTCAAATGCAAAGTTTAGATTTTGATTGAAATTGGAGATGATGTGACTAAAAAGTTGTGTGTATGACAGGTTAATGTGATAGAAAAGGACTGAAGTTTGGATCTAAACTTTAAATCTAAACACAGCCTAAGCGAGGTAGCAAGCCTGCATTTTTTGTGTGTTAGGAGAACGAGTCGTATTCCTCCTCTCTCTCTCTCTTGTTCCTCCTCTGTCACCTTCCAGCAGCAACAGAGGCCTGGCAGTGGCGCGGGTACACCTTGCTTTGCATGCAACAGCCGCCGTCGCTGGTGTCGGGTAGCATGTCTCGGGCGGGCGCGCGTCCTCATGGTCGGCTGGATGCACGTACGTGTGGACGAGTAGTAGCTCGCCAACCGGGCTGCGCTCGAGAGGAGGAACTCGTCGCCTCGTCGGCCGGGCCGGCGGCACACGAGGGGAGGAGCTGGGCAGCCGCGGCGCGCAGTGGAGGAGCTCGCGCTCCCCCGACGACGTAGGGTGACCTGCTGAAGTGCTGAGCCATGTGCTGTAGGATGCGAGGCAGGACAAGGAGCGCGCCGCCGCCTACCTGGAGCGCGCGGTCCAGGGCTATGAGTGATGTGTTTGGGGGCCGGGGAGGGGGGTGACGGTGGGGTGGATCTCGTCGGGGGGCTGAGTGGGGTGAAGAGCTCTCTGGTCGGGGCGCCAAGGGGGAGGAGTCGTCGGCCATCGTGTGCGGGGGAGGAGCTTGCCGGCCAACTAACTCAGCGAGTCAATTACAGTCTAATTGCCATGTCAGCAGAAACCGTTTTCAAAAGAAGTTAATTTGCACTGATTTTCGAAAATGAGGTATACGTTATACCCGGTTTTACGGTTCAAGGAGACGATTCAAACCAGAGTGAGAAATTAGGGACGTAAAATAGACTTATCCTCTTCTTAATTAGATGAGGACCATATGCCTAGGAAAAAGTAGACCCAAGGTCCCTCAACTTGTCATTGAGATACAAAATCATCCTCCAATCGCAAAACCAGATATCGGTCATCCCTCAACTACCAAAACCATTCGCTTTAGGTCCCTCGATGGTTTTGACCCCGGTTTTATCTGATGTGGCGGCTGAGTCAGCGTGGGACCCACATGGGCCCCACATGTCAGGCTACCACATCATCTCCCTCCCTCCCTCTCTCTTTTCTCCTCGCTCATGGCTCACTCGCTACAGGGCGGCTGGCGGGCGCACGCGGTCGCCGGGGGACGACGGCGAGGTGGGCGGCGGCAGCGGCGGGGGTGGGGATGAGAATGGCGGGGAAGAGGAGGGGAGCGAGTCGAGGGCGGCGGGGGAGACTGTGTCGGCGGCGAGGTGGGAGAGGAGGGCGTCGGCGGCCCCCACACCCGCAACAACCCAGCACACGCCGCCGATGCCCGGCGGTCCCTCGCGCGCCGCCGTTGCGGACGACGACGACGAGCTCTCGCGCCTCCTCTCCCTGGCCAAGGCCAACCTCGACGCTGGCCACCTCTGCGCCGCCCGCCTTGACCCGGACTCCCCGCGCGGTTCGCTCCTCCTCACTGTCGTCTCCGTCCTCGTCGCCGACCACTCCTCCCACCGCGCCACCCTCCTCGCCATCGCCAGTGGTGTCGCCCTGGACGAAGGTGGTGGGGAACGGGGTGGTGTCAATGGTGCGCGGGACAACGGGCCTTGGGGAAGACGGGAGGGCGGGTTGGGACGACGACGCCAGCGGGCGGTAGGAGGACGGTGAAGAGGCGGCGGCGATGACGACGACGCGGGCGGCAGATCGGCCATGTGTCCTCGCGCTCCCCGTCCCCGCTGCTCGTCGTCGCGGCTTCCCTTCTCCCGCGTCACCGCGTCGTCGCGTTGCCCACTTGCCGGCCTCAGCAAGCGCTCGGTTGACTTCACCTCGCCGCCGCCGGCTTCCTCTGGGCCCTCTTCCTCTCATGCCTCCCTCCTACCCTCCCCGGCGGCGGCGCGGTGTGGCGGAGCTCGAGGACGGCAAGGGCAGCGCGACGTCGTGGGCGGGCGCTGGGTGGCGCAGCTCGAGTACGGTGAGGGCGGCGCAGAGATGGTGCGGGGGTTGTGGACTGCGACCCAGGCGTGGCGGACTGCTCACACTTCGCAGCCGCCGTCGCTGCCTCGTCGCCCGCCGCCATCAGCCTCGCCCCGCCGCTCTTGGCCAACCCCTTCAACCGGTCACCGGAGGAGGAGGCCACGCCATCACACTCGTGCAGAGAAGAGAAGAGCGAGAGAGAGAGAGAGAGTAGGAGGAAGGGAGAGAGATGACTCAGCCTGACATGTGGGGCCCACGTGGGTCCCACGCTGACTCAGCTGCCACGATGGACAAAATCGGGGGTCAAAACCATCAAGGGACCTAAAACAAACGGTTTTGTTAGTTGAGGGACGCCCGGTATCTGGTTTTGCAATTGGGGGACGATTTTGTATCTCGATGACAAGTTGAGGGATCTTGGGTGTACCTTTTCCTATGCTGTATATAAGGCCCTAAGAGCAGGTATAATAGCAGACTATAAGCTAGCTATAAGCACATTTCGAGAAAATAAATGAGGAGAGAGAAGAGTAGCGGACTACAGATTTGTTGCTAGCTGCAGCACGGACTCTAAGATACATGTGTATATGATAGGTAGAACCAGATATTAATTGTGTAGTTGTTAACGCCAAAATTTGGTAAGCCCAAAGTCATCATCAGCCTAGAGTCAGTATCGGCTTCAGAGTCTTGGAATCGGCCGATGGGAGTCGTCAAATCGCCAGCAGTTGTGTTCTTAGTGGAGTCGGATGAATTAAAGGAAATTTATCCAGAAGAGTCCGAGTTCAAGGAGGATGCGACATGGCAAGTTATCTATTAATTAGGAATAGTTTGTGTTTTCCTTTTATCTTTAGGAAAGTTTCTTTCTTGTCTTACAAGAACTAGTATCTACCTATGTGTATAAATATGTACACCTGGGGTCATTGTAATCTATCAATCTCTCGATCAATACAACTACTCTCGGCGCATCGCCACCCTCTTTACCAAGGTTTTTACTTATCATCCGATAGAACTTGGCACCTGACGTGGGGTTGCATCGGTTCAGTTCGATCTCCGGCGAAGAGGTAAGTCCTAACGTTTCGCCGGCCCTGGTGAATCTATTGGCTACGTTGGTGTTGTTCAAGGCTACATCGCTTCGATCTCTTGGATCACTCTGGTTTGGTTGATATATTTGCCTACAGGATATCTCAATTCTATCTTTAGTTGCATTGTGTTTAGAGACGCATCGGTTTAGTTGGGACTGTCTCGGTTAGGTCTGATCTTCTGTCTTAGCCGATATATCTCTACAATCATAATGCTGTTATAAATAGATTTGTTATATCCATCACATTAGACAGATCTATCAGCTCATCAAGTACTACATTATCATATACAATCTCGTGTTGCATCGGTTAGGTTCGACCTACTAGATTGTTGTTGATAATATAAGTCTTGTTAAGCCGATAGGTTCATGCTAGTGTTTTATCGGGGTGCTAGCCGATAAGTTATCTGGACGTTGCATCGGCTTACAAGGATTGCATACATATTGGATTTAGCCGATCACAATAAAGACTTTACTGTTTATCTACTCTTGTGAATTTTATGACATCGGACCACTAGCCGATATATGCTTTAACCTTCGGATCAATGCTTGTTCTATCATATCACTGTTAGCCGATTGGTTTCTAATTGATTATATTATTGTTATATTATGTTATCATCAGCCGATTGCCTTTATATTATTATGGAAAAAGTACGAATTACCCCCCGAACTATCGCGGTCGTCCGAATTACCCCCCTGAACCACAAAACCGGACATTCTTCACCTCCAACTATACAAACCGGATGAATTACCCCCCTCGAACCAATTCAAAGCGGTTTTGTCCAACGTAGCGCACACGTGGCAATCCAGTCAGCGTTTTTTTAATTAAAAAATTGTGGGACCCGCATGCCATACTCTTCTCTTCTTCCTCTCCCTCTATTCTCTCTCTCTCTCTCTTTCGCTTTTTCTCTCTCGTGGCTCGCGGGGACGGCGAGGACGGCGACGACGGAGGCAGCGGCAGCGGCGGAGGCAGCGAGCGCAGGGAGGCGAGCGGCGGGGCAGGGCGGCGGAGGAGGCGAGCGGCAGCGGAAGAGGCGAGTGGCGGTGGGTGTGGAGGAGGAGGCAGCGGCGGTGGCGAGGCGAGGCAGCGGCGGAGGCAGCGAGTGCGGGGAGGTGAGCGGCGGGGCAGGGCGGCGGAGGAGGCGAACGGCGGCGGGGTGCGGCGAAGGAGGCAGTGGCGGCGGCGAGGCGAGGCGGCGGCTGACGAAAGATGGGGGAGAGGAGAGGCGCGGCAGTCGGCGTCGAAAGATGGGAGAGGGGAGAGGCACGGCGGTCGGCGTCGCCGCCGGTGGGTCCACCGCGGAGGGGGCGCAACTCGACCGGGCTCGCCGGCCGCCTCTTCCCTCTCTACCGCCTCGCCTCGCCGCCGCCGCTGCCTCCTCCGCTGCACCACGCCGCTGCTCGCCTCTTCCGCCGTCGCCATCTCACCTCCTCCGCGAGCAGCACGAGCTCCCGCCGCCGCTCGCCTCCTCCGCCGCCCTACCCCGCCGCTCGCCTCCCCACGATTGCTGCCTCCGCTGCCGCCGTCGCCGTCCGCGCCGTCCCCACGAGCCACGAGAGAGAAAAAACGAGAGAGAGAATAGAGAGAGGAAGAAGAGAAGAGTATGGCATACGGGTCCCACAATTTTTTAATTAAAAAAACACTGACTGGATTGCCACGTGTGCGCCACGTTGGACAAAACCGCTCTGAATTGGTTCGAGGGTGTAATTCGTCCGGTTTGCATAGTTGGGGGTGAAGAATGTCCGGTTTTGTGGTTCAAGGGGGCTAATTCGGACGACCGCGATAGTTCGGGGGGGTGTAATTCGTAGTTTTTCCTATTTGCTCAAAACCCTATCGCTATCAGCTGGTATCGGCATCGGCTGGAATTAATCCATTGGCTTGTCAGCCGATCGACTCATTGATCTGCTATTTGCATATCTTGTCAGTTGCAGGATCAAACTGACTGGCACGCCCGTATCTCATCAACGTCTTGGACCTGCACTAGAACTAAGCAGATCTCCCTGACCAGCGTGTGTTTTTCGCATCAACAGTAGTACATGTTTATAGATAACTATTGTATGAATTAACTATTAAGTTGACTATAGATGATTTAGAGCCAGCAGTTGGCTATACTATTGAACTTGCTCTAAGTCACCAATTGTTCAAGCGGGCCTAGGTCGGCCCACAAGCAAAGGTTGGTCTATTTAGTAGATTTCATTCCCTCCCACCCACATACACCTTCACCAAGTAGTATTTTTGACTGTTGAACTACAAGAATAGACCAAGTATTACCATGTGTCGACTGTTGATAAACTTTCAGAGCAAGTATAACAGTAGGTTATTAACCGGCTAAATGCTGAGGTAGATGAGAGAAGAGAGGAGAGAGAGGAGAAGTGGGCTGTAAACTTACAGCCGGCTTGGACACAAGAACCACAAAATTCTGTGAGAGAGATAAGTGAGCCCTATATTAATTATAAAGAGCTAACTATTATATGGGAAGGCTGAGAGAAAGCTATAAAGAACCTTATAACCAACAGGTCGGCTGAATTATTAGCCTGCACTTACTAGGATTTACAATCTTGACTTGCTTGCAACTTTCGAGACCAGTCGGAGTAGTTATCGAACAAAACCAATTCGAGATGCACATTTGAAGCCAGCTGGAGACGCTGGAAATTCACGGAAATCGTCGAGATTGTGACCCCTGCTGAGGGATATTATTGGTCCTTGTCACGGTTGATCCTCTCTTCGTTGATAAATCATGTCCTACCTCAGCCGCTGACTTTCTGGTCCATGCGGTACATGTGCAACGGCCGCCGTGGCGTAGCCGGACGTACGCCCAAAGAGACGAAAAAACATGTAAAACTGCCAATTACACTCTCCGTTAAAAAAAAAACTCAATCTAGATTCAACCACAGGGTTTGTTTTTTTAAACAGAGAGAGTACACTACTCGCTGTTCAAGTGTACCAAAACTGCCATGCGGTCATTATCCCGTGATAGGATAGCCGTAACGTGCTGTAGCCCGACGTACTGTACGGTACGTGATCGCGCCCCACCGTCAAAGTGTCAACGCTGCCCCGCTCTACTCCCTCCGTCTAAAAAAACTGAATCTATCATTCATTGTCATCTCTTCCTAGGTTGAGTTTTTTTTTTATAGAGAGTAGGCTTGATACACTCCTGATAATCTGCAACACACATACGACACATGCTCTTTTATCGGAAAAAAATAATCCTAAAGATCTATTTGGATAACATGCATATCCAAATACATTCTTAGGATTAGACTTTTTTTTAAGACGAAGAAAGTAAATGACCTAAAGAGGTTACACGATCCTTACACTGTATCAAAAACAGCGGTAATATCTTTAGATTTCACGAAAAATGTTGATAAAAAAAATGAAAACTGATCAATTTGAACTTTTTTTTAACCTGACCAAAAAATACAAAAGGTTTGTGTTTCTGACCTAAATTAGAGGTCTGAATTTTACAAAATCCTGACCAATTTCCATCGATTTTGTAAACCCTAAGGTAGATTATATGAACATGACAACTTAGAAATAGATTATCACACGCCATGCAATATTATAGGATATCAAAACAGAGAAACAACATGTATAATGTATTTGGATGGTTAACAAAAATTGAAACATAGGAATTTATTAGAAATTGTTAGAGTTAATAGATGGGCTTTAACTCATTTGAAGATTAATTATTTTGAAAATCACAGAAATCCACCTCATGTGATGGTATGCATGGGATGTTTAATACCACCTTACCTATTCTATAAAAGTGGCTCTCCTAGCCACTTGATACATGTGTGGTGGAGAGAACAAGAGGAACATGTGCATGCTCGCTCACAAGACCGCCAGGCGGCGCGCGTACGCGACATGCACACAAATGGTCCGTTAAAATTGGTTCCTCACTATTGCATAGATGTGGCTTCCTTTTGTAGTTTTGTTTTGTTACAAAATTTGATTTTGTTTCTGGAGCGATGTGGAGTCCGGTTAAGTTATGTATGACTTATCTGATTCAGTTACACGGTGTGAAGATCGTGTAGGTGTTCTTATCACGCATCCTGATATCTCTATATAAACCGAACCGCCGCATCCTCGCAACACACGAAATCAACCTAAGGTTTACGCATTCATAGTCTATTCCATCCCTTGCCAGTGTGCATCGGCGACCAGGAGAACAGTCTCCATAATCTTTGCATCGGGAGAAGGTAGTAATAAGATTTTTGGAAGCGCCTTGCGCGACTGTTCGCTGGTCTTCCACAATGGTTCATCTTCCTGTACACTCCAGGGCTACGCGCTAACAACAAAATCTGGCACCACATGTTGTTCCTCTAGTGCGCGCTGCTCCTTGTCAACCCGGTCCACAGTAGAACCGGAACACTCATTACATGTTCACCATGTTCCATCTATTGAATCTGCTCATGGTTTACCGTCTCGTGTAAATGTCTAGATCGCATAATGTGGCTTTGCTAGTACACATGTTCAATATCATGATTTATTTATGAAATGAAATAAATTAAATCTATGTGCTTATATATTCAACGGAAATCACATGTGGAAGAGAGAGTAAAGGGAAAAAGAGTATAGTACAAAAAATGATATAAACGGGATATAAAAATTGTCAACTTAGATTCAATATTTTGAGTTGAAAGAGACAGAAGGATAGAAGATAAGAGAGAAGAAAAAAGAGCTATAGATCCAACAAGCTTTATGAGAGAGTGAGATGGGACAAATTATTAATGGGGTAATTAAATAGTGTAATAGTATGAATATCGGTAAATCTAACTGGAGAGGCCTCTCCAATTAGTCTTAATCAGAGACACCCACGTGCTAGTATTTTAGGAGTTTTGGTTGCTATTAATCCATTGAGCAAGTAAGGGAAATATTCCTATCATCTATGCTTCAAATAAAATTTTCTCTTAAATTACTCATCTGATTGCACCGTTGTGTTCGTAATAATTAAATTTTTACAACAAGATCTCACATGATTATATTTTGATAAAAAATCACAAATTACTTTTATGATATGTCTAAATTACTTTTAGATTTAACTAAGTTACTTCTTAGATATATAAAAGTAAATTCAGTAAAGCCTAAAAGTAATTTACATATATTATAGAAGTAACTTATAAGAAAAGAAATAAATTTTAATTTATGCCTTTTTTCATTGAACAAATTATATATATATATATATAAATAATACTCCCTCCGTTTTAAAATGTTTGACACCGTTGACTTTTTATTACGTGTTTGACCATTCGTCTTATTCAAAAAATTTAAGTAATTATTTATTCTTTTCATATCATTTGATTCATTGTTAAATATACTTTCATGTACACATATAGTCTTACATATTTCACAAATTATTTTGAATAAGACGAACGGTCAAACATGTGCTGAAAAGTCAATGGTGTCAAACATTTTGAAACGGAGTAATATATATATATATATATATATGTGTGTGTGTGTGTGTATGTGTGTGTGAGAGAGAGAGAGAATTACTTGTAGGTTTTAATGAATTTACTTAATGAAATCTAAAAGTAATTTAGATATATCATAAAAGTAATTTGTGATTTTTCATCACAATATAATCATGTGAGATCTTGTTGTAAAGATTTAATTGTTACGAACATAACGGTGTAATCGGATTGTAGATCGGATGAGTAGTTTAAGAGAAAATTGTATTTGAAGTATAGGTGGATGGTGTCTCATATAGATGGAGTGGTAGCTGGTTTAGACAAACCAGCTATCGCTAGCTGTGTAGTTACGTCCTACGAATATACATCTAACTATTAGTATATTGTATTAGTATATTGAGATAGATGATAGGTTTACTGTGGATATAGCCAATAGTTGACATATTCACGTGCCATCTTTTATGCGTTTGGAAACTATGGTTGGAGATTCACAAATAAACTTGAAGAAATGTGTACTCTTTATCTCTTTATCTTGGTTTGGTCTTTTATTTTATTGGGTGTGTTTAATTTTATTTTGAACTACACTCTTTATTTGACTCTTTATTTGAGTGATACTTTGTAATAATTGGTTGTAGTTTTGACGAGCAAAGACCGAAATGTTTCATTTCATTATTAAAAAAAATCTTTTATGCGTTTGCGAGTATCGACTACCGTATATATACACCGTGAGTGCGTATCTCACTAAGCCCAATGCATTGGCACTTTTCCACTCGCACTGTCATAGCCTCCTCCATATCTCGATTTTTTTATTTCCTTTTCATCTCCCCCATCTTGCTTAAATTTACTCAAATTCGGTGATGACAAGAATAATGTCTAGTTTAGTTCACACCAAACTTCTCCCAAACTCCCAACTTTCTATTACATCACATCACATCCAAAATTTTTTTACTCACATAAACTTTCAACTTTTTTTCCAAACTACCAACTTTCCCTAAACTTTTTCTCAATTTCAAAAACTAAACACAGCCAAAATTGTTTGGTCTTAATGGGAGCGTATCTTGCAATACATTTGGTCTTTGAAGCTCCGGTCTTTTTTTTTTATTAAGATACATATTTTACCTTGATTTTCTATAGCTATTTTAAAGTAATAAACAATGTATTTCGTACGAAAATTTTTTATATAAAAGTTGCTTTAAAACATTAGATAAATCTTTATTCTAAATTTAAAATAATTAAAACTCAATTAAGTATACATCAATACCTTTTTTTTTGTTTAATGTGTCCGTGGCCTACATGACCATCTCATTTTTTTAAAGAATAACATAACACTGAGATCGTATTGCTGTATTGATCTACTCTCCCTGTTTCAAAATAAATAAAATTTCAGTCTTAAAATAAATAAATGTAATGATACGAGACAATTTTCTTCGTCGCATTACACCAGTCCGGAGGTAGGCTACATTTATTTACGGACGGAGTACCAAATGTCCACCCCTACGGGCACCTACGAGGCTACTCGAACTTTGGGGCCTTTGGCGTAGCCTCCCCCACCCCATGCACACGATGGATCGAAAGAAAGACGGGACAGGGTAAAGACACGGGAATCGCTGTTCGATCTCGCCAAAGCAGAGCTGGCGCCGGGCGGGGCCAGGCAAGGGACCGACCGAACCGATGGATCGATGGATTGACGCGAGGCGCTGGCTGCAGCCGCATGGCAGGCCGGCAGGCGCCTGCGCCTGAGATCATTGACGGGCACGGTGCTCCGGGCCGGCCGCGAGATGCGCCCGCGTGGAAGTAGGAACCAATAAAAAAAAGTATTACTCTCTCTGTCTCATAATATATTAATCTGGTATTAGATTGTTATATTTGGGGACAGAGCGAGCAGTACATATCTAGGGGGCCATCCTCTGCACTGCAGGTCTGCAGCCAACCGGATCACAAGGGCAGAGCAGAACCAGAGAGAGCCTCTCTTCGCATCATCTCTGCATCCTGATGACTGCAACGACTCTGCGAGGCTTTAATTTCACACAGAAACAGGGCGAGAGAGAGAGAGAGAGAGAGAGAGATCGGGGGGACAACGAGGCGAGTGCAGGGGAGGGGAGAGTGGAGACAGGGCGACATGAATCGAAGACGAGAGAAGGTGCGTGGTGGAGCCAGAGCCACACAGAGCCAGGCCAGGCGGCAAGCCGTGCTGAAATCGCGGGGCGCTGGCCCCGTCCGTCCGTCCGCCTGCGCCCCTCTGCCGCCTCGTACAGCTCGGGGGCCCCGGTCCGGCCTTCCGGATTCCACCCCGCCAATAATCCGCGCGGCAGCCGAACCAGCTTGGGCTTCCATCGGTTGTCAGTTTTGCCTTATTAAAAAATAAAAATTAATTTATAAGTAAAACTTTTATAGATTTATTCGTAATGACTTAAAAGTCAACATTAAAAAAAATTACGTTAAAAACATCTCAAAATTAACTTTAAAATCAAGTTCAACAATTCAAATTGCTGTTGGTATGTGGATTCATCCCGTCGTTGGCACGGGTTAGCTGGTAGCAGTGGTGGAGTGGAGTATAGAAGGCGTTGCATTGCACGTACGTGTCGGTGGACGACGTCCTGTCCTGTGTTTGTTGGTTGTGTGCGTGTGTACCGTGGAGAGTTGATTTGATGCGCTCGCTCGTTTCTCCCTTTTCTTTGGATCGGATCCGCAATTCCGCATTGAAACTAAGGTTGGTCATTGCGGTACGGCCATGGTCGATCGGTGAGCACGATTGGTCCTGTCTAGTCCTGCTAGGAATAATTGTTGGCCATTTACGGCTGTTTTGGGCAAAATAAATTTTGGAGGGTTGGATTGATACAGAAAGATTCGTCATTTGGAACAAAGGATTAAGGGCCCCTGTGAATCAAAAGAATTACGAAGAAATTTTATAGGATTAAAATCCTATAGAAAATTTTCCTATGTAGCCATTTGATTCAAATGGCTGAAATTTTTCAAATCCTACAAAATTCCTATTGAATGGTGACGGAGCGTGGGGCTCCTCACCGGGAGACCGCGCAGGCCCCCCTTTGCCGGTTCGGCCGGGGGCGCTAAGTGAGGTTCTTCACCCTCGATCTGTGGAATGTTCGCGAGAGAACAAATGCACAAGACACGGGCGATGTAGACAGGTTCGGGCCGCTGAGAAGCGTAATACCCTACTCCTGTGTTCTGGTGGATCTGTGTGTGAAGGAGTTACAGAGAGCCGGAGAGCAAGAGAGTTCAGGCTCTAGAACCCCTCTTCCTCTTTCTCTCCTCTACGAGCTCAGGTATTCTCAGAGTCGTCTGAGAGTCCCTCCCCCCTTCCTTCGGTGGGCAAGGTCCTCCTTTTATATCTCAAGGGGATACCACATGCACCACTTCTACCTACTCTTCTTTTGGGTGGGGACCCATCCTATCTTGACCAAAACTTGGCTCGCGCCTTCGCCTGGAAGCTAAATCACAGCTTGTCCTTGAGTGAGGCCCAGCGCCGTCACTCGCCTGACACAGGGGATAACCCTGTCATTCCTTCATTAATGGGTGGAGATTTGCAATGGCCGCTGTCCGAATGACCCTCCGATGGGATGGGTCATACCTACCTCCACTCCGCCGGAAGCAGATACAACGTGGGAGCACGGTTGTCTGCCGATGACGTGACCGGCGTCAGACCAGTCACAGACCGGTCATTCTTGTCCACCGCGCGTCAGTTTAGCATGCCGCACGTCTGCCCTTCTCCATACAATGACTTCCTTGCCATGGTTGCGATGAAGCCTGGAATGAATCTGGCCGGGACTGACATACCAACTGCAGGAGTTAGCACGCCGGCTCCGGCTAGGGACGAGTGCCTGGAGGCTCTCATCATTCCGACGGGACGGGGCGAGGCGTGTGACAGGCCGCCTGTTGCCACCTAACCCGCGATCTGACCGGTCTGTGACCGGTCACACACTGCGACCGGTCACGAACCGGATAAGCGCGCGCTGCGCTGCATTAAATGCGGCGTGGCGCGCTCGTCCATCCCGCAATAAATGCGGTTAGGTGAGCCCCGCTGTGCTCACCTAACCCATACACGTGGCGCCAAAATCACAGGGGTCGGGGCGCCCCAGCCCTCGGGGCCGAAACAGGGGCGGCCCGACCCCTCGGGGAGACAGAGGGAGGGGTGGCCACATCATCCTCGGGCCCGACCCCCCCGAGGGGGTCAGGCCACGTGGGTGACCGCGGCTACCCAAGCCTCTAGTCACGATACCCTCGGCCCCATGTCACCGACAAATGGCTTATTGCATACTCCCTCCGTCTTATAAAAAACCAACCTAGTACTGGATGTGACACATTCTAGTACTACAAATCTAGACATACATATGTCTAAATTCATCGTACTAAAATATATCACATCCGATCCTAGATTCATTTTTTAGGGACGGTGGGAGTATAGGTTTTGGAGGAAACTTAGCAAGAGGTCCAACCTCTTAGTAAGACTCCTTTGAGTCTATCTCTTTCATCCGATTCTTATATTTTTCCTGTGGTCCAATCAAACGATCATTTCTGTGTTTTTCCTATGTTTTGTATTCCTCTGTTTTACACTTACGTTCCTGTCAGAATCCTATGTTTTTCTTATCCCTCCGATTTTTCATTCCTACCATTCAAAGGAGCCCTAACTTCCTTAAATTCCTTTCAAATTCTTTAGGATTGCCTTAAATCATCGAAAATTTGGTGGATTCTCAATATGGTATTTCATCTCTTGGAAAAATTTCTTTGTGTCAATCCCTTTCTTTTAAATTATGTGTTTTTCTTCTGCATCATTGAACGGTATTTCTTGCAGTTTTCGTACCTTTTTTTCATCCAAAAGATTTGAGATGATAAAAGGCTAGGTTTTTCCTATCCCTATGTTTTAAAAATCATACGTTCCAAATAATCCCTTAGTCCCATCCGGAAGTAGGAATATTTTTGAAGCATTTTTATAGCTAATTCCTACATAAAGATTATGCAAAATAAATTTTGTTTCGAAGAAGAACATACATACTTCGATTATAGGTATAGCATGCTAGATCAACATTTCTACGCCTCAAATTAGCCAATGGCATACCTAGAAAATAATTATCAAAGGTCTCGAGTACAAATACACTAGCATGTATTTGTTTTGGATGAGCTGGGATTGGTTGGACTCATCCCTATTTTTGAAATGGGATGGTCTCCTTTATCCATTTGTCCTGAGGGATGGGATGATCTTAACTTTTAAAGGATGGAACACATGTCAACACTAGAGAAAAGTCCGATTGAATTGGTTTAGCAGTTTTTGAGGGACAAAACTAATCAGGATCTTAGAATAATATTCTTTCTTAGGGATCATCCCATCTCACCTATCTTCAAACTGAACACCTTAAAAATAAGTTTGATCCAACATGACTCATCATATCCTTTAAACCAAACACATATCTAGTTATCAAGTTGGAGTAGTATTGTACTAATTACTAGAGTATAAGAGCTAGGGGTGGCAACATGGCGGGGCTCATTCGGGTATCCCCGGCCACGGCACCGCAAAGGAAATCGGGTGAAAAACATCACCCATCCCCGCCCCCACAGAGGACCTGGCGGGTGTCCGGGGCCCCACATCACCCGGATAAAGCTAATACTTCATAAAAATATTGCAATACAATAAATAATATTATGATAAAATTTGAATAGCCCCTGGTTATGTGGGTTGCTTGAAGGAAGGAAAGGGATTATGGTTGAGGGGAACTATTTTGAATAGGTTTGTTAGGTCTATATTATTGCAATGAGCTACTTATATAAAAGTTACTCATATCCGGGGCCCCTCCGTGTCACTCGCGGGTTAATTCTGATCCCCGCCCCCATTCCCGGAAGTTGAGAAACCCAACATATGACTTCTCGTTCATTTTTTTGGATTTTGTAACTACAACTTCTTAAATTTTGGATGAAAATCTAAATAGTCTAGAGGAGGGTTTTTTTTTTTTGTTCTAGGACAAGCTTCAACTACCAAAATCTCTCCAAAACATACCCTTAGAGCTTTTATAAAACCGTGGGCTCTCTTATCTATCGTAGAGCTAGAGCTTCAAGATGCCAATATTTGATGTATGGAAGATGTTAATAGGGATGGGAAGAACACCGGTGGCTCGAGAAAGACATAGTTAGTAGAATTTTTTTTCAGAGATAATGAATATTTTGTAAATAAATGAAAGCATTTGGCTTCTGCACAGAGTTCACTCAGTTGAAACACCATGAAGCATGCAAAAGGAAAAAAAAAAAGCAATACGGGGAAACTTCCCTACTGACTTGCCCCGGTGAAGGCTTTCACCTCTATGGGCCTGTTATGTTTAGAGAAAAAAGAGAGTAAAGGATTCGAATCGGTAAAGATTAATTCCTCTAGTGTCATTTGCTTTGGAGGAATGAAATATACTAGAACTAGAGATAAATTTTCTTTCCTACAAGTCATAGAGAAAAAATTATAGGAAATTTTCTATTCAAAAATTCTTTTAAATTTATTTTGTATGCATTTCTGTTCCTATAGATTGAAATTCGTACAAACCAAATAAGCCCTAAATCTCTAGTTGAGAACATGGAATCAAAGGATGGTGGTGGCCTCTCTCTTTTAGCCTCCCCATCCCGCTCACCACCATCACCTTCTTTGCCGCCAGAGCCAAGCCCTTCCATCCGCCGTTCCGGCCATCTCCTTAGCTCTCTGCACCGGCCAACACCTTTCTCGAGTGAGCCAAGCTCAGGAACACATTCAACCGCCGGCGTCACCACCTCCCAACCACCGGAGCACTGGTGCCCCGCTCCTCTTTTCCCTCTGCTCTATATGCGAAGAAAGAAGGAAAAAAGAGAAAATGGGAGGATGGACGAATAAAATGAATCTGACGGGTGGGTCCCATGTGTAAACGTGAGGAAGATGGAAAATATGATGACGATGACATGGTTCTAATTTTGTAAAATTTGAGTGGCACGCTTACGAATAGACGAATTGTAATGACATTTTTCTGAATAGCCACATTTGCAATGGCATGGATCGAATTAACCCTAAGAATTATTCCAAAGGAGACTTTTTTATTTATACAATGTAAATCCTCCAAAAAGAAATTCTCTATTTTCCCTTAGGGCATCACCAATATTTACTACTTCTACCTAATTTGTGAATAAGGGCAAACCTTGCGCCAGTGCATATTAGTTGTTGTAGTAGCTAAAATGGTGAAATAACAAAAGTAGGTTCTAAGGTGATCCCACAGCCACTAGCTATGAGAGAGGGTGAATTTTTATTTATTTATTTGTTCATTATGACAAGGTAATAAGCATATTATCTATGGCCGAGTTTAGTTCCAAAATTTTTCTTTAAACTTTTAACTTTTCTATCAGATCAAAACTTTTCTACACACACAAACTTTCAACTTTCAACCAAACTTCTAATTTTAACATGAACTAAACACACTCTATATAACCGGGCTGTAATAGGTATTTTATTGTTACTCCCGATTGTGGATGCGCGCTTGGTTCTCTCTAGTCAAGTCTCCCACCATCAGATGATCAGACGCGCCAAAACGACGCAGCACGGGCAGCAACCCCCGCCACAAGCCACATTTTGTTCCACCACTCGCCAGCAACGTCCCGCCGCTGCGATGGCGACACCGCTCCAGTCCAGTCTCCCCCTCTCCAGCTGGTGGTGGCCGCATTCACCGACGGACGACGGGAGTACCCCACCGGCGCCGCACCACGGCCACGTGACCTCGCTCGCCGACGACGCATACAGTAGTACTCCTACTCCCGTCGTAGGAGGAGAGTAGCCGTAGCCGTAGATACCTCGACGGTCTACTACACCCTAGAGCCCCTACGACTACTACTAGAGGCTACTAGCCGTAGAAGAGAAAGGCGACGCGTGACGCCCAATCGGAAGCCTCCCCCACCCCATCTATAGGCGGCCAGGCCAGTAGATATAGGGTGCAGCTTTTATCGCGCTTCTGCTGCTGCAGTCTGCAGACGGCGGCCGCAGCAGAAGCTGCCCTCCGCCCCCACAAGAAGTCTCGATCCCCCCCACACTGCTCCCAACGCCAACGCACAGAGGAATTTCGAGCCACTTCAATTCCACGCAGACCACCTCTTTCACTCTTCTCTTCCCTCTCGCTTTCTTTCCTCTTGAAAAAGATAGCGAGAGAGAGAGAGAGAGAACAAGCAGCGGCTATAGCTAGGGGGGAGAGAGACGAAAGGAGGAGAGGCTAGGGGGTAGAGGCTAGTAAGCCTAGTATAGAGGGGTTTCTTTCTTTTTTGCTTGGGAGAGAGATTCTTTTATAGTGGGAGGAGAAAGGGAGGGAGGAGGAGTACTAGGCTCTACTAGCGCCGTAGCTCTACTGGTGATCGAAGTGGTGCGCAGCAGCAGCAGCATCTTCGCGGTATTCTCGCGCTTTTCTCGGAAGCTGGTTTTTAGCCGGTCGGAGGAGAGAGGTGAGCAAGCGTGGCGTCGTCGGCGGGGCGGCGCTTCCAGTCCGACTCCGGCGCGTTCGCGGGCTGGGTCGCGGCGGCCGGCGGGGGTGGCGGCCGAGGGGACGACCTGTCGCTCGGGTTCAATGCTGCAGCCGCGGCGGCTGCGGCGCCGGCGGCCGCGTCGGCGGCATCGCTCTGGGGACCTGTCGCCGCCGCGTCGTCGCGCCAGGCGGCGGCGCTCAACTACGGGTTAGCCGCCGCGGGCGGTGGTGACGTCGGGATGGTGCTCGTCGCCCCCGCCGCGTCGTATCATCACCACAGAGCCGCCGCCGCCGCGGCGGCGGCGGCGGCTGCGGCGGCCGCGGCAGAGCCCGTGTTCCCGCTGCTCGGGACGGGGCAGTGCGCGCTCGACGCTGACACTGCCAAGTCGTCGGGCGCTGCCGCGGCGGCGGGGGTGCCGCCCGGGAGCGCCAGCGCCATCCACTTCTGGCAGTCGCAGCCGACGACGGCCGCCGGAGCTGGTGGTGGCTCCGCCGACAAGAAGCCGCTCCCCATGCTGGACTACGGCGGCATCGGCGGCCCGGGAGGCTCCGGCGCGGCCACGTGCCACGACTGCGGCAACCAGGCGAAGAAGGACTGCGTCCACCACCGGTGCCGGACGTGCTGCAAGAGCCGCGGCTTCGACTGCCCCACCCACGTCAGGAGCACCTGGGTCCCCGCCGCGCGCCGCCGCGAGCGCCAGCAGCTCGCCGGCGCCGCCTCCTCCCCTCCCACTTCCTCCGCCTTCCCCGCCGCGACCACCGCCTCGGCCAAGAAGCCACGCCTCCTCGGCTCCCAGACCACCACCACCACCTCCCGCACCTCCACCTCCAACGCCACCACTCCTCGCAGCTTCGACACCTCCTCCAGCCACCAAGGTAAGTGAGCACACGCCCGCGGCGCATGGCGGCGATGGCGCGCCGCCACACGAACAGAATTCCAGGAAGCCTAACCATTTTTGCCTCGTCGCTCGTGAATTCCTCGCAGTCGCGTCGTTCAGGGACGCCCTGCCGCGCCACGTGCGCGCGCCGGCGGTGTTCCGGTGCGTGCGGGTGACGTCCGTGGACGACGGCGACGACGAGTTCGCGTACCAGGCGGCGGTGACCATCAACGGCCACATGTTCAGGGGGTTCCTGTACGACCAGGGCGCCGACGACGGCCGCGGCGGCATGGCATCCACCAGCAACGACGAGTCCAGCCACGGCGCCGGCGCCGCCGTGCCCAGCATCTCCGACCTGCACCTCGGCAGCGCCTCGGCGGCGGTGCCACCGCACCTGTACAGCGGCGGCAGCGGCGGGCCGCTGATCCTCGGCGGGTTGGGCTACGGCAA
Organism: Oryza sativa Japonica Group; assembly: GCF_034140825.1. Taxonomy (NCBI): domain Eukaryota; kingdom Viridiplantae; phylum Streptophyta; class Magnoliopsida; order Poales; family Poaceae; genus Oryza; species Oryza sativa. The sequence goes on along the minus strand of NC_089039.1, from coordinate 18,795,516 downwards.
CACCATGAACTGAAAAACTAATCGTGCAACAAGATCGAGTAAGCATGAGGTACCCATTGATTACTATAAAATCTCCTGCTTTTCTTTTCATTGAGTAGCTTAGTTTATGGAGTAGTACTGTCATTGCTACTGATAGTGGCAGAATTCTCGTTTCTTGTTAATGTTGCTGTTGCTGCAATGGAGCAAGCTATGTAGTCTTGTTATTAGAAGCTGGGAAATTAAAAAAGGTTCAAGCATTTACAGGTTAATTTGTGCGCTCATTTGCATAAGATATTGCCTTGCCGTGAATATGTGATTACTGGAATATTTATCTTTTGTTACATTGGGAATTGCTTATGAGGTTATGGAAGGGTTTTTTTTAATTAACCATAATGGAGTAGAATCATTTCGAGTTCATGTGTTTATAAAGTTGTTTTGGAGCAATCATTCCGAGTACATTTTGGGATGGCCGATACAATGGAGAATGGAGCGGAAAAGTTTGACTCTTTGATGCTCTCTTATCTATCGTTTCCATGCCATCACTAGACTGTCTTGCGTGTTTTAGCTGCCAAATGCAGGCCTCGTTTACCATATTGAGTTGCTTGCCCCTTTTCCAGTTTTATGTCCAAGAGGTTGGTAGGAACAGGGATGGAAGGCATGGATTCTTTACTTGGCCGTGGTGTGTGCTGTTAAGCATCTTATCCATGCATTGGAACTTGTAGCCAAGAGACGAATGTGCAATGCATGTGCTTGATAAGACCTCTTCTCTTCTCTTTGCACTAAAATAATCTTGATTAGAATTGGCTAATTTTGGTCATGGCATGGAAGCCAATAATCCACTAGCCATGCCTGGTTGCTGCATGTTCTATATAGGGCAATGCTTAAAAGAGACCATGGAACTTGTACTAGCCAAGAGATCAATGTGAAATGCATCCGCTGATAAGACCCATCCGTCTCTTTGTATTTTAATAATCTGATTAGAAAATTACCAACATGATCATGGAGTTGAAGGCAATAATCCATCTATTAGTAGGAGTACCATATTTGGTTGCTTATGCTACGTGAACTTCTCCTAATCTTTTGTTTCCAACCCGGAATATTATTATTCCCCTTCCGGATCCCATCAAAGATGAAAAGATGTGAAAAGAAAGAAAGGAGGTGTTGATGAACAGCCTTCCACTGGTCGCAGAAAGATAGCCATGTGTATTTAATCATTTGTTTTGGGTTGGAGTAATTTTAGTTGCTGTTTTCTACACCTACTCATGTCTTGTCCAATGAGTGAGTTTGGTCGGTTTTGCTTGAGCTACTGTGGCATCAAATCTTTGTGTCAATTATCAGTGCACCTACATGATGATCAGTCTATATATATCTTGTCATCATCAAAGCTGTTGTTATCTTATGTGACTAATCAAAGCGTTTGGTCCATGCCGTCGTTCTGAATACTGCCTAACTTTCGGGAGCACGGACACTGTTCAGGGTGCTTCTTTATTTGATGCAGTGTACTGTAGATTTGGTGTACCTCTTCAACTACGCAACGGTTGCGTTAAGTTCTACTCCTAGCTTGACTAACGGCAAAACTGTTTACTTGTTCAGTTAGGACACCATGCTCATCTTGGTTACTACTACGGGATAATTTGATTATTTCCACTCTTGTGATCTCATAGTTCAGCACTAATATATACAATTGCTATTTATTACGGAGTATATAGCCTGATTAGCCTATATTCCAGTTATTCTCGTATTATTTGAAATGATAGGACAATCAATAATCATAAGTGACAATCATGTTAATTTTCTTGTTGAATGCTATATATTGCGTAGCACCACTGAAATATGCCCATATTTGCTTGCTGTGAAGACAGTTGCACGTACCGTTCAACAACCCAGTGATTTATGTTTCTTGCATATGGTAGAAGGATCTCTTCGAAAAATCAACAGATGCAAGAAACTGCATGCTTTGGCTTGTTTGTGAGGTTTATTTTTGTTCAATAGTTATTTCTCCAATATTCAAAGACCGCCTGATGCTTTGGCTGTTTAAGTGAATTCTTTATTGAAAATCCCTTAATAATGGTTGGATATACATTATTGATAGATATTATTGCTGCTTTGTTATTCTTTGTGTTTTCTGAATTTCCAGTGCAGTATGAATGGTGGTAATTATGGGAGTCTTATCACTGCCTCAAAGGGAATGTTCTAAAATTGAAACTTATGTTTCTGTGCTGCTTACCAGTGATATGCTGTTCAGGATTTTGTTTTCTTTCTGACAGTTGAAACGGTTTACATATGCTATCCTAGGTAATTAGCCCTTTTGTTTACCATGATAGCATGGTTTAATTTGATGTATGCCAGTATGATTACTCAGATTAGTTGCCTAATATGCCTTCCTCATGCTGTTGTGTTTGATGAGAGAAGCTGCTGTTAGTTGGTTAATGCTTTATATCATTTCCCTGAATCATATGCAAGAACCAATCAAGTGAATTTCGTTCTTTTTTGCTCTAACCTGATGAGTAAGCTAAGCTTCTGGTAGATCACATTCTTTATTTTTTACACTGATAGTACTCCCTCTGTCCCCTAATATAAGGGATTTTGACATTTTGTTTGCACTGTTTGACCATTTGTCTTATTGAAAAAATTTTGGAGTTATTTTTTTTTTGACTTTATTATCCAAATTACTTTAAGCACAACTTTTTGTTTTTTATATTTGCACAAATTTGTTGAATAAGACGAGTGATCAAACAGTGCAAGCAAAATGTCAAAATCACTTAAATTATGGGATGGAGGGAGTAGTATATTTACAGAGGAACAGAGATTTCAATGGAACTTCTGTCCCAAATGAATTCAAGGTGCTAGAATACAGCTGTGTTTAGTTCACACCGAAGTTTGGAAGTTTGGTTGAAATTGGTACTATGTGATAAAAAAGTTGTGTGTGTATGAAAGGTTTGACGTGATGGAAAGTTGAAAGTTTGAAAAAAAAACTTTGGAACTAAACAGGGCCGTAGCCTTGACCCTTGTTGAAACTTTGGAACTAAACTTTGGAAGCACGGCTCCCTTGACCCTTGTTGAAAATATTTTCAGTATCATTTCATTTCCTGCATATATTAATTATCATGGCAAGCTCTGATTATTAACCAACCTGGCAAATGAAGTAACTATTTGTAATCACTTCTAGCAGGGGTAGGCTTTTAAGTTCTCTAGACAACCAAAAATGCATGTTGTTTAAATTTGTGCATTTAATTTTTGTTGTCTTTCTTTTTACCACATTGATGGAAAAAAAAACGTCTCATCAGCAAGTACTAACAAGAGATGTAATTCCCATCTCAAAAAACAAACAAACAAGAGATATAACTCCTTTTCATGCTTCTTCAATATTGTTTGGCCAACAGCATCACCCTTCTTAATATTTATTATGAAATTTACAATAAATCATGCTTAAGTTATGCACTGCTTGAATAATCAAGTGGATATTTGCGTCCTGACTTTGATCGGTTTCCAAAAGCATATGCTATCCTCCCATGTGTGTGCCCGGAGGTAAACTGTGCTAATTCAAAATATAAACTTAAATAAATTCTACACCTATTGTGTTATCTAATGTTCAATGCAGATTAGCTCAACTTATCACCTTAAGATTTCTTATTAGTGTGTATGAGAATTAATTGTTACCCTCTGCTTATATCTCTGTTATGCAATGGTCGGTCTTGTTCCGAGGTGCCAGTGCTGTTCAAACCTTTGGGCTTTCCTTGCCCTAATGATAAATATGATTTTGAACAAATAATTGTATGCAATACTTTATATCAAGGTCTTCTTGTAAATTACATGGTTTGAGAAAACAGCTCAGTAGTTCTCTGATGTTAACAGTGCCAAGTCGGTCAGGTGACAATCTCTACTTTTCAAGACATGAATCTATGTTGTTTATATGTGACTGAGTCACCATAAACGGCTTTACGTTCTGTACATCACCATCAGTCCATCACCCTATTCTTCATTTGCAACCTTCACCAATTCATGTTTGCTTAGCTTGCATCCTATTTCAATTTTGGATTTTTCTTGTGATTTGACCGTTCTAATTAATCACTAAAGTAGAACTACCTCTGTCCCAAAATAAGTGTAGCCGTGGATATTCGTGCTCAACGTTTGACCGTTCGACTTATTTAAAAAATTTGTGAAAAATTTAAAAATATTTAGTCACACATAAAGTATTATTCATGTTTTATCATCTAATAATAATAAAAATACTAATCATAAATTTTTTTCAAATAAGACGAACGGTCAAACGTTGAACGTGAATAATGTAAAACTGTACTTATTTTGGGACGGAGGGAGTACTAGTAATTGCTTGCTGATTCAGCTGAAAATGTCTTGTAACTTTCTTCTCGTTTGATCATTGATTCTACCTAACTGATGCAAGATTCGTCATGCATTAGTTAGAAAATGTTGAGTGGGGAACTGTTGTAGCACAGGAAGCTGTCTCATGTTGGACGGCTAGAACTGTTGATTACTACTCCCTCCGTCAAAAAAAAAAAAAAAAAGACAAACCCTAGTTTCCGTGTCCAACATTTGACCGTTCGTCTTATTTGAAAAAAATATGAAAAAAATTAAAAAGATAAGTCATGCATAAAGTATTAATCATGTTTTATCATCTATCAACAATGGAAATACTAATTATAAAAAAATTCATATAAGACGAACAGCTAAACATTGGTACGGGAACCCATGGTTTGTCTTTTTTTAGAACGGAGGGAGTACTTCATTGACTAGGGAAGCCAAGTTGCATAGAACAACCAAGTTTCCAACTGTTTAACACGTTGGAGTTTTTTTTTATTGTTTTCTTATGAAACTCCCAGACGTCAGGTTTTTATACAGAATCTAGCTTTTGGGTCACTACCATTTCGCCCCTCAGATACACCCTCTGTTAAAACTAATCTAACTTCTGTTTGTGTTTCTTAATAAGTAAAGCTTTACTAAATTCAGCTCATTACGTTAAGGTGATACAAGTGTATCGAGAACACTCTCAGTCTCTGTACAACAAAGATACACATAGCCAAATGAACATTCTCAAATTTACATAAATTGGAGTACAAGAAGTATTACTGGCCATTCATTTTAAGAGTACCTCCAACAAGCTCTCTATATGCCCCTCCAAGCATAAAACTTAGCAACTCGGAAAAATCAGTCCTCCAACAGACTGGCCAACCAGATTACCAAGCCATCCGGCTAGCTAATATTGGATAGTCGGTATCCCTGACCCAGCCTCGTCAAGTGTGGGTCCACGCCATCTCTCTCCTCAACCCCCTTGCCATAACTTGCTAGCAACACTTGATATGCAGCTGGCTATCGTCGTTGCCGTCTCAAGGCTATTGCTGGAGGTAGCAAGTTGGCTGCCATACTGTAGGCTTGGCAGTGACGCCCTATAGCTCAACGCCCTGGATTTGGTGGCCCTCCTTTGCTTCCCCTTGGCATCGACGAGCAACAGGCCACCCATCTATGCTATCGCCGACCCTAGCCATGCTCCAGCACCGTCGCACCGTGGGATTGGTGGCAGCGTCCTGCAGCTCGGCACCCTAGATTTGGTGGGCCTCCTCCTCCTCTCCTCAGGCCTCTATGTTGACAAGTAGCATGTTGTCCCTCCTAAGTCGTTGCTTGCGCTAGCTGTGCTCAAGTGCTATCGCACTGCGGGATTGGCGGCCTGGATCTAGTGGCCCTTCTCCGCCTCCCCTCGGTGTCGAAGAGCAGCAGACCGCCCTTCTTGTACCGTCGATTGCCCGAGCATCATTGCCTTGCTGCTCGGCGGTGACGACGCGGTTTGGATCTGGTGGCTGAGGCCATTCCCTATGAGATTGGCAGTGGATCCCTCTCGGTGGAGCAAAGGGACGAGCTCGCCTTCACTATCATGAGCGTCAACAATGGTGGATAGAGTGATTGTTGAAGCATAGAACAAATATGGATAGAAATCTTTTTGGATAGCTTGCCAAATGGGCAAATGGAAAACAAAGATTTGGTAAGGCTGTTGGAGATACTCTAAGACGAGATCTTTATCGATCTATGTCTCTCAGTAACCTGCTCCATATGCTGATACACCACAACAACATAATCTTGCGAACCTGGCTTCTTAATGCTTAATCTAAGTGCACATATTCATAGTCAAATGTTGTTTTTTTTTATTTTTAAAGACGGTATGTGCTAGCATACGAAAGATGTATATGTGCACGCCATCAAACACACACACTATACCTATACACGAGACAAGCCAGATGGTTCCTATTTATAGGTTCCGTTCGAATCCACTAAAAAAAGTGGATAAACTTTTGGATAAAAGTGGTACGCTTTTTAAACTGCTAAACGGTGCGTTTCGTGCGAGAACTTTCTATATGAAAGTTGTTCTAAGATATCAGATTAATCCATTTTCAAGTTTGTAATAATTAAAACTCAATTAATCACATGTTATTACCACCTTATTTTACGTGAAACACCTAATTTTTATCTCATCTTTCAAACACCACCGTAATGCTACTACTTCCTCCGTTTCACAATGTAAGTCATTCTAGCATTTTTCATATTCATATTAATATTAATGGATCTAGATAAATATATAAGTCTAGATTCATTAATATTACTATGAATGTGGGGAATGATAGAATTACTTTACATTGTGAAACGGAGGGAGGACCTACTAAAAGCTGTAGTCCCGTGGTAGTACTACCAGATGGGCTTTAAGGTTACGTGGGGTTGAAAGATGATTGATGATTTTAGTCTTGAAGGCTTGAAGTTGGCTCTAGCTAAGAAAACAAAAGGTGAACCTTTTGGACTAAAGAAACTAACTAGAGTGATAGGCACGCTTTCAATGATTAACTAGGTCAACGCTGGTTTCCTCACACCATACCTTTCGCCACAATTTAAGGTTGGCAATTGCCAATTGGTGGGATGACATGCGAATCAATTGCCAAACCTTTTTCTAGTAGGGTTGTCATCAACTTCAAATATACTCGGGAATGTGAACTTGACTTTGTTTAGAGCTCCATTTAATCACATGAATGAAAAAAAACATACGAATAGAAAAAAAATAAGATTCTGACAGAAATATAAGTGTAAAACAGATGATTGCAAAACACAGAAAAAAACGTAGAAATGACAGTTTAATTAGGCCGCAGGAAAAACACAGGAATCTGAGAAAAGATAAAGACTCAATGGATTTTTTCTATGCGGTTGTATCTTATGTTAAATTTTCTCCAAAACTTGCATGGGAGGAGATATTCCGTAGGAATTTTAAAGGATTTTATAGAATTTATTTCTTTAATTCAAAGGGTTATATAGGAAACATTCATGTATGAGTAAAATCCTCTAAAACTCCAATGAATTTTCTCTGAATAAAAAGGGCCTTAAAGGATTCAAAAGTAAAATAATGAACTTGTAACACTTGAGGCTGCATTTGTTTCAACCTTTTCCCAACCCCTCTACCACGTTTTCCGTGCACACGTTTTTCAAACTTCTAAACAATGCGTTTTTTTAAAAAGTTTCTGTAGAAAAGTTGCTTAAAAAATTAAATTAATCCATTTTTTAAAAAATAGTTAATACTTAATTAATCACGCGCTAATGAACTGCTCCGTTTTCCGTTCAGAGGAGATGGGTTCCCAATCACCCCCAACCGCCAGTAACGAAGGCTGTGTTTGGCAGCTTGTGTTCCTAACTCCTTGCCCTCGTGTTCCGCGCGCACGCTTTACAAACTGCTAAATGGTGCGTTTTTTACAAAATGGTTTCTTTACTAATGTTGCTTTTAAAAAAAGCTAATAAATACTTAATTACTGAGTTCCTAACCTCACTTCCCGAACACAGCTTTAGGATTACTTTGAAATAAATTATTGAATGGATTATCTACTCAATTATAAAGAAAAATTAAATATTTTGATAGATAAAACAAATACTCCATCTGTCCTATAATATAAGAAATTTTGAGTTTTTGCTTGTACTGTTTGACCACTCGTCTTATTCAAAAAAATTTAGAATTTTTTTTTGACTTACTTTATTATCCAAAGTACTTTAAGCACAACTCTAGCTCATTTTGTGAGAGAGCTCTACCCAGCTCCACTCTCAGTTTTGGTGGAGCTGGAACTGTTTGGCTGAGCTCTAGCTTCAGGAGGGGTGGAGCTGAAGCTGGAGGTGTGCCAAACAGACCCTAATACAGTAGAAAGTTTTTTGATAATTTTTTTCAAAGCGTGTAATAAATAATCTGGAGAAAAAAAAACTAAGCATTAGCTCTGTTCTGATTGGACTGCAGAATTGCCACGAGTGTTTAATCAGGGGGTGTTTGGGAGAGAGTTTAGTCCCTCTCTAGGGACTTATTTTTTTGGCCCAAACACCCCCTCAGTACCTATAGGGTGTTTTCGTCAGGTGTGACCTACCGCGACGTAATCACCCACCCACATCGCACTCTTCTTGAAATACAAGTTGCCGTACTTTGCATTTTCCAGGTCAAAAGCAAAGCAGACTTCAAACTGAGCAAACTAGTGTAACTGTTCTAGGAAGACCGAGATGGATAATGTTCCTGCACCATACTTATCCTCTTACACATTCTTGAAAGTTGACACGACAACTAGATAAACGAAGAGAGATTTACATGTAAAAAAGGAAATAAGAACACAAACAAGATGCTCATCAATGGACTTCGGACTTGGACTGTAAGTATGCAACTTAACTAGGAACACCTGATCGTCATGTGAATTCCATGCTTCCCTCTCAAACCATCTCTCTCAATCCTCTCATGACAAACACTACTTTTTGAAAGATTTCATGTAATGGCACAAGCGCGAAGGATCCCAAGCCTCAATTATCGAGTAACATTCCCGTGCAACAAACTTGACTAATATTTCTGCTTTACAATACAATCGAATGATCTAGGAGTATTACCAAAAGCTCACGTTTCAGCTTTACAACACCAAAAATGGACCACCTCACTTGACCAAATAACTACCGTGTTTTACTTGCCAAAAACTAATTCTAGGTTAATTTGTAGGAATTAGCCAATCGTGTCTGCCGCCTAAGAAGAACATGCGTTGATTCACTTGTTTTATTGACCACGGAGATCCTTCGATGGCTTCTAATGTAAACACTATCAGCTGAATTGAGTATCAGCGAGGCAAAACCATTTAATCACCTTTCTTCGTCCCACCCTGGAATGTTTGCAGTGGCTTCATTGACCATTTTCACAAGGGTGGCCTGAAAAGGCAATTCAGATTGGTACACAAGATTAGGAATTAGATGGACTGATCTCAGCTTTGTATTTGCGATACTGCTGAAACTCTCATAATTGTCATTTGCTGTTTCAATTGCCTTAAAAAATAGCAGCAGGTGACAAAATAATGGCACAATTGTCCATTTTACAACTTGAACTTTGAAACCAGACCATAGGTTATTATAATACTTTATAGTGGAACCAAGAATTTCTCCAATACTTGCTGAAGATGCAGCAAGAAGTAGAAGAACTGAATCAATAATCAGACATTATTATGCAGTAAAGTTTGAATCTGTACCCCTAAAGCTCTATAGCTGCATATAACAAGAAATGGAGGGAACACTGCAAGTTAAAACAAATTCAGTTTGCTGTGGAGCAGATGTGCAGGGAACGTATGGTGTAAAAGCTGAAATGGCCAAGAGTCTTTGGAAAGTCTTAAATTAGTGGGTCCTGATTTTCCAGTTGACCAATCCTCTTATGTAATGGCCCAAACAAACTTTTTGATGAGAGAACAAGTGTCTATTGGTTCACCAGTGGCTGTTATTCTCAGCAATATTGATCAAGGGAAGCAATTCTGGTTTGCATCAAGTGTTAGAACCAAAACAGGTTACCAAAAAACAGTAGGTATTACTTGATTGAATGTGTTTATTTGAAGGTCTCCCCGAGGATGAGGCCAGATCATGCCCAATTCGATCCTTGAAAGACCCATCACACTACAGTGGCACCTTGGGAGCAGAAGATCAGGACCAAGGTTGAAAAGTGAATTGTTTTATAGTTCAAGTCAAATAGTGTCTTGTTTTGAATGAAGTCCATGATTGTTTTTCTTAACACCCTAGCAATCAGTCAAAAAGAGAACAAATAACCAAAGTTTAAAAATACAATGATTTACAATTATTTGACAAATAGAAACACACCACAATGACTCAACCATTGGCATGCCCAATTGCAATTGGATTTCCCCATACTACAATATAATGGAAGGGGAGTACTTCTATGATGAGGAATAGCAGGAATGAAGGACAAGACAAATAAATGGTAGCAAGGTTGACCTATCCAGGTACTGAAGTCTACCTATGCCAAAGAGCAACTTCAATCGGTTCGAGTAGCCACCCATTTTCAGGAGAGGCTTATTATAGTATCATATGGAAAATCATATGAACAAAGAAAGCCTATATTAGGAATCCACCATATCAAGGGGAAGGGAGATCAAGGTTGGACTTTGCTTTTCTTATTCATCTTTCTTTGCTTTCAAAATCATGCTCAACAATGTAACTTGCAACACAGTCCTACTGTACCTAACTGGTGCAACATGGATGTTCATTCAACATGCACGCCTGATCCACATCTAAACCTTAGTACAGTTACCATTTTACGTTTTTAAAGTCTCAGATCTGCTTGTTTTCAGTAACTATATACTTACTAGGTGATATGCTCTTGTATTTGATAAGAAATCCATTGTTAGTCACAGAAACAATAATATTATCAGGAAACATAGCATATGAGACATAGGGTTACACTAAATAAACATTAATTATGTTAGAAAGATGCTCCCTCCGTCCCAAAATGTAACAACTTTTAGCACTCAGGATATGTCCAAAAATATAACTACTTCTCTACCAACATTCCCTTTCTAACCAATCACAACCCTCCACCATTCACTTTTCCCACCTACTTCCACTTCTCAACCAATCCCAACCTCTCCCTATTTAATTCTACTTACTTTCTTAATCACTGTGTCCAACTCTAGAGCTTATATTCTGAGACAGAGGTAGTAGTAGATAATATCACTTTTCATTCAGTCAACTCTTTGTGATTGTGGTAGTGTTTGACATAGAACCCACCTAAAGCTAAAAATGCAGGGGATAAATAGGCAGGCTAAAAGTGGGCAATATAATATATGGCAAATTTCAGTGGGACAAAATAGTGTACTCTCAACAAGGTGATTTAGAATTTTGTAAATGTAAAGGTCAATCATGTTTAAGAGAAGTGGCATCAGTCATACTGAAATAATACTAAATATTAAGCACATACCACACTTTCGGGAACTCCTGGAGGAGGTAATGTAAGATTTCTTGGCGGTGGTGAACGAAGATAAGATCTTTTGTCAAACCGCCATTCCCCTATTTTCCCATAAGTTAGCTCACCCTGAGTTTGGACAAGACACAAAAAAGCTCTTTCATGAGAAGCTTATAAAGTTAATTTTGATGACAATGCATAAATAGATTTTACAAAGTAATTGACATAACTGATATGATGACATATACTTAAAGTCAAACAGTAGTCACCTTTAATGTATAATCACACCCATAAGTGTAATGGATGATGAATGTGTTGTCCGATTTCGCGTCCCAAGGAGGCTGCAATTAGTATCAAGCACATCTTATATGATATAAGACATCGTGACGAAGCGTGAGATGATTTATCTAGTGACAGTTTCTAAGCACCTGAATCATAAAATCCTTACGAAGGCTGTAGTGCACACCATGCAATGCACTAGCGACAGCATATGCATACCTATAAACATGAATATGAAAGATCAAATTAATAAGGGGTGTGCATGTTTAAGTCAAGAAGAAATACTGTACACATAATAGTACCGACATTTCCAAGACCCATCCAAAAGCTTTGTCTGTCTCCACATCCTCTTTCATTTTCAACGAAATATTCATCCAAGTTGGAGCAATCTTCTCAAGCTGGGCCTGGAGATGTTTTGAAGGCATCACGAATGCATTGAAACAGTATTGAACTATGGCATTGCACAATGTTCTTAAATGTATGTTTTTTATGCGGAACTGAAAAGAACTAGTTTGGGCAGACAGTGCTATCTTGAGTTCTTGACAGCTCCTATAGCCGGACCTAAGCATCCTATTAATCATGCGTCGAGATGAGAGATACCTTCTTGATAATCACTGGGGAATTACCAATAGGATCAATTTTTGAGACTGGTCCATTTTCTTCAGGAAAGAACTTCCTCAGTATTATTTCATTTTCAGTTGGTTTGATGTAGAAGAAGGGAAACGCAGCAGGTTCGTCGCCATGAGCTAAGTTTGGCAATGGCCTCACAAAGATGTGATCTGGCTCAGCCATAAGTACATAGCTGCAAATGCTTCCATTAGGAAACCGCCGGTACAAGATCATTTAGCATAACAAACTTACAAGAAACAAAATACATCTACTTACTCTTCTTTGATGTTTGATTTCTTCAGCCATTGAACAAATGCCCAAGGCCTGTTTAGGACAATGTAACCCTGCGTAGGAACGTCATATCAGCAAGAGCTCGTTTTAACTTCACGAAATGATTTTGCCATCTAATGGCGTTTGCAAAACATGAACAAACTCGGGGTTCTTACTCGATCCGCGCCTTCGGGGAGGGGATCAACCACCAAGGTAGGTATCTCATCCATCAATCCGTCGGGCTTCCCGGAGTGCAGGATCCGCGTGAAGCCGCCCATGTCGGAGCCAGGCCGATCCCTCATCTCCCTGTACCAGTAGTACATCACCCGCGACTGCCACTGGCTGTAGAGCGCGTCCGTCGCCGTGAGCGCGACGTGGAACCTCTTCGACGGGTCCGAGCCGCCGCCGCCGACGCCGCCGACGCCGCCGAGAATCTTCCGCGGCCCGGCGTCCCGGCTCCGGCCGTGGCCCACCATCGTCAGGAAGTTGTAGGTCGCGAAGAAGCAGCCCACCGAGATGAGGAGGAGCAGAAACGGCGAGGCCTTGCCGGCATTCTTCCTCCCGCTCATCCTAGTGGGGAGGTCCTCGTCGTCGTCGTCGGCGGCGGCGGCGGCGGCGAGGATTAAGGGTTCGGAGGCGTTTGACTCGATCGCGAGCGGGGTCTCCGGATTCGGTGGATCTGAGAGATCGCGGTCGCCCTCACTCGGGTGCAGGAGAGATGGAGGGAAGAAGAAGGAGGCGGTGGGTTACTTCGGGGACGCCGGGGATGGAGGGTGGCGAGCGGCGGGGCAGTCGCCTCGGCGTCCGGTGGGGATTCGCCGGCGATCGACCGCGTTTGGGATGGGGGGAGGCCGTGGAAGCGACGGCGGAGGAGAACTTGTTGCGGTATGGCCGCCGCGACCGGGCGAGAAAAAAAAAAGAGTGTATATAAAAATGGGTTAATTACGATTTACGCGTGGGTGAACAATATCTATCCATTAGCTGCGATTTCATATAGCCACGTCATCAAAAATATGCATATAAGATACTCCCTCCATTCTAAAATATAAACATTTTTATTATAGTAACAAGTTAAACATTTTTAACTTTAACTATTATTAATAGCAAAAAAAATTCAAAAGAATAATCATATAAAATTGATGTTACTTAGATTTATTGTTAAACAAACTACTATAATATGCAACTTTTTTTAGTTAAAACATCTTACTTTTATTGATATTATTGGACCATGTTAGTGTCTAAAAATGCTTATATTTTGGGACAGATGGAGTATTAGCTATTAGATACAATTGGAAGGAACATTTCCTATACACACAAGCTTGCTGCTTGCTTACATACTCTGTGCACAATAATTAGCAAATGTCACGAAAAATTCTATAAAAAATTGAACATTTACTCCTAATAGTATTATACATATCTACAAAGTCTCATATTTAAATTCAGTATATTTTAGCTGTAAAAAAAGGTGAAAAATCTGACAATTTTAAGAGTAAAAATATGTCATAATTTTATCTTTTTTTTTGTTATGGCTAAAATATAATGGATTTGAAAATAAGATTTCATATGTAAGTGTAATATTATTGAAAGTATGTGTCCAATTTATTTTAGAATTTTCTGTGATATTTGCTAGTTATTGTGTACGGAGTGTGCACTAAAAGCTTATTTGCATAAGATATATTCCCACAATTGGAAGGCTACTAATGTGGGGCCCATTCCTCACATTAACTATTGCCGCAATAAAAACAAAATGAATGGTGTTAATTACTCTATATATTATCGATAATATTCCTATATATTAGTTATGATTACAGAAGCCACATCGTAAAAATATCACAACCGTTAGATCATAGTGCCTATTATATATCTGCCATCAGATTCAATTGGAAGGCTAGTATGTAAGGCCCATTCCTCACATTAACCATTGCCACAATAAATACAAAATGAACTGTGTTAATTGTTTTGTACTCCCTCCGTTTTAAAATGTTTGACACCGTTGACTTTTTAGCACATGTTTGACCGTTCGTCTTATTAAAAAAATTTGTAAAATATGTAAAACTATATGTGTACATGAAAGTATATTTAACAATAAATCAAATGATATGAAAAGAATAAATAATTACTTAAATTTTTTGAATAAGACGAATGGTCAAACACGTACTAAAAAGTCAACGGTGTCAAATATTTTGAAACGAAGGGAGTATATTATCTACTATTCCTATGTAAGTAGCCCCTGTGATTACATGGGCCATATCCTAAAAATATCACAACTGTTGAATCGTAGTGCGTATTAGATATCTGCCATCACATACAATTGGAAGGCCACTAATGTTAGGCTCATTCTTCACATTAACCATTGCCGCAATAAAAACACGATGAATGGTGTTAATTGGTATGTATATTATCAAGTAATGACCAGCCTTAAACGAAAATTCTTTTATGCTTATACTTATTAGCTAAAATTTAAATTTTCAACCTTAAATTTGGAGCTAATTTTCGGGTTTTTTCATCGAAGTTTATTTTTCAGCCTTTGCTTTTAGATTGCTAATAACACGTATATAAAATTTTTGTTCACAAATTATTTTTAATTTGTAAATATGTCATTTGGCTTATTCCCCGAATAAGCCAAACGATAGGGCCGGACACCTTTTTAATGCTTAAAGAAACTGTCTAATAAACATTCACCCTAGGACAATTGGTCCCCTTACTCTTCCAATGTTCTGTAACAACAAAAATAACTTCATCACAAAATCCACATTCGTAGCTCCCACTTACACATTGTAGTTTTATCCATGGTTTTGCTTTCGACCCAAAATCTCTCCATGCACTGCTCATATCGACGTCCCAGTGGTGGTAGGTGGATTTCAACACCATCTTCAGTTTCAACAACAATGCCACCTCTTATTGTGATGGTGGTGATGTATTTGTTTGGCCAAAAGTAAGATAGGTGTTTTTCTTTGTTTTCTATTAATCACGTTTTGGTTATTCAGAGTTATTTCATAGTATTCACTGTGGAGATTATGGATACCCCATACCTACACAGCATGTATAGTCCAACTGGGTATGGGGTGTCATGTATAGATAGAATATCTTTAAAAGGACTCGGGTTCAATTCTAAACTTGTATGTCAAGGAAATATCCGAGATCCTAGTCGGTTACGATTGTATTTTATCTGTAACTACCTATTCCGTTAGGAATATGGGCTGTGCTTTGTAATACGGGCCCCTTCCCCTATATTAGGAGAGGTCCGGGTGCCTTTAGGGGCACGATTTTCACCCAGATCATACAATCAATAATATACTCGGCGGATCAATCTCTGGACAGGAGTAGGGTATTACTTCTTGATTAAGAAGGCCTGAACCTGTATAAAATTCATTGTCTTTTAACTCATCCACTTTTCCAGCTTGATAGCCACCCCCTTTTAGTATTGCCAAAATCTTGTTTCGACAGTTGGCGCGCTAGGTAGGGGTAGCGTCAAGTTCTTCGCCGACTAGTGTGATGGGTTTCGTTTCTAGCATCGACGACTTCGTCTTCCCTCCCGGGCAGGCGTTCCGGTTCGGCAGCCTCGACTTCATCACCAACGACTTCGGCAAGATTTCTCTCCTCGACTCGGATTCGAACCAGTCGGGAAGAGGCCAGATCTCCGCCCCGTTCGGTATCCCGAACTCGGCCGAGATCTACCCCAAGATCATCTCCATCGAGTTGGCTTCAAACCACTCGGACGAGATCCAATCTACTCCAACACGACCCGATCAAGATGATGGGGCCTATCCGCCAATCCTGATGAAACTCCCCGATGATTTGGCTGCTGTCTTCACCACAAGGGCATCTTCTCCCCGTAGGTCTAGGCTGGATCCGGCCTCTGCCCCGATCCAGCCTAGCTCTAGGGAAGTCAGCGTCATACTCCAGCCTCTCAGCACGGTTTCGACGGAACAACTGGATGGCTACCTCAGCTCCCCTGGCGTTGACTCACGGCCAACGGAGATCATTGAGTACGACAACTTTGGCTACCGCTACGACTACCGCCACCTCGACGACTTCGACAAAGACTTTGAATATAACTACATGCCTCTCTACTTCGGCATCTTCATGGCTGACAACGAGACGGAAGAACAGCATAAAGCCCGAGAAGCAGAAGAACAACGCGTGCAACAGGAAGCCGAACGACGCCGACTAGAAGAGGAGCACCAAGCACAAGAGCGAGAACGGCTACAGCGTGAGCAACAGGAGCGCGAACGGGCTACAAAAGAGGCTGAGGACTGGCGACAGCATGACTTGGATGTCGGGCGACGAGCACGAGAACTTATCGGGCAGCAAGACGTCGAGGGAACGGTGGTTTTTCGCACCCCTCAACAGAACGCGGTTGCAGCGATCACCCTCCTCGACACCCTCCTCAAGGAAGACGCACTCAATCAAGCCAATCACGTCGTCAACATCTTGAATCAGACCAAGACCATGATCGCCGTCAACATCTTGAACCAGACCAAGACCATGATCGCCGCCTCGGTCCCGGTTAACTCCTCAAGCGTCCGCACGCCGACTGGCAGCCGAGTTCCCCCTCTTCGATCTCAAGATTATCACCAACCAAGCCTCAGCGTCGTCGGCGCGGGATCCAGTCGCAGGAGCAAGGGTCACGATGAGCGATCTATCCACTCGCCTCCCAAACGACATAGGGAGCGTCGAGTTGAACAATCTCGCTCCCCACATCGCAGGCGCCCCGTCGATCTTCGCGATACTATCAACCAGCGCCGCGCGGCAAGAGGCTACGCTCCCCACCATTCACCAGATCGCTACGACGATGACGTGGATGGAGTTGCTGCCTTCACAAGCGACCTGCGTCGAGTGGATTGGCCAGCCGGCTTCAAGCCGACTGGAATCGAGAAGTATGACGGCACCACTAACCCGGAGTCTTGGCTCACCATCTACGGTCTCGCAATTTGCGCAGCAGGAGGAGATAGCAAAGCCATGGCAAACTATTTGCCTGTGGTCCTAGCGGATTCTGCCCGGTCCTGGCTTCACGGGTTACCCTGTGGCACAATCGGATCTTGGGTGGAACTTCGCGACCACTTCATCGCCAACTTCTAGGGTACCTTTGAACGCCCTGGTACACAGTTTGATCTTTACAACGTTGTTCAGAAGTGTGGAGAATCCCTTCGAGATTACATCCGACGCTTTTCCGAGCAACGCAACAAGATCTCTGACATCACCGACGACGTCATCATCGCCGCCTTCACCAAGGGCATTCGCCACGATGACCTAGTCGGCAAGTTCGGGCGCAAGCCTCCCAGGACGGTCAAGCAGATGTTCGAAAAAGCCAATGAGTACGCCAAAGCCGAAGATGCCATTACCGCGTCCAAGCAGTCGGGCACTACTTGGAAGCCGAAGAAAGATATGACTACAGGGGGGAGTGGAAGTACCAATCACAAGGATCGCAAGCGTAAGCCCGAGGAACTTATGGCAACTACTACACCATCCTCCCGACAACGTTCACTCGTCAACACTTTTGACAAGATCATGAACTCCCAATGTCCGCATCATCCAAACTCCAATCACGCGGCCAAAGATTGCTTCGTCTACAAACAGTTCATAGAACAATACGCCAAGAACGCACGCAAGACCTCTGATGGAGATCAAAGCACATGAAAGAAGAAGGATGATGAAGACGATGCCCCGTCTGGTTTTCAAGACCATCGCAAGGAACTCAACCACATCTTTGGCGGACCCCTGGCTTATGAATCCAAGAGAAAGCAAAAGCTAACCGAACTGGAGATCAACGCTGTTCAGCCCGACACGCACCAATATCTTCGGTGGTCAGAGACGATAATTAAGTTTGACCGCTCGGATCATCCTGACAGAGTGGTCCACCCGGGGCGGTATCCCCTGGTACTAGGCCCAGTGGTTCGCAACGTCAAGCTTCGCAGATCCCTCATCGATGGTGGCAGTGCACTCAACATCCTTTTTGCCAAGACTCTAGACGACATGTAGATCCCTCGCACAGAATTAAAGCTGAGTAATGCGCCCTTTCACGGAATCATCCCAGGGCTATCTGCTACACCACTCGGCCAGATCACTCTTCCAGTTACTTTCGGCACTCGGGAGAACTTCCGCACAGAAAACGTTTGCTTCGAAGTTGCTGATTTCGAGACAACGTATCATGCCATACTCGGACGCCCAGCGTTAGCCAAGTTCATGGCTGTCCCGCACTATACCTACATGATGATGAAGATGCCTAGTCCTCGAGGAGTCATATCCCTGCGGAGCGACATCAAGCAAGCCGTCACGTGTGACAAGGAAAGCTGCAAGATGGCCCAGACCCGCGAGATCACGCTCGCCCGAGAAGAAATCCGACTGGCTGCGTCCACAGCAAGCGAAGGAGAAGTGCCTGTGACCAAGATGCCCAAGAGCGGAGAAAGTGACGCTAAGACCAAGAAGATTCCTCTAGATCCCTCTGATCCTACTAAGACTGCTGTAATAGGCGCTGTGTTAGATTGTAAATAGGAAAGCGCACTCATCACCTTTCTTCAAAATAATAAATATATCTTTGCGTGGAAACCATCTGATATGCCTGGTATTCCTAGAGAGGTGATTGAGCACTCTTTACATGTTAAGGAAGACGCTAAACCCATAAAGCAACGACTCCGCTATTTCGCACAGGATAGGAAGGATGCGATCAAGGAGGAATTGACCAAGCTGTTAGCAGTAGGTTTCATCAAGGAAGTCCTTCATCCCGACTGGCTGGCCAACCCAGTTCTGTTTCGGAAGAAGACGGGGCAATGGCGCATGTGTGTCGATTTCACCGACCTCAACAAGTCTTGTCCCAAAGATCCCTTTGGGTTACCTCGCATTGACCAGGTAGTTGACTCAACGGCCGGCTGCGAGCTACTCAGTTTTTTGGATTGCTACTCAGGATATCATCAGATCCGACTAAAGGAATCCGACTGCTTGAAGACTTCATTCATCACGCCCTTCGGGGCCTACTGCTACATCACCATGCCTTTTGGATTAAAGAACGCAGGAACAACTTATCAACGCATGATCCAGAGATGTTTCAACCCAAATTGGCCGCAACGTTGAAGCTTATGTGGATGACGTGGTCGTCAAGATCAAGCAGAAGGATGATTTGATTACGGATCTAGAAGAGACCTTCGCGAGTATCCGTGCTTTCAGGATGAAATTAAACCCTGAAAAGTGCATCTTCGGAGTACCGTCAGGGATGTTGCTTGGATTTATGGTGTCCCATAGAGGCATACAAGCCAACCTGGAGAAAATCAACGCCATCCTCAACATGAAATCGCTGAGCTCCCAGAAAGATGTTAAAAAATTAACTGGCTGCATGGCGGTGCTCAGCCGGTTCGTCTCACGACTCGGCGAGCAGGGGATGCTTTTTTTCAAGTTGCTGAAGAAAACCGACAATTTCCAGTGGGGACCCGAAGCACAAAAAGCCTTTGAAGACTTCAAAAAAACATCTCACTACTCCATCAGTCTTAGCTTCACCACATCCGCAAGAGCCGCTATTGTTATACGTGTCGGCAACTTCCCAGGTTGTAAGCATAGTCCTGGTTGTCGAGCGTGAAGAAGAAGACCATGTTCAAAAAGTCCAACGACTAATCTACTTCTTTAGCGAGGTTTTGGCTGACTCCAAGACAAGATACCCTCAGGTTCAAAAGCTATTATATGGTGTTTTAATTACCATTAGGAAATTATCTCACTAGTTCCAAGGTCACTCGGTTACGGTGGTTACGTCGTTCCCACTCGGGGACATACTTCACAATCGCGAAGCAAACGGGCGGATCGCAAAATGGGCCTTGGAATTGATGTCTTTGGATATATCCTTCAAGCCGCGAACTTCGATCAAGTCCTAAACTTTAGCCGACTTCGTCGCCGAGTGGACTGAGTGCCAAGAAGACATGCCCGTGGAAAAGATGGAGTATTGGACTTGCATTTTGATGTGTCGAAGAGGCTTTCAGGCACTGGAGTGGGGGTTGTCCTAATTTCCCTGACTGGAGAGAGGCTGAGCTACGTATTGTGGATACATTTTTCTGGATCTCACAGCGTGGCAGAATATGAGGCGCTTCTTCATGGATTAAAGATTTCAATCTCCTTGGGAATTCGGCATCTGATAGTTCGTGGAGATTCTCAGTTGGTCGTTAATCAAGTTATGAAAGTGTGGTCCTGCCTTGATGATAACATGACCGCTTACCGACAGGGGGTATGCAAGTTGGAAGACAAATTTGATGGACTTGAGCTCACCCATGTTCTTCGACGCAATAATGAGGCAGCCGACAGACTGGCTAATTTTGGTTCAAAACGAGAAGCAGCTCCTTCCGACGTGTTTGTTGAACATCTCTATGAGCCAACCGTACCAAGGAAAGAAACAATCGAGGCCACGGATACTCAAGACGTAAGCATGATTGAAGCCGACTGGAGAGAGCCCCTTATAAGATTTTTGACAAAACAAGAACTCCCTCAAGATAAAGATGAAGCCGAGCAGATCTCCAGGCGCAGTAGACTTTATGTCATACATGAGACCGAGCTGTACAAGAAAAGTCCATCGGGAATCCTGCAACGCTGTGTGTCTTTGGAGGAGGGAAGACAATTGCTAAAGGATATACATTCAGGCATCTGTGGCAATCACGCTGCCGCACGAACCATCGTTGGCAAGGCTTACCGGCAAGGTTTTTTCTGGTCCACAGCCGTGTCCGACGCTGACAAAATTGTGCGAATATGTGAGGGTTGTCAATTTTTCGCCCGACAAACTCATCTACCGGCTCAGGAGTTGCAAACCATCCCGTTGTCTTGGTCGTTCGCGGTTTGGGGGCTCGACATGGTCGGCCCATTTAAAAAGGTAGTCGGTGGTTATACTCATCTCTTTGTAGCTGTTGACAAGTTTTCCAAGTGGATTGAAGCCAAACCGGTTATCACAATCACGGCAGACAAGGCTAGAGATTTCTTCATCAACATTGTGCACCGGTTTGGGGTATCTAATAGGATCATTACTGATAACGGCACTCAATTCACGGGCAGAGTATTTAAAGATTTCTATGAGGACTTCGGCATCAAAATTTGTTATGCCTCTGTAGCGCACCCCATGAACAATGGACAAGTCGAACGCGCCAATGGCATGGTACTTCAAGGAATAAAAGCGCGAGTTTTCGACCGACTGCATCCCTATGCCAGCAAGTGGTTAGAACAGTTGCCATCCGTACTATGGTCCTTGCGCACCACTCCCAGTCGAGCTACGGGCCAGTCGCCATTTTTCCTAGTCTATGGAGCGGAAGCGATGTTGCCAAGTAACTTCGTAACTTTAGCGAGGAGCGCTACGGAGAAGACCGAGTAGATGATCTCAACCGACTGGAAGAAGTCGGCTCGGTACTTACAAGGGATGCGCCGTTATCACAATCGCAATGTTGATCTCGAGCTTTTTTAGTCGGCGACCTAGTTCTGAGAAAAATTCAAACTACACGGGATCGACACAAGTTATCTCCCTTGTGGGAAGGAACGTTCATAATTTCTAAAGTCACTCGGCCAGGTTCTTACCGACTCAAGCGTGAAGACGGTACTCATATCGACAACTCTTGGAATATTGAACATCTTCGTTGTTTTTATGCTTAGGCATTACTTTTGTATCTTCCTCTTTGACTGTTAACATCAAGTTGTCCATTGAGTTATCAGTCGGGGGCTACTATAATAATAATGGAGTGTGATTTTTATCAATTCAATTTGTTTACTTGATTTATCATTGCCTTGATTGATTTTTTGGCTTAGCCAATGAGGACTGAGAGTTTTTTTAAAAACTTTTGCGGGTTCTAGGCTCAATAAGGTTTGACAAAAACTTAAGAAATCTAGAGCTAAGTTTAAATCATCAAGCACATCATAAATTTATCAGTATTGTACAAATTGTGCCTCCACCATCATCATCATTATCATCAGAATACACAAACAATTAGATTCAGTTCTTTCATCATCAGAATTATCAGACCCAGTCGGCTTAAGATTGTTGTCCTGGAATCTCTCAACCACATCAGCGGTTATCTTGTCAGCGGCCTTTTGCGCATCACTGATAAGGTCAAGGGCGGCCTCTTCACTTGTCCCGTCTGCAAAGCCGTCAACAGCATCAATATCAATTTTCGGGTACAAGGACTTGGTCATTGCCAACGCTAGGTCTGCCCCCATACTCCCAGCTTCTTTGATGTTCTTAAAATATGTATCCGGAGCAGCTCTCAGCTTGTCGAAGATTTCGACAGCATCAAGTGAACTCGGACCGTTGTTATTGAAAAACATGGCCTGGACGAGTGGCGTAGCGGCATTGGCGACTTCATCTCTAGCTCCTTCAAGCTTCTTGATTTTATTAACTAAGACGTCGAATTGGGCCTGGGATTTGATCTTGCGGTCTACATGAATAAGTTTACATCAATGATTAGGCATGAAGATGAGAGTGGTTTTTGAAGTATTAGCTACCAGTACCTTCGACATCTTTCAGAGCCGAGTCCCTCTGTTTTGCCAATTCGGCCTTGTCTTTCTCTAGAGCTTGGATTCGCTTCTCTAGCTCGGATATCTTGGAAGCTTGCACTGTATTGCTTTTCATTGGTCAGATGCACATGGATAGCAACATGAAACAGGTCAGACAGAGACGATGTTTACCTTTTGATGAACCGCTCAGCTCAAAGTTAGAGTCTTGAAGCTCCACGATCCGATCTCTAAGGTCATGTTCAGTTTTCCTAGCAAGCTCTTTGGCTTCACGCAGCTGGTTTCTGGTTGCTTCAAGGGTTCCAAGGTGGGGAACTAGCTTTTCAAGGGTTGCGGTCTTCGCCTCATTCCTGAGATGGATTCTCTGTACCACAAATTTATCTGTATCTAAGCAAAGTGGCTGACAGGATGATTGAAGCCGTGTATAGGGATACTTACATTTACAAGACGAGTAGCTTGGCCGAGTGTCCTTTTCAGCAGACATACTTCCTCATCCTCTTTTTGTTTATTTATTACGATCCCCTGTGGTTGCATTTCGTCATCTCACCACTTGACTAATATGGTTGGGCGAGAATCTTCAGCCGATTGTATCCGGAGGACCTCTTCTTCGTCGCCGATCATCGGGCCTTAGGCATTCATGAATAATGGTGAAACAATTGAAGAAAGTCTGTTGGATCAAAACAGATTTGGAGGATTTGCTTACCTGTTATGATTTCCGGTCGGGGACAAGCAGGTCCTTGCACCCTAACAGGGGAATTAGTTCTAGAGTTGGCGCCAACACTCGTCTTGGGAGGGCTATCAGCCTGGGTCTCTACTTCCGAGATGTCATTATTTTGTTCTGTACCCGACTGATTTCCAGTCGGGGGCTCCTGATTAGCACCAACTCCAGCTTCGGCCGACTGATTTCCAGTCAGGGGCTCGTTGCTGGTCTCTACATTGTCGGTTGCTGGTTGATTGTCACTCGTGCGATTTTCGGCAGTCGGCCCAGTTTCTTTTGAAGGACCCGTCTCCATGTCAGTCGGCTTAGGGCCTTTTCCAGAAGGATCTATGTCAGATGGCTTCCTACAAATTTGAGTTATACTATCAGTGCTATTTCAATAGTGAGTGAGCAGCAATACAAGGAAAATGGTCAAATGATTTGTACCTGGAGGACTTCCTGATTTTCGGCATGGGACGACCGGATGTTTTCTTCTTAAGGTGAGCTTGCCTTGGTTTTCCAGTCACCCCTTTGCTGCCAGCCTTTTCAGCATCGTCGTTTTCATCGTCACTCAGAACCAGTTTCCTCTTGCGGAACACTAAGAGGTGTTGGGTTGAGTGTCAGACCGGATTTTTGGTCCTCCGCCAGCTTGACCAGTTTGCCGACGGGGTGAGCGGTGTTGAGCAATTGGAGGATCTGACTTCATCAAGGCGAATTCCTGGGCATGATGATCCAAGTTTTCAATCAACTTTGGAAAAAATTTTGATAGTAATCGTGTTCTTCACCGAAATTGCAAGAATAAGCTGCTTAGGGGCGGATTAGCGGAAATATACCGGCGTCGCGGTTTGAAACAGCGATAGTGCGATATCGCGTAATGTGCGCACGAAAGCGGTGGCGCTCATCGGTGTCGCGGTCCTAAAGCGCGAGAGCGAGGAGATGTCGCGCTTTCGCAAAGCGATAGCGTGGTCCAGCTGATGCCGCCTGACGCACGCGGAACTCGAAGCGGTCTTGCGCTTCGAGTGCGCGACAGCGCGTGCGGTCTCGCGGTCGGGTTGCGCGAGACCGTAGCGACTGACGCATGTGGGGTCCTCGAGCGGTCTCGCGGTTGCGATCAGCGAGAGCGATCGGTCTCGCGGTACCCGCGCACGAGGGCGCCAGCGGTATCGCTCTTCCAAAGCACGATACCGTTGCTGCGTGGCCCACGGCCCCTAATCCATCTACTAATCCTGGAGCGACAGTGACGGCTTCGGTCTCGCTCTTTGAAAGAGGGAGACCGCGAGCGATATCGCTCTCCCCGCGCGCCAGAGTGATTAGCTAATTACGTTTTGCAAATCGCTAATAGTTCATGTCACCGTTGGTACGTACTCCCTCCATCCCATAAAAAACCAAACTAGTACTAAATTTGTTTTTTCGGGACTGAGAGAGTAAAAAGTATAATTTTTTACCTCCATCCCAAAAAAAGCCAACATAGTACTAGATTCGTTTTTTCAGGACGGAGGGAGTAGAAAGGATTTTTTTTCATATTTTTTTATTATGTGTGCAACATATGTATACGTAAATGAACATGAGAAACATGTTTATATTGAAAATAGGCAAAGATTGTGTACGCGGATACGAGAAGAAAAATAAATATCATGGAATTTGAAAATAATGATATCAGAGAAAGAAACAATATATTACCTATAGAAAAATAGAAATTGAATATATATTTATTAAAAATATATAAACAAGTAGAGAGATCATTTGGGAACAATTTTTACAAAGTTGACAAAGAATAGGAATTTAGAATATGCCATATTCATAGAGAAAACCAACTTTGCATATTCACAGGCTCGATCTTGTGACAAGAACCACGTAGCGAGTTAACGAACTACTCAGTTCTTGCCACAAGACTGGGCCTAAGAATATGCAACACCGAGTTTATGAATTTGCAGGAGTAGGTCATATTCACAAACGGATGTTGGAACTTGAAAAAAATAGTGGGTGTAAGAATGTAGTAAAAAAAAATCACATTTGTATATTCATAGACTCGATCTTGGGACAGGAACCGAATAGTGGGTGAACGAACAACATAGAGCAAGTTCAACAACTACTCAGTTCCTGCCTCAAGATCGGGCCTAAGAATACGCAAGACGAAGTTAGAACCAGCAGAACGTTTATGAAGAGGAGATGTAGTTGTGTGCTAGGTTTTGTTGTTGTTTATAGGGGATGGCAAGAAGCTGCGCAGTTTCAATTATTGGAAAGAGACGACGGTGCGTCTGAATGCTTCACTAATCAATTCAATAGCGTGAGACTGTTTCACTCGTGATGACAATAATTGCAAAGCGACACCGTCACTTTCAGCGGCACATGCTGCATAACTATTTGCTTTATTAATTACAAAGCGACGAAGTCACTTTCGGCGCAGCGCAGCGAAATCTTGAAAGTTTAATTGTGAATGATTTGATGCTCTGGCGCATGTCCCGTGATTGGAAAGAGAGGATGCCATTTTAGGTGCGTATCGTTGCATCTCTGTGAAAAGAAATTAGTGGGCAATTTAAGTCATAGTAGTAAAAAGTTAAAGTAATATGCAATTTTAACCGCACGAGTAACATCGACACTGCACTATTAATTTAGTTTGTGGGACTATTATTTTTGTTAGCTCTCGTACAAAAAATTAATAGTTAACCAAAAATCATATGTGTTAACTGGCTACAAAATAGGGCATATAAATATGAGATATTTATGAACTACGAAACATCATACATAACATGAAGAATAAGCAGTACGAATAAATAATGTTCATTGCAGTACAAATAACATGAAGAATAAGCCAAAATCATAGCAAGGTTCAGATAGGGTTGCCAGTGAACTGAAAGACATAATGTTCACTTCTTTTCGTCATCATCGTCATGGTCAGTCGTAGTCCTAGATGGTCCACCTTGCTTTTTTGTAGTTTTTTTCCTTTGTCCTGCGGCATGTCGAGGGCCTGAGAGGGACAGACGGTTTGGCTCATGGCGCTCACGGTTAGATCTGCGCGGGTCATTGTCGTTTCCTTCCCCAACCTCTGGTTGTGTGGGCTGTGTCACTTGGGGCGCATCATCAGTTTGTGAAGTCCGAAGCTCATTGGGTACCGATGACGACCCTCCACCGAAGCTGGACATGTCGCCGTACGATGCAGTGTAAGGCCTAAACCCTGACATTAGTTCAGGGCGAAATGACCCTACAGAAGCAATGTAGATATCAATGAAATTATCAAAGCTGGAGGAAACAACAATAACACAAAAAAAAAAAATCCAAACCTGTTGACGGTGCTTGCATATATGGAATTTCATGAGGATGCGAGGAATATTGACCAAATAGCCAATCACCTTGTTGCAACAAGTCCATATAACCCTGTACTCCACCACCAAACGACGTGCCTTGCATCCATATAAAGTGTCACGGAGTTATTGTCTTAAGTTGAAGTGGGAGTCATGTATGGCATGAATGTGCCATCGATATATGTGTATGGAGAATGATGGCTGTGCGTACCACCGTAATCCATGGATTGTCCTTGCCATGGGTTGGTGACATATGTAGGTGCATGCAGTGGAACTGACTGAGTAGGCCCTGTTAATATCAGGAAGTAAATAGTCAATAAGATTCATATACATGAAAAATTAATAAATTGAAATAATAAAAAAAATATGAAATTAGATGTAAGGGGAGACTGACCGCCTAACGACGTAAACCCTCTTTGTCTGATAAAATCAGCAGGCATTTGGGGTATGGTAGGGATACCTTGGCTAGTCCCTGTATATGCAATTAATATAAGCAAAAAGTAAAATTACGAGTGGACATATGCATGCCAATATGGTACTGAATGTACACGGACCTGCAAATGGTGCAAATCCTCCTTGCCAGTGTGAGGTTGGCACATCGGGAGCCATTTGAGAAATCATTTGTGGCATTGCATGAGGCATATGAGGCACGGGACAGACCATTCGCGTTCCCTCTGTCATCAATTGGAAAACATCATTTAGTCATTTCACATAAACAATTGGGAAAAAATTAGCATATTGATGAGCTATCCCGTACCAGCAAACGACGCAAACCCACCCTGCCATTGAGAGGTGATGGGCGTAGAACTATGCGGGGGTACCCGTTCCGGTTGTGCTGCGAACGAATAAATTAGTCTTTAATATAAATGGCATTTATTTTAGCATTCTGCAATAACGTATTTTACCTTGAGTTGAACCAAATCCTCCTAGACGTTCCGAAATGTCAGTGATTTCTGGGATAGTCGGAATAGTGGGTGGCTCACGAAACGAAGTTGACCTTACTCCTGCACAACCATCACTGGATCGTCGCGCGGAGGCTGAAGGGCGGGCAGAGGTGGACGGCCGGGAAGAGGTAGAGGGACGCTCCGGCATTGGCTCGATCGTCCTTCTTGATGTTACCGGAGTATAGACGTCCGAGGAATGTCAGCACGATGCGAGCCGCATGATTCGCTTTCCTTTTCTACGCAGGGAGTCGACCGGGGCCATAACTTCCTGGTTGGTACCCGCCATTCCATCTCTGAGCTTCTCCCACAATGTCTTCGCATCCCTTACTAACTCCCTTGCAATGTCGGTCTGCATGGAGCGTAGCAACAATGTTAGAAAGTTGAACCCCATGTATAAGGACACACCGATGCAACGAAATATTTAAATGCTAGTAGTACCGTCAAGTGAGCGGGGGGTGCTAGCTGCATATCATATATTTGATCAATTGTTGGTGGACCTCGCTCGTCGGGGTCCTCGGGTGCAAGTAGCCGGATGCGAGTCTGCGATGAGTACCAGGCCATGTATTGTTCGTAAGTGTTGTGGTCGTATGCCCTGGTCTCCTGGACGGCATCATTCAAGGCCTGTGACCACGCCTCTATCCATGGGGTCATCCTTGAGTGCATAGATCGATGAAACCTGTTGTCAGCTTGCCTCTTTTGCCTGCAACAAAAATACAACAATTAGCTGTTAGTTATATCTGAAAATTTTTACTGCACAGAAATTAGACAGGATTGAAATAACAACATACGTGTTTACATCTGGTGGAAGGTGAAGTCCAATAGGAACTGGGACTTGTTGGTACAGTCCCATATGACGCATTACCCTTTGAACATTATACCCCTCGACGAATATGTCGTACACCAGCATTTTTCGTGTCATCCAGTACGCTTCATCGTGGTAACATAAGATGCTTACTCCATGTGGTGCACGCAAAATAGCCTCTTCGTTCGTGTACGGAGTCCACCGAACTTCGTTTTCCCTAAGGCTTTCGAACGCCTCGGTGAAGTACTCGTACACATTGTGCACCTGGATTCTCGCCCACTGTGGCTGCACGATAAGAGATTGTAGATTTAGTTATGCAATATCATTCAAATGACATAAATATTCCTTTAATGCAAGCATACGTACTGGTCCGTAGCACCAGCGAGTACCGAAGGTAGGACGATCATCAACTGCGTCAGTGTAATCGTCCTTGTGGGCCACGGCCACGCTCATGTATGGACGTCTGAACGAGAAGCGCTCGTACGACCACAACATGACCAAAAGTGGACACCCCGTGAAAATCGCCTCCCTTTGTCCGGTCTTAATACATGCGTCGCAGAATCCATGGTATGTGGCTGCAAGGACGGCTGATCCCCAGCTAAACTATGCAGAAGGCGCTATATTACCTTCAGCAATTTGGCGAGCAAGGGGGATTAGCCTGGCGTCCACAGTGTTCCCGTGCGAGCCGGTGAACATGACCCAACCAAATAGCCAAAGTAGATAAGCCTCAAGGTATAACGTCAGTTGGTACTCCTGGACATCGTCGGGGCATATATCGCACCTAACAAAAAAACAATGTGTTGTCAGATATGTGAATGTGAACGGAATATGCCTTAATTACAAATATTAAATTACCTCAAACTGTGACAACCACTTCAATGTGGGGCCATGAGTTTCTTTTTCAGAGAAAAATATTTTGTCCTCATCGTCGTCTGTATCACCGGTAGCGTACCGTGGCAAAATACAGGCATATCATGATACAATATCATCTCTCCAATCTTCCGGAGGGTCCGGACGTACAATTGCCTGGCCGGCTAGTGGCAGCCCCGTGAGCATGGACACATCCTGCAAAGTTATGGTCATTTCTCCGCACGGTAGATGGAATGTATGTGTCTCTGGCCTCCACCTATCAACCAGTGCCATAAGTAGGGACTTGTCGATATTTTGTCGTCGTTTGCTATGTGCCCCCATTTGTTTTTGTTTAGGTTCTCTAGCATCGTAATGCATCCTTGCCCGCGTCATCTAAACGCAGGTAAGAAGACCTGCAGCTGACAACCTATGAGGAAATTTATTAGTCACATTAGGCAATGCTATAGTACGATATCATGATGTTGCAAACTTTAACCATTTATGCACCTCGGCTTCCATCGTGGATCAATCCCCCACCATCCGGCTGTACGTGGAATCAGGACAACTAGACTAGAGCATGAATTTCCATCAGATATCTTCTTTGCATGATGTCGTGCATCGATCTCTTTGCTAAGCAACGGGTAAGGCCATTCCTCTTCCATATCTGCATGTGCATCATGAAGGGTAAATTAGAAATTTCATCAAGTGCACATACGAAAAAGTATATAATGCATTAAATTAAGGAATAAATTTTTCTCATAGTACAAGTACAAACTCGACACGTATCATTGAAATAAATAGTACAACAGTAGGTTTACAAATGTTACAAACTTGGTAACACCTTACGATAAAATCTTACAACATTACCATAATCAAATAAATATTAAACATACTTATTGACTAACATATTACAAACTTATTGAAATAAATATTACACATACTTATTGACTAACATATTACAAACTTATTGAAATACAATGTCATGCAGCAAACATATCATGACCGAACATAAATAACTGAACAGTGTAGGTTATAACTACTGCAGGTTTCCTTCCTCCCTATCATGAGCACCCCGAGAGCCCCTTCTATTCCTTCTCGCACGTTGTTGCCAAAGGAATCTCTAGTGCGGTGCCCGTACTGAAGACAATCCTCACATCGCCTCACAAGCCCTCCCGCTTTGGATGCATCCATATCATTTCTTAAGCCGTGTTTGTCTTTGTTGATGAAAAAAATCAAACACGCCGGCCTGGGAGATCTGCTTAACTCCTGTGCAGGTCCAAAGATTGGTGAGATGCGGGCGTGCCAGTCAGTTTGATCCTGCAACTGACAAGATATGCAAATAGTAGATCAAAACAGCCGATCGGCTGACAAGGCGATAGAGTAGTTCCAGCCAATAGCCGATAATAGCCAATGCCGATACCAGCCGATAGCGATAGGGTTTAAGCAATCGGCTATACGTCCAATGTAGATTCTAACACTTTAGTAAATAATGATATATAGGCAATCGGCTACTGATAATAAAATATAACAATAATATAGTCTAGTATGAACCAATCGGCTAGCATTGATATGATAGAGTAAGCATTGATCTAAAGGTTAAAGCATACATCGGCTGGAGGCCCGATGTCATGAAATCCACAAGATTAGATTAAACAGTGAAACCTTTGTTGTCATCGGCTAAATCCAACTTATATGTATATGCAATCCTTATGAGCCGATGCAACGTCCAGATAACTCATCGGCTGAAACCCCGATGAAACCCTTATTGGCAATCAAAAAGCAGGCTAGAGATTATGGTTCTAAGCACGACTTAGTAGATCAAACTTAACTGATGCAGCACTAAGTATGAAAGGAAACATAATATCTAGACAATCAAGCTGTTGACTGAGTTTTCAGGGAGGTAGATGTCTAAGCTAATCTAATCTAGCAACGCGATTTAGCCGATACCGGCAGAAACCCTAAAACGAGAAGCAGCCGATAGAGCTAAATTGATATGCTAAGACTAGATTAACAGAGACATATGATAAATAGGTAGGCAAATATATTATCCAAACCAGAGCAATCCAAGAGGTCGAATGTACTGATGCAGCCTTGAACGACGCCGACGTAGATGAGACAATTGCCCGGGCCGACGGAACATTGGACTTATCCCTTCGCCGGAGATCGAAGACGATGCAGCCCCGCGTCGGGTGCCAAGTTCCGCCAGAACGTAAAAAACAAAAGTAGAAAAGGTAAAAGGGTGGCGATGCGCCGAATTGTATTGATCGTAGCGATAGATTACATAGACTCCAGGTGTACATATTTATACCCATGGGTTGATACAAGTCCTTGTCGGACAAGAAAGAAACTAACCTAAAGATAAAAGGAAAATATAAAGTCCTTATCGGACACTAAACACACTTTCCTAAAGATAAAAGGAAACTAACAAACTATTCCTAATTAATAGATAAATTGCCATGCCGCATCCTCTTTAAACTCGGTCACTTAGAGATAAGCTTCCTTTAGTAGATTGATTTCCTTAACCGAATATAGCAGGAATCCGATTATTGGCGACTTGATAACTCCCATCGGCTGATTCCAAGATGCTGCAGCCGATAATGATTCTAAGCAGATGACATCTTTGCCGATTACGAAATTTCACTGTTAACACATGCCCCCCAGTTTTGGAGTATGAGGACTCATGCTCCAAAATTCTCTTCTGTCTGATCTTGTAATCGGCTTTCATGAGCTGATACTGATGTGCTTGCCCCCCGAGCCGAGATTGAATGATCTTGGCATTGACTTCTTCTTCAGACATGTGGATATAAAATTCATGGTCCCACTAGGCGTGCCAATCTGTGTTGACGAAAAAAAATCAAACACACCGGCCTGGGAGATCTGCTTAGCTCCAGTGCAGGTCCGAATATGATGAGATGCGGGCGTGCCAGTCAGTTTGATTCTGCAACTGACAAGATATGCAAATAGTAGATCAAAACAGCCGATTGGCTGACAAGCCGATGGAGTAGTTCCAGCCGATAGCCGATAACAGCCGATGCCGATACCAGCCGATAGCGATAGGGTTTAAGCGATCGGCTATATGTCCAATGTAGATAATGATATAAAGGCAATCGGCTGATGATGATGTAATAAAATAACAATATAATCCAATATAAACCAATCGGCTAGCAATGATATGATAAATAAGCATCGATCCGAAGGTTAAAGCACACATCGGCTGGAGGTCCGATGTCATGAAATCCACAAGATTAGATTAAACAATGAAACCTTTGTTGTCATCGGCTAAATCCAACTTATATGTATATGCAATCCTCATGAGCCGATGCAACGTCCAGATAACTCACCGACTGAAACCCCGATGAAACCCTTATTGGCAATCAATAAGCAGGCTAGAGATTATGGTTCTAAGCACGACTTAGTAGATAAAACTTAACTGATGCAGCACTAAGTATGAAAAGAAACATAATATCTAGACAATCAAGCCGATGACTGATTTTCAGGGTGGTAGATGCCTAAGCTAATCTAATCTAGCAACGCGATTTAGCCGATACCGGTAGAAACCCTAAAACGAGAAGCAGCCGATAGAGCTAAATTGATATGCTAAGACTAGATTAATAGAGACATATGATAAATAGGTAGGCAAATATATCATCCAAACCAGAGCAATCCAAGAGGTCGAATGTACTGATGCAGCCTTGAACATTGGACTTATCCCTTCGCCGGAGATCGAAGACGATGCAGCCCCGCGTCGGGTGCCAAGTTCCGCCGGAACGTAAAAAACAAAAGTAGAAAAGGTAAAAGGGTGGCGATGCGCCGAAATATATTGATCGTAGCGATAGATTACATAGACCCCGGGTATACATATTTATACCCATGGGTTGATACAAGTCCTTGTCAGACAAGAAAGAAACTAACCTAAAGATAAAAGGAAAATATAAAGTCCTTATCGGACACTAAACACACTTTCCTAAAGATAAAAGGAAACTAACAAACTATTCCTAATTAATAGATAAACTGCCATGCCGCATCCTCTTTAAACTCGGTCACTT
Organism: Oryza sativa Japonica Group; assembly: GCF_034140825.1. Lineage (NCBI taxonomy): Eukaryota > Viridiplantae > Streptophyta > Magnoliopsida > Poales > Poaceae > Oryza > Oryza sativa. Next base: position 18,762,036 of record NC_089039.1, on the reverse strand, counting down.
AGAGATAAGCTTCCTTTAGTAGATTGATTTCCTTAACCGAATATAGCAGGAATCCGACTATTGGCGACTTGATAACTCCCATCGGCTGATTCCGAGATGCTGCAGCCGATAATGATTCTAAGCTGATGACGTCTTTGCCGATTACCAAATTTCACTGTTAACAGTCTTCTACCCTTACCAGCCTTCAACAAAACCAAGTCTGGCACATAGATCCTTTTATCACCCCCAGTTTCGACTAAGTGTTGGAGGGACCTCCACCCGAGGATCTCAGCACTCCATGCATTCAGAACTCTATCCTTTAGGTAGAACGTCGACACGTATGATGTTGAATCAAGCTTAATTTTAGCGCACGCGGCCAGGACATGGCTACATGGCTTATGAAGAAGCTTCGGCTTATTGCAAAAGCACGAACATGTGTTATCAGATTCGTGCCCTAGAGTAACTTCATGCGTGATGACCCCATTAGAAGATCCAAAACCCCCCTTAGTGCGACATGTGACTTCCCACCTTCGTCTGACGTTCCCAGTGGTAATGACCGTGTGAAATCTTGCCTTCTCAGTGTCACGCCCAGAAATTCCCGAATAGAATTCCAAGCAGAATGTGCATTAAAACCCCCGTCCAGGACCGGCCGGGGTACACAAACAACAAAGTTGACATACAGATCCACGTCTTACAAACATTATAAAAGTCTTACATAAATGCAGCGGAAAATTAAAAGATAACTGGAGCTAAGCCTTGACTTGGACCGCAGTTGGAACACCACTCCACAGGCATCCTCGACGGCACGGACGAAGCCTATTCCTCGGAGAAGCCGCCATCTGACGCGTACTAAAACTCTGGGGTTTTGGGGAAAATAGAGCAAGACTGAGTACAACCCCCGTACTCAGCGAGTCATATCGGAATAGAGGGTATGATGCAGGATATAATCGAAGGACAGCTTGAGCGGTTCATTTGCATAAAGCGAGCATTTAAAGACGGTAGTTGAAAGCAGTAAAACAGTTGTAATAATTACTCAATATTAACCATCAACTGTCCAACGCTACACCACATTGCGACAGGCCCAACCATCCACCTGAATTAATCAATTCCATTAGACTAGACTAGGGTGAGACTAATCACGGTGAATCTGGTTGACTGCCCATAACCGCGGGCACGGCTATTCGAATAGCTTCACTCTGATCAGAGGTGTACAATTGTACCCACAAGACACAGCCCCATGACACGTTTCCGTGCACCGACATACCACCACGACATACCAAAAAGAGGCCGTGACAGGACCCTTCGCATAACCCCCTCTAGCCAAGCACACCACACCTCAGGTTTCACTCCCGTCCCCAGCGGGCAATGAGCAGTCCCCTCTCGTGCCTAGGTAAATTCGGAAGCGACAGAGGCCGTCGTAGGGCCCGCCCCGCTCCATCATGCCCACCCTTGCCTGAATGCGTCAACTAGAGGAAAGCTACACTACAAGCCCAGCCGTTGCCCACGCTGGCTTGTGGTAAGTACGAGGAATTTTTCCAGGGTTTCCCGCGAACCGGTCCTTAAGTGCCATGGGCGCGACCATCAAAACCATGCACCCACAGCCCACCATAAGGTATATTTTAATTGACTAACACCAGGACGGTGGCTTTAATCCAACACCAACACTAGAACCTGAAGTCTATGAATTAATGTGATTTCCCCCACGGTGTGCTAGTTAAACTAAGCATGGCTAAGCAATCCCTAGTCCAATCTCTAGTCATGTTATATCCCAAGCTAACAAAGGAGCATGGTACAAAAGTAGTATGGCTGTAACAGCAGGTAAACATCTCATAGTATTATTATAAAACAATGCAGTATTTAAAGGAAAATGGTAGAGCATTTGCAATATAGGATCAACATGTTCAAGTGACAAGCATGACTTGCCTTGCTCTGCTGCTGGGGGAACCTCGGCAACTATTTCAAAGTACACCGGAGCGTCGGGAGAGCCGGAATCTAAGCGACATACAAAAGCAAACAATACAAACAAGCTATAAGACTACTGAAACAGAGAACAAAACCATTTTTAATGGATTCTATGCATTTTTCTTGATTTACTGAGACTTGAATGGGCTTAAATGAAGCTCGGATGAATTAGATATGAATTTTAGAAGATTCGCTGTGTTTTTACTATAACCAGAAAAATCCTTAATTGATTTATTCCGCAATAATTAAAATCCACGGTGGACCGGGTCCACGGACCGGGGAGGAGCGGCGCACCACGTGGTGCACACGTGGCGCCGATGCGGCGCACACATGGCGGCCACGTGGCAGCCACGCGGGCGGCGGGGTTGGACGGCCCCGATCTACCCGAGGGTAGATCGAATGGCGGCGGAAGCGCGTGGCCGGCGCGCACGGGCGGCTCAAACCGGCCTGGCGGCCATGGCGCACGGCAGCGCGGCTCGACGTAGCGGTGGCGCAAGGCGGCGACCGGCCGGCGGCGGAGGGTGGCGGCGTCGCGGCGACGCGGACGGCGACAGCGGTGGCTAAGCGGCTAGGCGGCAGCGTGGCGGCTAAGCGGCGAGAGAGAGAGAGAGAGAGAGAGAGAGAGAGAGGAAGAGGAGGAGGGGCCTCACCAACGATGATTGACGACGGTGAGCGACGGAGGGCGATGGCGACGGCGGGACGAGCTTCGGAACCACCTAGCGAACACGAAGAAAGGGGTTAGAGAGAGAGGAAGATGGAAGAGGGCGAGGACGCCAGCTGAAGGCGGCGGCCATGGCGGAGCTCACCGGCGCGCGGTGCGAACGGGGTTCCCGTGGCGGAAAGCGGCGGCGGAGAGGCGGACGGCGTGGCCCTCGGGCTTGCGAACCCGACAGCAGCTCGGCGCGGCTCGGCGCGGCGGCTAGCGGCTACCGGAGCGGCGGCGGTGGCGGCGGAGAGGAGGGCGACGACGCTAGGGCGATAGAGGTCACGGGAGAGCTCGGCGAAATGGAGAAAAAGAGAGAGGGGAGAGCGGGGATGCTTAAATAGGGGAAAGAGGGCTCGGACGTGGCCAGGAGCGGCCCGATTTCACCGGAGTAGTGGGAAGGGGGAGAGAGGGCGTGGCCGGCGGGATTCAAAATTGAATATCGGCCGTTTCGGCGCGGGCGCGGGCGGGAGAGAGAGAGGGAGTGGGCACGGGGTCGCGGGGAAAGCAGGCGCGGGCGGCGACGTGGGCAACGTGGCCCGGGAGGCGCAGGCGCGATTTGGCGGCGGCGGTTGCGGGATGCACGGCGGCGGCCCATTCGAAAAAGAAAAAGGGGAAAAAGAAAAAGAAAAAGAAGGAAATGAATTTTCCTGGGATTAAATATTGCTCCGAATTTTTTATTCATAATAATTAATAATGCAGAAATTAAATATATAATAAAGCAAAGTCAATTTTTACGAAAATAGGAAGGACGCTATTGCATAGGGCGTCCAGGTGTGGACGCTGTTGTAGACAATGTCCAGATGGGGACGCTTCTTACAAGGGCGTCCATAATGCTGCAGTTGAAGACCCCAAAGAGCCGTCCAATTCACCGGACTAAGATTGGACTTTGGATCCAATCACACAATGGTCGAACTCTGCCTCGTTACTCCTATGCAGACTATTGTCTCTCGTTGATTGCTTGCTTGCCGAGCAGGCACCGCTCTCTACCTGATCTGCCAGACAGGGTCGCCATCCCCCGGCCCTCCTTCAATGCTTCCACTATTCCACATGACGGACACTCTACTCGGGGTCATATGTGAACAGCCACCACTTTTATTTTGAGATATTTGATTAGTTTGGTTTTTGTTCTGGTCCATTGTTTACTACGCATCGAGCTCTCTGCTGACTGAATCTTGAGAAGCGGTCGCCAGATGAACTGCATGCGATGTCTTCGATCGATGCTTTTTTTTTCCTTTTGCAACAGGCCAGAGATTGGAAGTCATCGGGCGACAGATGATCTGATAGAAGGAGGATGTTTGCGTCGTACCCTTCGTAATTTTGCATTCTTTCTAAACTTTCTATTGCAGAACATATACACCTGAATACCAAGATCTATGAATTGAGCATACTTGCTCGGCCAGCCACCTGGAGTGAGGCGATGCCTGGACTTGCTGGTAGGAACCAAGAGGGGCGGACAGACGACGCAGCACAAGCCGGCACGAGTGGGTTTTTGTTCCAGCATGACTCAACCAGAACGTGGATAGCGGCTGCGACCTCCCGGCGTGAAGGCAGAAAGCGGCGGCGTCCTCTCCGGATTCGAGAGCCTTCGAGGTGAGTTGAGGTGAACTGCAACGGCAGATTCCTGACGTTGTGGAGGTGGAAGCCGGAAGGCGGCTATTGCAGTCTCCCGGAGTCGAGGTGAACGGCGGGCATGGCAACACCTTGCCCGAGCCCTGCACCAACATTGGGCCCGAGAAGAGGAGAGTCGACGATGGCGCCTCTCCGCATGGCGGCATGGGCGCCCCAAACTGAGCCTGGACGTGCTTCGGTACAGCGTCCACCTCTGAACACTTCTTAGAACAGCGTCCAAATCTGGACGCCCTTTGAAACAACGTCCATCCTATTTTTACAAATTCAATTTAAGATTTACCACTTATTTAATTCAAGACTTATTAATTACTATAAATAAAAAATTTGGAATATTGCTTGTGCTCATTTTTAATTGGTTAAAATTATTTCTAAAGCTTTGAAAATTCCACTAAAAATCTTGTTAGCATATTTCGACATGTAGAACTCAAGAAAAATTCCACATGCCAATTTCGATTATTATTTGCATTAATTTATTAGGGTTTCACTCTTGCTTTCACACCGGTATTTTCTCGAGGTGATTTATAAATTCAATTTAGGCTTGGGAAAAGAACTTCAGGGTGTGACACTCAGCCTTCTCTTGGAGGTACTCTGCCATCTTTTTGCAGAAAGGTGTTTGTGTGTTAGACATTTGTTGCAACGCTATGGCCCGCCTCGTCCTCATCCACATCGTTGTCCTGTGCATAATGCCTTCTACAATAGCAGTTAGAGGTAAAGGCCTTAATTTGCGAAGAACCGCATTGTACGCCTCTGCAAGATTAGTGGTCATTATGCCATGCCTAGCCCCATTAGTGTCATGCAAGAGTGCCCACTTATCATTCGGCTTGCACTCAATCCAATGGGTAAAGCATTTGATATTCTTTGATGACCTACGCTTCTTTCCATTTGATGGAATAAGATCATCCATTGGTTCCAGGGCCTGGGGGACATGTACATCCTGCGGGTTGTTGTTGGTCTGCTTTGACCGGATATGTGTCCTTGTCCCCTCGTCAAGTTGTTTTCAAAGCTCATCGAACTTTGTAGACTGATTTTCCTTGCACAACCGCTTGAACATGTTCATCAGCCGCCGGCTGTTGAATTGTTTGAAAAAATTGGCCCCCATGTGCCGCATGCACCAACGGCTATGCATGTCAGGCCAGTAGTATGCACCATCACCATCCTCCTGGAGCTCTTTGATTGCCTTCAACAGACCGGCATTCCAGTCATGGATGATACATATCGATGTGTGTTTTTGCACCACTCCCCACTTAAGATGTTGCAAGAACCACAACCAGCTTTCGTAGTTCTCGCTTTCAACAAAAGCAAAAGCTACCGGAATTATCTGGATGTTCGCATCCGCACCAATGGCTGTTAATATCTGGCCTCGGTACTTCCCAGATAGGAAAGTACCGTCGACACACAGCACCGGCCTCGAGCACTTGAACACATGAATGCATGCTCCGAATGCAAAGAATGCCCGTTGCATCACAAGATAATTTGGAGGACGAATTGACTCCCAATCCTGCACAGCAACATAGGTCCCAGGGTTCCTGCTCTTTAGAATGTTTAGCATCTGTGGCAATGTGTCATATGCTTCCTCAAATGTCCCATATCTTTTCTCCATGGCCTTCTGCTTCGCCCTCCAAGCCTTGTGGTAACTAATTGTGTATTGTTCACCTTTCTCCACCAGTTTTATTATGTGCCGCACAGGCAGGTCATCACCTTCAATAATTTCCTTGTAGTACTTGTTCGCGACGTACGCCGCGGTCAAGTTGCGGTGCGACTCCCTAGTATTCCGAATCAGACAGGAGTGTTCCTGCAATTTGGACACAATCCAGTAAGACTCGTACTTTGGCACGTGACCATGACGACCGTGTACTCAGTCTTGTTAGACTTCACAACCCTGAACTGCCTTTGCATCTAGAATGACCATGACTTCACTGCGTCTTGCAACCCAATTTTGTCACGGAACATTGCACCCAGATTGATTTGGCCATCCCCGTAGAACCATATTGAATCATGACAAGAGTTTTCTGCAATATAACCAGGGTCTTCAAGGTTCCACGAAGCAGGCATAGGTACTTCCTCAACTTCTTGTTCATCTTCGTCATCATTCTCTTCAGCAGCGAGGTTTTCCTCATCTTCGACTGCATGTCGGTCCACCCTCTCAATTTCTTCAACTATAGCAGGTATGTCCTCCCCTTCATCGGCTTCACCAGTTGGATGGCGGTTGACCACTTCATCTCCTTGTATGGATAGATTTTGAATGTCAGGACCAACATCGCCACCATGATGGGGAGCTACAACTTCATCTTCTTCGTGTGAACTAGACCCATCTCCTCACGATTGTTGGATTGCCCCGCTGCGCTCTCCGTGGGGACTCTTCCTTGACATGCTTGCACCAGCATGACATATTCATATCCCCGTCTCCTACAGCCAGCGAGCCAATCCTGCCAGGCCTTACTCCGTGTCACATTTTTTAACTCCCATTTTATGTTGTTGGCCGATCGGCTCCACATAACCCTCACGTTAACACTATATATACCCGGATCTAAAGAAAATGTGCTAGTTAACCAGTACCAAACTTCGGGCATGGTAAGTGTGTCAGGATTTGGATGGTATAGTGTGCATTGCCTAAAGTTGCTCAGATCGACACCACTTTCATTTTCCATAATTTCACCTTCACCGAAATACACTCTAAATACCGACATTCCTGCCATTGTAGAAAACACAGACTACTCCGTATGGAAGTCTTACAGAACAAACGTGTCCTATTCACGACCAAAATTACTTTACACGCATACTGTTTTTTTGAATAAATATTCTTTATCAATAACTACTTACTTATATTTCCACTGTATTTAACCAAAAATCATGTACTTGTAATAAAAAATTATAAATAAATAATTACGTAAACATAAATTATTTACTTACGAATACATGACAATGCAATTCATTATTTATAATTGTACTACAACTTTGACATAAAAAATAAACACATGACAATAATATTAATACAAATTAATTAATTAAAACACGTAATTAAACATAACTATGGCAATTAATTTAAATAAAAGAGTATGTAATACTTAAAACAACACAACCATACCATATCGTACATAAATATGAAGTCTTTAATATTTACCTACGTTTATCAGATCCCGCCTACTCCTTTATAACCAGCTTGCTCGTATAACAATTGCTGCCTCAAAGTTTAGTTCACTGCATAATCCATATGTTTAACTAACAAATTAATTATACAATCAATTAAGTTTAATACAGCAAATGACTACTTGCACCGAAGAAACATTGACGAAAGCTAAGTTAAAAATCATTTTGGTTAGCTCTTTCTATTCTTTATCTAGGACAACGACACTCATTTAGCCGCATCATGTTCTTTGCTACAGACTGTTTGTACATACTTAGATATGACCTCTGAAACAATACTAATATTGCAAATTTGGATGAGTACATTTAATATATTAGAACTTTAACTATAAATTATATAAATTATCTAACGGACCGTAACTTTACTTAAATACAAAATATTTGTAACTATCAGTTAGTACAAAATTATCTATAAATTAATCATAACATGATAAATTAATAGAACTAAGTTCAACTTCACTTCATTAATTACATAATCAAATTAATCATAACTACCAATTTATTATAGTTTAAAACTAGTTGCCATGACATAAATTTATTTAACTGCACTTTAGTTACAATACCAAATAAATTACAAACTGTCTATTAATTACAAATTGTCTTCCATTATAGTACCATACCTTGTCTTGCCTTCTTCTTTTCAACCAATTTGCTCATATAAAAGTCCCAATTTCAAAGTTCTTCGTACTACTGCATTTCTTTGTTCATTCATAACTACCTACAATGTTAAGCATGTGTTTAAGCACACCATATATTTCCCGCTACTTAACGAATATTTATACCTTTTCCATTTCTTACTAAATAAATAACTACATGAACTACTAATTAATTGTAACTTAAAATTACTACAAATTAATTACAACTTTAATTTAATTTTTCTACCACATTTAATAATTATCAATACTATTAATATCAATATCAATAACTACAAATATAACTATTGATATTTCAGTTTTTTTCATTTGTTACATATAATATTGGCCGTATATATAAAATTAAACATCACATGAACTACTAATTAATTTTGTCACATAATTACTACTACGTACCAATTAATTGTAACTTATATTATACTTTTGTACCTTATAAATTAATTATGTCTACCTATTTTTTAACCCGAATCGACTCTATTAACTTTCTACATTTGTATTTTTACATACGACCTAACAAAATATAATGTAGTACTAACTAATACATAACTAAATTTTTCACTAACATAATTAAAAACAAATATTAACTACGTGAACTAAAATTTTCTAAATCCTCATCGTATGAATTTGTCCTAATAGAAAACTAATCAACTTACGTGTCTTTTTTTCCTTCTCTCCACTGCCTGCACTGCCTCCTCTCTTCTCTTCTCTTGCTCTGCCTCTCCTCCTCAGTTCATTCCCTTCTGTCTTCCTCTGTGAGGACCATCTCCTCTCCTCTCAATTTAACCCGTGAGCGCATTGGATTCGATCGATACAACGCTTACAAATGGCCGGCATGATGTGACTAAAATAGTAAACTGATAAGAGTGCACTGAGCTCCTCCACCTCTCCCTAAAAAGCTACGCGCATGTGGTGTCGGAAAAGCACAAAAAAAAACCCGTGCAAAAAGCACAAAAAGCAAAAAAGAAACAGGGATGGGAAATAAAGGTATCGGTGGACGCTCTCGCGCATGTGGAGCGCGATAGCGAGGGAGGTCTCGCGCGCACATACTGCGAGACCGAGCCCACTGCCGCTCCCTCTCTACAGTCGCTCTCGCGCACGCCTAAAGCGAAACCGCGACCGGTCTCGCGCTCCCAAAGCGCGACGCCGCGGGCCCACCAGGCTTTCTCTCTCTCGCGCATGCCGCGTCATCGGTCTCGCGCGCGCAAAGCGTGATGCCGCGTGCCCACGTCTCCCCCGTCGCGTCATAACCGGTCTCGCGATTTCATATTACGATACCGACGTCGGTCTCATGCAACAAAAGTGCGAGAGCGCTGGCTCCGCCCGAGGTAGTCGCATTGATTTCTCCACGTGGTGCTCTCGCGCGTGGGAAAAGCGATACCGCTGCGGTCTTGCGTCTCGTTTGCGCGAGAGCGCCAGCTCAACTTCGGTATCGCTCTTTCGGATAGCGATTTCACCACGCTATCGCACTTTCCAGGAGCGAACATCGGTATCGCTCTTCCAGATGGTTTATTTCTGCAAATCGTTTGCTATCCGGCATATTTTTGCACAATCAATCAAAAAACAGTTTAATTTCAAATTTTTTTCTCAACTTTGTAGATGATAAAAGCGTGCTTTTGAGAAAGGTTGAGATATTAAATACATACCGGTGGAGGGGGGTTGAAAGCATTGTACGGCACCACTGGCAGCAAGTGCGAGTAGCTGACTACGATTGCATTTGAGAAGATTTTATACATTCTCTCCTTCATAACTTTGAATTCAAGAGATTCAGGATCTTCACGGTTAGGGTCATGCTTGCCGTCGAATTCAAAGGCCGTGCGAGATCTTTCCTTGATTGGGGCCAGCCGGCTCTTGATAAAATGCTGGGTGATCTGTTCCCCTTGCAGACCCTGCTCCTTCAGCTTCAGTATACGATCCATCAGGGCAAGCGCTTGAGCAGCTTCATCTCCCATTGGAAGTGAGTTCCAAGTATCTTGATACACTGGAGGAAGGCAGGAGTACTCGGGAAGAGCTGGTTCGGGATTTTGTACTGGGGTTTGAGGAAGAAGATGCGACAGAACAGGGCAAAATGCGGTCTTATACCCAGGAAAGCCTCGCAAGCATGAATAAAATTGGCAATGTGGACTATGGAGTTGAGGTTTAGGTGATGCAAACTGATCCCGTAAAAATCCAAAATTTCCCGGAAGAATCTTGAGGTTGGAAGAGAAAATCCGCCATAGAAGAAATGAGAAAATACCACGACTTCACGTGTGTCAGGGGTTGGAAATGCTTCGCCGCACGCCGGACGACGCCCGATGATTTCCTTCGCCGGAAGAACACCGTGTGCTACCATTTCCTTCAAGCTCTCCTCCGTGACGTCGGAGGGCGCCCATTGACTCTCGAAGCTTTCTCTCTCCTCCACCATGGATGCGAATTGGATGATGCGATTTGCTTTCGAAATGGCTGGGAATGGATGGGGGATCAATGCGGTGGATGCGCGGAAGATTTCTGTGGAGTTTTGGAGGACGGATTTGAGCGAATCGGTGAACCCTAGTTTCGCCGGTGCGGTTTTGCACTGTAGCGGGGAATGGGGAAAGTGGCGAGAGTCTCGGTGGGGAAGACGAAGCGGTGTTTGGTTTTTGGTATTATTAGGGTATCGGGAGTACTAATGGGCCTAGGCCCGGAACAGTACTTCAGCCCATTTCTTTCTATCAGCGTGGCTAAGTTGTGATCCTTAGGGACTTAGGCTTTTTGCTTCGGTAATACTTGCTCGCAACATTGTAGCCCAATGCTGCTAAAATCCTTTTTGACGCAGTTAGATAATTCCTTGGAATTATCATGATGCAAATAAAAAGGTGCCCGACAGAAAGGTGTTATACTTCTTTTGTAAGCCTTTTTAGGCTGCAAAGGCTGTTTGGGTTTTGTTGAGATGATTGGTTTTTGAATAGTCATTCTCTCGGCATGTTATATGCTTATTTTGATTATGGCGTGAGTCATAGCCTAGGCTATTTCGACTCATCAATTGTCATGATATCATATTTATACCACATATGATGGATCTTTGAGAGTTTTTACTCGGATTTTTGTCATATGTGTTGATTTATGGACCTTTGGAGTATTTTTTACTCGGGCCTCTTTATATCTCCATTTTTGGTATATTAAAGCTAAAGCAGTCGGGTGGATGTTTTATTAAATGTCACATGTGCTCGGCTGTGTTATTCTTTGGAACATTTGGTTGTAAAACCACTCGGTTGGATGTTATTCGAACCTTGACTATATGTTTAGTTTTTAACTAATCACATAGTCGGGGCTACACCTAATTAGGTGCATCTAGTCGATGCACCCGATTTTTTTCTATTTTCAGACCTTCACAGTATTTGATTTTGATACTCGGAGATCAGGGCAGAAGAAGTCGGAGTACTCAGATTTTCGTTTTGGATTATAAGAGAAGACTATTTCGTCGACTGGAAAGGTCTCAGGGGCTACTGTGGAGATTATGGATACCCCATACCTACACGGCATGTATAGTCCGACTGGGTATGGGGTGTCATGTATAGATAGAATATCTTTAAAAGGACTCGGGTTCAATTCTAAACTTGTATGTCAAGGAAATACCCGAGATCGTAGTCGGTTACGATTGTATTTTATCTGTAACTACCTATTTCGTTAGGAATATGGGCTGTGCTTTGTAATACGGACCCCTTCCCCTATATAAGGAGAGGTCCGGGTGCCTTTAGGGGCACGATTTTCACCCAGATCATACAATCAATAATATACTCGGCGGATCAATCCCTGGACAGGAGTAGGGTATTACTTCTTGATTAAGAAGGCCTGAACCTGTATAAAATTCCTTGTCTCTTAACCCATCCACTTTTCCAGCTTGATAGCCACCCCCTTTTAGTATTGCCAAAATCTTGTTTCGACATTCACCTTGATGTAATTGCAGTATATTCGTCATAGTATTTGGTTATATCACTAATATATTTTTTCTAATAATATGCTCCCATCTGGTCTATAATTTTTTTGTGCACTCATTTTTATTTCTGGTCTTTTTCTTTGTGAATTATGAGACCCACTGTACATTCGATTGCTTTTTAAGTTGTGTTATACTCCTCTGTAAAAAAAAACAGTTCTGGGGATGTATTTGGTCAATGTGTATGTACAGATACATCCCTTGGATTGGACCTTTTTTTCGAAGGTGGGAGTATAACTTTAGTTGATTCGTCCTTCATTTTGTAGATTTATTAATATTTTGTTTTGATTATCCATCTTCGTTGACAAGGTAATTAAGATGAAACTAGCCATACACTTTTCATCTCCAATTGATTCATTCATTACTTGGTACTATGATGTCTATATTTCTCCCTAAAACATTTTTTCTAATTTGAAAGCAATACTAGAATTGGGATAAGTTATATCGATGACATTATTATCTTTCGACTGTTCTGACTAATTATGCATCAACATTACTTTATCATAGTTTATCACTTGGTTCACTTCACACATATATCTTATAAATCCGTCATATTTCTTTACCTTTTTTATCACCTCAAATTTCATCCAAAAGTTGCTTCTTCAAATTCCTGCAGCAACGCACGGGGTATCATCTAGTTTATACTAGCTAGTTACCTGTGCATTACAACGGGTTATCCTATCTTACTATAAAGTTATCCTCCACTAACTCCTTAAGCTTGACATGCAAAAATGCCACATCATCATCCACTAACAAGATGCCACATCATCATCCACTAATCCATAAATTAACAAGATACCACATCATCATCCACTAATCCACAAATTAACAAGATGCCACATCATCATCCACTAACAATCATCACATTTAAACATCATGCAAACATGCTATATCTTTATAGTTATTATAATTTAAAAGCTTTTCAAATACAAACATGTTAAATTATCATCCAACATAATTCACATAATGTTTCAATGTATATCTTTATTATATTTTATGATATCCTATATACTTATATAGTTCATCCTCACTTAGTTAGTGCTTAAATGATTAATCTATGGTCCAAATTATTTTTCTCATTTTTTCCTCTAATTAAGTCATATCACATCAATTGTTTTTAGCCTTTAGATGATTAATCTACAGTCTAAACTATCTCCCTACTTTTCTTCTTCCATAAAGTCATACCAGCTTACTTTTTACGTTTGAATCACCATTCTACATACTATTTAAATTTAAATTATCATAAACCATATTAATTTACTTAATCTGATGTTATCTAGCTATCTTATACATTATTTTTTTTTGTTATCATACTAAATTCCCGCAGCAATGCGCGGGGTTTCACCTAGTTTAAATTATAATTGAGTATTATTCTCATACTTATATATAAGAGTGGTAACTCAAAATTAATTATATGTAATAGTTCTTATGAGAATGTTGGGGCTGCCCAAAATCAAACACCACATCTCTAGAAATTAACTGTAGCTTTTTGCAATTTATCCAAGCATCACTAAAATATTATCGGTGTTGGTGCCGGCGACCGGCTGGTCAGACATGCCTTGCTAAAAGGATACCAAATTACCAATCTAGATGATCTTTGCGGGTAAGCCCACCTCCCCGTTCGTCTATTGTTTGGTGATGACGCCCAAGAGTGAGAGGTCCGACCATTGGGCCATGGGTTCCTCTGTACCGTCACCATGGACATAGCCCGCTTGACACAAGTAAACAATGTAAATAGAAGGTAAATGGTAGCATGATAAGCACTGCACTAGAGCTTCATCAAGTATAGAAGACGATGTGAATTTGAGGTGTTAACAACAACAAACCAAGTTTGAAGTTGCCCATCAAAACATCACTTTGACTAAATTTTGCATAACATGCTTTACTAATGTTGCGTAAGATCCAATTCCTTACGGACAAGAATATTTCCAACAATCCAATGAGAAGACCCATTCAACTATAGTGCATTCTAAAACTACATGTTTTTTGTTTTGTACATAGTGGCTTTCACAATTTGAATTCACAAACTACAGTGAGCAATGCATTCTTATTCATTTAATATGGAGACCCTCTTTTTGTACACCTTAGTTAGATGCATGGGTAAGTGATTGGTGACACTTATGTACTCGATATAACATTTAAATTCTACAATTCTTCTTCACTAGCTGTCTTTGATTATCTTGTGGTTCAATCATGACATTTTGAGAAAAATCTCATCGGCTCAGAAACACACTTGTTGTCCGTCAGATTGATGTCAGTGCATCATATCAAAATAGAGGAATGCAAACCACAAGATTTGACTCACACTACAAAAAGCTAAAAATACATATAGATGGGGTTATATTCTCTTTAGGAGCATGACTATAAAAATTGAAAAACTAACAACAAGATAAACTATCAAAAAAATAAGCGTGATCCAAGAAGTTTCCTCTCACTGTACACTTGTTAGCTGAAACAAATTCAACTTAATAGTTTGTAGGAAAGTATATTGAGAAAGAAATAAACTATGTGTTAACAACCAAATTTGGCGTCGACACTATACCATTCTCCGAAGCAACAAAACATATTTTGCATATGGATCAGCATTTGTCTGCAACTCTTGATCCATTATTCCATTAGTCCCCCCCCCCTTCTCTCAGGAGCATCAGCACCACCATCATAATCAACACTCTTTTGTGCTAATCTCCCTAACACATTCCCATTCTCCTTGTAGTAAGGTCTTTGACCATAGACAGGGGCGGAGCTACAATGTGATCCCTGTGGTCCATGGACCACTATAGAAATATGGCCCAAGGCCGATTACCCCTATGCATTTCTTTAGAAAAAATATCGGTGGGCCATCGTTTTTTTGCTGAAGACATCGCGTCGCTTCGTTTTTTTCGCCGCAACCCGCATGACGCTGCATCGACGCACCTCTTCGCCTCCTGCCTTCGGTGTGATCGCCAGCGATATTGAGGGGCGGAGCGGCGGGCGGCAACCAGCAAGGCAGGTAAGTAGGCAACTACGGCGTCAGTGTCAGGCCATCCATCGGCACAGCAAGCAGCAGGCCAGCCGCCAGTAGGTTCTCATCTCCCCCATTATCCCTCGTTTCTCTTCTCTCCTTTATCCTCTATTTTGATTTAGGTCAGCAGCCAGCAACCATTAGGCCTAACCTTAGGTATTTTGATTTAGGTTCAATTTTATTTTGATTTTAGGATTTTGAATAGTATTGGTATGTAAATTGATATAATCAACACTTTTATGGCCAAAAGAAGTAGACCTGACAAAAAGAAGTAGTACTATTTTCTTCTTCAATTATCATGGATGTGTAAGTTACATTTAAGTAATTTTTAGACTTGTTTATCTTAAAATGTTATAAGGCCTTTATTGTTTGACCTGAATGCGTTTGATAAATTTTATCTAGAGTATTAAAAAAATTATTTTGTGTTGGACCACCCTACCTTAAAATCCTAGCTACGCCACTGACCATAGATCTCACCTCCTTAGGAGAATGCAAGCTACAATAGCTAGAAGAAAGCAAATCCACTTAATAGCAGTTGTTAATAGTAGTATAGATTCGATGTTTGCTTAACTTTTTTGTTTAGTACCTCAGTTTCAGGTAATAAGAGTTTCTAGCATTACACACATTCATATAGATATTAATGAATCTAGGTACACATATATGTCTAGATTTATTAACATATATATGAATATGGACAATACTAGAAAGTCTTATAATATGTAACGGAGGAAATACTAATTATCATCTTTTTGCTTTTTGTTTATGTAACTTTTTGCTTAAGTGAGAATTATTATCTTGTTGCTAGGGTGACCTGATTTAGCAATTAATTTATTTGATGATCATCATGCATGTTATAGATAAATTCAGACATTAATTGAAGAAAATAAAACCAATACAACTTTTGTGCAAGGATGCTTATGAGCTAAAATCCAAACTTATTTCTATTTAAGAGAGTAGTTTAGCTGTGCAGAAACGTTTTGTAGAAACATTGGTTATGATCTTCCAAACGTTTGAACAACACATAACACAATGTAACAGACAGGTGTGGGAGTTCGAGGGTAGCTTATTGCAGGCTTTGTTTTGCTAGCGATGGTGTGGTCGTCGGATAGATATGAACCGATTCAGCTCAAGCATGTCCATGGTTCAGCTAATGCATCACTTATTAACAAGAGGTTAGCTCATGCCTATCTGTTTCAAAACAATCTAAAGTCTAAAGCATGCAACTCAAGTGCATGAACAAACAATAATTAACACACATCCTACATTTCTAATGACCCAACAAATCATATAAATAACATCCTACCATCTCAAAAGCAACAAAAAAAACTGCATTACTTAGTAGCCATTCACATTTGCTACCTCAAGCCTCACACCTTTTTCCAGCAACACATCAACCACAACAATGGCTCCATGCACCACCCCGAAGTGTAGGGCCATTTGCTGCCCATTGTCCCCCGTGTTTATGCCGTCTCCATGCTGCCCATACAAAACCCATTAGCTAAAAAAGGGACATAGCAACACCCTAATCCGAGGCTAGCAGTGAGCAAACATTATAGCGAAGACTGCGACATCGGCCGGAACCGACCTTGATGATGGAGAATGCGACATAGGGGTAGTGGTTGGGAGCGGCGTCAATTACAATTACAGGTTATGGCTAGGTAGGCGATTAGGAGGCCACACTGGCCACCAGCACCCCCATGGCGTGCTGTAGAATTAGCACCATTGGCGTTCGCTCCTCTGGCGTTGTCTTCACCAAAGCGCAAGATGAGTTAGAGTCGATGTTTGCCTCATCACCGTAGACCACGAGACCAAGCGACAACTTCAGGCATGACGACGGTGGAACATTGTCCCAGGAATAAGCTAGCTACAAAGCTCAAGATAGATAGAATACAACATCCTATCTTTTGCGTGAGTGCGGCGTCGGTTGGTATGCGCATAGAAAAACATGAGATGGTCAGGCATGCACAAACATAGTGTCTCTGGTGCACAGTCACACATATTTTGGTGGCTTTGTTGGATGAACTAGTTGGCCACCTCTTGAAAGTTGGTTGTGATGTTACAGAAGATTCTCTTGCATGCGTCGCATCACATGAACTAAGTCGAGACTTCGATGGTGGTAATGCCATGGTGATGGATTGGTGTTCACCTGCTTGGTTGGTGTCGCAAGGATATGGTAGATTCAGAAGAAAGTTATCATCGTCGTTGTTGTTTGTTGTTGTTATTGCCACTGCCGTTTGTGGTGTTTGTAGTGTTGGCAGGTGGTGTGGCGCCATCATCACTGGTGTTGGTGCTAGAGCTTGTTGTAGATGCATTGTTGCACTATTGATGATGATATTGGAGGTGCCACGGATTTGCTGGTGACATTGAAGTTCCAAAGAGGTTGAAGCATGGGTCTACTAGGAACCTGGGACTACACCACTAGGGATAGAGCCACTCGTGTTTGACGAGCAAACCGGTCGCCGAGAGCACAAAAGATGGACTCACAACCGCATGCTCAATATTAGGGATAGGTATAGGCTATGGCTGGGCAATCGATCTGGAGACCACACCATCCGCTAACACCACCACGACATGCTGCAACATTGCTATCGCTAGCGTCCGCTCCTTCAGCAACATTTTCACTCGAGCACGTGAGTTAGAACTCAGAATCGATGTTCGTCTAATCGCCGTAGACCATGGACCGAGTGACAACTTCAGCCACGATAGCAGTGGCACATTGTACCAGGAACAAGCTGGCTACAAAGCTCTAGATAGGTAGAATACAACAATGTATCCTTTGCACCAGTGCGACGTCGATTGGTATACACATAGAAAAAGATGAACTGATCAAGCATGCACAAACCCAACGCCTCCCCAAGCAGTAGGAACAACCAGTTGATATGCTCCTTCTCGGCCGCGATCACCCGATGCATTCATTACTATTCACCGCAAGCACACTGAGATGGCTGGGTTGCCGATCCAGAGACCACAGTAGCTACAAGAACCCCAGGGCGTGTTGTAGCATCGACACTGTTGGTATCTGCTCATTCAGCGACATCTTCACTGGAGCGCGGGAGGAGTCGGAGTCGATGTCCAACTCGTCGCTGTAGACCACGGGACTGAGTAAAAACTTTAGCCCCGATGGCGAGGTCAGATATAATATCCTATCCTTTGTGCGAGTGCAACGTTAGTTGGTGTGCGCACAGAAAAATATGAGTTTATCAAGCGTGCACAAAACGGTGTCCCCCATGCAATAGGAACAACATATTGATATGCTCATTCTCGGTCGCGATCACCGAACGCATTTAATTCTGGTGGTCACAGTTGTCGTAGTCTGGTATGTTGGGTTTCATCCACCTGTCCGGTGCATGATCACACATGTTTTAATGGTTTTGGATAAAGTGGTTGGCCACCTCTTGAAACTTGGCAATGACGTGATCACTGGAGTGAAGGAGGAGTCGAAGTCGACGTTCGCTGCATCACCATAGACCATGGGACAGAGCGACAACTTCAGCCACGATGATAGCAGCACGTTGTCCCATGAATAAGCTGGCTACAATGCTCTAGATAGGTAGAATTCAATACCCTATCCTTTGCGTCGGTGCGATACCGGTTGGTGTGCCCATAGAAAAAATTGAGATGATCAAGCTTGCAAAAACCCTATGTTTACCCAAGCAATAGAAATAACTAGTTTATATGCTCTTTCTTGGCCATAATGACTAGATGCATTCAGTTTTGTTGCCTATAGTTGTCATAGTCTGGTAAGTTCGGTTTCATCCACCTCTCTGGTGCATTGTCACGAATGCTTTGGTGGTTTTGTTTGAAGTAGTTTACCACCTCTTAAAACTTAGCTTCTATGTTGTAGACAATCTCCTTGTGTGCATTACAATGCCTTCATCGAGCCAAGCCTTTGATGGTGATGATGCCACGTTGAGACGGCTCAAAGATGGAGTAGTGTTTGGCCTTTTGGTTTGGTGGCTCAAGGATACGATGGATTGCAAAGAATGTTACCATTGTTGTTGTTGTCATCGTTGCTGCCACCGTTTGTGGCGTTCCCAATGTTGGCATGTGGTGCAGAGACATCGTCGCCGCTACTGCTTGCTATGAATGTGTTGGTGCGATGTTGATGATAATATGGGAGGTGTGATGAGCCTACTGGTGACGTTGAAGGTCCAAGGAAGTTGAAGCATGGAGCTACCGAAACTATTTCACTAGGGATCGAACCACTCATACCATCGGTGAATAACACCCTGGCGGCCATGAAAGCAGCTCAGTCATTGCCATGGTGATATACAAGCAAACCGGTCATCAAGGTCACAAAAAACCGAGCCACTACCGCATCCTTGGTATTGGGGACATGTACAGGCGATGGCTAGGTAGCCGATCTGGAGACTACATTGACTACCAACACCCTCTCGGCATGAAGCAGCACATGCGTGGTTGGCGTCTGCTCCTTCGACGATGTCTTCACTGGAGCACATGAGTATTCGGAGTCGACGTACGCCGCGTCTTTGTAGACCATGGGACAGAGCCACAACTTCAACCACGACTACAACGACATGTTGTCCCAAGAAAAACTTGTTACAAAGGTCTAGATAAGTAGAATACAACACCTATCCTTTGCGCCAATGCGATGCCGGTTGTTAAGCACATAGAAAAACTTGAGCTAACCAAGCATGCACAAACCTAACGTCTCCCCAAGCAGTAGGAGCTACCAGCTGTTTGTCTCCTTCTCGGTCGTAATAACCAGATGGGTTCTACTCTTCTGGTCATAGTCGTCACAATCTGGTATGGCCGGGTTCATCCATCTCGCTGGTGCATGTCATGCATGGGCATGTGGTTTAGGAGGAAATAGTTGGCCACCTCTCGAAACTTGGCCATAATATTGTAGATGAACACTTGTTCATGTCGTGTGCCTGTGCTGAACCTCACCTTCGAGTGTGGTGATGCCACAATGAGAAAGCTCGATGAGAGAGTGATGTATGGCTGCTTTTTTGGTAGCCCAAGGATAACGTTGATTCATGAGGGCTCTATCATTTATAGAGCCAACACCATTTGTCATTGTCGTTGTTGCCACCATTTTCACCGTTGCCAATATTGCCAGGTGTATCAGCTGCACTACCACTAGAGTTTGTGGTGGACGCGTTGCTGCAACGTCATTGGTTGGAACATGGTGGGTGACACACATGCACTGTGGAGGATTGGTGATGATGTTGGAGTTGCAACGACGAGCCTGGTAACATTGAATGTGCAAGAAAGTTGAAGCGTGAGGCTACTTGGATGGCACCATTGACATTCCAAGACACTAGGATTGGAATGGGGATCGAACCTCTTGCATCACGTGTGAAAAGATGTTGGTATTTCTGTTAACAGTGAAATTTGGAAAGTCCCTAAGAGAATTATCGCATCGCCAATAGTCGGATTCCTGCTATATTCGGTTAAGGAAATTAATCTATTAAAGGAAGCTTATCCAGAAGTGACCGAGTTTAAGGAGGATGTGGCATGGCAAGTTATTTATTAATTTGGAATAGTTTGTTAGTTTCCTTTTATCTTTAGGAAAGTGTGTTTAGTGTCCTATAAGGACATTATGTTTTCCTTTTATCTTTAGGAAAGTTGCTTTCTTGTCCTAGAAGGACTAGTATCTTCCCATGGGTATAAATATGTACACCTGGGGTCGCTGTAAACTATCTCTCCACGATCAATGCAATTCGGCGCATCGCCACCTTTTACCTTTTTTACTTTATTTTATCGTCCGGCGGGACTTGGCACCTGACGTGGGGCTGCATTGGTTTTCGATCTCCGTCGAAGGGGTAAGCCCAATGTTCCGCCGGCCAAGGCAATTGTATCATCTACGTCGGTGTCGTTCAAGGCTGCATTAGTACATTCGACCTCCTGGATTGCTCTGGTTTGGTTGATATATTTGCCTGGCTATTTATCATATGTCCTAGTTAATCTAGTCTTAGTATATCAATTTAGCTATATTGGTTGTCTCTCACTTTAGGGTTTCTACCAGTATCAGCTAAATTGTTTTACTAGATTAGATTAGCTAAGGCATCTACCACCCTAAAAATCAGTCAACGGGTTGATTGTCTAGATATTGCGTTTCTTTTCATACCTAGTGTTGCATCAATTAAGTTTTATCTACTAAGACATGTTTAGAACTATAATCCCGAGCCTGCTTCTTGACTGCCAATAAGGGTTTCATTGGGGTCTCAGCCGATGAGGTATCTGGATGTTACATCAGCTTATAAGGATTGCATATAAGTTGGATTTAGCCGATGATAACAAAGATTTCACCGTTTAATCTAATATGTGGATTTTATGACATCAGATCTCCAGCCGATGTATGCTTTAACCTTCGGATCAATACTTGTTCTATTATATCATTGTTTACCGATTGGTTTCTATTGGATTATATTGTTGCTTTCTTGCATTATCATCAGTCGTTTACCTTTATATTGTTATTTACACATCAAGCGTCAAAATCTACATCAGAATTATAGCCGATAGCTCAAAACCCTATTACTATCGGCTGGTATCGGCATCGGCTGGAATTAATCTATCGGCTTGTCAGCCGATCGGCTCATTGATCTGCTATTTGTATATCTTGTCGGTTGCAGAGTCAAACTGACTGGCACGCCCGCATCTCATCAACCTTTGGTCCTGCACTGAAGCTAAGCAGATCTCCAGGGCGTTGCTGTTGTCGACCTAGCCCGCGCCAACATAGACCTAGCACCATAGGCCAAGCGCAGATTTCTCGTCGACACTACCTACCGCCTACCTCACTTTCCGTGGAGCACATAACAAACTAAAGTAATTTCTAACCTAGATACCATAACTAAGTTATTAATTACTACTCTAGCTTTGCGCAGGAACTTCCCTCTTTATCCATAGTCCTAGTACTAGAGCACTCAATTGGACACTAAGCAACGAACCCGCACTAATGAGAATATATCTCACTTAAATAACTAATTAATGAACATAAAGAAACTCGAACACTTGCTTGAATAAAGGAAGCATCCGCCGAAGTACAAGTGAGAGAAAAAGGCCGACAATCCTGGCTTTCTCTGGAACTCCATTGAAAGAATGCTGACACTCCGCACTCCTCCATAAAATTCTCGTAGGAACTCCGATATTTCGAGGCACTCCTTCTGGAGCTTCCCCTCACTCTCTACCAAACTAATATATTAAATATGAAACTACAAGTGAGTTGTACTCTACTTGAGCTCAAAGTTGTATTTATTGAAGTGTGTGAGGCATCCTCCTTATATAGCCTTCATATGACGGTTGAGATAATCCCTTATATGCGACTCCAAATTAACAGGTTCTCTTATATGCCAATTCAAATTGGCTCCTCCCTTCTATGCCACTGGTTCAAGTTTACCCTCACTTATATGGCATTGCCTTCACTCCATCGCTAGGTGACCATTAACTTTATAGTAAAAAGACTCATTTCCATTGAGAGTTGGTATACAACCAATGATAGGTATTTTTCGTTTGATAGAGAACTTGGTTGATATGTATATGCATATAGCATTTTACTAATATAGCTACTACATATGAAAATTGATTTTTTTGGATCACGTGCAATTTTAGCCATCACCACTAGAAATGAACTTTCAACAAAGAGAGAATCTACTCCATGCCACTGACATTGTCTCTTACTATAATATACCGGTGACTTTATCCATTCCTTACAATATGCCTTTGGGTTGGACTTTTATTAAAAATACCTAAAATACCTTATAGACATACAATGTTAACAATTAATTTATCTCATTAGAAGTTTAAAAAATTTGAAAATTTTTATGTGGCCTCCTTACATAACATGGGGACTTGTATATAAGTTTCAAGTTTTTTCTAATATATTTATTTTTAGAAGAAATATTTTTGTGTGGTATATGAGAGACAGTTTGGTTACACAAAAGATAATACACAAATATTTTATGTAGTGTATGAAAGATGATTTATATTAAGTATTTTATATAGCATATAATAGATAATTTATATTTTATAAAAAAGTAGAAATGCAAAAAAACTTGAAACTTGAATACAAACGTCCATGTTGTGTAAGGAGGCTACATGAAAATTTTCATATTTTTTTGAAACTTCTAATGAGATAAATCAATTGCTAATCTTGTATGACCATGTATTTTGGGTATTTTTGAAAAGAAGGTTCGATCCAGTGGCATATTGTAGAACAATTGATGAAGTCGTTGACATATTATAGATATTATAGATAGAGACAATGTTAGTGTAAAATTGTTAAACTCGGACAAACTCAATGGTATAGAATAGATTCAAACATGCATCTCTTCAATAATTTTTTAGTACAAAGAGCATTTTTCACTGGTTCTAAAAAAATTGTTCACTCAAATAAGGATTCAAAATGAATCAGTTATGAATTTTTGAAGTTTAAACTTACTTCAGTTATAGAATAAACCATTTTATCATATTCTCATCTTTTACTATTCCAACCTGGTCGGGCCCACCTGTCAGCTGCCCAGACCAGATGAGGCATGGGCTGGCTTGGTCACCAGTGCTTCTCGCCGGCGCCGGCGGCGAACGGCGGCGCGACTCGGTTTGGTCCCAAAAGAGAAAACACAGAGGAGTAAAAGGCGAACTCTCCGGTGGTGGTTTTGTCGTCGGATTTGGCTGGAGGCTCGCTAGCGACTTTGATTTGCGGTGGCCGTAGTCGGGTTGAACATGCTTGCATGGCTACGTCTGTGGAGTGAGCAAGGCAATGCATGCAGGAGCAAACACGGACCCCAAGGAAGCTTACCGAGCTCCGAGACAGGTCCGGCGAGGTCAGGGTAGCTCGAGCGCCGGTGGACTAGTCTCGCAGCAACAGGGCAATGGCGAACGGCACCATCGGTTAGATGTATGGACATCCATCATATGCACGACGTCAAGGGTGGTCCAGGTTGCTCCAGGTGGAAGGAAACATATCGAAACTCACTGGGTCGACAGGATCGTGCGGGGCGGAGCTCAGTCATAGCCGGGAAAGATGACGCTGATCTCCCACCTCGCTGCATGGATCTTGGGGCTATTTAGGGCGTTTTGGACCTGGAGGGGAGTTAAATGTGTTGGCGAGGCAGGTCGACTCGAGATGGTCCATGGCGGCAGGAACACGAGCTCGATGCCAAGGCCGCGCGCTGGGCGTGCCCTTGAGCTCCCACGGGGCGTCGGCGTTCCCAACGCTACAAATGACGAAGCAAAGTGAGGTCACAGGGAGAAATGCTTAGCATGCATATTTGGGTACAAATCAATTGAAAGAAGGAGCTTTTGAAGAGGAATCGAGAAATGGCAGCGGCTTGCTCTCCATGGCTAACGGCAAGCAAGTGAAGACGAGAATGACAGAGCGCTCTCTTTGATCGGATTTGGATCCTCTACCTTCACGGCTTGAAGGCACGAGCGTGCAGTCGGCACCTCATCCACCGTTCAAATAATCCAATGGCTCACGTCGCCTGTGCACGTCTGAATGGATATCTGTCTGTCAAAGCCCACGAAGTACTACTGCTATATTTCAGTCCGAATACCAATGATGTTTGCATTATAAATTTCGTAATTTTTCTTATCAATCCTATGCTCTAATCATAATTTTTCTTTTGCTTTTTATGATGTGACTTGACATTGCGTCATACTCCCTCCATTAGTTCCCAAAATAAAAACTTTTCATCTAGAAAAAAAACTAATTACACAGTGTGCGTGTAAATTGCGAGATGAATCTTTTAAGCCTAATTGCACCATGATTTAACAATGTGGTGTTACAGTAAACGTTTACTAATGATGAATTAATTAGGCTTAATAAATTTGTCTCGCAGTTTCCTAGCGAAATCTGTAATTTGTTTTGTTATTAGACTACATTTAGTATTTCAAATGTGTGTCCGTATATCCGATGTGACAACCAAACCCAAAAATTTTCTCCAACTAAACAAGGCCTAAGTCGCTTGACTTTTTTTTAGTCCAACTTCTTTTTTTTAATTTTTAACACAAAACAAATATATTATAAAAATATATTCAACGTTAGATTTAATAAAGCTAATTTGATATTTTATATATTACTATTTTTTATATAAATTAGTCAAACTTAACGATTTTTGACTAGAAAAAAAGTCAAATGACTTATAATATGAAAAAAGATGGAGAACTACTTTGTAATGAATTAGTGTTGTTATTTGAAACTTTCGGTTTTCTTGTATTTTTAATTTGGTGATATCATCCATTTTTTTCATGTGTATTAGCACTAATATAGTTTGTAAGTTTCTTCAGCTCGCGTACACTTCCCAGACCAAAACAACCATCGTGGGATTTTTTTTTTTTTTTTTTGCGATAGAACCATCGTGGTCTTTCACAGACAAATTCATTCGTCTGTTTAAGCGCACATGTGACGTGAGCCGTTGGATTACTTCAATGATGGATAAGGGGCTGACTGCATGCTCGTGCCTTCACTCTACAAAGGCAGACGATCCAAATCCCTCTTTGAACTGGGGCAGTGAGGGATGATGGGTGAGCTTGCTAGGGGAGGTAGAAAAGACGAGCTGGAGCCTTGAGGCTTGGGACATGCGGGCGTCGACAAGTGACATTGGACTAAATACTATTAACAGTCAACAAGTAGTGGTATAAGAGGGTAATCAAACTTAAACCAATGCCATTTTTAGTGGCATAAAAGGTAACTAACTAATTTGGAGTGGCATATAAGAAATTCTCTCATGATGGTTATGACGGTTGAAAATGTCGTTAACACCCCCCCCTCCCCACCACCTTCATTTAGAGACAATCTAGGATGTACACGTGGAAGACCAGGATCAGAGGCGCTAGTGACGGTTCGGCCGAACCCTGGGCCCTAGGTCCTAGTCTCTCCTTTGGCCAAGAGACTGACTGGTGGGCCCTTATGGCGGTTAGATGGTTTGGCCCCATTTTAAGTTGGTTTTGACTAATTTGTGGGCCCTCCAATCCTTGTACTCACACATAATTGGCCAGAGGTTCATTTTCGTCTTATGTCGGGTGTATTTTCTCCTTAATTAACCTGCATACATATAATTACCAAAACTAGCGGAAGTGGTTAGTAGTAAACTCCTACCACTAAGTTTTGATATCTTTTATACATGAGTTGATGGTTAAAGTTTACACTTAACGACCGTCAACAACAGAACATTGATTGCCATGAGAGCAGCTCTGTTGCCATGGTCGATCACCCACACTGGTTACCGAGACCACAAAAGTTGGAGCCAACACATCATCGGCATTGGCGGCAGGTGTAGATGGCGGCTCAAGCACCGCACCCAACACTCCCACAGTTGTATGTTGCACCACCGATGCCAGTGGTTAGTTCTCTGGCACCGTTGTTGTCACCGAAGAGTTGTCGATATGTTTATCGCGTCGCCGTAGACCACAAGACTGAGCAATAGCTTCAGCAACTTATCCTCATCGCCGTACTGATCCATGGGGAACATCTTCCTTTTCTGCCCCAATGAGGAGCCAACGTCGCGCACAAGCGATGTCACCTCTAGGGGCGTGCCTAGGTTATACTACCCGGTGTCACAGGACATCGGGTAGATTATTCAAATCCTATATAAATTACACTATATTAATTAATATATTAGTCAATAATTAGATAATTAGTATGTATTAAACCCCCGGTAACTTTTATTCTGGGTTCGCCACTGGTCACCTCTGTCCTCATGACGAGGGAGAGCACAGAGGTGCCCTTGCCCACTTCAACAATTAACTCATCTGTGGATATGCAATCACTAGTGTAGATCTTGTGATATTGGAGATTGAGGACACGAGGCTATGCCATGGTAGTAAAACAAGTAGAGATTAAAGCGGCTCATCAAAATCTTTCACGCAGCGTGGTATCGCGTCCCCTCGTTTCAATCGTGTTTCACCGACCGGACTGATTCGATCGAGTGTAGTACACTACTGGAGAAATGATCTTTACTGGGTCGGCCGATTTCCACAATAGTCCCGGTTGCTCGAAAAACTGGGACTAAAGATCATCTTTAGTCCCGGTTTATTTGTGCAAGGGGACTATGTGATCTTTATCAACCGGGACTATATTTAGTCCCGGTTCAACTCGTGTCAAAGGCTGTCAGGTCCTCAGAGATATTTAGTCCCGGTTGGTAACATGAACCGGGACTAAAGATCCTAAATTCAGTCCCGGTTGTTATTCCCAACCGGGACTAAAATTTATATAGATTTTTACCAACCAGGACTAAAAATCAATATACCGTATATAATACCTTTGCACTTATCCTCAAAAATTTCCATCTCCTATTCCTCCTCCTCTCTCACGCACTCTTATCCTCTCATTATCTTCCTATTCCTACTCCTCCTCTCTCACACAGTCTTATCCTCTCCTTTTTCTCACAACGCCGGCGAGGAGCGGGTGGGCCGCGGCGGCGGCCTGCGCACGATAGCGGGGCCAGCGGGCGGCGGCGGGGCGCGGAGGCCCACGCGCGGAGGAGGAGGCTAGGAGGGCGGTGGGCGGCGGGCCAGCGAATTTTTTTTTTAGAATTTGTGATTGGATCTGAGATGTATTTTGGTTTGTCTGTGATGTATTCACGTGATGTATTTGCGATGATTTTTTTAGAACTTGTGATGTAATTTTTTAGAATTTGTGATGTATTTTGAGATGATCGATTTGAAGATTTGGAGATTTCTTTTGTTCTGTGATCTATGATGATCTATTTGGGGATGATGTGGAGATGGAGTAAAATCAATATTCAATATTAAAAACAATTAAAAAAAGTAGTAACCAGTCCTGGCCTGGCTACACTGGGACTAAAGATGTATCTTTAGTCCCGAGTATTTGAACTGGGACTAAAGATCTTTAGTCCCGAGTATTTGAACTGGGACTAAAGACCGCCATCTTTAGTCTCGGATTCTCCCACCCGATTCGCTACCCGGGAGTAAAGGGGTTGCGAACTGGGAGAGAAGAGGGTTTCTCCAGTAGTGGTACATACTGGTGTAGCCATACAGCTGAGTATGTAAGGCAACTGCGAGGGGGCGACCTACCATGCAACTGACTGCACGCGAGTGCAGGCTCGAGGTGAGTCCATCCCCTATAGCATATGTACTTCATATATACTTTATATACGTATAAACTTTGTATACACACCTATAAAAAAAATTTGTATATGTATAAAGTTTTTATGCGTACGCACACAAACTTTATACATACAGGTATAAAGTTTGTATATATACGTACATATATGAATAGAATATTCCATGGGCCAAGAAATTGGAAAATCGAGAAATTTTGTAGAAATTTTCAAAATTTTGAACACTGCTAGCGTGTGGCCCAGCTTACGAGTTACGACACGAGTAGCTAACCTTATCACAGCGACTATCACCAGCCACAGAGTGGTCTACGCATGCAGAGATATATCTTTCTTCTCTCCCAGGTTAGGTCAATTCATGCACAACTTTCTCAAAGCGATCGAAGTGGCTTTTTATTTTGTCTGACGACGAAACTGACGAGACGGCCGGGCCAATCAGCCTCCCCTGCCCGCATGCCGGCCACGCACTAACTCCCATCGTTTGCCGGCCGCAATTTGCCGGTGAAATCACCGCACGCTCGGCTCGGCGACGACGATGGCCGGGGATCCACTCGGGATGCTGCTTTTTTTTTTCGCTAAAGGCGACGCGGATCTCGCGTAATCTTTTGCTCGGCTTGCTGTGATTGACACGGTGTCTACCTGGCACCTCTCGCTGCCACTGATTAGCATTACAAGTGTGGTTAGTACTAGTACTAGAGCTTTTGTTTCCGTTAATTAGTGTAGCGTGAGCAAGGTATGAGGAGAAGTGTGGTTTGACCCGGGAGGGTGATCGCAAGGGGTCAACTCTTAGGTTGGGAGTATTTATCACTTTATCAGGGTTGAGAAATCGTCGAAAGTAGTGGTGTTTGAATCTTCTAAAGATGAAGATGAAGATAAAGATCGAGTGTTTCACGCAAAACGATATGGTAATAATATGTGATTAATTGAGTTTTAATTATTACAAACATGAAAAATCGATTAATCTGATATTTTAGAGCAACTTTCATATAGAAAGTTTTCACACAAAACACATTTGTTTTGGATACTCGTGGCACGATTTTCAAACTGCTAAACGGTGCGTTTTGTGTGAAAACTTTTTATATAAAGATAGAGGTAATCTTATCATCATTAAGAAGATATATACATGGTTGTACCATATTTTTTTCTACTGTAAAACTTTGCATCTCCAGATAGTAAGGTTTCTCGAGGTATTAAAATTTTTAGGGTGAAATTTCGGTACCTACATATAAATAATGCAAGCATAATATCGGGTTCATTAGGAGCACCAGAGTATTGAGATTAACTACGTGAAAGAGTTGGTAGTCGAATGGTGAAGGCATACTCGTGTGCAACTTGCTTGATCTTTGGTGTATCAAATTATTTTTCCTATACTTTATGCTACCATCTTTTAACTTGTTATTGGTGTTTTCAGCTAAATCAAATTGTTGAGATGAATTCTATTGTCAAAAGAAGACTGTAATTAGACGAAATTTATCTTATTAAATCACCATGCACCACCCGGCCTGAAGTGTATGGCTTAATCCTTCTCTGGTATCTTTATTTGTCCCTTCATTTCGGTCATTTTCTCATCAGTCCCTAATTCTATCAGCATCATTGTCCCCTTTCAGCTCCAACATTTTTAGTAGACCATGCAAGATTTTTTGCTTTTGACCTCTAAAATTTTCTGAAACAACGTTGTTGGTTATGCCCACTGTACTCATCGGGACAATTGATTGATGTCAATTTGGTCTGGAACTGAGCTTTCACTAGCTTTATACATGGAGTAATGCAATGACCTAATTACCTAACTAAGAGTTGCCATATTCTACTCGATGCACTCGATCCATCTCTAGCTAAGTAACCAATAATTATGATGAACTGGCGACTGATGTGAAAATTCAACTTTCAGGTAGGAAATTCAGATCAAGAGAACACAAGAATTTTCTCTGTTCCCCTACTAATGAACTACTGATAAAATTCCTACAAAAATCATGTGAAAATTTTCGTTCGGAACGGGGCTAAGTTTCAGATAGAAATCAAATTGGAATCAACATGAGCTCTCCGATGCCATTTCCTTTCTTGAGGTTAAGGGAACTATGAAATTTAAGAAAGTATTGACGGCCTTGAGGAAAATTGGACTATAAAATAATTCTAATGCCACAATGCAAATTTTTTCCTCTTTTCGTGTTGAAATTGATCTTGCTGTGAAATTTCTCCAGAAATCATGTGAATGTCCTCCTCTCGGAAAGGGAGATTAGGATTTTGAAGTTTCCAATGGTGCCATTTCGTTTCCACCGACCAACTGGAGACAGGAGTCAAAACAAATGAACATGAACTGCAAGAAGTATCATCGGCCTTGCGGCAAAATTGGACGGTCAATTAATTCTTCAATTTGCCAATTTTTGCATCAAATTTTCATCTAATTTGACTGTCTTCAAAATGAGCTAGAACTAAATCAAATCCGTATACTTGTCTCCATCCGTATCTATGCACAAATCCGAACTCTTTTTTGGCGCGGCCGCCAATGCTATCTTGACGCCGCCTTCGCCAGCGCGACCAGCCTCACCGGCGACCGCCGCCGCCGCCGCTTCTCGGCCTCCGATATCGTCTCGAGCCCCGGCGACCACGGCCGCTGCTGCCGCGCGCCCACCAGCTGCATGTAGTGCTTCCTCAGCTCCGGCGTGCTGCACAGCTGGTCGTCGGCCGCCGCCTCGCCGCCCGCCTTGCCGCCGCCCGCGACGCGGGCCACGCAGGTGATCGCCCTCTCGATGAACTCCGGGAGGACCCTGATGAGCGCCATGCCGTCGTCGCCCGTCACGTACTCGAACGGCGACGACGCGCCGCCGGCGAGGGACACCTTCGCGGCCGGGGACGGCGACAGCGACGCGAGCGACGCGGCGGTGAGCGCCTGCTGGCACGAGAACCGCGCGGCGGGGAGCACGAAGTACGTCCGCCCCGCCGCCAGCTCCTCGCCGGCCGGCAGCGCCGGGATCGGGAGGCCGATGAAGAACGAGTCGCCGGCGCAGACGAGGTGGCCGGGGAGCTCCGCCATGACGTCGCCGGCCGTCGTCGCCGCGGACGCCACCAGCTGGCTCGCCGCCCCGCCCCAGAACACCAGCCTCGCCGCCGCCGCCTCCGCCGCCGCCTCCTCGCCGTGCACGGGCGGGGAGCACAGGCACGGAGACATGCCGTTGCCCATGGATGCACTAACCACGATCTAGAATATTCTAGAAGCTTCTGGACTAGAAGCGAGGTCGCGGAAGAGGCGCTCTCTCTTCGATTTCTTTTCCACAAGATTTGAGGATTTGTTGGTGCGAAGATGTATATATAGGGGGAGCGTTGAATAAAAAAATGGAATCGTGGGGGTTGACATTTAAAAAGTCAAAAATTGGGGTTTGAATTTTTTTTTTGGTTAGTTTTACGTGGGGTTGACCAGATGGGTGTTCAAAAATCTAACCAGGTGTGTCATTAATTAATTAGTGGTGAGTCTTGTCATGTCAACGACCGATTGGAGCTTGGAATGGAAGCTTCTAGCGTTAATCGTGCTTAGTGAGTGGTTCTTCTCGTGGAAAGTAGCTTAATTAGGTGGGGGTGCTGATAATTGGGTCAAATCCCCGGGTCCATCATTAGCAAGCAGGGTTATATATACTCTTGGGCTGCGCTTGATTGTGCTATAATTGTAACCTAAAGCTAATTTAAATTTTTTAAATTTTGTTTTTTTATTAATTTTAGGTGCTCTTTTACTTTCCTTGAATAGCACAATTACATGATTTCTAGGGAAAAAAATGCTGAAAAATATAGATATGTTGTTAAAAATCAATGTTTAAAGTTTAAAATTGCTTTTGATCCAAAGCACAATCAGCGCTCAGCTTTTTTTTATATGTCAAAGTCAATAAGCTATATGGAGTAGTAGTATATGCCACACATAAATGGGAAGAGCTCCTTTTGTAATTGCGATGTCCGGCAGAAATAAAATTAGCTTAAATTAAAAGTTATTTACTCTATATTGGGCTTAAAAGACGATGGTACCTGCAGATCAAATATAGAGATGTGTTACCTAGCCACTATTTTGTTGCTTTTCAATGTGTGAGTAAAGTGCTCCCTCCGCTTTAAATTTGTATGAAAACGCTATTAACTTTTGGTATGAAATTTGTCCATTCATTTTATAAAACTATGTATTATGAGAAAATCTACTCCCCGGTATCCCGTGGTGTCGGGATAGCTCTTCAACCTTATTCATCCGACCACCCGCATCCTCATCCACCCGACGCAATCCCCATCTCACTCTCATCTCACTCCCCTCCTCTCTCTCTCTCTCAAGAAGGCCGAGTGGAGACGAAGCCGGCCGGGAGGAAGGGGTCGTCGTCGTCGTCTCCGGCGGCCGAGGAGGACGACGACAGCACTGCGTCGGCGAGGTCGGCCAACCCTCAGCGGGGTCGCCCTCAAGCTCGCCTCCCCTTGCTGCGCCGCTCTGGCTCGCCGCCCTCGTCGGTCGGGTCTGCGCCGGGGACTCGTCACCCCGGGGAGGGCAGAAGTGGGAGCTCCCCTCGTCCTCGCCCTCGGCCTCGGCGTCACCGTCGTCCCCGCTGCAGCCTGCCGCTTTGCGCCTCCGGGATGGACGCCAGCAGCCTGCGTCAACTTACAACAGGTATGGCTGTCAACCTCCTCCTCGGCTTCTCCTCGAGACTTCTCACGCTCTCTGGCTCGGGCCTCGACCCTCAACTCGCCGTTCCTCCTCGATGCCATCCTTCGCCGTTGCGGCCCTCCCTCCCCCACATCTCCTCCTCTTTTTGACGGTACCCTCTGATACCCCACAAGTATCAGGCTGATACCTAGGTACCACCCAATACCTTGGCACCGGGTATCAGATATCAGTCGATACCTAGTCGGTACCAAAGGTATCAGGTACCAACCGGTACCTAAGGTACCAGGTATCAGGTATCAGGTATCGGTCGATACCTAGTCGGTACCAAAGGTACCAGGTACCAGGTAGGTAAGGTACCAGATATCAGGTACCAGGGAGCACACGTGGACATACCAGGTATCAGGTACCAGGGAGCACATGTGGATATACTAGGTATCAGGTACCAGGGAGCACATGTGGACAGAGGAAAGGAAAAGAGAGAGTCACTTAAAATATCCCGTTGCAACGGTATCCCGTTGTGTAGCTGCCCTCATGTTTTATATAGTGATTGTTGTGGCTACATTGCAGCTATAGCCGCAACGCCACAATAATAGCAGCAATACAAGCAATGTTGCAACGGCTGGAACCATCGCAATTGCTTTCGAATAGGGCATTAAAAAAATAGTGCAAATATAAAAAATATACTTAAAGTGTATTTAATAATAAAACAAGTCATAAAAAATAAATATTACTTATATTTTTTATAATACAAATGGTTAAACATTATGTTCAAAGTGATTTATCATATTTAAAAACGGATGCATATTTTATACGAATTACACTAATATCAATAGTGAGAAAGTCTTCCCAAAAAGCCAGAAACAGAGTACTTCCTGCAGATATAATCTAATACTTAAAATTAGACTCCACACATTTAAATAAAGTTTATGCATGACAAACTGAACCATCTAATTAATACAGCAAATTGAAAGAGAGAAAACAATACTCGTAGTTGTTTTTCAAAACAGAGAAATGACTTTTCTTTCAGTTCTAGACTACTACGTACGACTGCGTTGCATTACAATTAGCTGGTGCCTTGTGTAGACAACGGTTCAGTAGAGGAAATTTTCCATCCATTGTTTTGATATCTGTCAGCTAGGTCATTAGTCAATCGTCAATCAGCTTCCTTCTTCAAGCGGTGTATCAACCAATACAAGCTAGCTATCAGCTGGCCGACATGCTTGAGAAAAAAATGGAATTGCATATCGCATGAATGATGAATGGTCCTGCGTCACCATCAGCTGCATCAAAATGAGCAGAGATTTCCTCATTTCGTGCATGTGTACGTTTTCTTGTGCCATAGAAACAACGATAATACCTTTTTGTTTGAACAATAATACTTTCTGCATAAGCTAAACCCGTGTCGGTGTTGACTGTCGCATTCAAGAAAGGTAGGCATTTTTTTAAGGATCTAAGGTAACCAATTTACCAAAGAAATTAAACCACTTGGCCCAACCATGGTGTGGATTATTATTTTAACTGATGCAACATCTTTGTTCTTGTTTCCTAAGTTGATTTATCTATACTACTTTAAATGTTGATGGTAGTTCTGCCAGCCATCCAACATCACTGTCGGGTTCTCATCCTTTATCGTAATGCCATTACCATTATAGATACTTACGTGTGGGGCAACAGGGTGGGATCCATATGCAGTGACTGTAATAGTCAACTATCACTGTCATATGAGCCCAAGGCCCCAAACAATGGGGTTGGTGGGATGTATCTCAAACTAACAACTGGAAAATATGATGGCATCTTCGATTAGACAATGAAAAATAATTTTATGTAATGTATGTCAGCCTAATTTCTAACATTCAACTAATGCAAGTATTATCTTATAGTTAGATAATAGAAAATGGTTTAAGATTGAAATTTTGTTGCAACGCACAAACATTTAGCTAGTACTAGTAGAATCACACAGAATCACAGGTCACACTAACCAAACTTTGAAGAATGTCATAAGTAATGGAATTACTAATGTTTATCAATTGAAATGAAGTCTTTATGGGCGGAGATAGTACTTATGGTCATTTATTTTAACGGGCTATAAACAAGACTTTAAAGCCTAAAAAAATATTATCATTATAAAATCTTCACATCATATTATTTCTCATCAATTTTGCTTCACTTAAAAAAATTCTTATTTTATGGCTTGAGGTTGGGGGATCCATATGGCCGTGGTGGTGGATGGTGACAATTCCCCCCTCACCACAACTATTGGGACCTTTTAAATGAGTATAGATATGGCAGTTATAGGAATATTAGGATACGATTGATGATTTGTTTAGAATCATTCATCATATCTAATCTTTTTCTCTTATCTCTATTGTTATACGTCATCTCTTGAGGCTCAATACAATTACTCAAGTTACGCAATATATGTCTCTTGTATAACAGTGAACACTAAAAAAATGGGTACTTGTGCCTCTGTGGAGAGCCTATTTTTCCGTGTTCCAACCAAATTTAATTTGTTCCATTTGATTAACTTCATGATTCGTACTCCAACATTCTTCAGGCATCGACCCCTTCTTCATTCCAATGATATATCTGTTCTCTCTGTAATAGGAATATTGTTAGGCTAATTGGTTTTTACTCCTAGGCTTCGTACCATGGCCCAGG
Organism: Oryza sativa Japonica Group; assembly: GCF_034140825.1. NCBI lineage: Eukaryota > Viridiplantae > Streptophyta > Magnoliopsida > Poales > Poaceae > Oryza > Oryza sativa. Next base: position 18,726,688 of record NC_089039.1, on the reverse strand, counting down.
TGCCCAGGAGGAGTAGGAATTGGATTTGTCCCATTTGTGCTCACATATGTCGGCCGCCCATTTGTGTCTGACGCAAGATCTCAGTACAGTTGTAAGGAAAAGGAATTTCAAATAGGCTGTGTTTAGTTCTATACCAAAATTATATGTTTGACTAAAATTGGAAGTTTGAAGAAAAAAGTTGAAAGTTTATGTGTGTAGAAAAGTTTTGATGCGATGGAAATTAAAGTTGGAAGTTTGAAGAAAAAGTTAGGAAATAAACAAGCGCATAGGTTACTTTTACATACCAACCTTTCTTTAAAACATATACTCTATTTTTTTTATAATAGATGACACGATTAACCTATTATGTTTGACCATTCACCCTATTAAAAAATTCTATATAATATTATTTATTTTGTTGTGATATGTTTTATCATTTAAAAAACTTTAAGTATATATGATATATATTTTAGCATATTTATAGTATTTTTAGTAAGATAAATAGTTAAATGTTATTTAAAAGGTTATCGACGTTTGATGTCGCGATTCCGGTATTTGCATAGTATGGGGATCGTTGGTACTAGAATATATGCGAGATTATAGTAAAAAAGATGGAGACGATGATTTATATACAGGTTCAGGCCCTTGAATTGTCAGGTAATAACCCTACTCCTGTTGGCCGTAGCCGGTCGTTGCTCTTATTTACCATAATCACACCGGTACAATATTTGGGGTAGCCTATCTATCTATTGTCAACATGGCTGTCTGAAGTGCTGACACGTAGTCGACAACAGAGTAGTCTTCCTCCTCAAATCCGTGTCCGGCGAGATCAGAGATAGCGTTAGATCCCTCTTGACGGTAGTCGTAGGTACCGTATGGAGACTACTAGGCTTATCTCCAATGTTGATATCTGGCGGCTTGTCTTGGCGTATGTTGGCTTGTATATTGATCTATTGTTTCGTCTCCCCTCTCCTCCTAGGAGGCCTTGTATTTATATTTATAGGTGTCCCCTTTACAAATAGAACTAGGGAAATCAATATGGATACAATCCGAGTAGTCCTTGTCATTTCCATGTAGAACTCTAGTTGTCTTTCCTTATCCAGAACTCCTCCTATATCCGAAGGTTGTTTCCGTATAAGACATGGTACGTGGTGGGTCCTGCCGAGATTTAGTCAACTACTATTAGGTACGTGGTATCCATAACCCTGACAAAAGTGTTGTTCATTATAAAAAAAGAGAATTACTAATATTTAGAGCAAGTATAATAGTAGGCTATAAGCCGGCTAAATGCTGAGGTGGAGGAGAGAAGAGAGGAGAGAGAGGAGAAAATGGCTGTAAACTTACAGCCGACTTGGACATAAGAACCAAGAAACTCTGTGAGAGAGATAAGTGGGCCATGTATTAATTATAAAGAGCTAACTATTATATGGGTAAGCTAAGAGAAGACTACACAGAACCTTATAGCTAATAGGTCGGCTGTATTACTGGCCTTGCTCTTAGGAGAACCATGCACTCGTAGTCAGGGACGAAGCCAGGATTTGAGATTAGGGGGGTGTGGGGTGAAGATAAACCATGAGACCGAATAACTAGTCCTTTAAGAATAGTCACCGTCAATAACAAGCAATGCGTAAACTAGTCCTTTAAGAAAAACTTAAATTTTAGCTCTTTAATAATATCATTGGAAATTTAAAACTAGTCTTTATTGCTAAATTCTTTTAATGTAAACTATTAAATAATCTCACAAATAAGTATCATCTATTTTACTTTGAAAAATATGAGAAATCACAAACTAATTTTGTAGATCATGTTTCTTGCTAATATTTTTTAGACTTGCTAACTAATTAAATTGATAATACTTTCAAGCTACACAAAATAAACTAGATAAATACTTATCTTAGCTAACTTAATATAGAGTAAAATACATGAGGGTGTAGTGGTGGTAGTGTTTGGATAGGGGGGTGTTGGCACCCTTTGGCACCCCCTTACCTTCGCCACTGCTCGTAGTGATCCATATGAACCGATAAATCTCTCCACGCCACATCAAGTCATCAACCTTTGGGCATACACAGTAATTGGAACAGGTCAAGGTTCATTAAGACAATACCCAAACCGTCCTAAACACCCCAACCGAATTATTCCGTTCAAAACAAGGGAAAATAAGTACATATGCCCTTGATGAGCTAGCTAAGCACAAAATGTACGGATTACATGTCAACCTCGATGACCATTTCGATGAACTAGGACGACGTCCTTGCAGAGTTTCAAAATATAAACATGTTTAGATACTGATACGGTCTTCGAGATGTTACTTTGACGAACAATATCTATAAAAATAAAAATATTTTAAATAAAAAGAGTTATATATTATGATAGTTTGTTTAATGATAAATCTAGTAACATCAATTTTATATGATTGATTTTTTAATTTTTTTTCTAATAATGGTCAAAGTTAAAAACATTTAACTTGTCACTAGGCTTAAAAATGTTTATATTTTGGGACGGAGAGAGTACTTGTCACTATGCTTAAAAATGTTTATATTTTGGGATGGAAAGAGTAATAATAGCACTAACAATTTAAATAATAATCACGGTTGAAACTTGAAACTAATGCTAAGTCTGTGTTTGGCTCCCACTTTTTCTCCTTTGTTTTCGACGTGCATATTTCCCGAATGGCTAAACAATAGTATTTTTTTAAAAAAAATTCTATACAAAAATTATTTAAAAAACATAGTGATCCATTCTTTAAAAGAATTTAGCTAATACTTAATTAATTATATACTAATAATTATTCCGTTTTACGTGCGCGAGGGATTAAACTGAACACAACATATAATTCATCTTGAATCTCGTCAGCTATTTCCTCCGTCCGAAAATGTTACTCCCTTCGTCCACAATAGTTGTTGTTATAGGTTGTTTAATACCACCTCCGTTTTTTAATAGATGACACTGTTAACTTTTTCTCACATGTTTGACCATTCGTCTTATTCAAAAAATTTACGTAATTATAATTTATTTTGTTATGAGTTGTTTTATCACTCATAGTACTTTAAGTGTGATTTATATCTTATACATTTGTATAAAATTTTTGAATAAGACGAATGGTCAAACATGTGAGAAAAAATTAACGGCGTCATCTATTAAAACTCAAGAGCAAAAATGACTACAGCACCCCCTATTAAATGTTATGGGAATGTAAATAAGAAGATACTCCCTCCATTCCAAAATATAGGGCACAACTACTTTTTAAAGTTGCTTCATAATATAAGGCGTGCATATATGCATAACAATTAATTAGCATCTCTTCTCTCCTAAATTAGTACTCCCTCCATACTCATAAAGAAAGTCGTTTAGAACAGCGACACGGTCTTTAAAACACAACTTTGACTTCTTGTTTCTATAAAAATATTTCTGAAAAGTGATATATATATATATATATACTTTTATGAAAGTATTTTTCAAGACAAATCTATTCATATAATTTTTATATTTTCAAACTCAACAACTTGAGAGTTATTCATGATTTATATTCCCAACGTTTGACTTAAACATTATCCTAAACGACTTCCTTTATGAGTACGGAGGGAGTATTTTTTAAATCATACACTCACAAGATGTTTAATTCTATTGGGTGCATGTATTGTATTAATTGGATTGATTCAAACAAAGAGGTGATAATAATTGTTTCTTGGTGTTTGGGTCAGGGTGGTTATGCCTTATATTTTGGAATGGAGGGAGTAATTGGGAGTAGAATGAAAAAAAAATTGAATTGAAGGTGATTGATGCGACAAAAGTTACTCTAAGCATGTGTTTGATTTCGGGACTAAGTGGGATGGGATGGAACCATCCCTGATTTTTTGGTTGGGATGATTCCACTCACATGTTTGGTTTGTAGGATGGGATGATCCCAATTTTTTGTTTGATTAAAGGGACAAGAGAGAGATGGGATGGACGCTGTTTGCAACCACCGTCAACGATCGGGCGGGCGTGCGGGCGAGCATGCCGGCGGCGAGCAAGAGAAAGAGATGGTCTCCGAGCGGGCGTGTGGACGAGAAAGCCAGCGGCGAGTAAGAGCAAGAGGAAGAGAACCATGGCTTGCTCACCTCCCACATGACCATGGCATGCCGCTGCCCCTCAACCTTCGCGAGTTCCTCCCCGCACGCCACCGCCGCTCCTCCTCCGTAACAGTCCCCTGCCTCCGGATCCGCCGCCGCAGTCCTCCCCATCGCCGGATCTGCCGCCGCCGCCCTCCCCACCACTGGATCTGCCGCTGCCGCCCTCCCCACCACTGGATCCGCCGTCGCCGAGCCCCCTACCGCCACCGTCGCCCAAGCCGTATGCCACTGCTCCCGAGGGCGAGCAGGGCGAGCGCGCGAGCAAGGCGTCGTCACGCCGTTCGCTCGTCCCAGGTGGGATGAGTTCGCCCGCGAGATTTTCTTATATCGGTTGGTCCCGGGTCTGAGAGGAATATTCCTCTCCAGGAACCAACCCATCCCACTCGTCCCTCAACCAAACACCCCTGAAAGTGGGTTCGTCCCATCGTGTCACATCCCATCCTTGTAACCAAACACTATCTAAAGTGATAAACTTTTTGCAACAAATTTTAAATCCTAAAACAACAATTATTTTAGAACGAAGGTAAAATATTTTTAGATGAAGGTAGTACTCATTCGTCGTCAGTCAGTCGGTCAAAAGTACCAAAGAGCGGCGCTGAGAAGGGCGTTGGCTAACTTAATTTGACATGCAAAACCTGATGGACAGAAAGCAATGTACGTACCACTCCCCTTTTTGGTCTTTCTAATTAGCACGTGCATTAGGCAGGTAGAGGTAGTAGGTAGAGCTAGCGTGCTAATTAGGTCACGTGTTCCGTGTGCCCACGAGGACCAAAACGTTAACGTGGTTGAAGGGCAGAGAAGACCAGTGCATGCGATGCGAGTAGTAGGAGTATATGCTTGGAAAAAATTGGAATGCTGCTTTGGATATATATTAAGAGGACAACGGAGCCGGTCGATCGGTCGTACTCCGTACTTGTACAAGGTTTGGTTAATGTTCCACTGGAAAGAATATGTGTGCTGCAGTGTACTAGTGTGGTGATAAACAAGGGGATATCACGTTGGGAACAACATAGCAGAGTTTCGTCATGTTTTGTCCATGCCTGTCCAGAAGGGAGTAATTTGAACGTGTGTGTAGAGTATCAGAGTTCCAAGTTTATTGAATTGTTAATCACTTGATTCATGGCCATCGCATAAAAAAGAAGATTCATAAGAAGGAATAAAACATCAAGGTAGCTAGCTTATTCATCGATCCTAAGTGTACATGAATACCTGATAGTCGTAAAATCAATTGAAGAACCAAGTTTGAAAGGTAAAGTTCAACGGATTTAACTGCAGGCTGGTTTCAGTAGATTTATGGTACATTCACAAAGATTCAGCTAAAAACAATAACTTAAAACGAATTCGAAAAATGGATTGCAAATCAGGCTTAGAGCCAGTGGCGTAGTTAGGATTTAGAGTAAAAGTGATCCATCTATATGTAAGGTCAATTAAATGGATGGTCCACTATATAATTTTTATTATATTAACTTGCATATATAATATAGTTTTAATCTCGATTAAATTTTTAGGTAGTTCATGGACCACAGTACCACCTAGCATGCCACTGCTTAGATCCTTATATCATACACACCATCCGTAACTAGTAAATAGCCGGTGGCTATCTATCACTCTGTAACACACCATAGTCTAGGACCCTGGAGCTTTGGCCCATTAGAGTCGAAGCAGCTGGGCCTTCTCTCTCCCTCACTCCGTACTAATTGGGCTTTCTGTTGGGCTGCATTCTAATGGAAGTATATGCAGCTTTGGGCATACTAATGAGGCAATGGCAATTGGAAGCAAAGTGGCAAATAGTTGCAGATTAGACATGTCCTCTAATTTTTGGCCTTTGGCCATTATGTCTAAAAGAATTCAGTTAGCTAGGAGTATGTTTTTTATTCCATTTTGTCCTTTTGATCTGTATCTATTTGTGCATATCCGCTAATCCACAGAGGGTCCCTTCCCTGGATTCATTCGGTTTGTATATAAATCCAAGCATGACAAATTGGCGAGTGAATAGACAAAACATTTTTTTGCACGAAAGTATATGAAACTGAAGTTGATGCGTCACACTGTCGGGAGGAAGGCTCCGAATTAAACATGGCAAAGCCTGACAAGTGACAAGTGCGTAAGTGCCTCTCGCTATCGAAACTAAATTTTCTGCGGTGAACTCATTCAAGTATGCACGACGCTGTTGTCTCTTCCGGGCTGCAATCAGCACGGCATGATTGCAGGGCTCATGAATCTCGCAAAGATTTGTCTTCCCTTGTTTCATGGCTCATACAATAGTACAGTCTCTCCACATTTTCAGAGCAGCTCAACTGCTCAACTGTCTTTTTAAAAAATGTTGAGCTAATTCCATCTTTCAGGAAGGACAAGTTAGGCCTTATTCGGTTTGAAGAATTCCTAAAGGATTTCTCAATTCCTTAGGAATAAACACTATTCATGCATTCAGTTAGTAGGATTCAAAGGAAAGTTTTCATAGGAACACCATGCCAATTCTCCAAAAATCAACATCCACTCCAAAATGACAGTTTTTTTTTACATGAAAAATATGCTGTCAGTCTCATATTTCATATCTCAATTTTTTTCATATATCAGGTTTAATATTTTAAGGTTTTTTTCTGAGGTTTAACTATATGCATTCTAGATCGTCATTTATTTCGTAGCTTGTTCATAACAAAGGCTATGAAACCCGAAACCAATTAACAAAGTCAGGGGATGTACGTACATGCGTCTTTGGAACATAGGAATTTGAAAACACAAAAAACAAGAAAAATGTAGTAATAGAATGTCGTACCACAATAAATCCTACTTGAAAGAAACCCACATGATTTCGAAAAAAATTGTATGGTAATAGTATAGGAAGAGTATAGGAATTGTGAGTTAGTAAAAAGAAGAGAAAACATGAGGCCTAGCCTTATGTTAATGTTTCTCCAAAACTCATATGAAATGAGCCATTCCATGAGATTTTCAAAGGATTTTGTCAGAGCTTTTTCTTTGCTCCAAAGGATCATGTAGAAATATTTTCTAATCAATAATTTCTACAGTTTCCCTTTGTTCCAAGGAAGTCCTACATGTTTTTGACTAGACATCAAAGACAAAAATAAAAGTTATAATGATGTTTACTTACAACACATGTAGATTATCGGAGGAGTACGAGATACTCTCTCCGTCCTTAAAAAAAGTCAAACTTTGGATTTCCGTGTCCAATTTTAACTGTCCGTCTTATATGAAATTTTTTTATAATTTGCATTTTCATTGTTGTTAGATGATAAGACATGATTAATATTTTATACGTGACTTGTCTTTTTAATTTTTCATATTTTTTTTAAATAAGACGGACGGTCAAACGTTAGACATGAAAATCAAGGTTTGTCTTTTTCTGGGACGGAGGGAGTAAGCCTTTGCACATGTAGGCCCTTTAGTATGGGTTGGCAGGAAGCCGGCCGGCCTACCGGCGTTGGCCGCTAGCTACACAAACTCCACCGAAGCACAACATCCTTTTACTTACAGCGGGGCCATCCAAACAAACGCCCTGGCCAGAGCTACTGACACATGGGCCCCTGCAGTAGGCTAGCCCTCACTCCCGTAGAAAAGCGCTTCAATGGAGCCTTCATGTAGCAGATAGATCCTGTACTTCCGACGTGTTCCAGGAAAGCCGTGCGTCAAGGGCGTTTGGTCCTAAACACGTGATGTGTTGGATGAGATCCAATTTTAAAAGTTTCGTTATCGGTGACTGTTCAAATATACTTTCCTCCGTTAAAATATAAGGTAATACTCCCTCTCCCATAAAAAACCAACCTAGTACCGAATGTGACACATCCTAGTACTACGAATCTGAACATATATGTCCAGATTCATCATACTAGAATATGTCACATTCAGTCCTAGATTCTTTTTTTTTTGGGCGGAGGGAGTATTTGATTAGGAGGAATTGAACTATTTCATGCAAAGATCCTGTAAAGTTTATATGTTCCAAAGGATTATTAAAGTTATGTATTTAGGAAATTCGATCATCTTGGGTAAAAATTTTCTTTTAGAAACACATGATAAACGTTGAGGTTCACAACGCGCGCTCTTTCAGCTCTATATAAACATACACACCATACCCTTATAAACATATCGGAAAGAATGGACCACCGTGTATTAAGATTGACGAAGTCATATGTATCTTGAAGAGTATATCGTCTACCACTGAAATTTTAGTTAACTATAAATACGAGCACCCATGTCAAGTCTATGACTTGAACCGGGTAGGTTGGTTCTATCATAAGGAATCTAATCAGTTGAACTACACTCACTTTGTAACTTGGGTACTTTTGTTAACAGTTAAGTTAAGATCGTATATATTTGGTGTGTGGTGTCATATGCATATGTTATCGATATGTTCATGATTAAAAGTATTTTATATTATGCTAGTTTATAATTATTAATGATAAATCATCAATGGATTCGTAATTGTTGATGAAAGTTTATCGAAGATTTATAGTTGTTTATCAAGATTCACGTATAGAAATTGATTTGTTCGTCTAGGACGCAGTGTAGTCCGATTAATTAGTTCAGGCATAATGAAAACAAGAGTGATTCTACCATATTTTTGGAAAGGTACCAACAGATATCATATTTTCTAATATAAAACTTATTTTCAGATACCAAGTAACGCAAGATAAAAGAAAATTAGTGCAAAATTTTAGTATATACAGTTACCCTCTTAAGTACCGTACAATTTGTTTACAAGCAAGTCTTTTAATTTCTTCTTTTTGCGCATCATCGTTACTGCAGAAGTTAATTAATGACTCTTACTAGAAGCATTTACCCAATGACTTGCATATATATTGGTACTAATACTTAGAGAATTTGACAACATCACATTTAGCCTATCCTACTAAAACTTAGTAATATTGCCAATTTATCAAAACGATTGATTTTGAAATCGTTTCACCGCAATGCAGTCGTCGACTCGTCGTACACGTTCATTGGACGCTGACAAGCACTAGCGCCACTGCGTCCAGTAGAGCATAACAGCGCATATCTGCCATCAGCATCGACGTCCACAAAACATCAATACTAACAGCCACAAACGTACGCATGCATCAGTGGACAAAAGGCCAGATCAGACGACGCACGCCCTGCGCTGCGCTCACGCGGCAGCTCGCGGGTTACACGGCCGCCCGAGCCACCAAACCACCACCACCCCCCGATCGGCATCGCTTTCCAGGCTTACCGCTTAGTACCTGTTACGACAGGGGAGTTCGGTATCTGTATCTGCCGGATTGTCGCGTGTACCGACAAAAACTGATTAAGGACTCATCATGAATCATAGTACTACCGAATTACGGAGTACGAGTATCAAAGTCGTAGCCTACCGTGATTAATTAGCATGCTAATTACAGCTTCCCTGTTCTGTTCATATGTGGTACTCCCTTCGACCACAAAATAACCGTCGTTCCGGAAATGGAAAAAAAAAGTTACTATCTAACTTTACATAAAAGTCCACCTAATTAAAACCAGATATGCACCCCCTAAATTTTTTAACACTGTTTTATGCAACCCTTTTTACATAAAACACCTTACGATGGTTTTACAAAATAGTTGCTATAAATTTGCATATATGTTAAATGAGTTTGACTATTTCACATACACCTCGAACGCATATGTTAAATCTACACCTTTTTATCCCATTTTCTCTCTTACTTATATAAATGAGTACTAACATAATACAACACAATACTAGTATGATATAATTACTGTAGAGTATAAATTAAGGACTGATGATTTGTGTATGTAGGTATGTTATATCAACATCCGAAACCACTTTAGGAGATAATTTAAATGGCATTGCAAAGTTTAGGGGTTAGATGTCTATTTTTAAAGTTTAGAGTGTTATATGGAGTTTTATCCAAACTTCAGGGGTTCCTTTAGAAATTGGTGGGTCACCAAGACACACTTGTCTCATTATTAATTACAAATAAAATACCTATAAAAAGATAATTTTTGAAAGTTATAGTATTTTAAAAATAGTTTTAAAACAAATCTAACCATATAATTTTTAAAAGTTGGATCGGAATTTTTTTTTGCGGGAGGATCGGAATTATTTAAGGACAAAAGTATAAACTTGTTGATAGTACATATTTCAAAGGAAAAAGTACAAAATACTCCTTGAACTATCGCGGTCAACCGAATTACCCCTTACCCAAAAACCACACATTACTCACTCTGAACTTTCAATACCGACCGACTTACTCCCCCTTGACCCAATCCAGAGCGGTTTTATCCTACGTGGCATACGTATGTCAATCCAGCCAGTATTTTCTTTTAAAATATTGGTGAGACCCACCTATCATACCTTCTATTCCCCTCTTCCCCTCTCTCTTCACTCTCTAACTCTCTCTTGCACGCATGGCACGCACGGTGGCACGGGGACGGGCGATGGCGCGGGGACGGGCGGGCAGGCGCCGCGCATGGTGGCACGCACGGCACGACGGTGCGCATGGCGACACACACAGGATGGGAAAGGGTGGAGGGGAAGGGGTGAGGAGGGGAGGGAGAGTGTGTTAACGACCAAATTTGGTAATACCAGTATCGGAGACGATGATTAGATCAAAGCGGAATCAAAGATGAAGATTGTTGCGGAAATAGAGTAAGAATCAGCTGGAGTCCAAATCGGCTACGATCGGGATCGGCTAAGTCCGAGTCAGGCTGGGTTAGACGATACAGCCGATTCCGACAATACGACTTGGTGTACGTCATCAGGTTGAGTTGATATGCTTCAAGATGATTGCCACGCATGGATAGAGTCCTGAGAAAGCAATTGTATCTATTAATTAGATATTTTATGTAATTTCCTTAGAAATATGTTTGGGCAAAAGTCTGCCGCAAAGACTTATGGTATTTTAGAGTTTGTTAGAGATAAGAGTCGTGTCCGATATGGACATGTTGTGTAATTCTCGGGTATAAATAGACCCCGAGCCCTATGTAATCAAATAAACACACGTTCAATATAATCTCGGCGCATCGCCACCCTTTTTGCTTTCGTTTTATTTCGACGAGTTCTTGCTTTCAGGTTGAGCTGCATCGGTTTCGATCTTCAACAAAAGGTAAAACTTGTTATGGCGGCTTGCGTTCTCGGGATTAGTGCTTTCATCTTTATGATACTCTAATCTTGTCTATGTAATTCGTCGAGTTATCATATATCTTATATAATCTCTGGCAATATCGCTATCTAATCTACAATCGGCTGACATCTATCAATAGAGGGCAGCTGATTAGGTTAAATATCGACGTTGGCTTAGATTATATATGATATCCACCACTCTATGAAACTTCCAATGGCTTGATTGTCTAGATATTGTCCTTCTTTTCATACTTATAGCTGCATCAGTTGATTGATCTTATGAGTCGTGATTAGAATCTCAATCTCTAGCCTGCTTCTTGGTTGCCGATTAGGGTAGTATCGGGGTTTCAGCCGATCTTACCTGATTTAACTATATTTGCTTTATATGCTTTACTGACATGTTAAATCTACCCTTTATATTAAGATCTTGTTGCACCTAGGTATATTAGGCTTTCGTTTAGTATATTCTGCTTGCTTTAATATCTTAATTTAGAGTGGTATCGGAGTATTAGCCGATACATGCTAGATCTATTTGATCGGCTATGCTATGAACATATATAGTCTTGTTGTTAGTATATATTTCGATCTAAGTGATTTATACTGTCTCGCCATGGCGACCAATCTATCCCAATCACTCGATTTAAGCATATATTGACATGAGGATTATATATTGTTAATATCTACAGCCGATCGAGTAGATTTAGCTCTTCCTTACCTATTCATGACTGCCGATCGATCTATATATGACATCGGCTTAAAGATAAATGATACGTCATCGGCACTTAGCCGATCGGCTATCGTTTATGGATTTAACCACGGTTTTTTTGTCTTTGTTTTTGTTGATTGCAGGATCAAATCAACTGGCACGCTAGCATACCCGAAGGTGAATTTTGGACCTGCACTGGAGTTAAGCAGATCTCCCAAGCCTCGTGTTTTCACATCAACAGAGTGGAGGTGGATGGAAAAAGGGAGGAGGTGGAGGTGGAAGGGGAGGTCGGCGTGCACGGCGGTGTTGCCAGGATCAGCCATTGGGGGCTGGGAGGGGAGGGAGATCAGCAGGGAAGATGAGGTAGCCCCTGTTGATGCGAAAAACACACACAAATTTGGTCATTAACACACCCCCACCTCTGGCCGCCGCCCGCCTCTCAGCCACGGCCCCTTCTCGCCGCCGCCTCCTGGCACCTTCCGCCATGGCCCTGCCTCTGGCCACCGTCTGCCTCGCCCTCCACGAGCGCTACCGTGTGCACCGACCTTTCCTTCCACCTCCATCTCCATCTCCATGCCACTTCCGACCTGTCCTGTTGCTCCCGCTGCCGCTCGCCGCCAGCTGAAGCCACCCAGCCACACCCCCATGCTCGCCACCTAGCTCCATTCTCCGCCTCCGCGTCTCGCGCGCCGCCCTGTGAGAGAGAGAGAGAGAGTGAAGAGAGAGAGGAAGAAGGGAAGAGGAGATATGATAGGTGAGTCCCACCATTTTCTTAAAAAGAAATGTTGACTGGATTGGGCGAGAGGGTAATTCATCTGGTTTAAAAGCTTAGGGTGAGCAATATCTCCTCTTCTGGAGTAATTCGGTCGACCTCGATAGTGAGGGGATAATTCGTACTTTTTCCTAAATCATTCCTTATTTGTGACTGGTTGGATTTTTTCTTACTTACATGACATTGTTAGCGGTTCCACGTTAACAACTCTTTTATTAATGTCTTAATTAATATTTTAATATTTACTATAATCAAAGTATAACGCACGATAAATATAACCTTAGAACTTACGGCAAACTCTGTCAAATAACATGAACAATGTAGTACTATTCTACTTACACTTGAGTAGATGTTTTCTTAACAAGTTGGGGAAAACTATATACATATACATACGTCATCAAATAAACCTCCGTACCAACATTTTATAAAGAAAATTTAGCGTTCCATTCCATGTGGTTTGGATTAGGAGTCAAAGTGGCAATCAGGGATACTGGCTGGTACCTAATTAAGCTGGCATAATGCTAATTGGGATTAGCTAGCTCACCGGCACACTCCGGAGATCTGGCAGTAGGCGGCAGCAACCAGCAGCTTCTGCACGCCCTGATATTCTACGCGACGCCCGTGCGTGTCCTGGAAAGGCGACAGGGCAGTTGCAACCGTTTGCCTGGCTATAGCCAGGACGCATTGGTCTTTTCTGTTTGTACAATCCCAAATTTGTATAATGAACTGAATTACTTTACATGAAGCACCAATTTAACTTGAAAATAATAAAAAAATGTCTACATTCATTTCAACTAGTGCCGGATAGTTTGTACACACGCGTGACCGTTACCGAGGATGCTATAGGGAAAAGATCAGATCGCCGCAGAAGCAAGAACACACTCGAGAGAAGAAAAAAAGATAACATATGGAGTGAGTACAAGAGTATTAGTATTAGGCTCGCACCAACACAAATGAGACGTCGAGAAGATATAGAAGGATAGGGATGTCATGGTCATGTAAAAAGAAGTACATTCAATTTATCTCTCATTAATAAGGTTGTAAGATATGACCTCACTATATGGTTAAAATTCATGCGAAATAATGAAATATCATGTAGTTCTATCCGTGCATGACATTTGACTGAAAAACCCAAAGTTCTTTTTTTTCATTAGAGTGCCATACAACCAATGGCTCCTATGCAATTGCAGTGCATGCATTTAGATGCACAGCCCCATCTTGGTCTAACCGTACCGTCTCCACAGTTTGCCAGCCTGCAAGAGAGCCGCCGCCCCACGAATGAGTGACCACCTCCAGCACATACCAGGCAGCATATGCATCCTCCAATTACCATTTGGCACCACCAGTAGTCCGGAAAAATATGTAGTGCAAACCACATATGTAGTGGAAACTTGGATACTACCGTTGGATCGAGAAATGGACGCCCGAGATTCATCCACGTCACCATGAGTTAAAATTTAACTCCCAATAAAATTTTAACTCATGAGTGAATCCGCGAGTTAAATTTTAACTCATGGTAACGTGGACGAATCTCGGACATCTATTTCTCGATCCAACAGTAGTTTCTAAGTTTCCACTACATATGTGGTTTGCACTACATATTTTTCCCACTAGTCCAACCCCAACCTTTCCACCTTTCCAGGAGGACCATGCCCAATAGTTTTTAGCTTGGCAAAGCAGATGCTGATACATATCTACACACATAGATATATCAGTTGGTTGGGTTGCCGCCGAAATGGTCCCATGCAAAACTCTGATCAGAAGAGTGAAAGTGGGATAATATAAGCTGCACTGCACACTGCACTGTGTGTGCAAACTGTAGTAAGTTAGTTGGGTAGGATACCCTGTCGACTCTCCCCTAATGGCAGGCCACAAACCTTTATTTGTTCTGTGATCATTGTAACTTTCTTGCTGTTCTTTCATGTGACAACCTCTGTTATGATGATGGAGAATTTTAACCATCCCAATCAGACATCCTGATTTGCATGCAGAGAACAGAAAATGTCCATGTTGCTCTACAATGTGTTTGGCGTGAGCTTGAAGGGATGCATTTGGAGCTGAATGATAGGTGATGGTAATTAACTGGTAGGGGCGTCCCCCCTACCTAAGCGAAGCCGGAAGCAGGGGCTTTTTCTCATTGGGGAGATGTGGAAAGTGTTGATGTCTTCTTGCCAACCTGCAACATCGGCGCAGCTAAGCGATGGTCCTCTCGCTCTCCTATGGGTAGGACACTCCACAAATTATTGGGCAACCTGCCGGTGCACTGAAAGGAAGGGTTTTTGGATGTAGACTTTTTGTCCATGTAACTTTTACATGTGCTGTGGTCAGGACAACTATCGATTGTGTCGTGGTCACGAGACAAAATTTGTTGACGGGTGCTGTTAAAAGATGGTATAAAAAAGCATGAGGACATGCAACTAATGTAAAAACATATAATCAATTTTCATCTCCGTCACATATGGATGCGACACTCTTTGCGCCAAACACACATGCAAGTGTTCTTTAAGGAATTGGGATGCATCTAAAAGTTGTATATTTTTCACTCAACCCAAATGGTCCCAAAGTTGTGACCATTTCTATTTGCTTTTGTAAACTCAAATGTTATCTCTAATTAGTTAGAAAAAGAACTCTTGTTTATAATTAATAATGAGTAAATTTCACAAAACTATACATGCTTTGGCTAAATTATCACAAAACTATGGATTTAACACCAAATTTACCTCAAAACTACATATTTAAGGTAAAGTATTGCAAAACTATAGATTTAGTAACAAATTTATCACAAAACGATATGTTTAGCGTCAATTTAATAACATAACTTGAACGTTTATAACTTAAAAATAATGTTAGCGCTAAGGATTTAAACTCATAATATGTAGTTTTATGATAATCTTATTATTAAATATATTGTTTTGCGATACTTAGTCTTATAAGTGTAGTTTTGTGATAAATTTATTGTTAAATATATAGCTTTATGATACATTACTTTAAATATGTAGTTTTTTGAAATTTACTCATTAATAATTAAAAATTAAGGTGTACCAACCATCCCTATCAATTGTCCTTTATGCATACAAATAATATTAAATTCTCTCTTTTGTGATTATTCATTTCTCTAGTAACCCTACCCTATATAGTTAATAATTCACTACTCCATTCACCATCCTAAAGCTAAATGGCTAAACCTAACCGGTGTACCGGTGTTTCTCTACTGCTTAAAAAGAAGTCGTCTATTCCTGCTCCCCTCCTCCCAGTGTGCATAGCATGAGAGGGAAAACCGCTCCCATGTCACGCTTCAACTACCACTACGAATAACCGAGTTAACACTCCTAGTTAACCTATTGACGGACGTATACATACCGACTCTGTCACGAAATAAGCCTATCCTGTACTACAATGTGACATATCTTAATACAATGAATTTTGACATATTCTGTATTTAGATTAGTAGTGTATGTCATTGTCATTGACATAGGAAGCTGACAAATTTTTTCTCTCTCTCTCTTTTTCATTTAATTATCTTGGAAAATAATAATTTTGCTAGAGGCAAGTTAGTTGGAAGCTTAAGGTGCTAGCCCGCTTTTAATTGGAGCATCTTACAAGAGAACTACCCACGTGACTACATTCATTGGAGAAACAAAATCAACATGCTATTAAAGCAACACAAATACTGAAAATGATAGACCTATTCCTCTCGGGAGCAAATTGTGAATACTCATGAATTTGCCCACGGAAGGGTAAAATGTGATCGAATATATAGAAAAAGTTATTTGAAATTAACGATGCCATATTTTTTCATAAAAAAATAAGAGTAAATTCCATCACCGGTACCTAAACTTGTACCGTTGTGTCATTCCGGTCCCTAAACTCGCAAATCGACTGTTTAGGTTCTTAAACTTGTTCGACTGTATCATCCCGATCCCTAAACTTGCAGATCACTCGTTTAGGTCCTCCAACTTGTTCAGTTGTGTCACCCCGGTCCCTAAACAGGACGGTCTAAAGACTTTATATTTAAAAATAATTCATAACTTTTTCATGTGAACTCTAATGAAGACAAACTTTATATCAAAATTGTAGCCCTCGACGCGACCTACAACTTTGTAGTTGAAAAGTTTTTGAATTAAAACTGTTTAGGGTCTCAAAATATTGTTACATGTTTATAGATTTTGAAATTTTAATTTTAAAATTACATTTTGGGATAAAAAATGACTTAAAATAAAAAAAATCAACTACAAAGTTGTAGATCGCGTCGAGGGCTACAAGTTTGATATAAAGTTTGTCTTCATTAGAGTTCACATGAAAAAGTTATGAATTATTTTTAAATATAAAGTCTTTAGACCGTCCTGTTTAGGGACCGGGGTGACACAACTTAACAAGTTGGAGGACCTAAACGAGTGATCTACAAGTTTAGGGACCGGGATGACACTGTCGAACAAGTTTGAGGACCTGAACGGTCAATTTGCGAGTTTAGGGACCGGGATGACACAACGATACAAGTTTAAGGACCGGTGATGAACTTTACTAAAAAAAATGACATATATATAGAAACAGCGGGCGGTCATAATATGCGTATACTCATCCCTATAAACGCACACGCACGGATACACTACTCCTATAAGCACCTCCAAAAAACTGGACCTATATCTTGAGATCAATGAAATTATCACGGGACGCCTCGCTGAAGACTAGGCCAACATATCTTGATATCAACAAAGTCATCACAGGGTGTCTCATTGTCAACAATACGTCGTCTACCATTAAAAAAATAATTAGCCATAAATACAAGCTTAGAATATAGGACTTGAATTAGGATGGGCTAATTTTATCACAAGTAAACTAACTAGTTTAGCTAACCTCACTTCGCAAACTTAACATATTTTAATGTAAATTCCATATCTAAATATAACAACTTTTAACCCTTACGATTTGTCCCTAAATATAACAACTTCTCCACCAACATTCTCTTTCCAACCAATCACAGCCCTCCACCATTCACTTTTCCCACATACCTCCATTAGTCATCCAATCACAACCCTCTACCATTCACTCTACTTACTTTTTTAATAACTGTGTCCAACTCTAAAACTTATTATATTTTGGGATGGAGGGAGTACAAACGATAGTTAAACAATCACATGGTGAAAAACAAATTAACTGAAACAGAAAGAATATAATGCTGTACTTTTAGCAAAACTTTTGTTTCTCTCACATGTACTCCAACTTAGGAGTAAATAAGTGAGTTTGGTATAGGGTTTGAAGCACTACCAAATATCGGTAGTGTCAAAAATTTAGATAAGTTTTTGGCACTATTAGTTTGTGGTTAGGATAAAGAATTTCGGGTTGAAGCATTTTTGAAATATTGGTGGTGTCAAAATTTAGATAAGTTTTTTTTACACTATTAATTTGTGGGTTGCTATGGTAGATTTGACTGCACTCTATAAGTTTAGCCGAACATGACTCCGTTAATCCAGCTGGCTATTATAAACTACTAGCATTCCATACATCTTGTCGACGGGTGATACCCGTAGACCGGATATAGAGGGTATTGGGGTACGTTGGTACAACGATCTACGTAGTACGACATCGAGCAATCAAAAGACAAGAATTATACTGGTTCAGGCCCCTTGACAGGTAATAGCCCTAATCCAGTTGATATGGGATTATACGGTGGAAAACACAGCTTACAAAGGAAAAGATGGAACTTGCCATATCCGGCGAGGTTGTAATCGAGTTGATTCGACTAGCTCTCGACGACTTGGCTCTTCGCAGGCTCCGGCTTCGTAGGCTATGTGGGTTGTATTGGCTCTGAGATTCGATCCCTTATGCCCTCCCCGAGGGGTCCCTTTTATACCATAGGTCTGATGCTCTCCGAGTAGGACTCGAACACACCAGACCTAGCACGACACGTAGGTAACCCAGTTCTTGTCCGAGAAGGACTCTTCCCATTTGTTGATTTCGTGAAAAGTTTCCTTAGATTATGAAGGAAATGTCCGCGTACGCGTGGGTATGCCATGTCGATACATAACGTATATCGAAGGGTAGAGGGTATGCCAGACCCGTAACCCTGACAGTAGCCCCTGACTTCTACTCAAAATGAACTCGTGCGACCATTTGCGACTTCGGGTGTCGAGAACGTTATCATTCCAGGTGCGAGGACCACGGAGATGACTTGTAGTCAAGCATGCCGTTTGAAGCCCAACGGTCACGAGTGAATTTTGAACTAAAGTCAAAAACTGCCGCGCGTAACGGACCTAGAAATTTCCTTCGGGGATTTCTCTCAGTTCCTTGGAATTCGCACCGTCGGGGGTGCGCCTATTTAAAGGGATTTTAAGTGCGCATTTTGAAGTCCGCCCACTCCGTCAAGCACACACCGCCCGTTAGCACTCCTCGCCTTCTCCGCCGTCATAAAGAACCCTAGCTTCGTCAGCTTTAGGTCCATCTCCGGCGATCTTGCAGCTGCGATGGATCTCGGCAAGTCGACTTCCACTAGCGCGACCCTAAAGAAGCTCCAGGAGGATGGCGCCCTTCCTGGCCGTGGAAACGCGGAGAGGGAAGCAGGAGGTACTGATCCTCAGCCCATCTTAGGTTGCATGGTTGCGATCGAAGATTATGTTGTCTGCGGGTTTCTCCCTCCACCCTCCGAATTCCTTCTGCTGGTCTTGAATTTCTATGGGCTTTCTCTTCTGCACTTGAACCCCAATTCCATCGCTGCACTTGAACCCCAATTCCATCGCTTTCCTTAGCGTCCTTGTGCATCTTTGCGAGGCCTACATTGGGGTAGAGCCCTTTCTTGATCTGTTCCGCTTTTATTACGAGTTGCGCTGGATGGAATCCAATAGGGTGTCCGGTTCCGTTGGGTTCCGACTTCGTGACGGGATGAAGTCGCGCTATGTCCCCTTCCAGTGCCCCTCTTCTCGCAGTAAATGGCGGAACAGGTGGTTTTACCTTGAAATCAAGGACTCAAATCCGGTCCTCGTTGTTCCCGAGGAACAACTGGACAAGATTCCAGTCTGGACCGCCAAGCCCCCCTTGGCCCCCTCTCTCCAATCGTTTATCGACATCATCGATAATCTCCGAGAACGGGGTTTATCGGGATATGAAGTCGTTGCAGACTTCGTCGGTAGGTGAATCCAGCCGCTCCAGGCTCGGGCCCACCCGGCCTATAACTATTCCGGGCCAGATGACGCGACCCGGGTTTCTCCTCGGGGTATCTTTCTCGCATTCACTTCGATATGCTTGTACTCGCGATCCCCTCTGACCTATCAAAAACTAATTTCTTCTTGACAGGTCTGAGCAGCGAAATCGTGGAGCGGCGTGTTGGTCAGGTGATGATCAGCGGCCCGACCACGGCGAGCGACATCCCCGTGCCCCTTTGTGAAAAGGGAGCGGCGGAGCGTGACGAAGCAATCAATGTGAGTTCATTCGATAAGCGTCCGCCTTCTTTTGCTCAAAATCAGCTTATGACATGATTTAGCGTAAGCCCTTCCTTTGACTGATGTCGTCGGTCCGCTCGCGGATCATCAGGTGGCGGCATCTCTGAAAGAGAAGGTCGTCAAGGAGGCGTCTGACGCTGCCACTACTAGTGGTGGCAAAGCTCCGACTAAGGCGAGGAAATTCTCGTCTGTGCTCGGACACCGCCGCAAGGCGGAGACTCCCTCGGTAATTTTCACCTTATCATCCATTTATGTAGCGAGGAAGATTTGTTCTCACCCTATGTCGGTTGTCTTGTAGGCTTCCGACACATCTCCTCCGCCTGCGCGACGTCAGCGCATTGTGACGATCGGCGAGAAGTAAGTGAAGAAACTTTTAGATTCTCGTGTCTTCTGCTCGAGTGGAGTTTTGATTCATGGCGATTTATAGGGAGGCGCGGGCGAAAGCAGCTCGGGCCAAGGCCGGGGGAACATCCAGTGCATCCCCTGCCACGGCATCAACAGATGTCGTTCCCGTGGTCGGGAGTCGGGAGGTGACGCCGAGCGGCCCCGTCAGCGACCCTGCTGGAGGTCGTGGTCTGCCAGAGACCGTCCTCTCCTGGGAGGAGCTCCAAGCCAAGATGAGGCGCCTTCTCGAAGCCGGTGCTCGCGGCATCGGCCGCGAGATCTCAGAGGCGAGGGCGGAGACGGCAGCGGCAAACGCGTGTGCTGAGCGGTTGGTGCGGGAACTGGCTGAGGCCCGCGAGGACCTCACGAAGATGAGGGAGCTGGTGGCCGGGAACGAGCGTCAACGCAAAGGGCTCGAGGTCTGCATGTCGGAACTTGGAGACAATCTCTCCGAGATCCGTGGTTCGCTGCGGGTCACCTACACCGGCCTCCACCAGCTCGCCAGGGAGTGCGGCGTCGAGTCCACGATCCCGGTGAACCCCGATGAGTTCTCGTTGACTTCTTCTCTTGCGGAGCTGGCGACGGCGATAGGGGAAATCCCCTCCAAGCATACGGCCAGGATCGCGGAGGAGACGTCCAACGGTATCTTCACCGGGGCGTGTCACGTCCTTGCGTGTGTAAGGTTGTCGCGCCCTGAACTTGATCTGCGTGAGATCTTGGATCAGGGGGCGGCAAGCGACACGCGTAGAGAGGTGATGGAAGAAGTCAGTGACCTGGGGGAGTCTGTCCTCCCTCTTTTTGAAGAATAGGACTTCTTGTATTTTTGTCATTTGTAAATCTTGAACTCTGGTTGCCTTCGTGCATGTGATTACCATCCTTGTTCAATGTTGATCTCGGAAGTTTTTCTTGTCGATTGTAGAGATGCTGATGACGAGGATGTCCAGCAGCGCGGGCAGCCCGAGTCACTGGGCAGCCCGAGTCACTGGCGATAATTCCGGTACTCGAGTTTGAACCACACATCCCACATGACGTCGAGGACCAAACTCTTGATGTGAAGGTCGACATGGCGACAACCACCTCAAGTGAGTAGCCTTTTTAACTCCGTGTTGGGTTAGTGGTTTCCAGCTTGTCTTAGTGGTCGTTATGTTTAGCAGGTCTCGAGGATGCCCTTGCAACCCAAGATCATCGCATCTAGTATTGGAAGACGAAATTTGAAGTGGCGGAACTCGACAGAACCATGCTAGCCATGAAGAAAGAGCAAGCCGTGGAAACGCTCCGAGGCCGCGAGGTGTGGTTTGCGTCATATTTAAAGAATTGCTATACCTCAATGGCCCGGGTATGCAGGGAGCTTCGAGTAGTCCGCGGCGATCCTGAGGAATCGGCGGCCGGGTATATCTCGTGGCTCAACGGGGCCTGTCCCCAACTCGATGGCATCGGCAAGCGTATCGACGAAGCCTTGAAGCAAGAGTGTCATCGAGCGAGCCGATATGCCGGAGGACATGTACTAGCTTGCCTGCGAGATCACCGCCCGCGCCTGGATCTTGAATTCCTCCATGAAGGGTTTGCTTGTTCTCGGAGGACTCCGACGGAGATAGACCACCTTGCGAGGTCGATGTCGCCATTAGCCGAGAAGGTATTCCAGTCTATGAACTGGCATTGGCCCTCTTGGTAGTACTCGTGGCCTGTTACAGATGTCTTAGGAAAAAGTGTAATGTAGTGGGAGATTTATGTAAAAAAACAGTAAGAATTATTATGTGAATAAAGAAATCTATCTTTAACAAATGTTTTCTTACTCTGGATGTTGTGTGTGTAAGAGTGTGTTCTCAGTTAACGACTTTAGTTAGCCGTTTGAGTCGTACACTCTCCCTAGCCCCCAGCCTTGTCGTAGGAGGGATTTCCTCGGGTGACAAGGCTCCTGGACCCTTGGCCCGTCTTGGTTGAATAAGCTCTGATCCTAGCCCCCAGCCGTGAAGTTGGAAAGCTTGGTTTCCGATTACACGGCTTGGTTAATACGCACGGCGAGAACTCTTACACGACCAGATCTTACATGGTCTTTCGTCTCTAAAGGATCTGACAAGGCCTTATCGGCTCTGGGCGTCCCTAGCCGAAGATCCCTTAGGTTCCTCGGAGGCCTTGTCGAGACGGCGTAAAGGGACATAAGGACAGGTTTCAACGCTAGGCGTCGTCAGAGTAAGGGGTCATTGGGTGAAAACACTTTGGTCGTGATATGAGACCTAGGAATAGGCTTTATTGATACTGTAAGGGTGCTTACAGGTATAGCGGTATTGACTCATACATAGAATTTACGTAGTTGGTCAATGTTCCACGAATTTGCTAGTTCGCGAACGTCGCCGTCAGCGATTTTGAATGCGCCTGGCCGCAAGACTTGTGTGATCGTGTAGGGTCCTTCCCATTTTAGTGAGAGTTTGTTTCGCCCCGCTTGGGTTTGAACTCGTCTAAGGACGTAGTCGCCGATCGAAAGTATGCGTGCTCGGATGCGCTTCTCATGATAACGGCGGAGGGCCTGTTGATAGCTAGCTGCTCGGATGGCAACTCGCTCACGATGCTCCTCGAGAAGGTTTAGATCGATCTCTCGCTGATTCTCCTGGTTCTCGTCGGAATGCTTCTGTACTCGTGTGCTTTGATGCCGTAACTCGTCGGGGAGCATGGCTTCAGAATTGTACACGAGGAAGAAGGGTGTTTCCTTATTGGATGTTGTCGGTGTAGTGCGCACGGCCCATAGTACTGATGGGAGTTCTTCAACCCATTTTTTGTCGTGTGACATGAGTCTGTCGTAGACGTGGGTTTTTATCCCTTGTAGTACTATGTCGTTCGCCCTTTCGACTTGTCCATTGCTTTGAGGGTGAGAGACCGAGGCGAAACATATTTGGACTCCCAAGCCGATGCAGTAATCCTGGAAATCGGCGCTGATGAATTGAGAGCCGTTGTGGGTTATGATGCGGTGCGGTAGTCCGTATCTGCAAAATATCCCTCTGATGAACTTGATAGCATTATCGGCCTTGATTTCCCCGGTGGGTACTGCTTCGATCCACTTGGTGAACTTGTCGATCGCCACAAATAGGAATCTGTAGCCGCCCTGTCCTCATGGGAATGGCCCAAGTTAGTCTAGCCCCCAGCATGAGAACGGCCAAGTCAGAGGGATTGTCTGGAGCGCTTGTGCAGGTAGCTTAGTGTGCTTGCTGTGGAATTGACAGGCTTCACATCGCTGGACCATGTCGCATGCATCTTTAAGGGCGGTTGGCCAGAAAAACCCTTGTCGAAAGGCTTTGCCGACCAATGTCCGACCGGCGGCGTGTGACCCGCATATGCCTTCATGTATGTCAAGGAGGAGTTGTCTGCCGTCGTCGGTAGAGACGCATTTGAGAAATATCCCGTTTGACGCTTTTTTGTATAAGTCGTTGCCGACCATACAATAGATCTTTGCTTTGCGGATTATTTTCTCAGCCTCTGTATCGTCCTCGGGTAACTCCTCACTGCTGATGAATTTGATTAATGGGCTGCGCCAGTCGTCTGTAGTTTCGATGTCAGCAACGGCGTGTTCTGCCTCGGTTACCTCCGAGCTGATGTCGGGGGTGTTCGGGCCAACTTCGCCGCTTACTTCTTTCACCGATGGCTTCGTCAGGACGTCGAGAAAGGTGCCGGGCTCGAGCAGCTCTCGTCTGGATGCGCGTCGTGCTAGGTCGTCTGGCTCGACGTTGTCCTTGCTATAGACGTGCCGGACCTCGATCCCATTGAACCTCCTCTCTAGCTTCCTGACTTCTGAGAGATACTTGGATAACTCGGGGTTGGAGCATTTGTAGTCTTTGTGCACCTGGTTTGCGATTAGCTTAGAGTCCCCTTTGACGATTAGTCGCTTGGCCCCAAGTGCGGCTGCAGCTCGTATCCCGGCGAGTAGTCCTTCGTATTCTGTAGTGTTATTGGTTGCCCTGAAGTTGAGGTGAATTGCGTGCTTGAATTGATCTCCGGAGGGAGATGTTAAGATAAATCCTGCCCCTGCTCCTTGGCTGTTGAGTGCGCCATCGAACGCCATTGTCCATGTCTCATTGTCGCCTTGGTTATCTGACTTATTATTTGGCATGGTCCAATCGGCCATGAAGTCGGCGAGTACCTGAGATTTGATGGCTGTTCGCGGCACAAAGTGGATATCAAACTGGCTTAGCTCGACTACCCATTTAGCGATGCGGCCGACAACTTCTTTGTTTCTCACAACTTCGCCAAGTGGGAAGGAGGAGACAACTGTGACTCTGTGGGCTTGAAAGTAGTGGCGTAGCTTCCTTGATGTCATGATGACTGCGTAGAGCAGTTTTTGAATCTGTGGATATCTTGTCTTTGCGTCATGGAGAGCTTCGCTGAAGTAATAAACTAGTCGCTGTACTTTCTCTCTCTCGACGACAATGACGGTGCTAACGGAATATGGCGTGGCGGCAATATAAAGGAATAATTCTTCATTAGGTTGGGGAGCAACGAATACAGGGGGGTTTGATAGGTAGCGCTTGAGTGCAATAAATGCCTCTTCGGCTTCCTGTGTCCATACAAATTTGTCTTGTTTCTTCAACAAGGCGAAGAAAGGCCTGTCCTTGTTCTCCCATCCTAGCGACGAATCTGCTTAATGCTGCCATGCATCCGGTTAGCTTCTGCACCTCCTTGAGTCTTGTGGGCTTGGCATCGGGTCGCACCATTAGTTTGTGCTCAATCACCTCCCTGGGGACCCCCGGCATGTCGGACGGCTGCCAAGCGAACACGTCGGCATTATCGCGGAGGAAGGTGATGAGCGCGAGTTCCTATTTCTCATCTAGTGTAGCCCCGATTTTGACAGTCTTGTCGAGGTTAGCACTAGAGAGTGGAACGATCTTGATGGCGCCATCTGGCTTCGGCGTCTTGTTTAGCTTGCTCACTTTCTTGGGTGGCTCAAACGTGGTGGGTGGGGTGGGCGTTTGCTCGACCATGTCGAGGCTCCGCTTGTCGCACTGCACCGCCAGCTTTGCGTTCCCCTGAATAGTGATTGTTCCCTTCGGTCCTGGCATCTTGAGCACTTGATATGCGTAGTGTGATGCGGCCATTAACTTCGCAAGTGCAGTTCTCCCGATGATGGCGTTATAAGCTGTATCGAATTCAGTGACATCGAAGGTGATATGCTCTGTTCGGAAGTTGTTGGCTTGGCCGAAGGTCACGGGCAATGTGATCTTGCCCAAAGGTCTGGATGATGATTGGGGAGTAATTCCATGGAAGGGTTGATCAGTTGGTGTTAACTCACTTTGCGGAATTCCCATTGCATCCAGAGTGCTGGCGAAGAGGAGATTGATCGAGCTGCCACCGTTGATGAGAACTCGTGCTACCTTGACGTTTAGAATAGTGGGCTCGACCACGATCGGATATCATCCTGGGATAACAGAGGTTTTGGGGTGGTCCTCCTCCGAGAACTCTATTCTCTGCTCAGACCACTTCATCTTGGGTGCAGCCCCCTGCCACGTCGAACAGACTTCACGTTCCACTTTCTTGTATTCTCGCTTGGAGGAGTACGTTGTGGAGCCGCCGAAGATGTGTGAGACGTGGAGGTCGGAGTCCGGGTACGCAGAGTCTGATTCGTGAGGAGGTGTCTCCTCATTCTTCTCGACAACGCATACTCGCTTGCCCTTTTCAAACGCCATGTGCTTCTCGAGCGACTTTTTGAAAACAAGGCAATCCTCCAGAGAATGTCTGTCCGTTTTGTGTATGGGGCACCATGATTTCTTTGTATCGCTGCCCTGTGGGTCTGGGCGCTTGGGAGGGTTCGCGTACTCAGCTGCGAGGACTTCCGCTTGAGCTTTCCTTTTCCCGTTTTTGCGATTTTTCTTCTTGCTTGACTCAGATGCGTCTACGGCTGGTTTCTTCTCTCCCCCGGTCTTCGGCTTGTTGTTCTTGCGTCTTAGCGCGTCATCCACGTGGGCGCACCGCTCAACGATCTCGAATAATCTTCGAGTAGTTGTGATGCGTCTTGTTGCCAACTCCTGGGTAGTGTAGCGATCTCTGACACCGGACTTGAAGGCACGAATTACAAAAGCGTCGGTAATCTCAGGAATAGTGTTTCTGCACTCATTAAAGCGCCGAACGTATTCCCTCAATGATTCCCCCGAGTTCTGTGTTAACGTGTGTAAGTCGTCTTCGATCGCGTGGCGCTTGTATGTTCCTTGGAAATTGGCGACGAACTGTTGCCACAGGTCTATCCACGAGGAGATTGAGTAGGGAGGAAGATGCATCAGCCATGAACGTGCAGAACCCTTCAACGCAGTTGGTAAATAGTTCGCCAACGCGTTGTCATCTGCTCCGGCAGCATAAAGCACTGTCGAGTAGACTTGAAGGAATTCTTCCGGGTCGGTGCTCCCATCATACTTTTCAATGGCCCCGGGTCGCAATCTCTCAGGCCATCGGACATCACGTAGGGAACGACCGAAAGCCCTACACCCAGCACTGGGGGCGGTGGGTTGCCGGCGGTCGCGTGACCTTCGTGGATGTCTGTCTGATGATGAAGAGGACACGGATGATGACGATGACGATGGGTCGGTTGGCTCCGGCGTACGATTACGAGGATGACGACCTGGATCCCGGGAATCTTGTCGTTGTCTCTCGCTGTTATCTCGGCGCCGATCTCCTTCGTCGTCGTCGTTGCGGCGATGGCCATGACCAGTATTGTCTGGCCCCCGCCGTTCGCGATCGTTGCATTCTCGGTCCTCGTTTTGGCGGTCTCCTCGATCATGGTGCCGTGAAGAAACATGACGCCGAGAGCGATTTGCGTCGTCCCGTGTGCGCCGTGCTTCTCGGCGACCGTTAATTTGATCTCGAAGATCGCCAGTGCCACGAGGTGGAGGGGTAGCCTGTCGAGGCGATTCCCTCCGCTCCGGATCTTCACCATTGGGGTTGCCGATTGGTGGCTGATCTTGGTGTGCTGCGGTAGCGACCTCTTCGAACGCATTGCTGAGGTTGGTCACCGACTCCCGTAATTGTTCTGTCCAACGCTCGAGGTCGTCATTCAGAACGGGATCGTAAGGAGTTTCCCTCAGTATAGCTTGAATAGCCCTGATGTGCTAGGCTGGAGTAGTCGATTGATTCGCCGCTTCTGCGTTGGCTTGCGCTGACGTGCCAACGTCATCGATAACTAGTACCTCCCGCGGCGCACTTGTTGTCGATGACCCGTAGTCTTCGAGGAGATGTAAGACCGATGGTTCGTGAGGATCGAGATCGATTACCCCAACGAATCGATCTGAGGCTGGAGTCGCTCCCTGTTCCTTGCCGTTATCCCTGGCGGGGACGTATGACTTAGGAGACGGGGCTTTCATGGCGCCGAGGAGAACTTTACAGCTCGAGAGATCGTGATTCTTTGTCTTGTGGATAGGACAATAGACATCCCGAGTTGGAGAAATACGTTGAATTCCACGTTCTTTGCAGGCGCGAATTTCAGCACGGACGTTGATGAATACCCAGCAATCTTGAAGGGTATGTTTCTTGGTTTTGTGGATAGGACACCAAGACCTGATAGCTTCAGAAGTCATCTTTGTCGGCCCGTGATTTACGTCGGAGGGACAAGACTTGGCCGCATCAGAATCCTTCCCAAGTTTGGATGTAGTCGGTAATCCGTTCTCCGTTTCAACGGGTGGATTTTTCGACATGGAGCCGTCTTGGTTTGTAGCCACTGCGTTCTAGTTTTCAGTCATTGGAGGACCGGTTGAGATCGGCATCGTGGTGTAAACCGGGAAGACGATTTCGCCCACTTGAGTCCATACCAGCATCGTTGAAGTCGAGAGTGCTTGGCTGGAGCTGGTGTTGACGTTGTTGTCGACGAAGCTTGATGGCATAGTAGTAGAACCTTGAGTACCAAGTGCCCCTACCTGGCGCGCCACTGTCGACGGGTGATACCCGTAGACCGGATATAGAGGGTATTGGGGTACGCTGGTACAAGGATCTACGTAGTACGACATCGAGCAATCAAAAGACAAGAATTATACTGGTTCAGGCCCCTTGACAGGTAATAGCCCTAATCCAGTTGATATGGTATTATACGGTGGAAAACACAGCTTACAAAGGAAAAGATGGAACTTGTCAGATCCGGCGAGGTTGTAATCGAGTTGATTCGACTAGCTCTCGACGACTTGTCTCTTCGCAGGCTCCGGCTTCGTAGGTTATGTTGGTTGTGTTGGCTCTGAGATTCGATCCCTTATGCCCTCCCCGGGGGGTCCCTTTTATACCATATGTCTGATGCTCTCCAAGTAGGACTCGAACACACCAGACCTAGCACGATACGTAGGTAACCCAGTTCTTGTCCGAGAAGGATTCTTCCCATCTGTTAATTTCGTGAAAAGTTTCCTTAGATTATGAAGGAAATGTTCGCGTACGCGTGGGTATGCCATGTCGATACGTAACGTATATCGAAGGGTAGAGAGTTTGCCAGACCCATAACCCTGACTTTTATATTATAAGTCGTTTTGATTTTTTTTCTATTCAAAAATTTTTACATTTTACTTAATATATATAAAAAATAGCAACATCTATAATACCAAATTAGTTTAATTAAATATAACATTAAATATATTTTCATATTTATTTTGTGTTTTAAAAACCTAGGTCAAACTTAAAAAGTTTCACTAGAAAAAAAAATTCAAACGATTTATATAATACGAAACCGAGAAAAATTCAAACGACTTATATAATACGAAACCGGGAGAATATATTATTCAAAGCTACCGGAAAATTGAAAGGACAAAAAAAAATAACGTCAAACCAAAACCAAAAATAGCCCCAAAATCTTCCACGCCTGGGCAGAAACAGGCGAAAAAACTTCTGACGCGGCGGGTCAGAAGTCCAGAAACCAGCAGTCCACAGCACCACCGCAGCAGCAGCACGTACTCCTACAACAAAGTACTAGCAGTGGTGCGTCGTACCTCCACGCGTCGCTCTCTATCCCCCACTCCCGCCGAGATTCCCCTCGCCGGCCGCCTCACTCTCTCTTCTCTCACTGCCACGTGGGCCCCACCCCATCCGCACCACCGCTCGCGGCGCATCCACCCGCAAATCGGCGGCGGCGACGAAGGCGAGCGACTGACTCCAGTAGTAATAAAGGCGAACGGCTACAGCGCCCATCCAGCTCCCTCCCACTGCACGGCGCGCGGCAGGGAGCCGCACGCGTAAACAAACCAACCATACCAGCCCAACTGATTTTTCTGTAAAAAAAAAAGGGGAGAGGAGAAAAAAAAAAGGGAAAGCGAAAAAAAGCGAGGTCCCCCTTCCCCTCTCCTCCCCCGTCTCGTCTCGTCTCGTCTCCCACCTCGCACCATTCCTCTCTCTCTCTCTCTCTCCCCCCTCGCCCTCGAGCCCTCGATCTCCACATCTCTCTCGCGCGCGCTCTGGGGGTCTCTCCACCCCCCCCCCCCACGCAGCGCAAACCCCCCCGATTCCCCCCCTCGCTTCGGCCACCAGCGGCCGCCCAGCCCGTCGCGCGCTTCCGCCGCGCCGCCGCGGAGATTTTTTTTTGTGCGCGCGCGCGCTCTCCCCGAGGGGGGGCGGGAACGGGGTCCCGTGCCATTGGGAGGGGGATGCCGGGATGTGGCGGGCGGTGGGTCCAGGGAGGAGGAGGAGAAGGGCGGTGGTGAGGCGGTGAGGCGGCGGCGGCGGCACGCGCGCGGCCAGAGGAGGCGGGGGGGGGGGGGGGGGGGCGAGGGCGGACGCGTCGTCGGAGCTCGGCGGCGCGCGGCCCGGGGCCGTGGAGCGCGACATCGAGCAGGTGAGCCGCTTCCCGATCCTCCGCTTAGCTCGGCTTGGGAATGCCGAGGAAATCCCGGCTGTCGGTGTGTTCCTCGTCTCGGGGCCGCGCGTGGCGGGGAAGGCGTCTCTGGATGGTAGATGCATTTGCTTTGCGTTTGTGCGTTTTCGTGCGGCTGCTGAATTCTGCTACCGCAGCAGTAGCTCTGCGTGTCCCCCGCGGAGAAACCAAAATTTTGGGGAGTCTGGAGCCTCGGCTTTGCTGCTGCCTGCAAGTAGGGTTCTGTGGTGGAAGCCGATTTAATTACTGTTATTTGGCCTCTTGGGTTGGATAATTCCAGAGACATTGATTTGGCTACAGTGATTGTGTTTGCTAACTTTTTTTTTGGGGAAGGCCAATCGAATTGGGCTGTTTGCTGGTTGTTACTACTTTGCTCTCGTGCAGGTTGTATGATTGAGTTGGGAGTGGTATGCTATAACGGTTTCCCAACCTTCTTTTGCTGTTGGTTAATGCTGCGTGCGGTAATTGATTGAGTTGAGCTATACTGCTATATTAGTTATGTCCTATTGCTTTGAGGGGAAGTGCCAGTGTGTTAATTGGATCAATACACGTCTTCTCTGCAGTAATTTCTGACAGATACTTTCTCCTTGAATGAACTTGTAAAATTCTTTGCCCATTTTTTTGAGTTTCCATTTTGTTCTCTCTGTGCTCACATGGCACAATGAATAATTTTAATGAAGTTCTGAGTTATGGTTTACCTCAAAGAGAATAGCCTATATGTGCTACCCTTCTAGGAGAATCCCTTATTTCGAAAGATGATAATTGTTTCAGAGATTATTGATGAGACCTTTGCATTTGCTGTAACATGTAGCATTTCATCTCTTGTGCATTAGGGAGTTTGCTTTAGTAATTCACTTCTCCATGTAATAGCTGGAACGCTATTTTCATCATCTCCAGTATTAACCGATTAGTTTATAGTGCTATACATAATATAATGTTCATTTCCAGCTCTGAAGTAGTTTCAAATTGTCTGAAAGAACATGTCGATGGCCAATTAGAATGCATGTGATTGTTCCATTGTATTTAATGCCTCTCCTTTGTGGCATCTAAAATCAGAGTTATTTCTTGACCTAGTTTTATTATTTTACTAGGATAGTAGTGTGATACTAACTACTGATGCTCGATACAACATTCCACTGTTTCTCAGGCCATCACTGCTCTCAAGAAAGGAGCATACTTGCTGAAGTACGGGCGCAGAGGGAAGCCAAAATTTTGCCCATTTAGGCTTTCCAATGTGAGTTTTGTTTGCATTTTCTCTCACTGAGTTGTAAAGCCCTCTTTGTTTACCCTTCAGATTTATGGACATTCATGGTGTTTTTGTTCATTCAGGATGAATCTATATTGATATGGTTTTCCGGGAAAGAGGAAAAACAGCTGAGGTTGAGTCATGTGTCCAGAATAATTCCTGGACAACGAACGGTGAGTTACCATTTCTGGAAAACTTCAAATTTCAGGAATATAGATTTCTCTAAGTCTAATTGGCCATTGTGATCAAATCTCATATCATATCTGGTAAAACAACAGTGTATTTCTTTTGCTTGTTTGTTTTGGCGTTAACTCCTTATGAATACATCTGTGGGTGTCTCTTCAGCTTTTACCCTAACATAATTCTCCCTCCTTAAGAGGAGTTTCGTTGCATTCTTACTGACAACTGACAAGAACTTTTACAGTTCAAATTTCTGATATCTACTACTGATACAACTTATGCCATTAGGAGATAGCTGTAATCATTAGTCTTGCCCCCATAACAACAAATTACATACCACTTCAAACTGATGCAACTTCTGATGGTTCATTTATGATTCTCTTTTGCCACTGCCTCCAGAAAAGGAGCTACATATGGCAGTTACAAATTGATCTGTCCCATCATGTTGTTTTTTTTTTTTTACATTCGCTTTCTGATGGAAAACGATTCACAAGGGAGTATTCAACTATATTTAAGGTCTGTAACTCTCCCCTAACAATGTCTGTTTCTCTTTTGCCAATGCAGGCAATTTTTCAGAGGTATCCACGACCAGAAAAGGAATGCCAGTCATTTTCTCTCATATCTCATGATAGATCATTGGACATTGTAAGTTATATACTGTTCATTTTATATGTGCTGTTTATCTTCTTGGTTCGATTTCCATTTTTGATGCACACTAAACCCCTTTCCTCGGTAGCAAATTGATTTTGTTTGGTGATGTGGTTTTATCATGATATCAGATATGCAAGGATAAAGATGAAGCCGAAGTGTGGTTTGCTGGGCTAAAAACCCTCATAACACGTAGTCATCAAAGGAAATGGAGAACAGAATCGAGAAGTGATATGCTTTCCTCTGGTACAACTAGTCCCAGAACTTACACAAGACGAAGCTCCCCATTGAGTTCTCCTTTCAGCAGCAATGACAGTGTCCACAAGGTATTTCCCACTACCCACCCAGCTCATCCCACTATGCCACTATATTGTGTGTTCGTCACCTATACAGAACTACCCAATCTCTTCCTGTTTTGTATGTTCCATCTTTTTTCTTTTCCATTTTTTGGTTTTGGCCTGCTGCTTTAAGATCTGAACAACATGGCAAAAGTCTTATGTCGTACCTAGGCTGTTCTCTTTGTTCTGTATGGTCTGTACAATCTCATTACATAGATATTTATCGCTTTGCAGCACCACAATAAGAATTGTATCTTACTGACCATGTTTTATTTTATTCTTCTGTCTACTTCAATTAATATAACAAACATCTTGATAATTGTCCTGCAACAGGATGGTGTTGAAAATTACCGACTTCGTAGTCCATTTGGGAGCCCACCAAAGGTCGGTCTGGAGAAGGCATTTTCTGACATTGTGTCATATGCAGCCCCACCCAAGCCCTTCTTCCCATCGGATTCTAATGCCGGTTCTGTCCATTCCGTGTCTTCTGGGCAGTCAGATAACACAAATTTACACTCAAGGGGCATCCCAATGGATGCTTTCCGTGTTAGTTTATCCAGTGCTGTTAGTTCATCAAGTCATGGTTCTGGTCATGATGATGGTGATGCCCTAGGTGATGTTTTCATATGGGGAGAGGGGACTGGGGAGGGGATTCTTGGTGGTGGCAATTCGAGAGTTGGGAACTCCTCAGGTGTAAACATGGATTGTCTTATACCAAAGCCATTGGAATTTGCTGTAAAACTTGATGTACAGAACATTTCTTGTGGGGGAAGGCATGCCACACTTGTTACCAAGCAGGGAGAGATCTACTCTTGGGGTGAGGAATCAGGCGGACGTCTTGGTCATGGTGTAGATTGTGATGTGCCCCAGCCAAAGCTTATTGATGCTCTTGCTAATATGAACATTGAGCTAGTAGCATGTGGTGAGTACCACACTTGTGCAGTTACGCTCTCTGGGGATCTGTACACTTGGGGAAATGGTACTTCCAATTCTGGGCTTTTAGGCCACGGGAATGAAGTCAGTCACTGGGTACCCAAAAGGGTCAATGGACCATTAGAGGGCATACATGTTTCAGCAATTTCATGTGGCCCCTGGCACACGGCTATAGTAACTTCTGCAGGACAGCTATTCACATTTGGAGATGGATCTTTTGGAGTTCTAGGTCATGGAGATCGACAGAGTCTTTCAGTCCCTAGAGAAGTGGAATCCCTTAAAGGGCTACGGACTGTTCGAGCAGCTTGTGGTGTTTGGCACACTGCTGCTGTTGTTGAAGTTATGGTCGGCAATTCTAGTTCTAGCAACTGTTCTTCTGGTAAGATTTTTACATGGGGTGATGGTGATAAAGGCCGTTTAGGACATGGTGACAAAGATACAAGACTTGTCCCAACATGTGTAGCTGCTTTGGTCGAGCCTAACTTTTGTCAAATAGCTTGTGGTCACTGTATGACGGTGGCGCTGACTACCTCTGGGCATGTATATACAATGGGAAGTCCTGTCTATGGCCAGCTTGGAAATCCACAAGCAGATGGCATGCTTCCTGTGCGTGTTGAAGGGAAGCTACATAAAAACTTTGTGGAGGAGATCTCATGTGGTGCTTATCATGTCGCTGTCTTGACTTCAAGGACTGAGGTGTACACATGGGGTAAAGGTGCGAATGGTCGGTTAGGACATGGAGATACGGACGATAGGAGTTCTCCTACTTTGGTTGAAGCTCTGAAAGATAAGCAAGTCAGAACTGTTGTTTGCGGGATTAACTTCACTGCAGCAATATGCATTCACAAGTGGGTTTCTGGAGTTGATCAGTCCATGTGTTCTGGGTGTCGGTTGCCATTTAATCTAAGGAGAAAACGTCATAATTGCTACAATTGTGCACTTGTATTTTGTCATGCCTGCAGCAGTAAGAAATCTCTGAAAGCTTCATTAGCACCAAACCCAAACAAGCCTTATCGCGTATGTGATAGCTGCTACAGCAAGCTGAATAAGGGTCCTGAGACAGATAGATATTCTTCAGCAAAGCGGGGATCTGTTATACAGGGGTTCAATGATTCTGTTGACGAGGAGTTGGAGACAAAATCAAATGCCCAGTTGTCGAGATTGTCATCATTGGAATCCTTCAAGCACATGGATAGCAGAACTTCGAAGAAAAACAAGAAGTTTGAGTTCAATAGCAGTCGTGTTTCCCCTATTCCAAATGGCAGTTCTCATTGGAGTGGGCTCAACATCTCAAAATCCTTTGGTTCATCAAAGAAATTTTTTTCAGCATCAGTTCCTGGATCTAGAATTGTTTCAAGGGCAACATCACCTGTTTCAAGAAGAGCAAGCCCTCCTCGATCCACAACTCCAACACCTACTTTGGGTGGTCTAACCTCTCCTAGAGTGGTGGATGGTGTGAAGCCAAATGATAGCATAAGCCAAGAGGTTCTAAGTTTGAGGTCTCAGGTACATATCTTACTATATTCTTTATCCAGTTACCTTTCTAATTTGTATTCTCCTTCAGTAAATTGTAGGCATGTAACTTAATTGAATATTGAGCATCATTTGTTAATCTTTGGACACCTGAATGGAAATCAAAATATCTTGTGCGAACATGGCAAATTTGCTGGTTTTTGTATGCAGTCCTGTTTTTCTTCTGATTTTATTAATCTTATTACCTTGTGAGTTGTGACTATTCATGGACGCGAACCATCTATCTTTTTGGGACCCACTAGTTGTTTTTCACCTACTTAATATTTTGACTGCCTTATTCAAGCATTGGAAAGATAGATCATTAAACTCCCCATTTGTTTAAGGTGAGATCATGCTCAACAATGCATTCTCTAACAATCTTAATATCTCAGGTGGAAAATCTTACTCGCAAGTCTCAGCTACTGGAAGCTGATTTGGAGAGAACAACTAAACAGTTGAAGGAAGCTATTTCAATTGCAGGGGAGGAAACTGCGAAGTGCAAAGCTGCAAAGGAAGTTATCAAATCATTAACTGCACAGGTAAGATTGCTATACTTCAAGTAGGATGTCTACTGTACAGACATTAGTAAACTAACAAAGTAAAAAACTGCAAGTATGTGTAAACGGATCCCCTTGATTAAAACTGAATGGCTCAAAAGTCAAAACCAAGGGAACTGTGGATTGGTCAAAGGCAGCATGGTGCCTTCTAACTGGCCCTGATGAGTACAACTTTTCTAGGTTTCGAGTCTATGACTACTAAATGTGCATGCATTACTTTTGATAGAAGACAGTCTGCTGCTTTAGTGGAGTTGGAAAGTGGAAAACTAAAAATGACATTATTTGGATCTTAACTTTGTATTTAAGAAACTAAGAATGCATGATCATCTTCAAATTCAAATAATGATTTTGTACAATATGTTGAATATTTTCACTAACAATTCTTTGTTCGTGTAATAGTTGAAGGGCATGGCAGAGAAGCTACCTGAAGGAGCAGGACTGGTGAAGAACAGCAGACTGCCACCGCTGCCAGGAATTTCTATTCCAACTGATATATCAGTTGCATCTGAGAGTTTGGGTAGCCCAAGAAGTTCTGGAGAACCCTGTTCAAACGGTTCTAATGGTTTGCTTGTTTCCAATGGACCAACTTCAGTTAGAAATAAGTTGAGTCACCCTGAAATTCCCAAGAATGGAACAAGGCTACCCGATTCAGATTCTAAGCATGAATCTGAATGGGTAGAGCAAGATGAACCAGGGGTGTATATCACTCTTACTGCCCTACCTGGAGGGACTCGAGATCTCAAGAGGGTCCGGTTCAGGTACACACCAACCACACAGAGGCAAAATATATAGTCATTAGTCAGCAAAAATCTTGTCTATCAATCTTGAACATAGTACATTATTCGTTTGGCGAGTAGTCTATGAGACTAGATCTAACAAGCAATGACAGCAATTGAGTGATTGACACTTTTGGGCATTCCATTTATTTGGCTTACTATATAGTATAATCAACTTATTTTTTGCTTGTCCTATATAGATATTTGGGGTTTTAAGTGTTTACTCTTTTTTTATGGAGAGAACAACATGAAGTGGGCAGTAGCCTCTAGTTGAGAGGATCTTGATACACAAAACCACTATTAACTTACTCTATATATGTGCAGATCAAGAATGCAATGAATATTACAATAATTTGATAATAACTATTGACAACAGACCTGTCTAAATAGAACCTTCAACTTGCAAAACCAGATCATGTGACCGCCTCAAATCAATCCTGTCCTGTTTGAGTTGATGTAGCACCCTGTCCACGACACAGAGCCATCCAACTCGATTTGACTTGATTTAGCATCTAGCATTGAGTAGATATAGGTAACAGCATTCAGTGAGGTTTAGGTAAATAAAATGCCTTGCCTGATTTTTCTGCCCTCCTTGGCATTATTGTGTTCTCCCACTTCCACAAGCCATGTCATGGATGCAGTAGAGACCTCGTCCCATCTGCTCCTTGATGATAGTCCAGGATGTAGAGTTGTGGGGACGATTTTGGGGGTGAAGATGTTGGAATGGGATGCTAGTGGGTGCCTTGCAGGGATGTGAGAAGGGCACACCAGCATTTCAGATCCTTCGGGGGCAAGTAGGTGATTGTTGGAGATGGTGGAGGAGATTGTTGGTGGTGATGGTGCAGGAATTTGAGATTATGCCCACCATTTCTGGAGACAGGTAAAAGGTAGGCTGGAGTGGCTGTCCAGATCATGCTGGGCTTGGGTATGTAAGCGAGAGAGTTGGAAAAGGAGAGGACACATGGGCTCACTGAGGTATACTTAAAATTGGTGCCACACCAAGTGATAACCAGGTTGGATATTCCTGGGGGTCAAAAATGTTCTGGCTATATGAGTTGAAGATTTCTACTTTAGACTGTTATGGAGCTGTGTTCGACTTTTCACACTCACTAATTCTGTTATGGCGCATACTCACTAATTCTATGTTCTGAATGCAGCCGGAAGCGTTTCAGCGAGACACAAGCAGAACAATGGTGGCAAGAGAATCGGGCACGGGTATACGAGCAGTATAATGTTCGAGTAGTCGACAAATCGGTTGGCAGTATTGATAATGATGTACATCATTGACATAAGAAATTTGACTTGGTCAGTCACTACAAAGCTCTCAAAGCTCTCACCGTTGAGCATGGGTGCTGACGCGGCTATGATATTTTGGTTAGGCCCAGAAGAGGAGGGGCCTGCTGTTTGAAAAATGTGGGCTTGCATTCTTTTTACACGATTCTTTCCTCTTCCATTTCCCTTGTGTGGAATGTAGAGTGTTCAAGCAGAAGTTATGTAAATGGTTAGTGGCAGCTGGCTAATCTGTCCTGTAAATGCATAAGCAAGTGCATCAATTTTAGACTATGATCTTCCTGATTTTCCTTTAATTGGCAAATATAGGTGCAAAATCTAAGTGATGATGATGAAGAATATTTGGTGCTAATTGTAGATTGAGATGCAAAGTAGCTTTGAAAGATTTAAGCTTTGTTCTGGCTGACTTGAGTGCCTGTTTTGGCGAAAATTTCATGCCAATTACTCTGCTCCCCCAGATTGAACGTCATTTGTCGAACTTACATGGTCTGGATGAGGTATGTTTTCTCCGTTTATGCAAAATTCTGTACTAATCATTATTACCCCGGGATTCTTAATAGTGCGTATTTTATTTAGCAAAAGTTTTCAGATCACGCTTTGAACATTTATCTCGTAAACTATACAACCAATATTTTTGAGTACATTAAAATATGAATATATTAGTGTAAATTTTATATATTAATTGTAACTTATACTAGTTCAAAGTTGAAAAAGGTGAATTCAAGATACACCTAATGAAAATGTATAGGGGAAGTTATCCTTCTGAGGCTAAATTGCATGAATGGTAAACAAACTTACATAGTAGGTGCAAATAGGCACAATAACTTGTAACTTACTTTTTTTTTTTGCTGGAATGATTGAAGGAGGTCATCCAATGTAATTAAGATAGGGAGAAAATGTTACGAGAAAAGTTTTACATCAACAGATAGCTGTCGAGGAAGGATGTGCACCAGAGCACACGCCTCGAACCATGTGCCAACTGCCCAAACACACGCTATAGAGAGGGAAGCCGAGTACCGAACCGGCCGTCATCAGGCCAACAACACCACCACGGAGCGAAGACTCTAAAAAACGACACCCTCATGAGGGTCGCCACGCCAAATGACGCCGTCGTCATCCATCCAAAGACTGAACAAGGTTTTCACCCAGAGCTCCTTGCTAAGGGAGGAGGGGTACCTCAACAGTACCCTCAGGAGAGTTATCATGCTCAAAATAGTAGTCACTGTTGGCCCAAAGAAACCTTGGGCTAAGATTTCGCTCGGAACCCCTACAACCCTACCGTCGTGGTCCGTCGCCCAATCCGAAACCACCATCCAAACATCGGTGGCACATGGCCTCCAACACACCCGACCGACGCCCCTCCGCCAGCCGGCTTCCAGTCCTGCCAACGACAAGACTGCCACAACACCAGTCACCTTGGCCAGCGCGCTGACCCAGGCCGCTTTCACCACGCTGCCTGCCGGCTTCCCCGTTGAATCCGACCTATGGGAGCCCGCACAAGGAACAACATTGCCTCGGCAATCTGAGTTTTCCTTGTTGACCGACCACCGCCTCCAGCCTGCCAAGAAGCTCTCCACAAAGAAGGGGAGGAGTTCCCTAGCAGGGTTAGCCTGGCCAACCACAAGGAAGACGACCTGCCACCACTCCCTAGCGCGCTGACCCAGGCCGCCTCTGCCACGCTGCTCGCCGGCCTCCACGTTGAATCCGATCTATGGGACCGGATCGGGAACCTAGCCTTGGCAACCTGAGTCTTCCCTGTAGGCCGGCCATCGCCTCCATCGTGCCTAAAAGCTCCCCACAAAGAAGGGGAGGAGCTTCCCAAACACAGTGGTAGCCTGGCCAACCACAAGGAAGACGACCCCGTCGCCAAGCTCACCGGCGGCCTCGCTGATGCCTCCGCACCGCTGCCACCTCGAAGCTCACCAACAGCCACCCGGGCCACCCAGCATCACCGGTCGGGCCACCGCTGCTCTGGCTTTCGCGCCACCAGCCCGAGCAGTGCCGGCCTCCGCGCCACCCGCCGCGCCTCCACCACGCCAGCCGCTCCTGCGTCGGCCTCTACACCGCCGGCCGCGCCTCCACA
The DNA here is from genome assembly GCF_034140825.1 of Oryza sativa Japonica Group. Taxonomy (NCBI): domain Eukaryota; kingdom Viridiplantae; phylum Streptophyta; class Magnoliopsida; order Poales; family Poaceae; genus Oryza; species Oryza sativa. Next base: position 18,686,835 of record NC_089039.1, on the reverse strand, counting down.
CCACACTAGCAGCTGTCACCGCCGCCCACGGCGCCCTATTGCGCCGGCCGCCGGATCTGGTGGCTCCGCTCGAGGCCGTTGCGGCCGAAGCCGCCCACTCCACGCCGACGCAACCTCAGCCCCGCCGCCGGTCGGCCGCTTCGTCCAGCCCCGCCGCCAATGCCACCACCTACACGCAGTCGTCGTCGCCAATCTCCACGCAGCCGTCGCCGACCCTGCTCTCCGCCGCCCAGAGCAACAGATCCGAGCATGGGGAGACTAGATCCGTGCATGCCAGCGCCGGATTTGGACACCGCCGGTGGCTTTTCCACAGTGAGCGTCGGCGCCTTGCCCTGAGCTCCGTCTCGCCGGCGCCCTGACCACCTTGACGTGAGCGAGAGAGAGAAAGCCCTGTAAATTACTTATTTCGAAAACAACTTGTTTATTATGTGCAAACTAGGCTAAATAGTCCAATCAAAATGATGTGCCCTGTAAATTACTCATTTCGAACCAACTTGTTTATTATGTGCAAACTTGGCTAAATGGTCCATACAATCAAATGATATGACGTTGACATGGATGCCATGGAAAGCCAGTATAGTTTGGCCACAATTTTCTTCATTTTTCAAAACAGAAAAACCATTTGGCATTGAGAGCTAACTCGATGCTGAACTCATCATCATTATCAGGACTTAAATGTTATGTAGGTTACATGGTAGATATTTTAGCATAAATATTTTTTTTACCACAAATAAGACCAAGAAACTACTGAGATCACACCATGAGAACCAAATTACATTTTTTTAAAGAGAAAAACCTAAACTTAAGAGTGATGGAACATCGAATTCTCAATATATAAATCACAACACCAATATAATTCGTGGCATGAAGCAATCACTAAATTAGAGTCTACGAGCTTTAGAGGTCTCAAACTCAAGCCATTCGACTGGCAGCAAGATTTACCACGATAAACGTAGCACTGCAGTACTGCTCCAATCATTTTGATGCTGATTCGTACGAGCAAGCACACAGTAGATGTATACACTCATATATACACGACTAGCTAGGTGAAACTCCCACGTGGCCATGTGTTGCTACGGGCACTTTAGGTAACAATCAGGATGAAATGTTTTTTTTATAGAAACTAGCATGGTGGGCCCGCGCAGATTGCGTGTCTACATCATTATCTTTTTTTCCTCACATACTAAAATATATATTTTCACATTTTATTATTAAAATATATTAAAAGTGACAATAAATTTTGTACTAACTTGACCAAACTGATCAATATTCATATTGTAGTGTATATATATGTGATAGTTATTTAATAATTTTTAAATTTTTAAATTTCGTTATTTCTAAATTGTATTCTTATATGTACTCTAGACTTCTTTTTTCAGTATTCTTTATTTTTGTCGAGCTAACTAGTTGGGTGGCCCGCGCAATTGCACGGCTAGCACCTAAACAAAATCATATATTTTTTTAAGTATGGTTTTACTTAAAATTTATTAAATAGCTATCTCAATGTCTTAAAACTTTGAAAGAACAAAACTTATCATCCCCGTGTTTCTAATTATATAATTTTTTAAAAGTCGCACCAGTTGCTACCCCTTGTGTCATCTCTTTCATTATTTGCTTGCTCGATCTACCACTATTTCTATTTATTCTCCTTGTAACCTTTAAAAATTGGACCTTATAGTTTTTAGAGTTTATTGTCACGTTGGGTTTCGTTTTTATAATTTCTAGGCGTCCCGTCAAACGTTGCCATTATACTCCTCTATGGCCCGTCCACTGTCTCTTCTCTTTATTGTCATTGAGATTTTAAAAATCGAACATAATTATCGTTTGGATTCATTTTTACTTTTTAGAAGTCCCGCCAAACCGTCAGCGGTTTTGCCATTGTACTTCTCTATGGCTCGCCCGCTGTCTCCCTTCTTTATTGTCATTGAGATTTTAAAATCGAACATGATTATCATTGTTTTATTTTTACTTTTTAGAAGTTCCGAACCTTTAAAAATTGGACCTTCTAGTTTTTAGAGTTTATTATCTCGTCAAATGATGCCACTATGCTCCTCTACGGCTCGTCCGCCGCCTACTCTTTATTGTCATTGTGATTCTAAAAATCAAACATAACTATCGTTGGAATTATTTTTTTATTTTCTAAAAGTCTCGTCAACCGTCGGCGGCTCTGCAACTACACTCCTATACACCACGCCCACTGCTTCTCCTTTTTATTGTTATTGAGATTTTAAAAATCGAATATGATTATCAATGGGATTTATTTTTTTTTGCTCATTTGCTTCATGGCCTGCCTGCCGTCCCTCTTTTAATCGTCATTACGATTCTATTATGTGTTTTATTAACAGTTTTTATATGTCGTATCAACTATCATCGGGCATGTTACTTAATTTATCTCGTCATGTGTTTTAGATGGTCTTTTCTTTCAATATTTTTTTATCACAAATTTTAGCTATTTATAAATTGTATTCCTAATTGAAATCTTATTTTTCTTTTTCTAATTTCAGAATTTAGTTTTTTTTAAAAAAAATTAATTCATATCTTATTGTGTTCTTTAAATATTTTTATTTTTTATTTTCAATTTCAGTTGTTTCAAAACTGTATTCCTACTTGAACTCTCTTTTAGTTTTTCTAATTTTGGACATTATTTTATTTTTTATTCTGAGTTTTAATTAATCTCGTATTGGGTTCTTATATGGATTATTCTTTCAATATTGCTTATTTTTAATTCCGAATTTCAGCTAATTTTAAATTGTATTTCTAGTTGAACTCTTATTTCAGTTGTTTCAAAATTTTATTTCTACTTGAACTCTCTTTTATTTTTTTCTAATTTTGGATATTATTTTATTTTTATTCTGAATTTTAATTAATCTCATATTGGGTTGTTATATGGATTCTTCTTTCAATATTGCTTATTTTTAATTCCGAATTTTAGCTAATTTTAAATTGTATTCCTAGTTGAACTTTTTTTTTTGCTAATTTTGGATTTTATTTTTATTTTTATTCCCAATTTTAATTAATCTCGTATTGGGTTCTTATATAGACCCTTCTTTTAGTATTCCTTATTTTTAATTCCGAATTTTAGCTATTTTAAAATTGTATTCCTACTTGGACTATCCTTTTCTTTTCTAATTTTGGATTTTATTTTATTTTTATTTTGAATTTTGATTCATCTCGTATTGGGTTCTTATATGGAAACTTCTTTCAATATTGCTTATTTTTAATTCCGAATTTCAGCTATTTTTAGATTGTATTTCTATTTGGACTCTCCTTTTCTTTTTCTCCGATTAATGTGGGAATTTCTAACCCCCACAGCGAATGTGATGCCTTCTTTCAAAGCTGTTTTAATAATATAACTAGCTGGGTGGCCCACGCAATTGCGCGGCTAGCACCCATATAAAATTATATATTTTTAATATGATTTTACTTCAAATTTATTAAATAGTTATCTCGTTGTCTTAAGATTTTTAAATACTAAACCTTATTATCCTCATGTTTCTAATTTCTTTAGTTTCTAAAGTTACAACAGTTGCTACCCCTTACTTCTGTCATATTATTATTTATTTGCTTGCTCGATCTACCACTGTTTTCTATTCATTCTCCTTGGAATCTTTAAAAATTGGATCTAAAAACTATAAGTTTTAGAGTTTATTATCCTGTTGGACATCTTTTTTATAATTTCTAGAAGTCCCGTCAAACACTGTCATTATACTCATCCATGACCGTCCACTGCATCTTCTCTTTTTTGTCATTGCTATTTTAAAAATCGAACATAATTGTCATTTAGGTTTATTTTTTTTTACTTTCTAGAAGTTCCGCCAAAACGTCAGCGACTTTGTCACTGTACTCCTCTACGGCTCACCTGCTGTCGCCCTTCTTTATTGTCATTGAGATTTTAAAATCAAACAGGATTATCATTGCGGTTTATTTTTTTTACTTTTTAGAAGCCCAAACCTTTAAAAATTGGAGTTTATTGTCTTGTTGGGTTTTATTTTCTTTTATAATTTTTAGAAATCCCGTCAAACGCTGCCACTATACTCCTCTATGACCCGTCCGCCGCATACTTTTTGTTGTCATTAGGATTGTAAAAGTCAAACATAACTATCATTGGAATTCATTTTTTTTTTTACTTTCTAGAAGACCCACCAACCATCGGCGACTTTGCCATTGTACCCCTATACGACCCACCTGCTGCCTCTCATTTTTATTATTATTAAGATTTTAAAAATCAAATATGATTATCATTGGGTTTATTTTTTTTTACTTTCTAGAAGTCCTGTCACCCGCCTTAACCGATTGCTTCACAACCTGCCCGTTGTACTTCTTTTTAGTCGTCATTAGGATTCTATTTGGTGTTTTATTAATAGTTTTTAGATGTCCCATCAACCGCCACTACTCTGCTCCTTTGTAGGCATGTTACTTAATTAATCTTTTCATGTGTTTCAGATGGTCTTTTCTTTTTAGTAATCTTTATTTTTTTATCACCAATTTTAGTTATTTATAAATTGTATTCCTAGCTGATATCTTATTTTTCTTTTTCTAATTTCAGAATTTATTTTAGTTTCTGTATTGTGTTCTTTTGATATTTTTTTTATTTTCAATTTCAGTTGTTTAAAATTGTATTCCTACTTTAACTCTCTTTTTAATTTATTTAATTTTTTATTTCCAATTATAGTTAATCTACTATTGGGTTCTTATATGGACTCTTATTTTAATATTGCTTATATTTAATTCCGAGTTTTAGTTAATTTTAAATTATATTCCTACTTGAACTCTTCTTTTCTTTTCTTTTTTCTAATTTCGATTTTTTTTGTTTTTTTATTTCGAATTTTAATTAATCTCGTATTGGATTCTTATATGGACTCTTCTTTCAATATTTTTTATTTTTAATTCCGAATTTCTGCTATTTTTAAATTGTAATCCTACTTGGACTCTTTTTTTTGGGTAATTTCAGATTTTATTTTATTTTTATTCCGAATTTTGATTAATCTCGTATTGGGTTCCTATATGGACTCTTCTTTCAATATTTCTTATTTTTAATTCCGAGTTTCAGCTATTTTTAGATTATATTTCTACTTAGACTCTTTTTTTTGCTAATTTCGGATTTTATTTTATTTTTATTCCGAATTTTGATTAATCTCGTATTGCGTTCCTATATGATCTCTTCTTTCAATATTGCTTACTTTTAATTCGGAATTTCAGCTATTCTTATATTGTATTTCTACTTAGACTCTTCTTTTTTTTTCTCCAATTAATGAGGGGAATTTTTAGCCCCCACAGCGAACGTAAAAATCAAATATGATTATCGCTGGGTTTTTTTTTTTTACTTTCTAGAAGTCCTGCTAAACGCCTTGACCGATTGCTTCACGACTTGCCCGTTTGTAATTCTTTTTAGTCGTCATTAGGATTCTATTTTGTGTTTTATTAATAGTTTTTAGATGTCTTTATTAATAGTTTTTAGATGTCCCATCAACCACCACCAATATACTCCTTTATAGGCATGTTACTTAATTAATCTCGTCATGTGTTTCAGATGGTCTTTTTTTTAGTAATCATTATTTTTTATCTTTGACAAAATATCTGGTGTTGGATGACCTTGGGAGGTTGACGGTGATAGGATATGCAAAATAACATCTCTATACACATGGGTTTATCTTGGAGGGGGGGGGGGGGGGGAGGGGGATATCAAACCATGGTCATATTAATGTAGCGTGGAAGCCTATAAGATATATATGCTGGTGCTAAGTCACTCGATATGGATTAGACGTAAATGAAACCCTAGTTTGTATTAATAGTATATATGAACATTTTTTGTAAGTTGTTACAACTATTTGCACCTATCATATATAACATATATGCAATTTACTCTACCTTTGACCTTGATATTTTGCACTGAATTTAACAGAGTTGCGTGATGTCAAATTGTTCACTAATTTACGCGCATCCAACATAATAAAAAACAAAAAATAATAATAATAAACGAATTAACTGCCCACCAGATGTTTTTGAACACATCACGAGATAGTCACCCTTCCAAAATACACACGGCAGCAGACGAACAAGACCCCAACAACACGCCACGAAACGCAAGCAATAGATTTGTCCGATGGTTAGGTCCAACCGCCGCGACACACACAACGTTCAGTTAGGTTCCAGTAGCTCACAGGTCGCAACGCCCCTCACCCAAACAACGATTTTGCCCTTACTCTTAGCTTAACTCTTACACCCAATACTGATGACTAGCTACTTGCTCCAATCTTATTAGCAGCTAATGGTTTTTTCTCCGGCCCCCAATTTCATCATCACCAATTCACCAAGTAATTAATCTTCACACTAAACCGAGTCTTCTTTTTCTCTCTCTCTCTCTCACAATCTCAGTAGTAAGAGCCAGCCTCTGTTCTAGAAACCGTGCGTGCATCACAGACAAAGCTGTGCATGGTGTGTCGTGACGAGCATGCGTGAGTGCGTTACACGCTCAAGAAAAGTGTGTTAGCTTAGCTTAGCTAGCCAACCATGCATATATTCGTCACGTTCGTTTCGAGTTGATCGATCTTGTGTTTAATTCCAAGCTCCTCTTGAGCGGCCGTAATTCTTGATCGTCGTTCCCATTTGCTATAGCTAGCTAGCCATGGAGGACCTGTCGCTGTCGTCGGAGCTCGACCCGGCGCTCCTCTCGACGTCGACGTCGTCGTCGTCGCCGCCGGACTCCGCCTCGCCGTCCTTCTCCTTCTACCACCCTTCGCCTCCCAACTACACCCTCGCCGTGTCCAACCTCTCATGCCGGGACCCTCGCCGCGGCTCCGGCGGCGCCGGGTTGCTCTCGTGGTTGTTGGGTTCTTTCTCGACCAGCTCGCCGCCGGCCACCGGCGGCGCGGGCCTCCTGAACAACGTGTCGTTCACGGCCTCCAGCTCGCAGATCCTGGCCGTCGTCGGCCCCAGCGGCGCCGGCAAGTCGACGCTGCTCCGCATCCTCTCCGGCCGCGGCACCGGCGGCGAGATCGCCGCCAGGCCGCACGCGGTGGTGTCCGTCAACGGGCGCGCGGTGACCTCCCGCGCGCGGCTCCGCCGGATGTGCGGGTTCGTGACGCAGGACGACAACCTCCTCCCGCTGCTCACCGTGCGGGAGACGATCCTGTTCGCGGCGCGGTTCAGGCTCCGGTCCGCCGTGACGGCGCGGGAGCGCGGCGAGCGGGTGGAGGCGCTGATGCAGGAGCTGCGTCTGTCGGAGGTGGCGGACAGCTACGTCGGCGGGTGCGGCGGCGCCGGCGGCGCGCCGCGCGGGGTGTCCGGCGGCGAGCGGAAGCGGGTGTCCATCGCGGTGGACATCGTGCACGACCCGCCGGTGCTGCTGCTCGACGAGCCGACGTCCGGGCTGGACAGCCGGTCCGCCATGGACGTGCTGTCGCTGCTCCGCGACGTGGCGCGCGCGCGGCGGCAGGTGGTGGTGCTCAGCATCCACCAGCCCAGCTACCGCATGCTCGCCTACATCTCCTCGATGCTGCTCCTCTCCCGCGGCGCCGTCGCGCACTTCGGCACGCTCAAGTCGCTGGAGCACTCCCTGTCCCGCCTCGGCCACGAGATCCCCATGCAGCTCAACCCGCTCGAGCTCGCCATGGAGGTCACCGAGCAGCTCGAGGCCGACCACGCCAGGTTCGGCGCCGCGCTCGCCACCACCATCCATCAACACCAACACAACAAGGTCATCGACGACGAGGACGAAAGCAGCGGCGCTGGCGAGCACGAGCACGAGCACGGCTACTACTGCAGCCGCGCGGTGGAGGTGGGGGCGCTGGCGGTGCGCTGCTGGCGCACGATGCACCGCACCAAGGAGCTCTTCGCGGCGCGCGCGGCGCAGGCGGTGATCGCCGGGCTGGGGCTCGGCAGCGTCTACTTCCGCATCCGCCCGGACCCGGAGGGCGTCGCGCTCCGCCTGGGCCTCTTCGCCTTCAGCCTCAGCTTCCTCCTCTCCTCCACCGTGGAGGCCCTCCCGATCCTCCTCCACGAGCGGCGCGTCCTGATGCGCGAGGCGTCCCGCCGCGCCTACCGCCTCTCCTCCTACGTGGTGGCCAACGCCCTCGTCTTCGCGCCGTGCCTCCTCGCCGTGTCCCTCCTCTTCTCGGCGCCCGTCTACTTCCTCGCGGGGCTCCGCGCCACGACCCAGGCCTTCGCCTGCTTCGCGCTCGCCGTGTGGCTCATCGTGCTCATGGCGAGCTCCCTGGTGCTCTTCCTCAGCGCCGTCTCCCCCGACTTCGTGCTGGGGAACTCGCTGATCTGCATGTCGCTGGGCGTGTTCTTCCTCTTCTCCGGCTACTTCATCCCGAGGGAGAGCATCCCGAGGTACTGGGCGTTCATGTACTACGTGTCCATGTACAGGTACCCGCTGGACCTGCTGCTGATCAACGAGTACGGCGGCAGCAGCAGCGGCAGGTGCGTGGCGTGGGCGGGAGGCGTGTGCTTGAGGAAGGGGGGTGATGTGCTGAGGGGGAGAGGGATCGACGAGGGGATGAGGTGGGTCAATGTCGGGGTCATGCTAGGGTTCTTCGTCTTGTACAGGGTCATGTGCTGGGCTGTGCTGGTCAGGAGGGCAGCCAAGACCACGCTGTGATTTTTCACATAAGTGTGTGTTGTAAGTAGTACTCGTATATGGGAAATGGGACGTGACTACGCGTCGGACGTCCGATCCACTAGAGAGCTGAGATATACTGTTCCTAGCAGTCTTGTTTGTTGAAATCCAAAGATGTGTAGCTCCCCTATTTTCTGTTCACGTGTCCTTAACATTTTTAAAAAAGGCAAAATTTGCTATAGGACATTTAAAATTTGTGGCTTTTACTATGAGACACCTAAAGAACATATATCTTCTCATAAACACTGCAAAAATATGGTGGTTAACGGCTGGAAACCCGTTTCATTATTTTATTATTTCCGGTGAAAACAGATCAAGAAACTTCAATGAAAGACAAGTTTGCCCTTGCAGCCGCCGTGGGTGGAGGTGGAACGGCAGTGGCCATGTGGATGACGGTTGCTGTGGGGGGAAGTCGGAGATGGCACGGTGGTGCGAGAGGCACTGGAGCTCGGCGTGTCGGTCGGCGGCCATGCGCATGACAAGCTCGAGGTGCGCTTAGTGGCAGCGGATCTAGAGGCGGGCGTGGTCAGGGGGCAGGTCATCATTGTGGTCGAGGTCCCGTGCGGCCATGTGGACCTAGTCGTGCAAGATCTAGGCGTGGTCGTTGGGCCAGCAGCGGGCAACGTAGCAGACGATAGAGGCAGAGATGGGGTCGAGGAGCCCTTGCGGCTGGATCCATCCCAGTCCTAGTCGCTGTCGCTTTGGCGGCGGGCTAGGCGGGGTCGTCGGGCCAACAGAGTGGCAGCCGCGGGAGGTCGCCCATTGCCGGCCGAGGAGATGAGGCACGGGCTCAGGTTCATGGTTGGATCCATCCCAGTCCTAGTCGCTGTCGCTTTGGCGGTGGGCTGGGCAAGGACGATGACGACGGCAACGATGGGATTGGGTTGGAAGAATTTGATAAAAGAAGAGCCAATGCCCTCCGATGACGACAAGAAGGAGGATTGTGATCAATGGAGTTCCTCAGCTTGCCACTCACTAGAAGGGTGGATTGTGAATTTGTGATGTATGGATAGTGCCAGATTCTTACTTTTGTTGTTGTTTCTCTCTCTGTTTTCACCAGATATAATAAAATAATGCGGCGGGTGTCCAACAACTAATTACTATATTTTTATAGTATCCACGAGAAGATACACGTTTTTTGAGTGTCTCACAGCAAAGATCACAAACTTTGAGTGTTATGTAGCAAATTTTGCCTTACAGAAATGAGGTGAAGATCAAAGAATTGGTCGCTTAAATTGTTTGATAATAAAAGTGTGAAACACATATATTGTACTATTCCATCTATTATACATTACTATAAGATACCTTTGAAAGAAGGCACCATAATCATTGTGAAGTCTAGAAATTCACACATTAATAAAAAAAGAAGAAAAAAACTTAACCATTAGATCATAGTGGACTCATATTATAATGGTATAGAAAAAAGAAGGCACCATGACATGGTTGTTTTCAGAGAGACGGTGAACAATGCTGACCATTTCCCTCACCCACCACCATGTAAGTGTAGTTTAAGGATCTATCATGCATAACATTTAGGCTTAGCATTCTAAATTACTCGATATGACTTTACTTATTTTGTAGGTAACTATTATCTGGTGGATTCTGGTTACCCTCTACGTGAAGGCTATATGTCCCCATATCGCAAGACAAGATATCATTTGAAGCAGCTTGATACCAAAGGTCCTGAAAATTTGCACGAGATTTTTAACTACCAGCATTCTTGTCTACGGAATGTAGTTGAACGCTCATTTGGGGTTCTGAAAGAGTAAGTGGTGGATTCTGAAGGGCATACTGTTTTATCGTATGGAGAAGCAATCAAAGATTATCGTAGCATGCTTCGTGTTGCACAATTTTGCAATGGACAACAAAGAACCTGACATGGATGTGCACAATGTGTTTGGTGAGAACAAGTACCTTTGCAGGTCAGGTCAACAAATTGGCTCTGCCCACGATTGGTTAGCGGCGACAGCCAAGCTGGACTATATGGTTTGGCATGAATTGGTAAGTGTTTTGTTAAATGGTAGAGCGTTGTTCCGGTCCATCAGCTCGTACCTCACGGTACTTGTACCTCGCGGTACAGAAATGCATCTAACCGTTCGCTATCAAGGGGCACGATGGGGAAAACGGCGGAAGCGCAGCCCGCAACGCGCCTCAGGCATTAGGAGCCGCTGCCCACACGTCGTCACGTCGACATGCAGCGCCGCAAGCTCATCTCGTAGAAGCCGGCGTCGAAGCCGGCGACCGCTCCAATTCATTGACGCGCGGTGACGCAAGGGAGGAGGAGGAGGCCCCGACTCCGATTCACTGACACGCGGCGACGAATCATCCCGTCGAGGACGTCGTCACCGTCATCCGCGCCGACGAGGCGCACCACTGCGACCTCGACGTCTTCATTTTTTCAAGTTGATGTACATGACCATCCATGACGAGCTGTCTATGTTGACCACGATAACATTCACAGGTGGTCGTGGTGCGAGGCAGCGATGTGGTTGTAGAGTGGTCGTGGTGCCTGTTCCGACAACTCCACGACCACCTCGCTGCCTCGGCCACCTCGACGTCATGGCCGGCAATGCTCCTAATGCCACCGCCGCCGCATAGCTTGGTGTCTGATCTCTCCACGACCACCTCGTGTCTCACCCCGCTGCTCGCAATGGCTATGCCTAGACCAGACCTCGCAGAGTCGTGGGCCACACATGCCGCATGCTGCCGTGGACCCCGCAGCCCGTGCCGTCGACGCTGGGATTGGATCTCGCCGCACGTCGCCGTCAAACGCTGGCCCTGCAACGCACCGCGCTGCTCGCCGCCGCCGTCGAAGCCGGGGCCGAACAACGCAGGCCGCATGCCACCCCGAACCCTTGAACCCCGCAGCTCGCCGCCGCCACCATCAACACCGGCCCTGAACCTCGTCGTCCGCTAATGCCGCCGTCAACAATGGCCTCACCGCCCACCCCAGAGCCCTTACATGCGAAAAGTCTATACTACCCTTCCACCTCTCTTCAAAAGACGGTACCACCATATGGGCTAAAATGGTACCGCATGGTATCGAGAAATCTCAATCGTTTGATTTGTCCCAATTGATGGCTAGGATTTAGTACCGCCTCCCTTGGCTGGATGGGAGTAAATCTCATGCAGAGGAGGCACCTTCGGGTTAGTGGATCGGGAGGAGGAAGAGCTTCAGCCCTCATGCCTCAGCGCAAATAGATGTATGATGCGAAGTTTCTTATTTGCCCTTCCACAACGCGGACCCAGGGGAGGTACCGCCAAACGGGATTACGGTACCTTGCGGTACCAACGTTTATCAGCCGTCGGATCATGCTCAATGGACAAATAGGATTTGGTACCTCCTCCTGTTGGACTGTAAAATTCCTCTTAATGAGTTGGTATGTAACATCAGCTGCATGGTGGGAAGTAGTAGAATGTAACAATATAAATTATTTTGATCTTCTCGTTCCAATTGAATATACTGAAGCTATGTTTGTGTTTGATTGATTTTGCAGTGCACAATATCGTTCGTGATGTAGGAGTCAGCAGTTATTGTTCTGTGATAGCCCTAGTTAATTTGAAAGTCTTGTTCTGTAGTGTAGTATACACACTCCACTAACAGGGTTAAAATTTTCACCAAATTTGTGTTACAGGGCATATTAGTGCTCCAGTGAATCCATGGTTCCTCACAATTGGAAGGTTGTTATGCCTACTTACGTTTTGGTGTCAGCTGATTGGTTCGCTTGGCCCATTGTAATCACTTGGTTTATTAAGGCTGACATATTATGGATTAGGTGACCGTATGGTTCCGTGACTGAAAGATGGTTATGAATGTGAAATTTTGCTATGCTTGTGACTTGCAAAATATGGCTAATCTTTGTGTTGCCTGCATACTAATGGAAAATGGTTCCATTAGGTTTTGGCCCTACTATTATGTTTTATGTGTGCTACTGCTGCAGCAGATTGCAGGGATCTGGTGTGCTACATGCAAAAATAGATGGTGATTACTATCAGGTACGTACTACTTACAAAATTTAGGTGTAAAAGTAGCACATTTGCTGTGAAAATTACTTATGGCTCTCAATAAGAGGGGTTTGCTAGAGTAAATCCATCTAAGCTTTGTTGAACTTTCAATTTTAAGATGCCTGTATCCGAGCGCTAATTGCTTTTAGTTTCTTTCTGTGCTGCTCTAACTATGAAGGACCAAGCTAAGTTCACTGTACAATGGCATATTAAGGGCCCCTTTGAATCGCAGGGTAGAAAAAACGGAGGAATAGGAAAAACATAGGATTCTGACAGGAATTGAAGTGTAAAACAGAGGATTGCAAAACACAGGAAAAACACAGGAATGGTCGTTTGATTGGAGCGCAGGAAAAACGCAGGAATCGGATGAGAGAGATAGACTCAAAGGAAATTTTCCAAGAGGTTGGAGCTCTTGCTAAATTTCCTCCAAAATCTACATGCAATGTGTCATTCCATAGGAATTTCATAGGATTTGGAAAGCTTCAATCCTTTGAATCAAAGGGCCAAATAGGAAAATTTCCTATAGGATTTGAATCCTATAAAATTCCTACATAAATCCTTTGATTCAAAGGGGCCCTAAGGCTGTGTTCTTTTGGAGGGGTTGGAGACCCCTTCCCTCCGCACGAAAAACGGAACGATAGATTAACACGTAATTAATTAAGTATTAGCTATAAAAAACTTGAAAAAATAGATTAATATGATTTTTAAAGTAACTTTTCTATATAACTTTTTTTGCAAAACGCGTACCATTTACTAGTTTAAAAAACATGTATGCAGAAAACGAGGGAGATGGGTTGGGAACTCATAGAAAAGAGGTTTGAGTTGATCTTGATCTTACTGTTCTGTACCGTGTAAAGTGGAATATTTTGGAACTTTGTTTTGTTCGTAGCATATTTGCTGGAACGGTGTAGCGCCCTACTCTTACATTCCAGTATGTCAACTAAAATTGTGGTCTTGTTACTCTTGTACTTATTTGTTTAAATTTTCCTTCCAGGGAGTGATCTAAGAGGATCGTTGAGCTGCAACAAAAGGCAATAATTATGGTGGATTTTTTTAGCTTTAAGGTTAGTTCTCCATCGTGTGCTTGACCAATAGAGTGGAATTCTATGACTTGAAACATGATTTTTTGCTATATTGTCAGAAAACTTTTTGAACCAGCTTAGTTGAATTTAGCTATGAGATTGTTGCTTCATTTATTTAACTTTATGCTGCATTATGATACTTTTAACAGCATTCCTGAAACTTTTGATCACATCAGCCAAAAGGATCTGCATGAACTATGGTATTGCTACCTTTGACAAGTGATTAGACAAATGCAGATGGCTGAACCATTGTTTAAAGACACCGGCCGTATGGTCTAAGCTGATCATTTTGGCCATATTCATGGCTTTGTTGTTGTCATCAGGCCTTCGACATGGAAGATTGGCATGTTTGCTGGGACGGCTATGGATTCTTGGGCAAGTTGGCCAGAGACTACGTGACGTTCATGATCCTCAGCCACTGGAACACAATGTTCCTTAACGCGGATGATGCCGGTGCACGCACTTCTGCTGAGAGGCAGAGACCAATAAGCTCCTCTTCCGGTGAGCCGGCTAGACAGCCTGCTTGATGTTGCCCGTATCTTTGTAGCCTTTGATTGTCTTTTTGTGCTGTAAATATACATGTATCCTGTAACATAATGTATGCAATATGAAAAAAAAAGGGGGGGGGGGGGGGGCAAAACCCTACTTTTTGTGCAGCAGCAATCACAAATGATCAGCCCCCGCAAAAAAAAAAAAGATCAACCCCCTATTTGTTTCTAGAATGATCACTCAAGCATTTGAATGAGACCAACGCTTCGGCCATTTTTGTTTCTCTTGATTTTCTATAATTTTTTTAGATGAAATCCAGGATTTATTTGAGAAGATATGGGTGCCACGTGGCCCAATCAAAAGTCGGGATTACCGCTGGCTTGAGATTACTATATATATGTGTTCTAAGTGGCTTGTTTAAGCAAAGCTGTTGGTCTACATAGTATCTTTTGAAGAATAAACTGATATGAGCCTAACTGCTAATCACAGTATATGAGAAAAGGTATCAATCAAGGACTTGAGTGAAACCTATTCACATGAAATTCTGAATTCAAGGTATAGTTCATTGTTCAGATGTGGATAGATGTAGCTCTTGTTATAGGTGGATGTTCATTAATCGGTCTCCACCGAAACACTGGTATATCAAAGTTGCATTGGAATAAAGAGCATTTTCGTAAGCTTTGAAATTTGGTGGAGATTGTTAAATTTACTTGGACAATTGATCCATTTAAATCAATGATATCAAATAAATTCCAAGGCTCATATGCTAGTATTTATGTGTATTCATTCTCTCATGAGTTATCAATGGTAAAGATGAAGAGTTCTGAGAATTAATCCATTCATTGATTACATCTAATTGATAGTTGGTTGATAGTAGTGCAGTGGAGGAAGGTTGATGGCTAGTTGATGACAATCAGTTACTCTATTTTTCTTCCTATTCCATGAGTCTCTTACCCTTCATTTTTCTTTTCTCCTATAAAACGAGAATGGATTTGATCTCCTACGCATGAGAGAGAACATACATTTTCCATCCACTTCCACTTCTGTTGCTTCTATGGTGATTCCATCCTGGCGAGTGTGTGTGCATATGCACTAGGAGAACAAGGCTCCGAAACCTCACATCCTTGATCTTGCACCGAGAGGAGGCGAATCAGGCTTTTTGCAAGCACATTGCACGACTGCCCGCTTGTGCTTGAGTGCGACTACATCGACTACTTCCTTTTAATCATGGCTGGTGGCGAGAACAAGAACAGTAAAGGCAACAGCAATGGCAATGGCAAGAATGGCAATGACAACGGTGGGAACGGCAACGGTTCTCCTTCTGCTACCATTGCAACCACTATTGTATCACTGTATGCTATTGTTCTCTTCTTCCCTTCTCTGTTGGTTCCTTTCATATGCGCAAATGAGTTAGATATGCCTATTTTCATGGTTTACACTGATATCATGTTTTTTTTTCATATTCCTGTTGTTGAGAGTACATCGTTTATTGATTTACGCTATCATAATTTAAATTTACATCGTTATGATTTACTCTCTTATTTTCTACATCAAATATTAAGGTGATTTCCTTATATTGTCAATAATTCAAAAACCTTATTATAGCCAAATATCATCTACGGTTAAGAGGCTCGTATAAAAAATTGATTTTCGCTTATGGTTCTTAAACCGTTTTCATAGAACCATCTTCTTATAGACAAGAGTAGTTATGGTCCACCACTCCACCTACAATCTAAGGGGCCTCATAAAAAAAGATCGATTAATCTGCATAGTGGACCAAGTCAATTACGTAGTCAATGCAGGTTTGTGTACCCTGCTATAGCTGAGAACGATCGATCACCTTTTGAGCCAGTCCTCTTAATCAATTGGCATCCACAGTTGACAAGATGGCATGCAAGAATCTAACCATGCAAGCGGTACTCGATCAACACGTTAATTCTTATTATTACCGCGAATATGGCTGTGTTCAGTTACACGTTAAAATTAAAAGTTTAAAGAAATTAAAACAATACGATGAAAAAGTTAAAAGTTTATATGTGTAGAAAAGTTCGATGTGACGAAAAAGTTAAAAATTTGAAGAAAAAGATTGGAATGTAAACATGGCCTATATCTCCCAACCACCACTAGGACGAAAGACATAAGTGACATTATTTTCAGTGTCGGCCTGCTCAATTATACACACCCTCTTGACTTCACTCTTCCAATTGCAAGTCTTTCCATGACTGTATTTATGTCAGATTTCAGTCTCGCCTCTATCGGCATCCCCAATTGAAATGGAAATTCCCAGGGGCAATAAAAAATTTAGCACGAGATATATATGATACGTTCTAATACTATAAATCTAAATATATTCTTTTTCTAGATTTATGTGGTAGGATACGTTACATCTCTGTATTAGCGGCATCATCTTTTGACTTGTGCTTATGCTTTATCATCTAAAATTTGAATTTTTAAATTAAATTTGGAGTTGATTTTGGAGTTTTTTCATCGAAGTTTATTTTTCAGCATTTGCTTTTGCTTTTAGATCGCTAAGAACATGTATAAAAAGCTTTATTCATAAATTATTTTTCTTAACGGGCTGTAGATTTATTTTCTATAAAACAAAGGGAGCAGACCGAAAACTACCGGAGGTCAATGCATCCTCTACTTTTAGTTCGGCTGGGTTTAGTTCCAAATTATTTCTTCAAACTTTCAACTTTTCTATCACATCAAAGTTTTCCTACACATATAAACTTTCAACTTTTCCGTCACGTCGTTCCAATTTTAACCAAACTTTCAATTTTGACGTGAACTAAACACACGTTAAGAAAAATTCATTTTCTAAGACATATTACTATGTTTTGGGTAAATTTTGCATTTGCCTGCAGATAATTGTCAAAATTCCATTTTGAATTAGATCCAAGCCAGTGCCTTTTTTATAGAAATAAAAACTAAGCCATAGGATTGAAACACGGTAAACCAAGCCTAAAAAAGGATAAACAGTAGCGGGTGCAAAACAGCAAATCTTATAGAATAAATATTCACCGCCAAAAGAAAAGACAGCATTATTTTCAACATGTTAAATAAATTAAACCAGAAAACTAAAACAATATGATAGAGAGCGAAATTGCAACACTTTACACCAAATGTTTTCCATAGTGCATCCGAGGCAGTCCTCTATATTAATCTCACAAACTAAACTCTATGAAAAAGAAAGAAGTCTAAAAACCATAATGGTCTCTCGATAAAGGTGTCTTACACAATCTCTCTCCTATTCTAGAGATGAATAAATATCAACAAGTCATTCTTCTGATAGAATAGTAAATCGGTCACTAAACAAGTTTTTTTAGGAAGGTCAGTAACAAGTCGGTGACCTGTAGGGGTGGCAACGGGGCGGGGCGGGGCCGGGTTGGCTTGGAATGCCCCCACCTCCACCCTCATGCAGGTATCCCCGTCCCCGGCCTCGCAAAGGAAGTCGGGTGAAAAACTTCACCCGTCCCTACCCCCATAGGGGACCTGGTGGGTGACCGGGTCCCCGCATCAGCTGGATGGAGTTAATACTCCATCCAAATATTGCAATACACTAAATAATAGTATGATAAAATTTCAATAACCCTCGACAGTGTGGGTGGATTGAAGGAAGGAAAGGGATTACGATTGAGGGGACTAGGGTATTGAGCTTTTATATGTCAACTTTGAATGGGATTGTTGGGTCTATATTATTGTAATGGGCTACTTTTAGAGAAGTAACTCACATCCGGGACCCCTCCGGGTCACTTGCGGGTTAATTCCGATCCCCATCCCCGTTCCTAGAATTTTGTGGGGCCCCGTCCCCACTCACCCGCGGGTGAGAACTCTCCCGCCCCTGTAGGGGCGGGTCCCCTACCCTAACGGGGAAATTGTCACCCCTAGCCATACGGCATGCGTCTAGACAGATGCAGACTCTAGGGTTTAATTGTCCCTTTTGATTCCTATCATGTTGGGGATGATGAGATTGAGATGGGCTATGTCGCAGTATGTAACTCCCACATCGGGGAAGCAAGACCCCCTTTCGAAGATTTGGACAAGGGGCGAGTCTAAGCCTGAGTCACCCTCAGGATCAAATGGACGTGATGAAGTATACAGGTTTGAGCCATACGGATGCGTAACATCTTACTCTTGTGTGTATGTAGACTATCAGTGATGAACTTGTATTACGATGAGATATAGGACTTATGTGAGCTCTAATTGCTAAAAGATTCAACCTTCTATTCATTGGGATAGATCCTCCTTTTATATGCCAAGGGAAGTGCATAGTGCTAAAACTTGCATCTAAGAGCGGGCCCTATTCCAAAGAGTTGGGTGTGTCTTGTTTCGTCGATGTCCCCTATAGCAAGATGGCAGGAAGTGACATCTTTGCTCTCCGATTGACACACGATGCAGAGGCAAGGTGATCTTCTCACCATTGGGCCCACCAGTCAACTCTTACAAGGTGGCAAGATTGAATATGCTGGAGTGATATGGGAGGGGCATGTCCACCCCACCTATTCCTTCGGCAGACATGGGTTCTCGGGAGGCTACATGCGGCGTCATGTCCCTAAGATGTGGGTGGATGAGCTGTTCTCCAAACGGCTCCCTCCTACAACGGAAATAATAATATTGAGTTGGAGTTAAGCCCGTTGGCCCACCAAGCGAGGTGAAAAAAACCCCATAGTGAGCCCGGGGCAATGAGGTGTGCTCGGGCCCCTGCCTAGGGCCCCAAGTCCATTGGTATTGCGCATTGAGGGTGCCTCCACTCCATGGGGCTTGTTTCCATGCCTGGCGCACTGAGTTTCCCAGGTCTCCAGGGATATTTCCTCTTGCTTCTTTACAGGTTTCTTGTTACTTTGGACGAGCTTCTCGAAGATGTCGTTAATGAACGGGTTCAAAGTGGTTACCTTCGTCAAAGAAGCACCATACACCTTGGAGATATTCTTGTAGGTCTCCACCCTCTTCTCGGTACCTTGGATACGTAGATCTTGTAGGTTTCTACACTTTTCTTAAGATCTGAATGTAGATCTTATACGTCTCTTGAAGATATAGATTTTGTACGTCTCTTAAATATGTAAATCTTATATGTCTATCTCTTGTTGTGATACACATCATTTGGAGCCCTGACTATTCCAGGGAACCGGGGACCCCATTCCCGTTCTCCAAACAGGCCATATTATAGATCGACTTTTTAAGTCCTATACTGCTGTATGCATATAATAATCAATACATTTTATGAACTTGGTCAAACTAAAAAAATTTTAACTGAGAAAAAGTCAAACAACTTATAATATAAAATGGGTAAGTACCTCTTAAGTTCGGCCCCACTCATATCAAGATGCGCCACTGGTTGACCTGTTCTTTGTCGAACATGTTGCCGTCTGTTAGACTTCTTAGAGAAGGACTCAGCAACTTGTTTATAGCAATTACCAATTAACGTGGGGGCATTTTAGCAAAGCTGCGGAGCATTTAATTATTATGAAGTGGAGTAGATAAGTTTTCATTTGTTCAGGCTATAAATTGAGAACAGACTCTGCCCTCTGGTCACGCATTCTACACAGAATCTCTGGTTTTCCCAACTGTCAGAGAAGTAGAGAACATTCCAGCTTAGTTGAACTTCTCACAAAAAAAAAAGGTACTCCAGGCTGCCTCCAATGGCGGACCGAATCCCTGCTGTTGCCGCTGCCATTGCCATTGCCTCCCTAATCCTCGTCGTTACGCCGGAAATGGTCTCCTCCGGCTTCATTCCACGGTTCAAGCTAAGCCCAAAGGCAAATAAGCAGATCCGGGACATATTCAAGGACCATGCCGCGGACTTGGCCGGCCTCGCCGCGGACGCCATCCCCAGCAAGGGCGAGGGCGAAGGCAGCAGCAGTGACCCAAGTCAGGCCCCGGCCACCACCGGCGGAACCTACCTCATCACCGTCGGTGTCGGCACGCCTCCGCAGTATGTCTACGGCGCGTTCGACATCTCCAGTCAGTTCGTGTGGGTGCCATGCGAGGAGTGCGTGAGCCCCTACTCCTGCCCCAGCGACAAAACCGGCGTTTACAAGACGCTGCCCCGGGAGCTTTACTCATGCGGAGAACAGCGCTGCCGGACAATCGTCGGGCAGCCGGACTGCGGCGCACCGTATAATGGCCCATGCAAATACACCTGCAGGTACGGTGGTGCGGGCGGAACGGAAACGGAAGGACACCTCGGCCTCCAACCGTTCACGTTAGGTGACAACACGATGCCAGTCAATATGATTTTCGGGTGTGGCCTCGAACCCGAAACAAACTTCGGCGTGATCGGCCTAAACAGGGGGAGACTCTCCCTCATTTCGCAGCTACAACTCGGGCGGTTCTCCTACTACTTCGCCCCTGAATACGACGACACCGCCGCCGGCAACGCAAGCTTCATCCTCTTCGGCGAATACGCCGTCCCGCAGACCAGCAATCCCCGGTACACTCAGTTTTGGTCCTACGAAAACGGTGCCTACAGCTACCTTTACCTCGTTGGGCTCTCCGGTATGCGAGTCGGCAGCAACAACCTCAACATGTTGGGTGCGGGGTCGGGCGGCCGAGACCCACTCGTTGCGTACCTCAGCACCTCCGTGCCCATCACCTTTCTCGAGAAGAACGCCTACGACCTTCTAAGGCGGGAGCTGGTCAGCACGGTGGGGTCCGACACCGTGGACGGCTCTGCGCTCGGCCTTGACCTGTGCTACACGAGCCAGTACCTGGCCAAGGCCAAGTTCCCCGCCATGGCGCTCGTGTTCTGGGACGGCGCGGTCATGGAGCTGCAGCCGCGGAACTACCTCTACCAGGACACGGCTACCGGGCTGGAGTGCCTGACGATACTGCCGACGGCGGTGGCCGGCGGGCTGTCGCTCCTCGGCAGCCTGATCCAGACGGGCACGCACATGATGTACTACGACATCCAGATCCAGGGCCGCGGGTCGCTGTGGTTCGAGTCGTTCGACCAGCCGTCCAAGTCGTCCAACCGGGCGTCCTCGGCTTCGGCTGCCGCGTTGCCGCGGATCATCTCGACGGCTGCGGCGATCGCCTGTTCCGTGTGGTCTGTCGTGGCGTGCATGTTCGTGTGAACTGCTTGTGTTGTGCTACGGATGGACTGAGATATGTGTTATTAGAACTATCTTAAAAAAAACTTCGCAATTTTTTTTTATAAAACTTTCAAATGTAAGTATAGTGTAACTATATTATAATAACTTATATATAACTAGAAAGTAACTACATTGTAACTCGTATATAATTTATACGTAACTAAAATAAAAATATCCAAAAAATTATATGGCACGGTGGTAGCATAGATCCTCAATGAGCTCAACGGTGTGAGATCAAATTTTAGCAGCTACACTTGCTAATTTATTTTTTCTCCTATTTGCTAGCACGAATCTTAAAGCAAATCTAATGGTCTAAAATTGAAAGTTTTCCCCCTAATCTAGCAATTCCGATAAGGGTTCTCGAATGTTGGTGTGTTCTCGTATGAGTTTAGATCGGGGCGGTAGCCGCGGTACGTCTCACAGGTTGTGCAGCTCTTGGGACGGCGCTACTACGAGCGATGTGGCTTATGAGTTTGTCTCGATCTAACATTCCAAGTCTCGAGTTGCATCCAACCCCAATACGCTGCAATCTATACTCATCGATTTAAGTAATAGTAAGAGAGAGTGACATATGGAGCGTATTGTGTTATTGACTGGTTAATTTTCCTTTGTGATCAGAACAAATCAGATTTTTGACTTTCTTTTGTGATCAGAATAACTCACATTTTTGCCATCCAAAACAAAGTAGTGGACATACGCATGAATGAACCGATAACAACATCAAATTCAAACCGATGTTATTGAACATCCTAAGGGTAAGAGCAATGTGTCACTATATATATTTAGCCTGGGGTGCCAAATAGACTAAAGAACTTCAAAAGCCACTACAAAATGCAATGTGGCCTAAAACCGAGTCATTTATGTTTGAAGACACACATGTGGCATGGCCTAGCCCACGGAGCCAAGATTTGTCCCAGCACATAAAATTACCTATGTACCCTCGAAATCAACTAGTACACTGCCCTTTGACGAGGCCGGTACAACCATGTCTCATCGCCTCCTCCTAACAGCATCTCCTTCCTCTCCTCCTCCCGCGCCACCGTACGCCAGTCTGACCTCGCCGACGATGAAGCTCCGGAGTGGCTTCGTGGCTCCGGAGCGGCTATCCCCAAACGCGGCACAGTCTCCACTCCCTCCGGTTCCAGCCATGCACAGGCTTCTCTGAAACTATCTGCTGCTGCTGCTGAAAGCCTGAAATGTGAGTGGGGCTTTGTTTCTTTCTTTGCTACTCCCGTGCATGTCTTGGATCCTTTCGGTATGGTCTCTTGCTGCGCCGTGTGAGATTCTTGCATCTGCTACACATGGGTTCTTTGGTAAAGTTGGTTTTTGCCTCTTTCAGTTCTTGGTCTGCTTCATCTGTCTTGTTATCTTCCATTTGCTAATCCTTTGCATTTTATTTGTTGATAAATGGAGACTTGTGACCTTTCATCTCTTGCTCAAGTTTCACCTCTCTTCCTGCATCTCACTACCTGATTTGGTGCTTAATCTAATCCAATTCCTTTTTGGTTCTTGTGATTGCGGTGGGTGATTAGGTGCTTAACATAATCCCAATCCTAGAAAAACAGGAGAGCCGGCCATGGCTGTGATTGCCATGGCTGCTGTACGGCGAGCCACTGGGGCAGGGGAAGCCGGTCATGTCGCCGGAGGGCGTCGTGCCGAGAGCACAGACTCCTCTGGATCCTCCTCCGATTCCAACCATGGACCACGCGGAAAGGGGAAAAAGAAAGCGGCCCGTGCGCGGGAGAAAGAGGGGGACGCGGGAAAGAGGGCGATGGCGAGGGCAAAACCGGGATGCGGCGCGCGCCTGGGCACGAGCACGAAGCCACTCGCCCCACAGCGCGCCGGCCACGCTTTCTCCCAGCCGCGCGCAGCTTCGTTTTCACCCAAGACCGAGTTGCTTCGTTTTCACTTGCGAACGTGGCGCCGATTTCTCCGGATTTGTCGACGTGTACGCCTCAAGCCGAACGACACCGTGTTGCATTGTAAAGGCCTAATAGAACGGGGGATCCCAATGGGCGATCGATCGTGGGTTAGCGATCGATCCCCTCTCCCTCCCTCCCTCCACCGGAAGAAAATTCTCTGCGGCGGACTACCCCAAAATCGAATTCATCGCATCACCGGAGAGGCAGAGACCAATATCACTTCCTTCAAGGCTCCAACCGAGGAGAAGATATCAGGTTTCTTGAAGCGATATTGAATATTGATCCTGGCTTCTCTTTACAATGGGGTGCTCATTGGGATTGGAATTAGTGTGCTCACAAGCCCTCCGCCGTTTGAGAAGGGGAATGCGGTGGATGATGCCGAGGAGGAAGCGACCGTCAAGGATATCACGAATGAGAAGCTGAAGTTGGCGGCACAGAACATGCCACGGGAGATGGCGGCGGCGGCGGATGGGTGGGGCTCCTTGGCAGGGGGAACCCGACGCCCCGACGGGTGAGGCGTAGTCGTAGAAGCCGAGGAGCGTCGGCGGGTGGAGCGCACGCACACGGCGGAGGAAAGCAGGATCGTTGACGATGCAGCGGAACCGAGGAAGGAGGCGCAGACCGCGCATGCGCGGCCGACATCAGTGACGGACGGGAGGCATATCAGGACCTCCACGATGAGGTCGTAGGTGAGAACCAGCTCCTGGGCGTTGAGTCGACTATAGAGATTGGACATCGGCTCGGCTCGAAAGAACTCGGGCTACAGTAAAAACTTAGACATGCGTCGCTAGACTACGCGGTGTTGTACATGAAGTGTCATGCGGCATCGCCGCAGAGAATTTTCTTCCCCCTCCATCTGGTTTCCTTTCTTGGGTACCACATTACTTTCCTATTTTAGTAAATTTGTACACTAAAGTTTATACACCTCAAGTTTACACATTTAAGGTTTAGAGACCAAAAGTTTATAAGTCAAAAGTTTATATATCCGATTCAAATTTGAATTTGAATTCAAATATTTTTTTTATATATAGTATTTCTATATATCAAAAGTTTATAGACCTAAAGTTTATAAGTCAAAAGTTTATATACCCGTTTCAAATTTGAATTTAAATTATATCTAATTAAAAATTGAATTTGAATTCAAATATTTTTTATATATAGTATTTATATACATCTAAAATTTATACACCTAAAGTTTATAGATCCAAAGTTTATAAGTCAAAAGTTTACATACCCGATTCAAATTTGAATTTGAATTCAAATATTTTCTATATATAGTATTTCTATATATATAAAGTTTATACACCTAAAGCTTATAGACTCAAAGTTTATAAGTCAAAAGTTTACCTACCCGATTCAAATTTGAATTTGAATTCAAATTTTTTATGTATAAGTATTTCCATACATAAATTTGAGTAAATTGTATATTGGTCCTGGTTTTCTTACCTGTGTTGCACAATGGACTGGATGCTACCCCATATTTTCACTTTAATACATATGAAGTTACCAAAACTTTCATCTTGGACTAGTGGCCCACATATCATGTAGAAAGTGTTTTCTTCCATCTCTCCCGTCTTCACCGACGAATGCATCAATCTCATCTTGGGCCCGTGGTTAGTGACCAGCAGTCCAGAATGAGTGCAGCTTTGTTGGTGTGATTTGCTTGGGGTTCCAATTGAAGTCCGATCTTGAGCAACGCAGGTTGGCCAATGGATGGACCGAGATCGATGGAGCGCCAGGCTGTACGTTGTACGTGCCTTCACCTGTCAAGCTCGAGGGGCGCCCGCACTCGTCTCCCAGTGGCAGCGCCAACGACAGAGCCCATTCCATCTCGCGCATTGCGTCAGCCGGTGGAGCGGTCGTCGACGGGCACAACCTATGGAGCCGACGAGCGGTCATCTTCAAGAGGGAGGGATGCAGGGCAGAGCTGCAGAGGACATGCCAGCGGCCACTCGATGTTCGTGCAGCCTGCTAGGCTGCTACTGCTGCATTACTGGGGAAGAGATGAGCTCTGCCCGATCAGGATAGGGACTAATAAAAGAGGAAGATGAATGGCTGAGGCTAACATGTGAGTCAACTAGTCCAAATTGCATAGTTTGGTAACAAAACCTGGTTCAAAGTGAAAATGGTTGTACGTTCCTAGTCCAGTATGCAACTTATGTAATTAAAACTAGTCCAAAGTGTAATTCACTCCATAATTTTTTCTAACTTTTTGTTTTTTTTAAAAAAATTTTATGGTGTACTGTAGTAGGAAGATAAGAAGGGGAGGAGGGAGGAGTGTATCGAGTAGTATAGGGGAGAGGGCAGGCAGGTGATCGCTGGGCGGACAGGGGAGCGATCACCCGCCCATTAGCATTTCCGTAATAGAATAATGTTTTATGAAAAAACTAATGAACTTTTTTTGAACGAAAAATTAATGAACTTCAAGTAGCGAAGGAAGGTAAAATAGAGAGTAGCTTTCACGAAACCATGTTCACCACCAGCACGAGTGCACAACCCACCCCACGAAACAGGCGATCGTCACCGCCGCCGGGAATTAAATTAAAGGCCAAAACAAACACTGTACAACAAAAGCGGGAAAAGCAAAACAAGAAAAACCAAAATTACAGGAGATAAGGGGGAAGAGAAAAAAGAAAGCCACACAGGGAGGATAGCTCTATTCGATTGCTTGAACCGATGAACCCAGAGCTTGGCATCTTGGCAGCAACATCTGAGGAGGCGGCTTATGGATGGGAGTTCATTTTGGAACACGACTTCGTTTCTATGGTTCCAGAGGCACCAGCAGCAGAGAAGAAACAATGTGTTGTTCAACGGTACCGGGGCACCAGCAAGGTTGTTGGTGTGCAGCATGAAGAGGGTTGTCACTGACGGAGTGAGCTTGATCAAATTCCAGAAAGCTGATGAAAAAGGGCAATCGAGGAAAAAGTGATCCGTATCTTCAGGAGAGCTCTGGTAGAGCTCACATGTTGGGGATGGGAGAATCTTCTTTTTGTGTAGATTTACTCTGGTCGGAAGATGGTTGAAAGCTAGAAGCCAGGCAAAGAATTTGATCCTGGGGGGGGGGGGCTTTGCTTTTCCAGATGTAAGCCCATTGAGGCCATTCCTGAAACTTTGCCATTTGTAGCTGGTAGAGAGCTGAAGATGAGATGACACCATTTTTGCATTTGGTTTTACATATTAGCTCATCCTGGGTAGCCGAGAGGGGGGATTGCTACAATAAAACCTGAGGGTATTGAGCTGATTATGCGCTTCCATTGAAAGACGTGGGACAAGGGTGGCAGCCAGGCCATTTTGGATAATGGCTTGCACTGTGCAGTTTGACTTAGTAGAGTGTGTGTAGAGAGCTTGGAATCTTGAGGCAAGAGGCTGATCATCCAGCCAAATGTCGTGCCAGAAATTGTTGCGCCTGCCATCTCGGACAACCAAATTAGTTTGAGATCTGAGAAGTGGAAACAGGGCAATCAAGGATCGCCAGTGGGGGCCCAGGGCTGAATCAGCATGCTCCCTCCATATCCAATTTGTCCAGGGTGAATTCTAGGTGTACAGTCTGTAAAGCATCTTGATGAGAAGGCAGATGTTTTGTGTGTGAAGGCGTTTGATTCCAAGGCCACCTTGCTTTTTGTCTATGCAGATTAAGTCCCATGCAATGAAGCATTTCGAGCCGTGACATGATTCCTCCCCAGTCCATAGGAAAGCCCGACGGCCATTGCATAGGTCGGTAGAAAGTCTAGCACTGAGTTCACCAAGACCGCCCTGCCTGCATAGTTTAAGAGAGAGGCCTGCCACCCCGCTAGGTATTTGTTAACTTTTGCTATGAGTGGTTGAAAGGCAGTGAGGGGTAGCTTAGTAGCTGATAGTGGCAACCCCAGATAAGTTTGAGGAAAAGATTCTAGCTTGCACTGGAGGATGTCTGCTAATTCTTTGCTGGCTTCTGGTGGAGTGTGAAGGGTGACTAGGGTACTTTTGCTGAAGTTTATTCAGAGACCCGTGGCCTGTGCAAAGGAGTTGAGAATTGTTTTTAGAGCACTTAGCTGGGAGGCTTCTGCTGGGCAGATAATAAGTGTATCATCTGCATATTGTAGGGTGGCTCCTAGCAGGTTGTGAATTATTGGGTGCTTGATAGCACTGCAATTCTTGATCATCTACTGCAAGATATCAGCAACCAGAATGAACAGGTAGGGTGAGAGTGGGTCGCCTTGACGGAGACCTTGAGTGCAGTTTATCCATCTTCCAGGGATGCCATTTAGCAAGACAGCTGACTTGCTTGAAATTAGCAGAGCTTGGATCCACTTCTGCCATCAATTAGGGAAATTTCTAGCTCTCAGAATAGCTTGGAGGCTTGACCATTGCACTGAGTCAAAAGCTTTTGCAAAATCCAATTTCAAGACAGCCGTAGGCAGCTTACATTTGTGACAACACTGGAGAATTTCTGTTGCATATAGAAAAGTTTCTGAGATGCTTCTCCTTTTCATAAAGCCTGTTTGCTCCCAGTCTATGAGACTGCCAAGAACGGATTGTAGGCAGTTAGCAAGGACTTTCGACAGTAGTTTGAGATGGCAGTTTTGCAGTGAGATGGGTCTATAACAATATGGGGAGTTTAGTTTACCGGGTTTGTGAATGAGGACTATGTATGCTCTGTTAAGTCTTTCAAGCTGGGCAGAGTGGTTGTGAAATTCAGTCAACAAGTTCTGTATGTAGGGCTTGATTTGCTGCCATGCTGCCTTATAGAAGCTTGGACCAAAACCATCTGGACCTGGGGCATTGTAATTATCCATGCAGTCCAATGCAGACTTTGCTTCTTGAAGAGTGAAAGGTTCCGAGATCTGCTGCTAGCTCGCATTGTGGACTGTATTCTCAGGGTAGAGATCTTGGAGATGAAAATCCCAGGTGGTGTTTGCTGAGCCGCCCAGAGTTTCGTAGAAGAACTCGTAAAGCGCATCTGCCTTGGTGTCGTGGTCGAAAACCTGCGAACCTTGTAGCAGGAGGGAGTGGATGCCATTGTTTCTGAACCTGTGTGACGCGTGTGCATGGAAAAATTTGGTGTTCTCGTCAGAGGCTTTGATTCTCTTGATCTTGCTGCGTTGCTTCCAGTAGATTGCTTTGCATCGATGGAGATCAGCTAACTTGTCTTGAACGAGGTCCCGTAGGGTGAATTCCGCAGTCGAGAGGGGCCTAGCTTCTTCAATAGAGTCCAGGAAGTCGATGAGCAAAGAACAGTCAGAAATGTTGTCGTTGGTCAA
The DNA here is from genome assembly GCF_034140825.1 of Oryza sativa Japonica Group. Lineage (NCBI taxonomy): Eukaryota > Viridiplantae > Streptophyta > Magnoliopsida > Poales > Poaceae > Oryza > Oryza sativa. The sequence continues at coordinate 18,658,383 of NC_089039.1, read as the reverse complement.
CTTGTGAGCTTTGATCCAATTCTTGGTGGCGAAACGTGATTTCTTCAGGTTAGCAACAAGGTTGCCAGCCGCGTCTGTGGGGTGGTGAGTGGGTAGTTGGCCCACCCAGGCCCAAAGGATAGTGGGGAGGAAATTTGGGGAGCAGAGAAGGTGATTGTCGAAACGGAAAACTTGAGTTTTGGGTATTGAAGTGGAAATGGATATTTTTAGGGGGACGTGGTCAGAGGTAGTGCGAGGTAGGGAGGAGAGGGAGGTGTTTGGGTGAGATAGGTTCCAAGCTTGGTTTATGAAGGCACGATCGATTCTAGAAAGGGTGGGGATTTCTCTTTTACTGGACCAAGTAAAGAGCCAATCGAAGAGCGGGATTTCTAAGAGCGCAAGATCGTCATTTTTTTCGTTGAAGAGGTTTGCTAAGTGGAGGTCGAAGTTTGAGTTGTTTTTATCATAGGGGTAGCGAGTAAGATTGAAATCACCAAAAAGTAACCACGGGCCAGAGATATTGGTGGAGAGCTCGGAGAGGTCTTCTACAAAGATGGCTTTTGTTTGTGGGTCTGTTGAGGCATACACATTGGTAATGGCAAACGAAATGTTTGAGATATTGTGGGTGAAGCCGATTGTTAGGGTATGTTTGCGGGAGATGAGGAAGGATTTGGTTAGGGTGTTGGATTCCAAACCGTAAGGAGACCACCGCTCGTGGACATTGCAGGGGTAAAATCAAAAGCACTGAGGAAGGACGGCAGGAAAGAAGAGGTAATCGGGTGGTGAATAGAGTATAGCTTAGTTTATTGAAATAAGACAACGGAGAAAGCAGCGGAGCTAACTGAATTAAAGATAATGGGGCGCTTAGTTAAGTCTCCAAGCCCGCGAACATTCCAGGACATAATAGATAGAGTTCTAACGTTACTTGACATATGATAGGAAAGACACCAAAAGCAAAGGAAGGGGGGGGGGGGGGGGGACGCATCTCAACAGGGAAGAACTGCAGGGCACAGCACCAGCACCAGAGCGAAGACCCAAGACAGCAACAGAGCAGCCTCCCTTGAACAAAAGATTGTGTGATTGACTGATTCATATGCCTTCCGTGAGCACCAGTTCCAGCTCTTTGGTGGCAGCCTCGTCGAGGTTACAGACTTTAGCCAGGTCTTTGATGGCAGACGGTGAAACATGCATCGCCAGATCATTCAACAGGTTGTGTGTACGGAAGGTGTGTTGGAGATTGATCGAACATGAGGCTAGCTAATATTGCTAAGTTTTGGTATGATTTCTTATTTATTTCCTAGAGTTTAGTAAGAAACTAAATAGATGTATATATTTAGCAACTTTGCTAAAAAATGGTATGGTTTGAAATGACGTCAATCTAAACAAGCCCTATTACAGATTCTCTGTGTAGAATTGACGACTGATCGAGACTGCACGGCTATTTATAGCCTCGGTCATGAGCTAATTACAGTTAGTAAAACACGCAGTATAGCCTTTTACCTTAAACTGGAAATTAAGTAAAGATGCTCATACACATCGAGGGAAGATGAAAGGCTGATGCGTTGACCTAGCTCGAGTTGCTTCCGCCTTCCGGTGATCCAGTTCATCACTGGCTCATAGAAGGACGACCGGGTCCAGGCCTCCAGGGCGATGAACTTACCTAGTAGTAGAACCTAAGATACAATCCCAAGACAAACACTTCCGAAGAGTGAAGCTAAGGAGGGGATACTTGAGTAGCTACAGCTAGTGATAAGTAAGGCTGAAACATTCAAAGCAAAAGAAATGCTTAATTTTATATGCCACTTGTCTTTCGTTTTACCTCAGAATTCTTCGGTATATTCTCCGCAAGTCGGCAACAATAGGAAGATGGACGTGCTGGCCATTGCATGCAAGAAGAGCCAAGGTTAGGTTCATGCATCGTGTCGATTGGGGATGAAAATTAATAGGTGAGGACGCGTTCAAAAAATGATCAATTGCTCAATTGTTCTCGGCAACATAAACTGTAACTCGTTGACCACGTTGATCGTAGCTTAATTTGATCCAAGTTAATAGGGAAGATTTACCTACATTTGTCGACAAATTTTCTCTAAAAAATTGACAAATGTAACTATAACATAATCGTTGTGAAATTACACTCTAACTTACATGTAATTTGTATGGAACTTTCAAAAATCTCTTTGTAACTGTCAGGGTTACGGGTTCGGCATACCCTTTACCCTTCGATATACGTTGCATATCGATATGGCATACCCACGCGCATGCGGATATTTCCTGTATATTCTAAGGAAACCTTTCGCGTAATTTACAGTAGGGAAGAATCCTACCCGGACAGAACTGGGTCGTTGACGTATTGTATAGGGTCTGATACCTCCAAGTTCTACTTGGAGACCACCAGATCTGCGATATAAAAAGGACCCCCCGGGGAGGGCTTAAGACATCGAATCTCGAAACCAACACAACCCACACAGTCTACGAAGCCGGAGCCTACAAGGAGCAAAGCCATTGAGATCCAGTCGAACCTACTCGACTAAGATCTCGCTGGATCCGACAAGTTCCATCGTTCTCTTTGTAACCTGTGTTTTCCACCATATAATCCCACATCAACTAGATTAGGGCTATTACCTATCAAGGGGCCTGAACCAGTATAATTCTTGTCTTTTGTTTGCTCGATGTCATACTACGTAGATCCTTGTACCAACATACCCCAATACCCTCTATATCCGGTCTACGGGTATCACCCGTCGACAGTAACATGCTATTTCGATAAAAACCGGAGGTTTTGGGAACGAATCCTCCCACATATGTACGCGCAGTGACTTTTTTCTTTCTCCACTCATACAAATCTTGAAGAAATCTAACGGTTCAAAATTATGTGAAAGTTATATGCAAATTATATTATAGTTACATGCAAGTTAACAGTGTAATAACACTACGATTATACGATTATACTGTAATTATATCTATTAAATTTTTAAAAGAATTTATCGATAAATATATAACAAAATTGTTTCGGATATAGGTCCACTGTAATAGGTTGTCAACTGCGAGCCGATATAAAGCGGCGGCCACAAGACGACATCCAAGGCCCGAGGATGGGATTCGATCGAGTCGTGGGCTGCCGACCTGCCGTGCTGCCATGCCATGGATCTTATTTGCATGTTTCGTGTGGTGTGTTCTTGGCGTGGGAATAAGTTCACTTTAGGTCCCTCAATTTGTCCCCGAACCACAATACCAGATATGTGCATCTCTCAATTTACAAAACCAGTGCAAAGAAGATCGCAGGGCGGTTTGGATGACGGTTTCGACTGATGTAACACCATACGCGGCGTTGACGTGGCACGGGACCCACCTGTCAGTGAGTATCTAATTAAAAAATTAAAAAAAAACACTGAGGCCACGACATCTCTTTCTCCTCTCTTCTCCATTCATCTCTCTCCATTTCCGATTCCGAGTCGTGGTTGGCGCACCGCGCACGCCGCCGCTCTTCTGGACGACAACGGGCGGACGGGCCCCCTCTCCTCCTTCTTCTCCTCTGAAACGGCGAGAGCAGTGGTGGTCGTCGGATCCGCGTCCGTCGCGTCGGCTTCCGCCACCAGCTTGGGCAGAATGAGGAAGCAGCTCCGTACCACATGTCCTTCACCGCAACATCGCCGGAGTTGGACGGCCCCAATGTAAGGCAGCTGGTGATGCGCTCGCCGTCGGTCCCTGCTACTCGGCCACGAACGTCACCATACCGTAGGGGAAGGGGAGGAGGGTGCCCCGTGCCGTCCGCCGTCCTGCATCCGGCCATCCACCGAAGTGTCACCATCTCATTCACGGAGTATCAAATACGACAACATGAAGAAGATGAACGCACATGTGATGGAGGAGAACGCCATGGACGTCGTCGCGAGCTCTGCGCAAGAAAGAACGGCACAGTTGCTTACAGTTGTAAGAAGCAACGAGTCCATTGATTAACTGATGATAAAATTGGCAAGAAACGTAATGCCAAGATCATTAATTACGTCATTCTGGAGTTCATGTGATTCCCAGTCAATTCTGATTTCCCTCCAACTGAAATCTGCATGACGAACAGAGCCAAAGGTGAGATTTTTACAGGAAAATGCTGTCTTTTTCTGAAGAACTAGGTGTTGGTTTGCAATTACTGCCCATGTGAAGAGCAGTGCTACTGCTATATCTACAGGTGTGCTCCCAGAATTATGTAACTGCAGCCAAGCAACAAAAGTTTAGCGAAAAAAATGAACAGATCATTTGGTGTCATTTTCATCTGCAGCAGTAACGAGAAAAAAAAAAAGAACGGATGCAGGATGGCGGACGGGCATCCTCCTCCCCTTCCCGTCCGGGCGATGTTCGTGACCAAGTCGCAGGGACCGACGGCGAGCGCGTCACCAGCTACCTTACGTTGGGGCCGTCCAACTCCGGCGATGTTGCGGTGAAGGACATGTGGTACGGAGCCGCTTCTTCATTCTGCCCAAGCTGGTGGCGGAAGCCGACGCGACGGACGCTGATCCGACGACCACCACTGCTCTCGCCGTTTCAGAGGAGAAGGAGGAGGAGAGGGGGCCCGTCCGCCCGTGGTACACCTTCGTCTAGTTGCTCTCTATTTATCCGGTTTGCATGGCCGGAGGTAATTCGATCGCGACCGGGACGGTAAATCCAGCTCTCACAAGAAATACGCACACGCCTTGGCAGCGCGCGCAGCCAACGACTCGAACGTACTTACGTACCCCATCGTCGGCCCTTGGATCGATGCCGACGATATTACGCCGTACACGTACGTAGTTGCACGTGCCAACTGCCATTCTGCCAACCGTGGTATATATCCTCGTACGCTAGACTACAGCTGTATGTGACACCGTACGTGGATATGGTCTCAGTTTTAGGTGTTGTGGCCACCGGCCGCCTGTTATCGGCGTCCTCGCAGACTCTCAGTTGACAATATAGCTAATACAATGGACCTGTATATCACGGTCAACATTAATTAATAGGACTAGCTATATTTATGGCGTCATATTTTTTTTAAAAAAATAGTTGGTATGTATTTAAATTGTAAGTCTCTAAATTACATATGTAATTTTAGTATATTTACAATGTAAGTTCTAAAATTACATATGTAAGTCTTAAAATTATATATTGTCAGGGTTACGGATAAGGTATACCCTCTACCCTTAGATATACGCTATACATCGGTGTGGTATATGTGTGCGTATACGGATGTTTTTTGTATGCGCTAAGGAAATTCATCACGGAGTCCACAGATGAAAAGATTCCTAACCGGATAGGACTGGGTCGTCACTGTATCATGTAGAATCCGATGTCTCCGAGTCCTACTTGGAAACTACCTGACCTGCGATATAAAAGGGACCCCCCGGGAGGACCTAAGGCATCGAATCTCACATCCGAGACAACCACCATAGCCTACGAAGCCGGAGCCTACAGGAGCCAAGTCGCCGGGTGATCTAGTCGACTCGACTACGGTCTCGTCGGTATCATCGAGTTCCACTGTTCCCTTTGTAATATGTGATTTCCATCATATAATCCCATATCAACTGGATTAGGGCTATTACCTACCAAGGGGTCAGAACCAGTATAATTCCTGTTTTCTATTTGCTTAATGTCATATTACGTAGATCCTCATACTAGCGTACCCCAATACCCTCTATATCCAGTCTACGGGTATCCCCCGTCGACAATGGCGCGCCAAGTAGGGGGACTTGGTGCTCAAGATTCTACTACTATGTCGTCAAATCTCGTCAACAATAGCGTCGACCCCATCGTCAACCAAGGAGTTCCGACTTCAACAATGCTGGTGTGTACTCAAGTCGGTGAAATCGTCTTCCCGATTTACACCATGGTGCCGGTCTCGACTGGTCCATCAATGACCAGAAGTGAGAATGCCGTGGCCGTAACCCCGGACGACCCCCTGTCGAACGATCCTCCCGCCGAAGCGGAGAAGGAATGTCGACGACATCCAAGCCTGAGGAAGATCTTAGTGCGGCCAAATCTTGTCCTTCCGACAAGAATCACGAGCCGACAAGGACAACTTTTGAGGCGACAAGGTCCTGGTGTCCTATTCACAAAACTAGGAAATACACCCTGCAAGCTTGCTGGGTTTTTCTCAACGCACAAGCTGAGATCCGTGCCTGCAAAGAGCATGGAATTCAGCGTACTTCTCCAACTCGTGATATCTATTGTCCTATCCACAAGACAAAGAATCACGACTTCTCAAACTGCAAGATTCTTCTCAAAGCCATGAAGACGTCGCCTCCTAAGGTCCAGTAGTCACAAATTCCTCCTAGAGATGTGAACAAGGAACGAGGAGCGACGGTCATCCCAGTCGATTCGTTGGGGTGATCGACATCGATCCCCACGAGCCATCAGTCCTACACTTGCTCGAAGACTATGGCTCATTGTTAGCGAGTACACCACATGACGTATTTGCTATCGGTGGGACCAGCACGTCTGCGCACGCTAATGCAGAAGTGGAGAATCAAGCGGCCACGCCGGCCCAACACCTTGGGACCATCAACGCAATACTGAGAGAAACCACCAATGATCCCGTACTCAACGATGATCTCGCACGGTGGACAGAACGACTACGGGAATCAGTAGCCAATCTCAGTAACGCGTTCGAGGAGGCCACTACCAGAGCACAGACAGAACAACCGACAGCTGGCGGCGCCGACGGCGAGCCACCGGAGTAACGGACATCGCCTCAATGAGCCACCCCTCCGCCTCACAGCACCGGCAATCTCCACGACCATCTGAACGACCGCCGAGAAGCGCGAGGCGCGCGAGACAACGAGAATCGTTCCCGACATCGCGTCTCTTCGCGACGTCGCGAGAACGAAGAGCGAGGAGGACGCTCGGGCGAGAACCGAGACCGTGATGACCGCCACAACCGCCAAGAGCGCGATGATCGCGAACAGCGGATGTCGGGCGATGTTGGTCGAGGACGCCACCATAATGGTGACGATGACAGAGATCGGCGCAGGAACGACAATGGTGGACGATGACAGGATTCCCGAGAACTCGGACGTCATCCTCGGAATCGCACACTAGAGCCAAGTGACCCGTCGTCATCGTCATCATCCACTTCATCCTCATCGTCAGATAGACATCCACGAAGGACATATGATCGCCGACAACCCACTGCCCCCAGCGTCGGGTGTAGAGCTTTCAACCGTTCGCTACGTGATGTCCGATGGCCTGAGAGATTCTGACCGGGAGCAATAGAGAAGTACGACGGGAGTACCGACCCAGAAGAATTCCTTCAGGTCTACTCCACGGTACTCTACGCTGCCGGAGCAGATGACAACGCATTGGCAAATTATCTGCCTACGGCGTTGAAAGGTTCCGCGCGTTCGTGGCTGATGCACCTCCCGCCCCACTCGATTTCTTCATGGGCAGATCTGTGGCAGCAATTCGTCGCTAACTTCCAAGGAACATACAAGCGTCACGCGATCGAAGACGACCTACATGCGTTGACACAGAATCCGGGCGAATCTCTGAGGGACTATTTCGGCGCTTTAATGAGTGCAGAAATACAATCCCCGAAATCACTGACGCCTCTGTGATTCGCGCTTTCAAAACCGGTGTCAGAGATCACTATACTACCCAGGAGTTGGCGACAAGGCGAATCACAACTACTCGAAGATTGTTCGAGATCGTCGATCGATGCGCTCACATGGACGACGCACTGAGACGTAAGAACGACAAGCCAAAGACGGGAGGGGAGAAGAAACCAGCCAAAGACGCACCTGAATCAAGCAAGAAGAAAAGTAACAAGAGTGGGAAAAGGAAAGCTCAAGTGGAAGTCCTCGCGTCGGAATATGAGTGCCCTCCTAAACACCCAAACCGGCAGCGACACGAAGAGAATATGGTACCCCATACACAAGTCGGACAGACATTCTCTAGAGGATTGCCTCGTCTTCAAAAAGTCGCTGGAAAAGCAACTGGCATTGGAGAAAAGCAAGCGAGTACGGGTAGTCGAGAAAGCTGCCGAGGCAACCACTCAGGACTCGGATTCGGCATATCCAGATTCCGGTCTCCATGTCTCGCACATCTTCGGAGGTTCCATGGCATACTCCTCAAAGCGAGAATACAAGAAAGTGGAGCGTGAAGTTTGTTCGACATGGCAGGGGGCTGCACCCAAGATAAAGTGGTCCGAACAGAAGATTGAGTTCTCAGATGAGGACCACCCCAAGGCTGCTGTTATCCTAGGACGATATCCGATCGTGGTCGAACCCACTATTCGGAATATCAAGGTAGCGCGAGTTCTCATCGATGGCGGCAGCTCCATCAACCTTCTCTTTGCCAGCACCTTGGATGCAATGGGGATTCCACGAAGTGAGTTGACACCCACCGATCAACCCTTCCACGGAATCACTCCTTAGTCATCGTCCAAGCCATTAGGCAAGATCACGCTTCCTATGACTTTCAGCCAAGCGAGCAACTTCCGAACAGAGCAGATTACGTTTGATGTTGCTGAGTTTGACACAGCATACAATGCCATCATCGGGAGAACTGCACTCGCGAAGTTCATGGCCGCATCTCACTACGCATATCAAGTACTCAAGATGCCCGGGCCGAAGAGAACAATCACTATTCAAGGGAACGCAAAGCTGGCCGTCCAATACGACAAGCGAAGCCTCGACATGGTCGAGCACACGCCCAGCCCACCCACCGCAACCGAGCCACCCAAGAAAGTGAGCAAAACAACCAAGACGCCGAAACCAGAAGGCGTAATCAAAATCGTTCCACTCTCCAGCGCCAACCCCGACAAGACAGTCAAGATCGGGGCATCACTGGACGAGAAATAGGAACTCGCGCTCATCACCTTCCTCCGCGACAATGTTGACGTGTTCGCTTGGCAGCCGTCCGACATGTCGGGGGTCCCCAGGGAGGTGATTGAGCACAAACTCATGGTGCGACCCGATGCCGAGCCAATAAAACAAAAACTGCGGAGATTTGCACCAGATCGAAAACAGGCCATACGAGAAGAAGAGCTCGATAAACTTCTCAAAGCTGGTTTCATCAGAGAGGTACTCCATCCAGAGTGGCTAGCCAACCCAGTCATGGTGCGGAAGGCCAACGGGAAGTGGAGGATGTGCGTCGACTTCACTGACCTCAACAAGGCGTGCCCCAAGGATCACTTCCCTCTTCCTCAAATAGACCAACTGGTGGACTCAACAGCTGCTTGCGAGTTGTTAAGCTTCGTAGATGTTTATTCCGGCTACCACCAAATCAGCATGGCAAAAGAGATCGAGGAGAAGACATCATTCATCACGCCGTTCGCTGTATTCTGCTACGTTTAAGATGCCGTTTGGACTGATAACCGCAGGAAACACTTTCCAATGCACGGTCCAAGGGGCACTTAACGATTAGCTTGGGAACAACGTCGAGGCCTACGTCGATGACATTGTTGTCAAGACCAAGACAAGCGACTCATTGATTGACGATCTACGGGAAACCTTCGACAACCTCCGACGATATCGCCTCATGCTCAATCCTGAGAAGTGCACGTTCGGAGTACCATTGGGCAAGCTGCTCGGGTTCCTCGTCTCGGGCAGAGGAATAGAAGCAAATCCCGAGAATATCAAGGCAATCGAAAACATGAAGTCGCCCACAAGACTCAAGGAAGTACAGAAGCTAACTGGATGCATGGCGGCACTAAGCAGGTTCGTCGCTAGGATGGGAGAACGAGGACAACCCTTCTTCGTTCTGCTGAAAAAACAAGACAAATTTGTATGGACACAGGAAGTCGAAGAGGCGTTCATCGCACTCAAGTGCTACCTGTCAAATCCCCCTGTACTTGTTGCTCTCCAACCTAATGAAGAATTATTCCTCTATATTGCCGCCACGCCATATTCCGTGCGTACTGTCATCGTTGTCGAGAGAGAGAAGGTGCAAAGACCAGTCTACTACGTCAGCGAAGCTCTCCATGACGTGAAGACAAGATATCCACAGACCCAAAAACTGCTCTATGCAGTAATCATGACGTCAAGAAAGCTACGCCACTACTTCCAAGCCCATGGGGTCACAGTTGTCTCCTCCTTCCCTCTTGGTGAAGTCGTGAGAAACAAAGACGTTGTCGGCCGCATTGCGAAATGGGTAGTCGAGCTAAGCCAGTTTGATGTCTACTTTGTGCCACGAACAGCCATCAAGTCCCAGGTTCTCGCCGACTGCGTAGCCAATTGGACTATGCCTGAAAATAGGTTAGACAGTCAAACCGACAATGAAACATGGATAATGGCGTTCGACGGCGCACTCAACAGCCAAGGAGCAGGGGCAGGGTTCATCTTGACATCACCTTCGGGAGAGCAGTTCAAGCATGCAATTCACCTCAACTTCAGAGCAACCAATAACACAGCGGAGTATGAAGGACTACTCGCTGGGATAAGAGCTGCAACCGCACTTGGAGTCAAGCAATTAATCGTGAAAGGGGATTCCGAACTAGTCGCAAACCAGGTGCACAAAGACTACAAGTGCTCTAGCCCAGAGTTATCCAAGTACCTCGCGGAAGTCAGGAAGCTGGAAAAAAGATTTGATGGAATCGAGGTCCGACACGTATACCGCAAGGACAACATCGAACCAGACGATCTGGCACGGCGTGCATCTACACAGGAGCCACTCGAACCCGGCACCTTCCTGGACGTCCTGACAAAACCATCGGTGAAAGAAACAAATGACGAAAATAGCACAGTCACACCCGACATCTGCTCGGGGGCTACAGAGGCAGAATGCGTCGTTGCTGACATCGAGACCTCAGATGACTGGCGGATCCCACTAATTAAATTCATAAGTAGCGACGAGCTACCCGAGGACGATGCAAAAGCCGAGAAACGACGATGTGAACCTTCTCGAAGAACATCGAGAACGAGTTGCCGTCAGAGCAGCTAGCTACCAACAGGCCCTTCGCCGATACCATGAGAAGCGCATCCGAGCACGCACGCTTTCGATCGGCAACTACGTCCTCCGACGGGTTCAAAGCCAAGCAGCGCAAAACAAGCTCTCACCCAAATGGGAAGGACCGTACACGATCACGCAAGTCCTGCGACCAGGCGCATTCAAGATTTCAGACGGCGATGGTCGCGAGTTGGCAAATTCTTGGAACATTGATCAACCACGTAAATTTTATGTATAAATCAATAGCATCCATACTTGTAAGACATATTACCTCTTCAATAAAGTCTTCTTTCAGGAAAAGATTACAACTAAAGTGTTCCTTCCCGATGATCCATTACCCCGATGACACCTAGCGTTGAAACCTATCCTCATGTCCTTTACGCCGTCTTGACAAGGCCTCCGAGGAACCTAAGGGAACTTCGGCTGGGGACACCCAGAGCCGATAAGGCCTTGTCGGATCCTGTAGAGACGAAAGACCATGTAAGATCTGGTCGTGTAAGAGTTCTCGTCGTGCGTATTAACCAAGCCGTGTAATCGGAAATTGGATTTTCCAACCTCACGGCTAGGGGCTAGGATTAGTGTTTGTTCAACCAAGGCAGGTCAAAGGTCCAAGAGCCTTATCTTCCGAGAAGAATTCTCCGATGACAAGGCTGGGGGTTAGGGAGAGTGTATGACTCAAGTGACTGATCGAAGTCGCTAAGTGAGAAGACACTCGCACACACCGCATACAGAGTAAGAAAGCTCAGTTAGATAGATCTCTTTTCTATTTCACAAGTATTTTTTACAGCTCGCAAAAATTGAAAATATATTACAATCTACCCTGAGATGTTTGTCACAGGATACAGAAACTACCAGCAAGTCCAACGCCAATCCATCGACTGAAAGATTTTCTCCGCAAGCGGTGCCATTGACTTCGCCAGGTGGTCTATCTCTGCGGGAGTCCAACGAGAACGTGCAAACCCTTCGTGGAGGAACTCGAGGTGCAGCTGCGGACGATTATCTCGTATACAGGCCAACACGTGCCCTCCGGCATATCGGCTCGATCGACGGCACTCCTGCTTCAAGGCCTCGTCGATACGCTTGCCGATGCCTTCAAGTTGGGCACAGGCCCCATTCAGCCACGAGATATACCCGGCCACCGACTCCTCGGGATCCCCGCGAGATACTTGGAGTTCCCGGCAGACTCCGGCCATGGCTGTGCAACAACTCCTGAGGTACGAGTTGAACCACACCTCACGACCTCGGAGTGCTTCCACGGCCTGGTCCTTTTTCACTTCCAACATAGTCCTCTCAAGTTCTGCCACCTCAAACTTCGTCCTCTAGTATTGGATGCGATGATCTCGGTCGGCAAGCACACTCTCGAAGTCTGCTCAGTATGGAAGCGACTAAGTCAAGCTGCCCTCCTCTCTCGAGAACGCAGCAAATCAAGTCAATCCAGCTGAAAGAGCAAAGAAGATGAAAACAAAAAAAAACCAACCTAAGGAAGTCGTCGCCACACCCGTTTCCACGGACAAGTTCTGATCTACGTCGTCCTGCAACACATACGACTCGAAGGCAAGTGCCGGAACGATCACTGGCAACTCAGGCTGCCCGCACTGCTGGACATCCTCGACATCGATATCTCTACAAACAACAACAAAGTACTCAGGATCAAAATGCTAAAGAAAACTAAGGTGATGACTGCACACACAAAGGCAGTTGGAGCCAACAAAAGTTTTACGAAGCATAACTGATTAAGGAGTACAGGGAAACTGAAGTCCTACTCTTCAAAAAGGGGGAGAACAGACTCCCCCAAATCACCGACTTCTTCCATCACACCCTTACGCGCGTCGTTAGCCGCCCCCTGATCCAGGATCCCCTGGAGGTCGAGTTCAGGGTGCGCCAACCTTACGCACGCGAGGACGTGGCACGCCCCGATGTAGATCCCGTTGGACATATCCTCTCTGATCCTTGCCGCATGCTTGGAGGGGATCGCCTCCATTGCCGTCGCAGTTCTGTAATCGAAGTCGTCAGCGAGAACTCATCGGGATTCGCCGGGATCGTGGTCGTGACACCACACTCCCCGGCGAACTGGTGCAGGCCAGTGTAGGTAAGCCGCAGCAAGCCACGGAACTCTGACAGGTTGTTCTCGAGCTCCGACATGCGGTGCTCGAGCCCCTGCTGTTGCCGCTCGTTGCCGGCCACCAGCTCCCTCATCTTCTGGAGGTCCTCGCGAACCTCCGCCAGGTAACGCGCTAGCTTGTCGACGCGTTCGTTCGCTGACGCCGCCGCTGCCGCCCTCGCCTCCGCAATCTCGCGGCCTATGCCGCGAGCGCTGGCTTGGAGGATGCGCCTTATCTCGATTTGGAGCTCCTCCCAAGTGAGGACGTCAGCGGGAGGGCCTCAAGCAGGCACAAGACCGCCGGCAGGGCCGCTGGGCGTTGCCTCACGGCTCCGAGGCACGACCACGACATCTGTCGAGGCCGCAGCAGGAGACACACTGGAGTTCCCTCCAGACCCGTCTTGCGCTGCCTTCGCCCGCGCCACCCTGTGAAAGATTGCTCTCAAGACAGGCTACAAGAGTTCGACGAATTAACAAAACCTCAAATTCATCCTCTTACTTCTCGCTAAGCGTTACAAGCCTATGCCGGCGCGGAGGCGGGGGAGACGCGTCGGAGGCCTAGAGTAAAAACGAGCATGATGTGAGGTCAAGATCTTCAGTGATGAAGGGTCGGGAGAGCTTACCGATGGGGTGGGCGTCTTCCGACGATTTCCGAGCACGGAGGAGAACTTCCTCCCCCTTTTCGGAACATTGCCGCCACTCATCGTGGCAGCAGCGGCAGCAACATCGGACGCCTCCTTGGCGACGTCCACCTTCAGCGAAGCCGCCGCCTGGTGGTCCACGAGCGGTCCGATGATATCAGTAAGAGGGAGAGCCTGCACTACATAAAGTCACAATGCGATCCCGGAGGAAAAAGACAACAGGGCCGTCGAGTACACTCACATTGATCGCGGCTTCGCGTTCAGCTGGCTCCTTCTCGCAAAGAGGGACGGGGACGTTGCTCGCCGTTGTAGGACCGCTGATCATCACTTGACCGACACGGTGCTCCACGGTTTCGCTGTTCAATTGTAGATCGAAAACCAGAAATGATAAGTCAGGAGGAATACACACTTAAGGAATGGAGTCCAAAATACAAGAAAAATACCCTGAGGAGAAACCTGGGTCACGTCCTCCGGCCCAGAATAGTGAAAGGGTGGGTGGGCTCAAGCCTAGAACAGCTGGATCTGCCTACGAATGAAGTCGGCAGCGACTTCATACCCCGACAATCCTTGTACTCGGAGGTCATCGATGATATCGATGAAGGACTGAAGGGAAGGGGTTAAGGCGGGTTTGGCGGTGCAAGAAGAAATCTTGTCTGGTTGCTCCTCAGGGACAACGAAGACTGGATCCGAATTTTCTATCTGAAGATAGAACCACCTCGCCCGCCATTTACTACGAGAAGAGGGGCACTAGAAGGGGATGTAGCGCGACTTCAGGCCATCCCAAAGTCGGAAACCAACGCATCCAGATACCCTGTTGGATTTCATCCAACGCAACTCGTAGTAGAAACGAAAGAGGTCGAGAAATGGCTCTACTCCAATATAGGCCTCACAAAGATGCGAAAAGATACTAAGGAAGGCGATGGAATTGGGGTTCAAATGGAGCAAAGAAAGACCGTAGAAATTCAAGACCAAAAGCAGAAATTCGGAAGGAGGAGGAAGAAAACCACAGAGAATGTAGTCCTCAACTGCAACCATGCGGCCCAGGACTGGCTCAGGGTCAGTACCTCCTGGTTCTCTCTCCATGGCCCCGCAACCGGGGAGAGCGCCGTCCTCCTGTAACTTCTTCAGCGACGCGCCGGTGGAAGTGGATTTGTCGAGATCCATTGCCGTCGGAGATCGTCGGAGGAGGGACGGAGATGAACAAGCTAGGGTTTTGCGGGAGCGGAGAAGATGAGGAGCGCTTAGAGACTGAAAAGTTCTTTCGCAACAGGCGGACTTCAAAATGGATCCCCAAAACTCTTTTAAAGGCGCACTACCGGCGGTGCGATTTCCAAGGAAAGAGGAGAGATGCCCGCCGAAAATTTCTGGGTCCGTTACGCGCGGCAGTTTTTGGACTTCAATTTAAATTCACTCACGACCGTTGAACTTTTCATAGCGTTGTCGATTACTCTTTGTCTCTACGGTCCTTACGCCGAGATCGACTAGACGAGAACGACAACAAACCCAACATCAGAAGTCGCGATCGGTTACATGAGTTCATTTAAGTAGAAGTCGGGGGCTACTGTCAGGGTTACGGATAAGGTATACCCTCTACCCTTGGATATATGCTATACATCGGTGTGGTATATCTGCGCGTATACGGACGTTCTTTGTATGCGCTAAGGAAATTCATCACGGAGTCCATAGATGAAAAGATTCCTACCCGGATAGGACTGGGTCGTAACTGTATCATGTAGGGTCCGATGTCTCCGAGTCCTACTTGGAAACCACCTGACCTGCGGTATAAAAGGGACCCCCCCCGGGAGGACCTAAGGCATCGAATCTCACATCCGAGACAACCACCATAGCCTACGAAGCCGGAGCCTACAGGAGCCAAGTCGCCGGGTGATCTAGTCGACTCGACTACGGTCTCGTCGGTATCATCGAGTTCCACTGTTCCCTTTATAATCTCTGATTTCCATCATATAATCCCATATCAACTAGATTAGGGCTATTACCTACCAAGGGGCCTGAACCAGTATAATTCATGTTTTCTATTTGCTTGATGTCATATTACGTAGATCCTCGTACCAGTGTACCCCAATACCCTCTATATCCGGTCTACGGGTATCCCCAGTCGACATATATGTAAATCCTAAAATTACATATTAATTACATATGTAAGTAATGTGTAAGTGGGGTGTAACTAGTATGTAAATTTGTATAAATATATAATTACAACAAGAAAGTTGACTACTACAAACCCATAGCAATTCCGGATCAACAAATAAAATAAAAAAAATGCAAAGGGATAAACAGGTGGAGGAACGGATGTGCATCGTGCACACGATGTCCAGCGCAGCGCATCCCAGCCGTTAAAATCCGACTGTACTCAGCCACGTAATGTGGCGACACTTTTTCAGCAAATCCGTTAATTAATTCTTCCCTAGCTATTAACTTGGATTGTCAAAGCTACGATCGACATGGTCAGCGAGCAATCGAATTACAGTTTATGTTGCCGAGAACAATTTGATCATCTTTTGAACGCGTGCATCCTCACCAATTAGTTTTCAGACACGATGCATGAACCTAATTAACCAATGCTCTTCTTCTTTTATGCATGCATAAACGAAAGATACAATCCCAAGACGAACACTTGCAATTGCCGACTTACCGAGAACAATATACTATCTTCTACTGAGTTGATCTGAGGTTAAACGAGAAAGACAAGTTTCATATAAATTAAGCATTTCCTTTGATTTGAATGTTTCAGCCTTAGTGCCTTACTTACCACTAGCTGACTAGCTGTAGCTACTTGATCAAGTATCCCCTCTCTACTTCATCACTCTTCTAATTGCAAGTGTTCGTCTTGGGATTTACTGGAGCCGGTCGAAGAGTGATGGGCACACAGTTTAGTACTCCCTCCGTTTCAAAATGTTTGACACCGTTGACTTTTTAGCAAATGTTTGACTGTTCGTCTTATTAAAAAAATTATGAAATATGTAAAACTATATGTGTACATGAAAATATATTTAACAATGAATCAAATGATATGAAAAGAATAAATAAGTTCTTAAAATTTTTAATAAGATGAATGGTCAAACACGTACTAAAAAATCAACGGTGTCAAATATTTTGAAACGGAGGGAGTATTAAGTAGGGAAGACTTAAGTCGTTGACCACACAGTTTAGTAGTTCATCGCCCTTGATGGGCATCAGAAAATTTACTGGACCCGGTCGTCCTTCTGTGAGCCAACTAATCTGGATCACTGGAAGTCAGAAGCAACTCGAGATCAATATGTATCGATCGAGCGAAAAGAGAACTCCATCTGGTAGGAATCTTCACTGTTATTTTAGACAACAGATCGAGGAGAGTTGTCATGATACCATATTTTACCATGCACCTTGCCCGAAGCTGTGTGGTCAACGACTTAAGTCTTCCCTATTAACGTAGACCAAATTAAGCTATATGGTCAATGTGCTGTGCTGATAGAAACGCTCAGGGATCTTACGACTAGCTTCACAAGGTAGCGGTGGGCTAAACGATCTGGGTTCGAAGCATCACCCATTCTAATTACTCCCTACTTCCCTAAACGTTTGACGCCGTTAACTTTTTAAAAGATGTTTAACCATTCGTCTTATTCAAAAACTTTTGTGAAATGTATAAAACTATATGTATACATAAAAGTATATTTAACGATAAATCAAATGATAAAAAAAGAATTAATAATTACTTAAATTTTTTAAATAAGACGAACGGTAAAATATTTTTTAAAAAGTCATCGGTGTCAAATATTTTAGGATGGAGGGAATATTTTATATGACCAATGCGCTATTCTTAGTACATTTTATTACTAAGAAATATTGGTCATAAGTAAATCTTTGTGTGTGTGTGTATACTGAGTAAATTAATGTACTATATAGATAAGGAAACATTTCTTTCCGTTGATAAGCAAAACCCATATCTATATGTATATAGTAGTAAAATTTATTTATAGATTTCGTGTTGTTAACAACCAAAAGTAGTTTGGTAGTGTTGCGTAGTATAACTGCGTACGTGCCAATTAATTAGAAAAGAGTTAAATGCATAATGTTCAACACGTTTAGTTTAGGCATATAGTCTGACGATGACGGGTTTTTAGTTAGTATAGGGTTACAGTTTTAGGAGATGCATGTATGTGCCTTCTTTGTGTAATGGAAAAAAAAAACAATCATAACTGAAGCTTCACGGTCTACATGTTCATCTTTCTTTTTCCCGACAGCAAGCTACAAAGAGCCTAAGACGACAAACAGGTAACATAAGTGTTGTAATAGAAAAGATTGTCATGTATGTTTGCGGAGTGATGTATTATATATTGATCTATCTTATTAATTTTTTTAATTTTTTTATAACCATATAGTTGACATACAATAAACGGGTGGACGTTAACCCGAGTGATTAGAATCCATCTCCCATGCTATGGGGAAACCGTTTTGATCACTCGGGTGGACGTCCACCTATTTGTTGTATGTTATCTATATAGTTATGAAAAAAAATTAAAAAGATAGATCAATATATAATATATCACTCTATAAACATGCAGGTTAAAATTTAACTTGTACAGATTGTAATAAAAATAACAAACAAAACTCCACATGCTATGCAATAGGAATAGGATGAGAAAGATATCCTTGGAATGCAGGATTTTAAAAACATAGAGAAATAGAAGAAACGTAGGAGTTGATTGTCATATGTAAGCCTGCTAATGGCCTAAGACCCGCCCCATTCCCAATCCACACCACAGCAGTTAGCTCAAATAGTTCAAACCAACCCAACCCGCAAATCTCCTTTCAGAATCCAAACCAATCCAATCCATTTCTCACCTCAGTCCACACCGCACTAACCCATTCCCTTCCTATGGATTCAGTCCACCCTGTCAAACCATTTCAGACCATTTAGAATCCACCCCCGACCACAAACCCATTTGATTCACCATCAACCAGAACATGCATTTCGTCACGCACAGCCTGAACGGCAGCAGCAAGCCGGCGTTCATAGCGTCGACGACATGTTTGTGTCGACCTCGCCGTCTGTCAAGCCGAGCACGCGGTGGCCGCGATGCAGCTTGTTCTGGCGCCGCCGCCATGGTCCACCCGTCTGGCGCCACCTTGGCGTCGTCGTCGTCGTCCCGTGGAGGCTACATGTTGAGCGACCGGCTCTACAGCCCATCTCACGTCCGCCGCCAGCAGATGCTGCTGCTACAACAGCAGCAGCTGCTGCAGGGGCAACGGCCGCCTTCGTCCTCCCCCTCGCCGGCGACGGCGCCCAGGGCGGCGAGGCAGAAGCCGCTGCCATCGCCGCCGCCGCCTCCCTTTCCGGCGGAGGCGGCGAGGCAGAAGGAGGTAGAGAGGCAGGTGGACGCGGTTGTTCAGTCAAAGCCGTGGTGTCGCCGTTGCCGTCCTCCGCGGATGTGAAGAGGCCGCCGGCAGCGGAATCGGTGCCGGAGCCAGCGCGAGCGGAGGAGGAGGCGGCCGTGATGCAGCTTGTTAATCGACCAGGGAACATGCATCGTCTCATCGACCGCTGGAGTGTGTTGTCCACGACTGAGACCTGATCTAGCCTTCTTAGTGGAAACCATTCACAATCCATGGGTTCAATCCATGGACTGAATCCACATTATACTCAAAAAATCATAACCATCACCAAACCGCCCCAATCCTCTTTTCCGGTGGATCCAAATCGATCCAACCCATTTATAGCGTGTGCCCATTTCAATCCAACCAAAGCAAACCCAAATACAAAACCAATCCATTTAACCCATTCCAATCCAGTCCATTAGCAGGCTTAGTCATATGCTATACAATGCTACAAAATTTCAAGCAGAGTAAGGGTGAGTTTGAGGGATAGGAGATTGAGAAGATTGGGAAGATACACAAAATGAGATGAGTCATTAGCGCATGATTAATTGAGCATAAACTATTTTAAATTTCAAAAATAGATTAATATGATTTTTTAAAGTAAATTTCAAAAACGCACCGTTTAGTAGTTTGGGAAGCGTGCGCACGGACTACGATGTGTTTTCTCACCCTAACTCACCAGAACCAACGCTCCCTAACAATAGAAGTGATGTCTTTTGAAACACAGAAATTTTAGGGGAAGTGTTATGTGAAAGAGAGAGTAGAGAAAGCACGGGAGAGTGTGCATTGGACTTGAAAACGAGTGGAAAATGTGATTGTTTTAGTATATATGAACCAACTCCAAGTAATGTTTTGACTCGGTCGATCAAATTTGCCAGCCAGCTCCGATCCATTTAAAGGCTATAAATAGCAGTACGTCCAGTGTTGTAATCACGCACATTCCACACAGAATAATTACTCTTGTTTACCATAAGTAATCTATCAGAGAACATTGTAGCTCTCTCTTCGATTTGCCACAAGAGGTCGATCGGGTTGCCTTCAATGGCCGGCCGAGCCCCCGCCGTCGCCATCGCCTTCCTCGTCCTCGTCGTCATGCCGGGAATGGCCTCCGCCGGAAAGATCCCACGGTTCTTGGTAAGCCCAAAGACAGGAAAAGCGTTGCGGGACTTCTTCAAGAACCACGCGAAAGACGTGGTCGGCCTCCTCCCCACCGGCAGCCCCAGCAGCAGCCAGGGCGCGACGGCGCAGATCACGGCAGCAGCAATGCCCCGAGCCCGCCGACGCCGAGGCGTGCCCGCCACGCCCCGGCCACCACCGCCGTGACCTACAGCGTCGCCTTCGCCGTCGGCTCGCAGCAGGACTTCTCCGGCGCGCTCGACGTCACCAGTGAGTTCGTGTGGGTGCCGTGCTGCGCCACCGGCAACTCCTCCTGCGGCACGAACAACAACATGCCCGGCGTGACGGTCTACGACGCGCGGCCCGAGGAGCTGTACAAATGCGAGAGTGATACCTGCCAGCGTATCATCAAGCCGACCTGCAACACGACGGGCGATCTGTGCGAGTACACCTACACGTACGGGTACGGGGGTGACGACGGAAGGGAGACGACCGGCAACCTCGCCGTCCAAAACTTCACGTTCGGCGACGACAGCGAAGACACCGCCGTAAAGGGCGTCGTCACCTTCGGGTGCAGCTCCTCAACGGAGGGGGACTTCGGCGCGTCCGGCGTGCTCGGCCTCAACAAGGGGAATCTCTCCCTCGTCTCGCAGCTCAACCTCGGGCGGTTCTCCTACTACTTCGCACCCGAGGTGAACACCACGGACAACAACGCAGCAGACGACTTCATCGTCTTCGGCGACGACGACGGCATCACCGTGCCAGGGAACAGCGGCGGCAGTCGTCCCCGCTACACGCCGTTCTTCACCACCGGCGCAGTCCGTAGCGCGAACCTCGACCTGTACTTCGTCGAGCTCACCGGCATACGCGTTGGCGGCAAGGACCTGCAGCTCGGGGGCGGCGGCGGCGGCTCGGCGGGGGGATCCCTGGAGGCGGTCCTGAGCACCTCCGTGCCAGTGACTTACCTCGAGAAGAACGCCTACGGCCTCCTGAAGAAGGAGCTGGTGAGCGCGCTGGGTTCCAACAACACGGAGGATGGCTCCGCGCTTGGGCTTGACCTGTGCTACAGAAGCCAGCACATGGACAGGGCGAAGATCCCCGACATAGCGTTCGTCTTCGGGGGAAACGCGGTGATGAAGCTGCAGCAGTGGAACTACCTCTACCAGGACGAGGATACCGGGCTGGAGTGCCTGACGATACCGCCGTCGCCGGACGACAGCGATGGGTTGTCGCTCATCGGCAGCATGATCCAGACGGGCACGTACATGATCTACGACCTCCACAAGTCGAGGCTCGGGTTCCAGACGTCCGATCCGCCGCCGTCCCAGTCATCCGATCTGCCGTCCAATCCGACGTCATCGGCTACCGCGCAGCCAAAGCCACGGGGGGTCGCGGTCGCGGTGGTGACGATGGCATGTTTCGTGTGGTGCCTTGTGGTGCTGAACGCCTGAACGTGGTCTCCTGAAACAACTACTACTACTATTATTATGCTTTTAATTACCTTTAATTTTTTTCCTTGCTGTTAGGATGCATTATAGTAGTTCAATTCCATTTCTTCTCAACAAACGTGGTTTATTATGATATTATGTAAAATCGGTTTGAGGGTGTTGTTCAGTTATCATGGTATGCCTAGTAGGCTACTCCCTCCGTCCCAGAATATAGCAACCTAGGACCGGATTGGACATATCCTAGTACTACGAATCTAGATAGGGGGATACGTCCCATTCGATCTTAGGTTGCTATATTCTGGGACGGAGGAAGTAGTACTTTATTTGAATCGGAGTAATAACGTAGCTTATTGACCTAGTTCTATCAGCTCACTCAGCAGATGGGGTTTACATGTCAGCGTCCCCTTCTCTCCCTCTCTTTTATCTAGGGGTGGGCAAAATAAGACCGAACCGAAGAACCGAACCGAAAAGACCGAGACCGAAACCGAAAAGACCGAGACCGAGAAATTCGGGTAGTAATTCGGTCTCAGCATGTCAAAGACCGAAATTTGTTCAGGTAATTCGGTTCTTGGGCTCAGTTAACCGAATTAACCGAGAAAACCGAATTGTGGCCCAATAGGTCCAGGAGGCCCAATAGGCCCAATACACCACTAAACCCTAGAGACAACCCGCAGGCTGCATCCCTATCCATCCAGCCATCGCGTCGCCCTCCCTTCCATCCCCATCCCTATCGCACCGCCCTCCCTTCCATCCCGCGTGAGCACGCCTCCTCTGCCTCCATCGTGCCGCGCTGCCGTTGCCGCCTCCATCGCGCCGCGCCACGCCGCCGCCTCCACATCGTCGGCGCCGTCTCCGCCCTCCGCCTCCACGCCGCCTCGCCGGTCGCGGCGGGCCACCGGATTCATCACGCCGCGCCACCACCTCCGCCCTCCGCCCTCCACATCGCCGGCGCCGTGTCCGCCTTCACGCTGCCTTGCCGGTCGCGCGGGCCGCCGGCCGCTAGATCTATCGCGCCGCGCCGCGCCGCCACCTCCGCCCTCTGCCTCCACGCCGCCTCGCCGGTCGCGTGGGCCGCCGGCTGCCAGATCCATCGGGCTGCACCGCCACCTCCACCCTCCGCCTCCACATCGCCGGTGTCGTCTCCGCCCTCCGCCTCCATGCCGCCTCGCCGGTCGCGCAGGCCGCCGGCCGCCGGATCCATCACACCGCGCCGCCACCTCCGCCCTCCGCCTCGACATCGCCAGCGTCGTCTCCGCCCTCCGGCTCGGCTCCTCTAAATTCGATCTGACCGAGACCGAGACCGAAAAAACTGAGACCGGTCTTGATTTTTTTGGGATGAAATTCGGTCCTGACTTTTTAAAAACCGAATTGACTGAAAAACCGAAGACCGAGACCGAAATTTTCGGGTAGACCGAACGCCCACCCCTACTTTTATCCCTTGCATCTTCCTTAGCGACGAAGGCTGTCTCCGCAACAACCAGGGTTTTTAATTTTGAAATTGGACTTTATGCTGGCGGTGACCGAAATTTCAGAAATTTCTGGCCGAAATTAGTTGAAAATTTGAATGAATTTGAATAAAATTTGACAAATTCACAAAAAATTGCAAAAAAAACCCAAAAATTTCGGGCGATATTTGAGCATACCGGTGGGGGGCGAAATTACTGAAATTTCGAAAATTTCGAACCGAAATTTCAAAACCCTGGCAACAACCCCAAGTTGAACGACGACGAGGCGGAGGCGCACGGGTTGAGCGATGACAAGGGGCAGCCTGCGATGAAGAGGAGTGGTGAGTGATGGCTTGGGCAGCTCACTTCCTGCCGATGACGACGAAGCGCATATGCGGAACCTCGATGACGACAGCGAGGAAACTATCCATCTCGATGTCCCCACCTGCTAGGGCCATCCTCTAAAAGCAGGTACAATAGTAGACTATAAGTCAGCTATAAGCACACGTGGAGGAGATAAGAGAGGAGAGAGAAGAGAAGCGGGCTACAGATTTGTAGCCAGCTGCAATACAGACTCCAAGACAATGTGTGTATATGACAGGTGGGACTAATTATTAATGATGTAGTATATATTTGTAGTTAACTATCATATGAATTGGCTATTAGATTGACTATAGATGATTTGGAGTTGATAGTTGGCTATACTATTAAACTTGCTCTAAGACCACCATGGCCTGCTCGACAAGTCCTCATGCTATTGTAGTATTGTACTCCCTCCGTTCCAAAATAAGTGCAGCCATGAGTTTCCGTATCCAATTTTTATTGTCCATCTTATTTGAATTTTTTTTTATGATTATGTTGGTGATATGGGCCCAGTGATACCAAGCTTAGAGGGAAGAGATTGTCCCTAGTATCCACGTGGCGCTCCCTCCAAGGGGGTCGGGCCCGTGAATAGGTGGTGGCCACCTCCTCTAAGCCCGATGGAAACGGGCTGTCCCGACCCCTCCCCACGGGCCCCACGTGGCTACCACGAGGACCAGGTTAGGTGGGCGCGACCCAGCGCCCACCTAACCGCTTTCAATGCTGGCAAAGTCAACGCGCGCCACACCGCATTAAATGCGGTGTGGTGCGCGCCTGATAGGCCTGCGACCGATCGATCGGTCGCAGGCCGAATGACGGATGGGACGGTGACAACCCGCCCACGCCCTTACCGCGTGTCAGGCAGCGTGCGGCAAGTATGCCTTGTCCCATCGTGATGATGAGCTCCCTCGAGCCACTCACCGCAACCGGAGTCGGCGTGGCCACGCCGAACGTGCCCTGGTTTGTGTATCCGGCGCAGTCATGCCCCCCAAGTCCTTGTTCATTAAATGATCATTGACGGGGGCATCCCCTGTGTCAGCCGACACGATTTGGTGGGCCCCTTACGACAGCCGATGCGAGGATGGCTTCTGAGCTAAGACACGAGACATGCATTTAATGCAGAGAATATTTTCTTCCTCTCTAGGTAGCTCTTGAGGCACATGTGGTAACCTCTTGATGTATAAAAGAAGATCTAGGCCTACTGAGGAAGGGATTAGATATCACAAACTCTGAGGAGAGGCTGAGCTTGAGCCTTCCCACCATAGATTCAGAAACTTTGTAAGCTCCAAAAAACATCATATACAGGAGTAGGGTGTTACGTTCCTTAGCGGCCTGAACCTGTCATCTCTTGCATCTCTCTCATCCCAGGGGCTGACCCCCTCGGGAGTTTCTTTCCCTTTTTCCCGTTTCCTCTATGTTCACCCGCTGCCCCCCGCCGAACTAACAAAGGGGGACCGCGCAGTCCCCCGCTAGCAGAGTTCATCCTCTGACATATTAGTATATCTATTATTATAAAATTATAAAACATGAATAGTACTTTATACGTGACTTATGCTTTTTTAGTTTTTTTTAAAAAAAATTAAATAAGACGGACGATCAAAATTGAGCACGAAAACTTATGTGTGCTCTTATTTTGGGATGGAGGGAGTATTTGCTTGCTTGCTCACACCGATGCCCCAAACTCCAAACCAATCTTAAGTCTCAACTGTTCGTGCGGATGTTGGCTACGTGTGCGTGCGGTTGTTGGCCGCCTCCATTGATCCCTCCGACCTCAACCGTGTCGAGGGTATCTACATTGCCCCCCCCCCTCCCCCCCCCCCCCCCCCAAACCGCAGCACGAATCGTTCGTCACTAGGATTTGCTAGTGCTATTGGATCTGAATCCTGAACTTTTTGTTTGTGGATGTGGGAGCACACATACATATATATATACATACATACATATATATATATATATATATATATATATATATATATATATATATATATATATATATATATATATATATATATATATATATATATATATGCTTGCACAGTAATGCCTCCCTCCCTGTGGAAAACTCTAGTAGTACTAGCACATTTGCATTCTTACTGCACTGCAAAACTGAATTCTAGCATTCCACGATGCTGAACTAATGATCTCTCCACGCCGGTTTTCAGACTGCTTCTTCGAATTCTATGGCTGCGACGGGCGGCGCACTGGCGCCCCTCGTGTCTGGCCGAGTCGCCGGGCATGACGATGATGACGGGTGCAACGACGCCGCCGCCGCGGAGGACATCGAGTTGGCGCAGGCGGTGGGACTCGGGGACGCACGATGAGCATGCCGGTGGTGGCGGCAACGAGACAGGAAAAATCATGCTCTTGTAGGGCGGTGGTAACAGCGAACTCGTTATCGACTCGTTGGTGGAGGGAGTGTGGTGGTCATCCAAGAGCTCACCGGTAGGAGTGAAAATGGGTCACGGAAATTTCAAATCGAGCGAGCATCGTTTTCGTATAAGGGGTACCGTTTCCGACCATTATTTTTTTTTGGAGTAGCTATATTTATGGCGCCATATTTTTCACCAAAAAATAGTCAGTATGTATTTACATTGTAATTTCCTAAATTACATATGTAATTTTAGTATATTTACGATGTAAGTCTCGAAATTACATATGTAAGTATCTAAATTACATATGTAATTTTAGAATATTTACAATGTAAATACTAAAATTATATGTGTAAGTCCCTAAATTACACATGTGTAATTACTGTGTAAATAGAGTAATTACATTCGTTGATGACCAACACGTGTCATGCAAAGCAAAAAGGAGTCGCCAACTTAGGAGCAAGTTGTTCGATTAGCTTATCAGATGTACTTGCACGAATAGTGAGAAGATTAGATGGCAGATCGACAAACTGACTGTATTTAGCCCAGAAATATGTCGACATAATTTTAGCAAAGCCGTTTTTTGTTATACATAAATTTTATTTTTTAATTTCTTTCTACATAGTAGTAATGTCGACACTGATTAATTTAAATGATAAATATGATCAATTACCGATCGATCGAGCATCGTTTCCGAAGATATGGTACCAATTCCCTATTCATCCTTCCTCCCATCGGCCTCTCCATGTTGCCACCGCAGATAGAAAAAGAGAGGAGGAAGAGGAACGGAGACTAACATGTGGGTCCCGCATAAAATTGACTCAACCACTTAGACTAGTCAACAAGCTAAGTCAGTAAAAAACGCTCTTGAAACTGTTAAGGGAGTCAAATTGCATTATTTTTAATAGTTAGATGGTCAAGATATTTAATATTATGGTTGAGGGATCCATACGAATCAGATTAAAACTATATTTGAGGGAGTATAAGTCGACTTATTCATTTGCATTACGGTGTGTATTTCGGATTGGGCCAATCTCATAGGTTGTGCGATCACATCGAGGCCTAGTAAGCGGGGGCCGTAGGGTGGCTGCTAGCATAGCCTGCCCTGGTTGTTTGGGAGGCAATTAGGCTGAAGAGTATGACCTAGCATCTCCAACCGCATCTCTATCTCTCTCTCCAAGTTAAAATTTAGCAATTTTGAACGAAAAACACACTCTAACAAACTTGCCAACTAGATGGCCAAGCCATCCGGCTGGCTAAACTCCCCCTCCTGCTGGCCAACTTTGGCCATCCAAAATGGCCTCTCCAATGGTAGGCCCCACACCTTTTGCCCCTCTCCCGAAGCAGAGATGCCGTGGACGAGG
This sequence comes from Oryza sativa Japonica Group, assembly GCF_034140825.1. Taxonomy (NCBI): domain Eukaryota; kingdom Viridiplantae; phylum Streptophyta; class Magnoliopsida; order Poales; family Poaceae; genus Oryza; species Oryza sativa. Next base: position 18,631,276 of record NC_089039.1, on the reverse strand, counting down.
ACGATCTCCGCCGAGCACGACGGGCACGGCGCCTTTCCGCTCCTCCTCCTCCCTTGCCACGGCAATGTTGACGAGCCCTGGCGCTGCCGGGCGGCGTAGCAGCAGGCACCCCGAGGCCGCCGCCGCCTGCGAGATGTCCACCGCGATGGCCGTGCTGAAGAAGAGGAAAAGGAGGGAGGGGAGGGACAGCGAACCAGTGGTGGCGTCTCCAGATTGGCGCGCGCGCCATCCTCCCGCCGGCGCCGCCTACATCCTTGCACCGCTTCTGCCGGCGCTGCCTCTATCCCCCCGCTGCTCGCGCCGCTCCCGCTAACATCGCCCCTCCGTCGGTGCTGCCCCTCCGTGCCGCCCCTTCGCGCTGCCCCTCCACCGGCGCCGCCCCTCTATCGTCGTCGTTGGTGGTGCGATGCGTGGTGTTCGACGATAGGAAGGATGTTTTGGGGGAAAAAAGGAAAGAGATATGTGGGTCCATTGTTATTTTGAAGAGGATTAATAGAGAGTCTGGGCCTCATCAGAGGGCTGCTACGGTTGGTGGGGAACTTGCTTTAGGAAAAAACGTATTAGTAGCTTATATGCCATGGGAAGGTTACAATTTGGAAGACGCAGTATTAATTAGCGAACATTGGCCAAATGCTTTCGCTGATAAGCCATTTAAGCAAAATAAGCTAACCAATATGCATTGAAGTTTAGCCGAATTGGAGGCAGCTTTGGCTGATCAGCCAAAGCATTTGGCCATCCGATGAGGCGCTTTGTTAGAGTGACCATCTAGTTAACTAGCCAAATCAAATGGAGAGTTGGCCATATGGGTGTTTGGAGAGTCCAATTTGAAGAGGCTGTTAGAGATGCTCTTAGCATGTCCCCGGACACTCAACTCTTTTTAAAGTCAACCCAAAAGGTATATCTAAACGTAGCGGCATCGATACTATTAAAGTTGTCAAAATTTTAGAAAAAAAGAAAACAAGCCTTATGTTCTTATCCTCCAAAATGAGGCCCCTTTTAATTGGAGGATTGACATAGAAATTTAGAAGGTTATAATTAATATATAGAAAAATTTTCTATGAAATTATTTGAAATAAAGGATTAATTGAATCCTATCATTTCCTTTGAAATTCTTATGGTGAACAATCCTATGGCAATTTCAGAGAAAATAACCAAAAGATGGTAGCTCATGTTTTCATACTTTTTTCTCGTGTTGTAATCAAACACCATTTAAATTTAAAGTATTTATGTGGTTTACCTTCATGTAGACATTGAGAATCCATGTCATTACTCTTTGCCACCTGGTGCATGCACCACCCTACAGTCCAACACAACTTTCACGCTCCTGGTGCACCTCGTACAGTTTCAAACGTACTATCAATTTCACCCTAAGCCCTAAGGGGCCAGGTACATGTACCACTAGTTCGAAGTCGAAGCTAACTGCAGACAGAGAGGGCGCGCTGGAAAAGAAGGGATAAGCGACGAGAAAAACGGCAAGGAGGCGATCGACAAACGAGATGATCGATCAGAGGACCATGAGTCCATGACGGCTGGCAAGTCTACAAGGAATTCTCTGGCAGGCAGCGAGCCAGCGACCAAAGTTTTACCGATCGATTTGGCAATATCTCCTCAGAGTGTATATATAACCTTGGAAATGGATTTTTTCCCTCGACATCCCCTCGTTTTGTGCATGACGTTCAAAAAGTTATTAAAAATTTTAAAAATTTATCAAGATAGATCAATATATGATGTATCTTTTCACACACATATAAGTTAAAATTCGACTTATACAATTCGAAACAAAAATAATAAATTTGACCGTGGATTTTTTTGTCCCTCGATGGACATCCAACTACCACCTTGTCAGGGTTATGGATACCACATACCTAATAGTAGTTGACTAAATCTTGACAGGATCCACCACATACCATGTCTTATACGGAAACTGACCTCAAGGGAGTTCCGGATAAGGAAAGACAACCAGAGTTCTACATGAAAATGACAAGGACTACTCGGATTGTATCCATATTGGTTTCCCTAGTTCTACTTGGACAAGGAGACAACTATGGGTATAAATACAAGCCCCATAGGAGGAGGGGGGACAATCAACACCCAACGGGATCAGCGCCCAACGGGAGAATCAACATACACAGAGGATCAACACCCAACACAATCAACATAGAAGCCTACATACGCCAAGACACGCCGCCGGATATCGACTTCAGAGATAAGCACGGCTAGTCCCCTACGGTGTCTCCGGATACTGTTAGGAGATATGAAAGCGCTATCTCTGATCTCGCCGGGCACGGATTCAAGGAGGAAGGCTACCCTGTTGTCGACTACGAGTCAGATCGTCAGACCGCCATGTCGACAACAGTTAGATAGGCTACCCCAAATATTGTACTGGTGTGAATATCATGAATAAGAGCAATACCGGCTTCGGCCAACAGGATGTAGGGTTATTACCTGACAATTCAGGGGCCCGAACCTGTATAAAAATCCCTGTCTCCATCTCTTTTACCTCAGTCTCGCGTATACCCTAGCACCGACGATCCCCATACCATGCAAATACCAGAACTGCGACATCAAACGTCGACAGTGGCGCGCCAGGTAGGGGGATTTTGGTGCTTCAGGATTTCGACGAGATGGGTTTAAGAGATGGACTCTCCGACAACAAGCTACTCGGCGACTTCGGCTGTGGGGAGATCCAACCTAACCAGATCAGAACCATCATCGTCATCGACAACTTGGTCTATCGAGATCATCCAAGCCTCAAGATACGCGGCGTACCAAAAGATGTCAGATCATATGATGTCCAACGAGTACGCAATAAGGTAATTGGTAGATTGGTTTTTCAAATTGATCTACTAATTTCGTAGATACATCCGGCATGTATCTACAAAGGTACGCAATATTTCATATGCAATTTATCGTACCTATTCATATCATACATCATTATCAGATCCATGATTTATTATGTTTACCCAGAGCATGTTCTTTATACAATAATATCTGTAGCGCGAGTGTCCCCGATGTTAAATCGACTACGATCTAACGCTGGGGGCTCGCTCTGTTTTCTTCCGTATAAATCATGCTTGTTTACGGTTTACATAATGCCTGATATTTACATCTGCTCGTTATATCCTGATAATACTAGAAGATCCATGCAGTTTTTTTTGAGTACATACTCGACATTATCTGCTATATATCTTGCCTTCTAGAAAATATTTTTCAGGAACAATTGAGCACTCGAGTAGGTCGTGGTCGAGTACACCGCATTATCGAGAACGATCTCGACAAATGCAGAGTCGTCGCGCCCAACCTATCAAAGAAGACCGACGACCTATCTCATAGCGCCGGCCATCGCTGGACTACTCGAGAAAAGGATGTTAACGGATAATTCCTCGCGAACGTCGTCGGCTTGATCACCCGACATGATTGCGAACGGACATCCGGATATGCTATAAGTTGGGTGTGTGAGTCATGCTGGCCACATGATATGCACATGTAATAAACCAACTTTAGCGCCCCTATAGGTGATTAAGAGACTCCTACTCCTGGTTCTCGAACCAGTAAAACGTAGTGATCTCTCTCGCCTCACTTTAAGTGGTCGAGTTACGATTACTGCCTGGTCCTCGACCAGCGATGTAGCGTTTCTCCCACTACTTCCACTTTAAGTGGTCGAGCTACGACTACTGCCTGGTCCTCGACCAACGATATAGTGTTTCTCCCACTACTTCCACTTTAAGTGGTCGAGCTACGACTACTGCCTGGTCCTCGACCAACGATGTAGCGTTTCTCCCACTATTTCCACTTCAAGTGGTCGAGTTACGACTACTGCCTGGTCCTCGACCAGCGATGTAGCGTTTCTCCCACTATTTCCACTTCAAGTGGTCGGGTTACGGCTACTACCCGGTCCTCGACCAGGGGTGTAGCGATTCTCCCATTACCCTGCTTCAACAAAGTTGATATTAGGTGCACAAGATCGCCAAGTGTTTTACCCAGAGATCCCTTACCACAAAAGACACCTAGCATTGAAACCTATCGTACTGTCCCTTTACGCCGTCTTGACAAGGCCTCCGAGGAACCTGAGGGAACTTCGGCTGGGGACGCCCAGAGCCGATAAGGCCTTGTCGGATCCTTCAGAGACGAAAGACCATGTAAGATCTGGTCGTGTAAGAGTTCTCGCCGTGCGTATTAACCAAGCCGTGTAATCGGAAATTGAGTTTTCCAACTTCATGGTTGGGGGCTAGGATCAGTGCTTGTTCAACCGAGGCAGGTCAAAGGTCCAAGAGCCTTGTCATCCGAGAACGATTCTCCGACGACAAGGCTGGGGGCTAGGGAGAGTGTATGACTCTACAAACTGACTGATCGGAGTCGGTAAGAGAGAAGATGCTCATATACAAAACACTGGTCTGTACATTCAATTCACTAGTCTGTCATATTATAACATGTCACCCTTTGAGCATTCGCTCGGAGGCTATTTCTATCTAATATTCTTTTCTGAGTATTGATTTCAGGAAAATTCTATTCGACATTATCGAAGACTCCATGTCTCTATGGTTCTACACCAAGATTGACTAAGGCAAGTACGACAAATGTCGACAAGGCTCCGTCGCAGACTCTACGCCTGCTCGATTACTCGAGAACGGTTCATGGATCTCGACAAGGAATACAGAATGAAGAGATGGTGTACCCACCGAGATAAAATTTCTTGACTTCAATCCAAATTCTTGATTACAGCAAAGCGGGAGACTTAGTCGTACGCTCTGTACTTTCTCGGTCGACATCAGAGATTGACTTAGGCAAACTCATTCGGTGCCCGCACGAGGCTGATAAAGGAAGTCTAACGTTATCTCTAAACTCACCGAGAACGGTCACGTGAGCTCGATAACAGTTCCTCCAAAGTCTGCGGTTGAGAATATGAACTCGTTCATTTGCATCGAAGTCAGGGGCTACTGTCAGGGTTATGGATACCACATACCTAATAGTAGTTGACTAAATCTCGGCAGGATCCACCACATACCATGTCTTATACGGAAACTGACCTCGAGGGAGTTCCGGATAAGGAAAGACAACCAGAGTTCTACATGGAAACGACAAGGACTACTCAAGGAGACAACTATGGGTATAAATACAAACCCCCCTAGGAGGAGAGGGGGGACAATCAACACCCAACGGGATCAGCGCCCAACGGGAGAATCAACATACACAGAGGATCAACACCCAACACAATCAACATAGAAGCCTACATACGCCAAGACATGCCGCCGGATATCGACTTCAGAGATAAGCACGGCTAGTCCCCTACGGTGTCTCCGGATACTGTTAGGAGAGATGAAAGCGCTATCTCTGATCTCGCCGGACACGGATTCAAGGAGGAAGGCTACCCTGTTGTCGACTACGAGTCAAATCGTCAGACCGCCATGTCGACAACAGTTAGATAGGCTACCCCAAATATTGTACTGGTGTGATTATCATGAATAAGAGCAATACCGGCTTTGGCCAACAGGATGTAGGGTTATTACCTGACAATTCAGGGGCCCGAACCTGTATAAAAATCCATGTCTTCATCTCTTTTACCTTAGTCTCGCGTATACCCTAGCACCGACGATCCCCATACCATGCAAATACCAGAACCGCGACATCAAACGTCGACACACCTGCGCTTTACAGAGAGAACTGCTTCCTACTATGCATTCTTACGTTTGGAATCATTATGTTTTTATAAGGGTGTGCTGTTACACCTTATTAAGCTACTTAAATTTGCTCTCACCGTCCATTTCATGTTAGGACTGAGCTGGCCCAATTACGGGAGTAGAATAATCCGATTACAGAACGTTGGGTGTGGATCCCAACTACAGCTAATACCCTAAGAAAAAAAACGGTGATACTTCTTTTTTATATACTACTCCCTCCGTTTCAGGTTATAATATGTCAAAGTTAAATTGTTTCAAGTTTAATTAAACTAGAAAGTTAGCCCGCGCACATGCGCGTGCACCTTCTCGTATAATGTGAGTGAAATTTTATTATGAATATTTATATGCGGGTGGCTTTTTATTAAAATATCATATATTATGTTCTAAACTAAAATTAAACTTATTTTGTGTGATTTGAAAGCTTGTTATATTTTTATAATTACCCGTGCAACATATAAATTCTAAAATAAAATTACTTGAGATCATGTGGTTTTTAATTGATGAGAAACTATTGTGTCGAAACAATGGAGGTGGTTCCTATGATAAAATTTAGGGTATTTTAACTCGCCAAAAGGATATCTTACAACCTCAAAACAAATTCAATAATATTATTTTTTTTGTTTGATTGTATTTTAAAATTATAGATATATTTTTTCATTCTAACCATCCTTGTAAAATGTTTGAATTTTTCAATCAAGTATTGATTTAAAATCCAGCAATATTTTTTCAATTTTCAATTTATTTTATGCCCATTTTTATTTTTTTTCTTTTGGATAGTTTCATTCTATTAATCATCCTTGAAATGATTTGATCTTTGCAATTTGGGACGAAAATATAAGAAAACATAACCTAGTATGGGGTAAAGGTATACGTTCTAAATTTTCTCTCCTGAAATTTTGAAGTAATGGTCATAATGTATTTAGCGAATCATCACTAAAGTGTATTGTCTTATAACAAATACATGTTTTAGATTGTTCTACGTCAAGACTTTACAATGTACTGTAGCAAGTTTAATAAAAATAAATAAATAAAGGACATGGTCATTAATTCCTAAATGGAACTGACTTGATTTATTGCTAAAGCCACTGCAAGGTTGTTCCACGGTTAAAATCCTTAGGTACAACCCACATGCTTATCAATATGATGTTCAACCAACCACACCTTCATTTTCACCCTATTGTCTATATTGCTACATGAATACCTGCTATGATTAGTGACTTCATAGATCATATGTGTAATTCGGACACTATGATCATCTTTCTTAAAAATATTTATCTATGTCCTAAAAACATTATTTTGAAAGTATCAAGGTCAATTTGTATAAGCATGTCAAGAGAAATTAATTAAGTTGGCAGAAAGTCTTTAGATGCCTAACATGATATAAGTAATAGATGGAGGTCCATTTGTGTTTTTTCCCTTATAGATAATTTTAATTTTAATTGTCAAGGAGATAAAAAAACAGAGAGAAAAGAATGGCGCACACTGTACATGGGTAGGGAGGGAGGGAGGTTTGGGATGTTTTTCTAAATGATTAATCTAACAGACTAAAATAATGTGTCAGATGTTTATATTGAAACCGATGGTCAGATGTTTTATTTTCTTGTCAGAATTTTATTAGGATTTTCTTTGATTTAAGAGAACAACATAATATCTTAAGAGCATTTATAAGATGTGTAATCGACTTTTAACACTGTATGCCGCAAAGGAGGGAGGGAAGAAGGTTTAGGGTGTTCTTTTTTTAAAAAAAAATATAGATTTAATGACCTAATATAATGTGTCAATTAATCCATTGAAAAAATGTGTCCATCGATTTATGTCATATCTAATGGTTGGGTTTTTTTTTTCCAAAATTTCTAAGATTTTTCTCTAATTCAAGAATGTCATATAGCAGCTTAGAGGCATTTATAATATATTTAATGGATTTTAACACCACACGGGGATGGGGAGGGAGCGAGGGAGAGAGATTTGGGTTTTTTTCTTATTAAAAAACTAACAAATCGATAGCCAAATGTTTTGTTCTTTTTTTAAGATTTTTTAGTATTTTATTTAATTTAATAGCACCACGTAGCAGTTTAGAGTCATTTGTAGGATATTTAGAGTCACAGAGCGAGAGCTGCTAGACCTAATAGGTGGAGGTCTCTTTGTGATTTTTTAATGTAAAAATAATTTTGATTATAATTTCTCAAGAACATAGCTTGTTGGTATGTATGTGATGGGAGGTTCGGAATGTGTGCTTTTTTAAAAAAAAATCTAACCTTCTAGTATAAAAATAATAGATCACTGATTTAAATAAAAATCAATGGTTGGATTAGAGTGCCACTTGGCGACCTAGGAGCGTTTGTAATGTACCACTTGGCGAATTAAAAGTATTTGTAAGATATTTAATGAAATTTTATATATAATTGTCTTTTTTTTAAAATTTCTAAGATTTTCTTTAATTTAAGTATGTGATATAGTAGCTTAGAGGTGTTTATAAAATGTTTAATGGATTTTAACACCACACAGGGGTGGGGAGGGAGGGAGAGAGGTTTGGTTTTTTTTATTAAAAAACTAACAAATCGATAGCCAAATGTTTTGTTCTTTTTTAAGATTTTCTAGCATTTTATTTAATTTAATAGCACCACGTAGTAGTTTAGAGGTATTTGTAGAATATTTAGAGTCACAGAGTAAGAGTTGCTAGACCTAATAGGTGGAGGTCTCTTTGTGATTTTTTTAATGTAAAAATAATTTTGATTATGATTTCTCATGAACATAGCTCGTTGGTACGTACGTGACGGGAGGTTCGGAATGTGTGCTTTTTTAAAAAAAAAATCTAACCTTCTAATATAAAAATAATAGATCACCGATTTAAATAAAAATCGATGGTTGGATTAGAGTGCACTTGATGACCTAGGAGCATTTGTAAGGTACCACTTGGCGAATTAGAAGTATTTGTAAGATGTTTAATGAACTTTTATTATATAATTGTCTTTTTTTGAAATTTGTAAGATTTTATTTAATTTAAGTATGTGACATAGTAGCTTAGAGATGTTTACAAAATGTTTAATGGATTTTAACACTGCAAGGGGTGGGGAGGGAGGGAGAGAGGTTTGGGATTTTTTTATTAAAAAATCTAACAACTTAAATACATCAGTTTAAGTAGAAATCGATGGTACGTTGCTTTGTATTATTTAAGATTTTCTAATACTTTCTCTAATTTAATAGTACACGTAGCGATTTAGAAATAGGGAGAGCTTCTAAACCTAGTAGTTGGTCTATTTGTGTTTTTTTACCTGTAAAAGTATTTTTTTTATTTTCTCATTAAATAGAAAATAACACATGAATGAAAATATGGAAAGACAAGAGGGAAGTACGTACAGTACATACGCACGTACGTTCGACATTACGTACGTTGGTTCCGTATATGATGGTTCCGGATGTTCTTTTTTCTTTATAAAATAGATCTAAGTAAATCCAACCATCCAAAATAATGGGTGCACTAATATAAGTAAAAATAGATGGTCAGATTTTTCTTATTATTATGGTGCCACTTGGCGATTTGAGAGTGGTTCCGTATATGATGGTTCCGGATGTTCTTTTTTCTTTATAAAATAGATCTAAGTAAATCCAACCATCCAAAATAATGGGTGCACTAATATAAGTAAAAATAGATGGTCAGATTTTTCTTATTATTATGGTGCCACTTGGCGATTTGAGAGTGTTTAGAGGGTGCCACTTGGCGGTTTGGAAGCGTTTATAGGAAGTTTAATGGACTTTTAGTATATAATAGATAGATAGATAGATTGGCGATTTGGGAGTGTTTATAGGGTGCCACTTTGCGGTTTGGGAGCGTTTATGGGAAGTTTAATGGACTTTTAGTATATAATAGATTTAAAGACAAATATAGTAATATTTAGAGTCACAGAGCGAGAGCTGCTAGACCTAATAGGTGGAGGTCTCTTTGTGATTTTTTAATGTAAAAATAATTTTGATTATAATTTCTCAAGAACATAGCTTGTTGGTATGTATGTGATGGGAGGTTCGGAATGTGTGCTTTTTTAAAAAAAAATCTAACCTTCTAGTATAAAAATAATAGATCACTGATTTAAATAAAAATCAATGGTTGGATTAGAGTGCCACTTGGCGACCTAGGAGCGTTTGTAATGTACCACTTGGCGAATTAAAAGTATTTGTAAGATATTTAATGAAATTTTATATATAATTGTCTTTTTTTAAAAATTTCTAAGATTTTCTTTAATTTAAGTATGTGATATAGTAGCTTAGAGGTGTTTATAAAATGTTTAATGGATTTTAACACCACACAGGGGTGGGGAGGGAGGGAGAGAGGTTTGGTTTTTTTTATTAAAAAACTAACAAATCGATAGCCAAATGTTTTGTTCTTTTTTAAGATTTTCTAGCATTTTATTTAATTTAATAGCACCACGTAGTAGTTTAGAGGTATTTGTAGAATATTTAGAGTCACAGAGTAAGAGTTGCTAGACCTAATAGGTGGAGGTCTCTTTGTGATTTTTTTAATGTAAAAATAATTTTGATTATGATTTCTCATGAACATAGCTCGTTGGTACGTACGTGACGGGAGGTTCGGAATGTGTGCTTTTTTAAAAAAAAAATCTAACCTTCTAATATAAAAATAATAGATCACCGATTTAAATAAAAATCGATGGTTGGATTAGAGTGCACTTGACGACCTAGGAGCATTTGTAAGGTACCACTTGGCGAATTAGAAGTATTTGTAAGATGTTTAATGAACTTTTATTATATAATTGTCTTTTTTTGAAATTTCTAAGATTTTATTTAATTTAAGTATGTGACATAGTAGCTTATAGATGTTTACAAAATGTTTAATGGATTTTAACACTGCAAGGGGTGGGGAGGGAGGGAGAGAGGTTTGGGATTTTTTTATTAAAAAATCTAACAACTTAAATACATCAGTTTAAGTAGAAATCGATGGTCCGTTGCTTTGTATTATTTAAGATTTTCTAATACTTTCTCTAATTTAATAGTACACGTAGCGATTTAGAAATAGGGAGAGCTTCTAAACCTAGTAGTTGGTCTATTTGTGTTTTTTTACCTGTAAAAGTATTTTTTTTATTTTCTCATTAAATAGAAAATAACACATGAATGAAAATATGGAAAGACAAGAGGGAAGTACGTACAGTACATACGCACGTACGTTCGACATTACGTACGTTGGTTCCGTATATGATGGTTCCGGATGTTCTTTTTTCTTTATAAAATAGATCTAAGTAAATCCAACCATCCAAAAAATAATGGGTGCACTAATATAAGTAAAAATAGATGGTCAGATTTTTCTTATTATTATGGTGCCACTTGGCGATTTGAGAGTGTTTAGAGGGTGCCACTTGGCGGTTTGGGAGCGTTTATAGGAAGTTTAATGGACTTTTAGTATATAATAGATAGATAGATAGATAGATAGATAGATTGGCGATTTGGGAGTGTTTATAGGGTGCCACTTTGCAGTTTGGGAGCGTTTATGGGAAGTATAATGGACTTTTAGTATATAATAGATTTAAAGACAAATATAGTAATATTTGCATTACCAAATTAGTTGTATTAAATTAATAATTAAATATATTTTTCTAATAAATTTATATTGGGTCAAAAATATTACTATTTTTTTTCTAAAAACTTAGTTAAATTTAAAGCAGTCTGACTTTGATCTGAAACGGAGGGAGTACTAGTATCTTACTTCAATTGCGATAGGAAAAACTAATAGAAAAAAATATAGAAATTAAAATAGTATACTTATCAAATCCTATAAGAATAAAAAAAATACAGTAAAGAGAACAGGAGTCCTCCTTTGATAATGCCCAGAGAGAAACAAAGGAAAGTTCAAAAAAAAAAAAGTCACACCTCTTGTTATTTATAGTATGCAACATTTTCTACAGAAAATAAATTATCTTTAATGATGTTCTAAATTACTTATTTGTAGATGAAAGAGGTGGTACTTTATAGCCGTATCAACATCATGAGATAAATAATATTGACCATCCGCTAGTCTGAAATTGTCATATAGTACTACAAGTACAATGACAAAATGTTCACAGCTGTGAACTACGCTGGTTACAGGTTTACTTCGATCAAATCTAAGAACGTGTCACGGAACCACCGATGGCGACACTATTGCGTAAACTCTAGATCATCACTCAACATTAAGCAATCAATCAAATCTACCCCTTTTTACGTATACAAATTCCCTCCATTAGTGCATGACAAAGTGATAAAGTTGTACTTATATTTCATACTCATTTATTTTTGACGAGGCAGTTTCTCTCTCTGTCGCTGTAAATTAAACGAGGCTTCCACTTGTAACGAAAGCGAGAGGGAGAGGGAGGAAGGCCCAAGGCGACAACGTATTCGAGCTGGTGCCCCCCCAATAATACCACTCCAATTCGCAATTTGGAATCGAATTAGAATTTTTCGGATTAGCCGCATCGCATCGCTCCCCTCGCCTCTCCCCTTCAATCCCCCCACGCCACCACGTCGTCGCTGATCGGAAACCGATCGGCGATTCACCAACCGCCTCCGCGTCGGCGGTGGCCGCCGCCGCTGCCGTGCGGGAGCGGGGGATTCCCGTGGCGGTTGCATGTATGCGGGAGGGGAGAAGAGAACCAATGGGGGATTGGATGGTGAGGGAGCGGGAGCGGGAGGGGAAGGAAGAGGGGCGCTTCGCCGGCGGAGGCAGCCGCCCACCTCCGGCTCGGCCGCGTCGTCCTCCTACCCGTCCACCTCCGGCTCGGCCGGGTCGTCTTCATCCGGCAGGAGGGTGGAGGAGGAGGAGCAAGGGGGCGGCGGCGGCGGAAGGAAACAGGGGAGGCGGAGGAAGGCGGTCGCGAGGGCGATCCGGGAGAGGCTGCCCGCGGCGGTGGCCTGCTGGGGCAACGGCGCGGTGGTTGAGGGGATCGGGGGCAGGAGCGGGAGGAGGAGCCGGAGGGAGAGACCGGGCGATGACGGTGGCGGCGAGGACAACGCGGGCGCCGCCGCGAGGGCTCCCGCGGCGGCGTGGTGCTGCGTGTGCCCCGACGAAGAGTGCCGGCTGGAGGCGAACCCGAGCGCCAACGGCAAGGAGGACCCGGGCCTCCGCGCCCTCCTCGAGAACAACGACTTCTTCTCCGACGACTGCAACCCGCACGCCGCCGCCGCCTTCCCCGAGCCCGGCGACCGCTCCAATTAGGTGCCATTGATCCCATTCCATCCAATTACCCATCATCATCACCACACACATTTCTGTACACAGTTTTACAGAAAAAGAAGAAGAGGATTTTTCTTTTGTTTTATTCCATTCGGAGCTGTGATGAGGTGTCTGATTGCGTTTCTTGATTCCTTTCCCCTGATTCTTCCTGTACTTTCTCTGTCACTGGTTGTATGTGTACTACTGTGATGGCAGGCGTGGTCATGAAGTGGAATGAAATCAATGGATCGGCATGGATTTTCTTGGTTTTGTTCTGTAGCCATTTGTGCGTTACTGTGTTCCATGTCAGAGGTTAGTGTGCTGCAGGCTGCAGCACTGATGACTCTGCATTGATTATCTATGATAACAAGTGTCACAGGCAATACTTATCCCAAAATAAATTTAGTATAGAATGAAACGATATTAGTCCGATGAATTTTTATGGGCACTTATCTAAATTTGTTATAGGTAATGTTTCATCCTATTTTAATTGGTTTATATTGGAATAGAAGAAGTACACATCATTTTTCCACTCTTCTGTGTTTAAAGCTCTAGTCCAATTGTGATGCACTGAGCCACTGATGCCTGTCATTAGAGGGGCTCACAGGTCAGAGCTTGGAATCAAGGACTGCTACTATTCAAAAAAACCCAACCAATTTTGAAATAAACCAACTTTTATATATAAATTTAAACATAAACCATGTCACGCTGGCTGTATAAAGATTAACATATTTTTTTGGGATAGTAAAGAGTAGTGAGTGTATCTGCGTATGTTTCGTCCGTGTGCCGAGAAAGTTGGCAGGTGTAGTACAACACTTGAAAGAGAGGGGCACCACAAAGTGTGGCAGGTGACTTTGGTAGAGGTGAAATGTGGTGGCCTTGTGCTTGTCCTCTACTAGCTAGTACCACCAATCTACCACGAAGGATTGGAATGAAGAGTGCAACAACCGATTGCTTTTTCTCCTGAAGGCGATTGCAGACCATCCGGTCCGGCTGCTCATTTTATCATTTTCCTGACAAATCGGCCCCTCACTCTCTTTCTCGTTGTCAGGATTTTTGACCATATCTTTCCTACTACAGGTTGTCAAGTTCACTTCTTATTAGTTCTTCCAAAGTTTGCTTTTGGATCACCTTGCGATGGAAATAGCCAAAGAGGTCTCTTGTCGCCACGAGAAGCTCATGCTGTTGAGACTTTTTGATGGGGGGTGCAAGCGCCACATCAGCAGAAGAACACCACATATTGCTCATGAAAAAATCATGACTATCAGTCACGCTTTGTATTATTATACGTGTGGTAAATCAAAATTGTCGTCCGAGTATGGCTCCAACAAAATACATCTTTGGATCAGTCTGATTTAATCTGATAGCGTAGCTTAGCTAGATAGAAAGGGAAGGCATGGAAAGGTCTTTCCATCACAAGCTGTAGCTCATGTTGCTGAAATGGATGGTGCAAGCGCCAGATCAGCAAAGAAGCAGCACCACATAGTCACGATCGAAATCGGGCGTAAACATAAAATTGGTACTATTCGCTATATGTCATTGTCTGGAAATATGACCACTAGTATTAAAGGCTAAATGCGAGGACGATGCGGAAAGCTGTCTCGATTTTTTTCCCCATCACATAAACAGGACGTATCATGCATGAAATGCCTTTATCAAATGATATCAGCCAGCGCAAATATTGTGAATTGTGTTTGATGGTTAAATGGCGGCACCTATCGACATAATACCAGCACGGTATAAACCTAGAATATCGATCTTATTTCTTCTTTCAAGGAAAGAAAATATATGTACTTGTGTGGATTCTACAACTGAAGTCTCAAAATTAATTCAATGGCCTTATATTTAATTAGCCAAGAGCTTTGGCATATACCATAGCAGATTAGCAGATGCACATACAACTGACGAGGTTAAACTACTCCCTCATTAGGTCTTCTGTACCAACTATACCAAACACAAATTTTGTTGACCAACTTCTAGCACAAACAAGCTATAACCTAAGTAAATCAAAGTTAAGTTTTTTTTTCAAGACCGTAGACCAAAGTTACTCAATCCTAGATCATATATTATTTGGTACAATCTTAACATTAATTGTTAGACGCCTAAGAGTACTACTCCCCCCGTCCCAAAATATAAGTATTTTTTTATCTCGACGCAGTTTTCGAGATGCTACTTTGACCAATAATATCTATAAAAATAAGATGTTTTGAATAAAAAGAGCAATAAATCTAGTAACATCAATGTTACATGATTGATTTTTTTTTATTTTTTTGCTATTAATAATCAAAGTTTAAAATGTTTGACTTGACACTATGGTAAAATTGTTTATATTTTGAGACGGAGGGAGTAAAATATATTTGCTAAGATAGCTGGTAATGCTAATTATCTAGTGATGGATGCCTTGAGCCCTACAAGTTAGTAGTAAGATGTTTCTTAGTTGAGGACTACTATTGTTTAACCATACTGTCTAACGACGAAAAGTGAGCATCGACTAGTTAGATTTCTTATGATAGAATCAGACGTATCGATCAATAGTGAGGCGCTCCACAGTGACTTCTTTAATATTAAAATATGTTGTCGCAGTCTTTTGGAGCTGCTCAAAAGGTAGAGTATGCTCGTGTGCGTTTATAGGGGTAAATGTATGCGTGTTGTGGTTTCTTAAGAAAAACCATTTTTTTTAATTTATGTAATAAAATATTTAAAAAATATTTTTTGGTTTCAAAGTTTTACAAATCTACACTTTTAACGCTCTCTGGGAGAGCTTTATTTTTTATGACATGACACATGCCCATTGGTGTGTTGTAACGGCCGCGTGAATATTTTACACATGAACCCCTTTGCAGCCCTCTAAGAGGGCGAGAAGGAGGCTGCCTGTAAAAATAGCGACCTACGACATTTTGCAAGTGGCTCCCTTACAACCAGCCCTCTAAGAGGATGATAAGGGGCTGCCTATTAGAAAACTAGTTTTGAAGGACGACAAATGGTCAGCCCCAGTTGTTTTGCAAGCGGTCCCCTTTAGCCCTTTGGGAATGCAGCAAGGGGCTGATTGCAAAATGGCTAGCTGGCCTTTATGTGGATGTTAGAAAACGCACATGTGCCATGTCAAAAAAAATGTCCTTTGGAAAAGCACATTTTGCAAGTGGCCACCTTACAGTCAGCCCTATAGGAGGACGATAAGGGACCTACTTATTAGAAAACTAGGTTTGAAAGGCAACAAATGGCCAACCCCAGTTGTTTTGCAAGCGGTCTCCTTTAGCCCTTTGGGAATATGGCAAAGGGTTGACTGCAAAATGGCTAGCTGATCTTGATGTGGATGTTAGAAAACGCACATGTGCCATGTCAAAAAAAAAGTCCTTTGGAAAAGCGTTTTTAAAAAACACCCTTTTAGAGGATATTAGGGGTAAGATTTGTAAAACTTTGAAAAAATATTTTTTAAATATCTTAATAAATAAAATTATAAATTAAGAAAAATTTAAAAAAAAAACGTCGCCATCTAATTACGGTACAATTTTGCTATATATTTGTCGACAAATTTTCCCACAAAAATTTGACAGATGTAATTACAGTACAATCTAGTATAATTACACTGTAACTTGCATGTAATTACACTGTAACTATAATGTAACTTGTACGTAACTTTAAAAAATCTCTCCATAACATGTTATTTTGGTAAAATGGAGGTCGTGGGAACAAATTCTTTCACATAGGTGTGTGCTATGATTTTTTTTCTTCCTCACCGAAATAAATCTTGTAATAGATCTAACGATTCAAAACTACGTGAAACTTACATATAAGTTACACTGTAGTTACATGCAAGTTACAGTGTAATTACATACTCCCTCTGTTTTTAATAGATGACGCCGTTGACTTTTTCTCACATGTTTGACCATTCGTCTTATTCAAAAATTTTATGCAAATGTATAAGATATAAATCACACTTAAAGTAATATGAGTGATAAAACAACTCATAACAAAATAAATTATAATTACGTAAATTTTTTGAAAAAGACGAATGATCAAACATGTGAGAAAAAGTCAACGGCGTCATCTATTAAAAAACGGAGGTAGTATAAGTTACAGTGTAATTACACTACGATTATACTATAATTACATCTATCAAATTTTTAGGAGAAAATTTGTCGGCAAATGTAAAGGTGGTCCCCCATGGTACCATGGGCCGGCCCATTGGCACCACTTCAAACCATGTGGGTCACGTGGTCTGGGTTCCTAACTTCCTATTGGGCTTCTGCCTTAGCCCATGGGCTAGGCCTACTAATTGCTCTCTTTGTTCTCAACTCTCCTCCAGCGCGAGAGCTGCTCTCTCTTGCTCGTAGCGAGGTCGCAGATCCTCACCGCCGGCGATCCCCCGCCTCCGTTTCGGTACCGCCGCCGCCGCCGCCGCGAGAGAGGGGAGCAGAATGTTGCAGTGCGTCTTCCTCCTCTCTGATTCCGGGTAATTCCCCTCCCCGCCATCCCCGTATTCCTCCTCGCATCGATTCCTCCCCTCTGTCGCCGGATCTGTCCTGACCTGATTTTGTGACTGAACACAATTTTTTCGGCATGGCAGGGAGGTGATGGTGGAGAAGCAGATGACGGCGCACCGCGTGGACCGCGGCATCTGCGGCTGGTTCTGGGACTACGTGCTCGCCCACGCCGCCGGCGACGCTTCCAAGGTTGATGTTCGGCTCTTCCTCAGGGCTGTTGCTTTCGGATTTTCGAGCTTTGATTTGTTGTGATGCAGTGCTGCTTTAGCTGTTAGATTTTGATGGGGGAGCTCTGCTGATTATGTTGCTTTGATTTTTTGGAAGGTCTTGCAGGTGGTGGTCTCACCGACGCATTACTTGTTTCAAGTTTATCGAAATGGGGTGACATTCTTGGCATGCACCCAAGTGGAGATGCCCCCGTTGTTGGCTATCGAGGTATGAGTTTTATCCTCTTAGCTTCTCCTTTTTACTTGCTTGGGAGCTCTGTGATGGTAGTAAAATCAGCAGTACAGCATAATTCAGTTGCTGAAGATAGCTAGTTTGAACTAGGGTAGAGTTGCAGAGATCACTTGTTATTTGTTGCTGAGCATAGTGAATGCTTTGATACTACTCACACTTTCAGCAAGAATAATTGTGAAATCAATACTAGTCATACTGGTGGGTTTTGCCTAGAATCGGTATTTCTAGAACTTTGATAATATCTATTAAGATCCTGGAATCTATATAATTATATATTATCAAATATGCTTTGCATTTGGATGTCAGCTTGAACAATGTTCTCCATTCTGGTATGCGTAAAACATGTAATTTTCAGAATTTTTCTTTGGAATCATGTTTTGCATATTATCAAAGTTTGTTGTCATGCTTGAAAGCTTCTTGAAGGTATGAAATGATGTGTTCAACAACTTTGGAACTTTAGAAGCATTATCAGTAAAAACAGGCAACTAACTACAAAATTGTTGTCACTATCATAATTGTCCTACCAATCTACCATGAAACATGCACATTGCAGTAATTTGCTAAAGTAATTTATGATGAAATGCCAAGAACCATGGCTGACTACAGGTTTTGACTTTTGCTCTTTTTTATGGTTCTGTGAATATGATTTGCGACTTCCAGTTTCTCTCACGGGTTGCTGATGTCCTAACTGACTATCTTGGAGATTTAAATGAAGACATAATCAAAGACAACTTCGTACTTGTGTATCAGGTCTATTTTCATATGCTCTTCTATGTGACATCACATAATAACTTTGCAGCTGGTTGCCTATTATATTATTTTCACCTTGTTCTAGTCTTCTGAAATTTGAAAACTAGTGCAAATATTTGGATGATATTACAGTGCCACTTTACTTTATTGCTGGAAGATTTCTTGTCAAACTATGTCAGACAGGTTTTAAATCTCTCTATATACAGATTTTGGACACAGTTGTGTACCATGGTACAAGTTCAAAACTAGGATATCATTCTTAGTCTCAGTTTGTGGTGTTTGTGCTGCGCTGTGTTTTTTTTATGTTGCTATGTAAATAAAAAAGTATAATTGTTATAGTAAATTTACATATCAAATTAAGGTTAGACAAAATATATTATTCAGCTACTATGCCATCCCACTTGTTCCATAACAATGATATTATTGTTTGCAACACAGATAAAAAGAAATACTTGCTCTGTATTACAACTTATCTAATTGATACTTCAACTGCCAGTGCGACGAACTTTACAAGTACTTATCTATACTTGTTAGCAATAATTTCTACTGTAATGTACGTGGATTGATCAAGACACTTTGTTGTTTTCATTCTATTGATATGTGAAACATCGATCTAGACTGCATGCTGCAGTCTAAATATCAGCATATTTAGTTGCTTGTGAAGACCATGATAGGCAAATTTTATAATATTCATGTTTGTGTATTCTCTAAAATATAATACTTGTATGAGTGCAGATTTTAGATGAGATGATGGACAACGGTTTTCCACTCACTACTGAGCCAAACATCTTGAAAGAGATGATTGCCCCACCAAATATTGTCAGCAAAATGTTGAATGTTGTGACTGGTAAGAGTTCTAATCTTGGTAACAAACTTCCAGATGCAGCTGCTTCTTTTGTACCATGGAGAACAACTGTTGTCAAGGATGCAAGTAATGAAGTCTATGTTAACATAGTTGAAGAACTAGATGCATGTGTAAACAGGTACTTTCACCTTGGCCTTTTCGATATTCCAAATATATTTCACTAAATCTGTAAATTTGAGTTTTAGACCCTAGATTCATGCCTGAACAGTTTTTTCATCTATTAATATCTGCAGGAAGCTATTACTGAAATCTATATAGCATATTCAAACTTTTCACTACTGTGATCTAGTTCATGCCCATTAATTGTCATAGCAGTAAGGATCCCAACGAAACCATGTCTGTGAATAAACACAATGTAGCTCGTTTCTGGAGAGATCCAACCATCTGTCATGTGCGCACATGACACCATCTGATCTTGTTACCTTAGGACATGCACCATAGTGAAAGAATGTTTTTGATGTCTGACATCCCAGTAAATTTTATTTACAGAGAAGGAGCTCTAGTGAAATGTGAAGCATATGGTAAAATTCAAGTAAATTCTAGCCTTCCAGGTGTACCAGAACTGACCTTGTCATTCTCTAATCCTACAATTATCAACGATGTGAGGTTTCACCCTTGTGTCCGATTCAGACCTTGGGAGTCCAATCAGATCCTTTCGTTTGTTCCCCCTGACGGGCAGTTCGAGCTCATGAGTTACAGGTGCATAAATATTTGCTCTCTTATTTTTCCTTCTGTTTCTCTCTCTGTTGGCTATGTTTGGCTTGTCTGTTTTATTTTTACTCATTATTTAATCATGAATGACCAGAGTTAAGAAATTGAAGACCACACCAATTTATGTGAAACCTCAGTTAACATCAGATTCGGGGAATTGCCGTGTCAATGTGATGGTGGGGATTAAAAATGATCCTGGGAAAACTATTGATTCTATAACAGTGCAGTTTCGATTGCCCCCACTTATTGCTTCTGCTGATTTGACTGCAAACTATGGCACAGTTGATATTCTTGCTGACCAGGTCAATACCTTCTTTCCCCATCAGTACTGTAACTTTGATTCATGCCTCCTATTCTATCAGTAGTCATGCATGTAGCTAGGATCTGCGTTCTCAGTAAACGCAAGATTGGGGCTTGAATGCTTTTTCTTTTTTGGCAAATGTCAGTTATTTATACTATACTTTGTATCACCACACATAGGTTTTTTATGCTCTACATATATTGCTTGCATAATACATGTTTCTTTCTTTATGCAGACCTGCTTTTGGACAATAGGGCAGATTCCAAAAGACAAAGCCCCGTCTCTCTCTGGGAATTTACGCCTTGAAGAAGGGCTTACTCATTTGCATACATTCCCAACGTTTGAGGTGAAATTCAAGATTATGGGGGTTGCACTATCTGGGCTTCAAATTGATAAGCTGGAAGTCAAAAACACTCCCAATGCTCCTTACAAAGGTTTTCGAGCCCAGACTCAAGCCGGAAGGTATGAGGTCAGATCTTAAGTTTCTGTGTAATTCACAGCTGTTGTCTGCACGTCGAAACCAACATGATACCATAACCCCGGGGGGTGGGCTGGCAAGGCATCACGATCAGTCAGTTCGTCCATGGGCAGTCTGCTCCCTAGATCAATCTTTCTTCTCCTCGTCGGCAAAGCCACAGAATCTTCGCTGTGTTTATGAAGGCGAAGATTTCTTCGTATAGATGTTCAGTGCCTGAGATCAAGATTTTGAGTTCTGCCATATCCCTTCTGTTCACCATCCATTTCACTGAGTAAATCTGTTAATGTTGAGTATTTCCTTTGAACTACACATTGAAAAGCGGTGGGTGTTTTTGAAGTGAATAGGTTTTGAACCCCCAACTCCTCAACAACCAGGGCTATTATTTCCATGGGCGTCATAGCTGTTGTGTTTGCATTTGTAATTTGTAAACAGCTGTACAAAAATTAGCAGGTGCCTGTAACTCTTATTTAAAGGAAAAATACTACAACTAGTTTAGATGTGATCTGCAAGCGAAATTGTCTGTGCAAAGGGTGCTCCAACTTACAGTCATATGCATAGTCAATCACCTTGACTTAGTATCAGTTCTACTGGAGCATTCTCGAAAGAAAGAACAAGTACTGAACGCGTGGAAACTTCTTTAATAACCCTAAAACTTCTCAGGTGAGTGGTTTCAGAAAATCCAAATGGTGATGATGGTAAATCACACGAGAGATTCAGGTATCAGTCGTACCGTATGGCCTACAACATATCAGCCCTTGCTAAAATTTAAAACTTAATTTTAGAGTTGACTTGCTTCATTTTTATCAATAGTTTTTGTCGCTAAGAACATGTATAAGAGTTTTATCTATAAATTATTTTTTTCGCTAATAAGCTATGCAACATGTAATCAACTTTCGCCAATCGATAGTGTTGCATGTCTTAACTAGAGATACTCCTATCTATACTCTCACTGTTCCACACTACAAGAGGTTCAATAGCAAGTTATAAACCAGCTATAATCACATATCGAGAAGAAAAGAGAAGAGAGAAGAAAGTGGACTATAGATTTGTAGCCGACTGCAACACGGATTCCAAGACATTATGTGTGCATAAGAGGTGGGACCAAGGTATTAATGGTGTAGTATATTTTTATAGTTAACTATTGTATGAATAGGCTATTAGATTAGCTATAGATGATTTGGAGCCAACAGTTGGCTATACTATTAAACTTGCTCTAAGTTTTGGCCTATCTAGATTCACTAACATCCATATAAATTTAGATTCATATATAAAGAAAATACATTAATTCATACACGAATGTATTCAAAACCTAAAACGTCTCTATTCAAAACACAAAATGTCCGCAATTTGAAACAGAAGGAGTAACAAATACTACCACTCTGTTTTCTACCTAATTATACATCATAACACTTATTAGTGATATAACATAATTTATGATAAAACTTATATATACGTGTATTCTCAACAACTTCGGGCCCATTTGAATTGTAGGATTGGAAGAACAGAGGAATATAAAAAACACATGATTTTTACAGGAATACAAGTTTAAAATAGAGGAATGCAAAACATAGAAAAAGCATAAGAATTGCCGTTTGATTGGACCGCAGGAAAAATATAGGAATCGAATAGGAGAGATAGAATCAGAGGAAATTTTCCAAGATGTTGAAGCTCTTGCTAAGTTTTCTTCAAAATCTACCTTCAATGAGGGCTCATTCAGTTTAGAGGAATTTCATAGGATTATTGTAGGAATTAAAACCTTAGGATTTTTTTTCCTATATGCATCATTCGTTTCATAGGAATGGACTACCAAATTCCTAAGGATTGTGCTCTTGCAAGTTTATTCCATAGGATTCTTAGCATGAAGTGAGACATCTTCGAAAAATCCCTAAGAAATGAAGTGCATGTGACATCCCAATCTTTTTAGGGCTTATTCGTCCTTTGGAATGGGTACTATACTGTCATTCGTTTCAAAGGAATGCACCAAATGAAAAATTCCTATCCCTCTACTTTTTTAAGGGAAAACAAAGGAAAAAAAACAATCCACTCCAACCCAATGTTTTCAATCCTTTGGATTGTTTGCTACACAACCATAGGAAAATTTCCTATGTTTTTCAATCCTTAGGTTTGCACATGCATTACTATACTATTCCTACGTTTTGAAAATCCTACAAACCGAATCAGCCCTACTTTTTTATTCTTTTAATTTGGAAATCTAATGAACCGAATAAGCCCTAAGTTATTCTATAGGAATTTCATAGGATTTAGAAAACTACAATCATTTGAATCATATGGCCGCGTACGAAAAATTAAAATTCTTGAGAGGATTTGAATCCTATAAAATTCCTACATAAATCTTAAAAGCTAATGCTAAAAAGTAAAGTACACTTATTTTCCTAAGAAAAATTAAAATCAACTTAGACCATGTTTGTTTCAACTTAAGATTACTGTGCCAGGCTACTATAAGTTATATTATAATAAACTGATATAAAATAAGCTGATAGTTCTTTGTTACTCTGAATTATTAGTTGTTTGTTACTAAATGTTAGCCACCCAATAATATTCGGAGTTGCTAGAAATATGGCGCCATATGTTACAGTCGATTTTTTTTCAGCCACTTACACAGTAGTTACACCTCATTTACACACACTTACATATGTAATTGGTATGTAATTTTCGAATTTACATATGTAATTTTAGTACTTACATATGTAATTTTGAGACTTACATTGTAAATACACTAAAATTACATATGTAATTTAAGGACTTACAATGTAAATACATGCCGACTATTTTTTGATGAAAAATATGGCGCTATAAATATAGCTACACCCATAATATTTAAAAAACACCTTTATAGTGGTAATGGATTACCAGATTATAGTAATATAGCTTATAGATTGTAATAATCCATCATAATAAACTATCTATTTGTTTCAACTTAGTTCTAATAATTCAGATTATAATATGACTATGTTGAATTAAACAGTGGCTTAAACGCGGGACCCACGTGCGACGGCGAGAAGTCAGAACTCAGAAGTCGCCGGAAGTTCTCCTCCCCTTCTTTCTTAGCGCCGAAGAAGAAGAAGCAGCAGCAGCGAATCGAACAAACAATACAAAACCCACGCGACGCGACTCAAGACTTGCACCCAAATCCATTCCCACCCACCGGATTCGCATCCGCCGCTGCTGGCCCCGTCGCCTCGCCCTCCGCCACCGCCGCCGTGCTTGCTCTCCTCTCCCTCCTCCTCCAGATCGGCCCGATCCCCTGCCCACCCCCCCTCCCCGATGGAGGCCAAGATCGGGAAGCTCGTCGAGTCGGTGGGGAGCTTCTTCTCCGGCGGCGACACCATCCCCTGGTGCACCCGCGACATCATCGCCGTGAGAATCCATTCTCTCCGCTCCTATTCGAATCCCCTGCTGTGGGGAGCTTTTTTCTAGTACTCTAATTTCTAATTTAATTTATTCAATGGGGGGAGGTTTTAGTTCTAGCGGGAGATCCCGCGCGGTGCTTGAGGATTAGCAACTCCGAGGATTGGAGGGTTGTACTGGGGAGCGAATGGTCGAGTGTGGAGTGGTTTTCATGCTTAGTTTAGGCGGCATGGCAGCCTGCCCCCATTTACAGTGGCTTGTTTGTTCCATCATGGTGGTGCTGCCGTCGGCTGCCCGTGATTAGCTCGCGTGATTGTTTGTTGCAACGCGGATGAGTCAAGGCGGCTTCTCTTTATTGAGCTGTGTGATTTTGATTCCTTTTTAGCGGTTCACAATCTGAAGAGTAACACTGGAACTATCTCTGATTCAATCATCACTGCAACTATTGGCTAAGAAAATGCACATATCAGTCTCACTTTACAAAAAAATCATTACCCTGTTTGTTACTAGATACATTCCAAATAATGTTTAGGCTTACACGTTCGCGCTCAGAGTTTCTATGGTTGTATGCTTTATTAGGGCTGTGAAAGGGAGGTAGCTGAGGCTGCAAATGAAGAGCAGAAGAGTGATAGCATTATGAGGCTGTCTTGGGCCCTCGTGCATTCCAAGAACCAGGAGGATGTAAATCGTGGAATAGGCATGCTTGAAGGTCTCATATCTTGTTTTGTTTTCGATAATCTAAACATAATTTTTGCAGCCTAATCTGTTTTGATCAATTTCGTTTTGTTTTCACAGCATCATTAGGTCAATCCAACAGCCCACTGCAGACTAGGGAGAAGCTATATCTGCTGGCGGTTGGACACTACAGAAATGGTGACTACCCAAGAAGTCGGCAGCTTGTGGACCGTTGTTTGGAGGTATGTGTGCAAATTTTTAGCTTGTAGATTCATTGGTATAATTCATATTCCTTAATGTTGTTGTTTTTTTCCTGGAAGCAACTTTCATGTCATTTAGTTTTTGTGCTATCAAAACAGGATAGAGTGTTGCATTGAATTATTCGGTCTTAGGTGACTGCAAAACAAACTTTGAAATTGTTTGTGCAAGTCTGTTCGATTGCTAGCGTAATAGTGCTGTTTTTGTGCCATATGATGCAATGGAAGTCAGGTTGACTTTAAGCTTGTCATCCTTTTTCACTGAATTTTCACAGCCAAAGTTGACACATGTTGGCTACACTATGTATGGTTTCTGGTTTTTCCAATTGAGTAGGCATCGGAAATTATCTTCGTTGATCTGGATTGTTATTTAAAATATTTGCCTCACCAGACTAGTCGACACAAAGTTTTAATGCTGTTATGCAAATCAATAAGCTCTCCGATATGATGTGTTAATTTCACCCTTTTACTTGTAACCCAATTCCAGCTAAGCAAGGTTAATGAGTTTAAGCTCATTGCTTTTCAGCTCATGCTTGGTGGGGATGCCTTAGCTGCTAATGCATCGAGCCCCTTTCAGAATTTACTATTCTTTGCATCTTTTGAGAGATTTAGGGGCATTGGCTGAAACTGAAATTATAAAATTGCTTGTCTCCAATATGCTATTGCTCATCTTTATCATAATTGCAACTTCATAACTCCGCTGAAGATGTTTTTCGGGATTTTGGTTTTCTTGCTGTGCTGTGCTTTGCTATATGTTGACAGATCGTGGTGATTTGCTCAGCATTGTTTTCTTGAGTTTGCTTGGTTTGATGATTATGTAGTCATGGGAATGTTTACTTGGTCTTCCTAGTGCTTGTATTGTTTTCTTGCCTGACCTATGTTCACAATGCAAATGGGATTGAAAGTTTTAATCTTAGTAGGCAAGAACATTTTCATGTGAGCATCCTTGTAAAACCATTGTGCTTGTTCTGTATACCAACTGAAACGTGAGTTTTATATGTAACTTGCTTTCCTTGTGCTTCAACATGTTTTGGTTTGTGGCTTGGTATCTCCTGAATTAATCTATATAACTTACTTTCCTTGCAGATTCAACCTGATTGGAGGCAGGCTTTGTCTCTCAGGAAGGCTATAGAAGATAAAATTGCCAAAGGTGAGACATTGAGAAATTTGTTCCAGTTATATCCTATATTATTGGTTTTGTATTGAGCTACGTGATGGATTGTCTCACAAATCGAACATTTATTTATTTTTCCTCATTTTCACTGGGACAACAACTTATTTTATGATAATTCTGTCTAAACATCTGCATGCGTTATCTGCAGATGGTCTGATCGGAATAGGCATCGCCACAACTGCTGTTGGACTTCTGGTTGGTGGGATTGCAGCTATTGCTGCAAGGAAGAAGTGAGATGATATCTGCTTGCTGATGTAGTAACCAAGTAGATGTTTGGCTTGTTTGTTCTTTTTTCAATTCGTGGTATTCCAGTCGAGAATCGCCACAGTAATGTGCATAAAACAAATTGATGACCATGGTACTCCGGATGCAACATGTACCTTTCCTTTTCTTTGGTTTTATTGTCACTAGTTTCAAGCACCTCTGGCTTGATTCTGATCAAACATCGATAGTATCGTCTGAAAACAAGTGTTGGATACACCACGGTGCGATAAAACATGCTCCATTATTAATCCACCCAACGAAAACAACATCGATCCTACTCGCATTTTACTAATAACTGCAACATCACACGGTGTATTTTGTTCAAATCAAATGAGCAAGCAATAAAATGTCCAAGCTGCTACATGGCTACTTCTCAGGGCCGACGAGGGTGAGAAGCGTGTTCATGTAGTACCCCGACGTGTCGCCGCGGACGTCGGCGGTGACCGTGGTGTTGTACCTGACCTTGTACTCCTCCTTCACCTTCTCCATGTCCACCTCCGCCCGCGACACGATCCCTCTCGTCAGCATCTCCTCGTCGGTGCCAAGCCCTAGAATCGATGTCCGGATCACCTGAAGAAGAAGACGAGAAAAAAAAAATATTGAGTGAAACTTTACTCCAATGTTCGCCTAAAGAAGACGCGAAAAGACAATTGAGTCAAAGGGTGTTTTTAGTTTACGCTAAAATTAGAAGTTTGATTGAAATTGTAACGATGTGACAGAAAAGTTGAAAATTTGTGTGTGTAGAAAAGTTTTGATGTGACGGAAAAGTTGAAAGTTTGAAGAAAAAGTTTGGAACTAAACTCGGCTAAACTTTGCTCCAATATGTTCTGTAGTATTAAGGCGCGTTTTGAATTACGGGACATTTAACAATTTGTCACTTTTAAAATATGATTAATATTTATCACTTATAGTCTGTTCTCATGATATGTGAATTCAGTGATAAATTATTAAACGTTCAGTGCCAATTGGAAAAACGGATTTGCTAGAAAGTATTTTTTAAGATGGTTATGAAGAAGCAAGTTTTTAAGTTATCGAGGACGTTCGATTTTAATTTACCTCAGCGAAATGCTTCTCCGGCGAGGTGAGGCACCAGAGCGCGGCCTTGAGCACCGCCGCGAGCTGGTCGCCGCGGCGGCCGTCGAGGACCTCGTCGATGCCCTTGCCGTGCTCCTGCCTGTACCGCTCCAGCGTCACCGCGAGCTGCGCCTTGCTCCTCGTGCCGACGATGCGGACGACGTCGTCGCCGTGCAGCGCCTGCCCCCTGCCCACCACCGCGTCGTGCAGCTCCGCCGCCTCGGCGATCGCCAGCTCGCCGTCGACGCCACCGCCGCCGTACCGGTAGGAGCTCACGAGGCGCACCAGGAACCGCCTGAGCGGGTCCCCGAACAGCGAGCACGACGCCACGTCCTCCTCCAGCGACGAGGCGTAGGCGGCGCGGTAGGCCTTCCTGACGGCGACGAGGTGGTCCGGCGACGACGCGCAGGCGACCTCGACGAGCACCCAGATGTGGCGGAGCTCGCCCTTCTTCTTCTTCTTCAGGGCCTCGTTGGCCAGCTTGGCGTCCCGCGCCGCCGGGTCCATCGTCCACAGCATCAACGCGCTCTGCACGGCAAGAGAGAGAGAGAGGGAGATCAATCAAGAACTCGAGTCCATCAATGGCGCCGCCGCCCGCCGGCGAGGTCGCCAGGGTGAGGGCTAATTACACGGAAGTCGCCGGAGAGCTCGGAGTGGAGCCTGTCGAGGAGGGTCTCGTCGTAGAGGCCCTCGTAGGCGACGGCGATCTCCGCCCGCTGCGCCGCCGTCCGGTGGCCGAGGATCTCGATCAGCGCATTCTCGTCCGTTCCCCATCCTTTGATTCAGTTCAACCAAAAAAAAGAAAAGAAAATTCAAATATTTGATTTCGAAATCATCAGTTGTTTCAGTCTTTCAGAGCTATGTAGAACATGTTTAGCTAATCCATGACCAACTTGAACAAACAAAATTTCTCGTCTCTTCCACATGAACTGGAGTAGTAGCAACTAATTACTCGCAAACACTTCAGATGAAAACAATAACAATGACATGAAAAGCAACAGGGTTTGGCAAAGAACAGTGTTCAGAATTCAGTGCTCTTTAAGTTTACATTGTGAAACAAATTCAAATCCTAAATGTTCATGATGTACAAAGAGATTGAAGAGTCCATTTGTACCTTGCACTGCCTTTCTTATGCTCTCTGCATCCTCTGTAGGGGAAGGAGCTGGGTTTGGGACAGAGATGGAAGCCATGGGAGCAACAGCTGCTGCTGCTGCTGCTTCTCCTCCACCTGCAGAAGCAGCTGAGGAGGAGAGAGAATGGGGGGAGAAATGGAGGAAGAGGAGATTGAGTGGAGGTATGTTATGGATGCAGTCCAGGCAGCAGCACCAGCAACACATGGCACACACACGCCTCCTACGCAGCAGAGTTGAAAAAAACTTGAATGCTAGTAGTATAGCTTTAATCTGCACATCCAATGCTCTGGGCTCTACCCTATTTTTTCCATTTGTATTTCATGGTATTTTTCCATGATGTTTTTTTTCCTTACTCATTTTTATGATCTTGGTGAAGTGTTTGATTGTGTATGTAAGTGATAGTGATTGATTGAATACCGTTTGCAATCATGGACAGCTCAGACAAGCTGGGACATTTTTTTGTTTTTGTGTAATGGTTGCCCGGTTGGTTCCTTGGTCAGTTTGGTTTTATTGTCATGTCTCTTCTAAAAATGCAAATAATTATTGTGTTAAGTGCTTCCTAAACATATCTTTGAAGGCTTTTGTTCCTAAACTGTAATATATAACTCGGCTCGACGCCCGGTCGCTCCGCCTCAGGGGTGACGCGGGCGGCGAAACCCCATCGTCACCCCCTCCCTCTCCCTCCTCTCCCCCACCTCGCCACCGCCTGAGCAGCCGCCGGCAAAGCCGGGCGGCTGCAAAGACGGCGGCGGCGGGTCTCTCCCTTTCCCCTCACTCCTGGTCAAGCGGTTGGGGCGCCGATGAGACCGGAGCACGAGAGGCGCAGCTTGGCGAGGACGGCCAGATCCGGAGCCGTCGAGTTCGGATCCGGCCCTCCCTTGGCTAGATCTGGGCTGGACGCGCAGGTCGGCGGCGGAGGCGGCGGCCGCGGCGCGAGGGCCGCGCGGAGGAGGCGGCAGCGGCTCACGGACATGCATCAACTGCTGCTTCTCTGGCCTATGTGCACGGGGAAGCAGTTGGCGGCGGCGACGTCTCTTCTTCCCGGGCGGCTTAAAAAACCCACCTCGTGGAGCTCCTCCCCTCCTATGGCTAGATCCTGTCCTGGCCGTGGGGAGCTTCGGGAGAGGGGACGTGGCGGTTTGTGCAGAGGACGACGGTGCCATGGCGATGTGCGGGAGCAGGCCGTGAGCCTACCTGAGCCGTGGGGTGGTGAACTGGGCTAACTGGTGGCTGATGAGATGATGTGGTGGTTCAGCAACGGTTGTTGTGTGGGTAGGTGGCGCTGGACGAAATCGTTGGCGAAAGCCTTGCTTAGCCTTTGGCTGGCACGACGACGGTGGCGCCTTTGGCGTCATTCCCTTCTTGGAGGCGTCGTTATAGCGTTTTCTCCACCGCTACCAGTCTCCAGGTAAAAACTGTGATCCGGTTTCCGGACGGGCGATGGCGGCGTTTCACGTTGTATCCTCCTTGGGGGCATCATCTTGGAGAACCTTACCCATGCACCATTTGCCGCTGCTGGACTCCTGTGTCAGCTCGATGCGCTAGATGCCTAGGTGCTTGGCGAGGCCTTCTCCTTCTTGGTTCCTTTCTTGTATTGGTAGCATCCAGCTTCTTCGTTTGTCTCTGTCGGGTGGAGTCGGAGCTGCTACGTCGTTGGGGTGCGACGAAGCTTGGCAACGATAACATTTGCAGTTTCTCTCTAGGGATGTGGGTGTTGCTAGTACAGGCTTTGGCGCTTCAGGGGCTTGGCTGATGTCCAAAGTATGAGCTTGGTGTTGCTTTGCTCGGTTTGGCGATGCCTACAATGATGCCATGATTGCCATGGAGTCGGAGCTACTGGGTCGCTGGGCGGCTAGCTCGGCAACGATGACACGTGCCTTGTGATGTCAACGCTGTGTGCCGCCTCTTCAGCATCTCGACATCGATGTTCATCGTTGGATTCCGCCATCATTTCGTTGATAGTTTGGCTAGAGTGATGTGGAGCTCCGTGTGCTGTGTGGTTGTACTGGCCACGGTGGAAAGGCTTGGCGAGTCTCTACTCGCCGAGAGGTTGTTTTTTCTTTTTCTGTAGCCCATCTGAGTTTTTACTCCTATTTAATGAAATATAATTGGCAGTTCTCCTGCCGGTTTAGTTTTAAAAAACTACTAGTAAGTAGTAACCAATATGCATTTGTTACCTTTTTATATATTCACGTGGTTTACTTAATTAGGAGGAGGATTCATCATCAACTTGTTCATATCATCTGCATACATTGTAGACCAACCACTTAGTTGCAAAATATGAAAAAGAAATAATTATCTATAACTGACACATTGTAGTCGAATCACATAGTTGCATAACTTCATAGAAAAAAATATATATGGCTAACCACTTAGTTGCAATATATAATTTTTATATCATCCGCGACACGTTGTAAACCAACCATTTTAGTTGCAAAACTTTGTTGAAAAAAATATGAAAAAGAAATAATTTGAAAACAACGCGCCAGGTAGGGGTCGAACCTACGACCTTGCTTAGGAAACAGACGCTCTATCCACTGAGCTACAGGCGCTGTCATTGGATTGATTTATATTTTCTTTATTAAACTCTTACATGTACAAGTGAATTGATTTGTTTGCTCATATTATGGACATAGCTAACTGAAATTGTTATTTAGTGATCACAAGGGACCAAAACATGTATTATTTCTAATTTTTTGAAATATATTATTATCCATAATTCAATGCTTTTCAAATATGATTCAATGCTTAGCTCTTAAGGTTATCTTTTGCATATCGATTATACTATCCAAAAGTAGAGGGGGGCAGTACTCAGGAAACTTACGTTGTATCCACAACATATAAGAATTTGCACATGTTAAGCCCATCATACAAAAGAAGAAGCATTATGGTCTCTAAGATTAAAATTCAAAGGGCCTGACTCGTTTAAAACCACGTTTCTGTATTTCTCTCTTTTTTTTTAGCTTTCCATGCATGTGAAACGCACAGAGCTGATTTTATCATTTTTTCTTACCTTTTAAAATTCCTTCCAATTGGAACTGAAACATTGTGAAATATTTATTTTATTAAAAGAATGTCTTTTCTCCCATTACTTTCATACAACTGTGCAAAAATAAAGTGTGAAAGGTACAGTTGGCAATGTTGGAGCTGATAGTAGACTTCATGCTCAGGAAACTAAAAAAACAAGTCTCCTTGCGGATCACGCTGATCTGATTAAAGGTTTTATACTGAATCGAATATAATTTGGTTGCCAACGCATAACAAAACATTTAAGAAAAGATGAACGGCCAAATACTGCAGTTCATATGTGAAACTCATGGGATTTCTATGTGGCAGATGCCCTTTTTTTCTGGTGCAAACATGCCAAGTTGCCAAATGCCAACAACTCGATCAGATTTCAACTGCAATATTAAAGGTGATCCGCTTGTGCAGTTCTCAGTAATCAGCTTGTCTTTTTCCTACCATGTGCCAATTTTTCATCCTTCCCTGCATGATTGCAGAGGGTGACCCAACATCAAAGGACAATTAATTAGCTTGGTCCACATTTTTGAAGGTGACAATTGCCCCAGTAGGTTTCAAATGATAGGATATTTATATCCCTGGCACATCATGATTTTCATGTTTCAAAATTGCCAGCATGTTCTTATCCATTTCTTGCCAGAACATTGTGGTAAATCTAGGAACCTTCTTGTTTCACATGTTTCTTAAAGACGATGGTGATATGGCCACTTATGCGTTCTGTCTTAGAGAATACAGATTTTTGTCAAGTATATATACGTTCCAGTGAGCATGTTACTCATGCCAAGACACCATTGCTTAACTAAAACTGATCATCTCTGAAAGTTCCAAAATATTATGTTAAAAGAAAATTATGTCAAAAAGTCCCAAAATACCCGTTGGATTCTTTTTTCTTCTGTGCCTCTCCCCAATTGACAATGGCAATATATTGGACCCAATTATGAAACTACTATTTATTTTATACCAACAAGCCAAATACATCAAGCTACAATGTATTGATGTAGTGGATGTCTGGTAGCTGGTTATTGACCTTACAATAAACACTTCAAGTAGAAGTTGCGCTTCCTGCTGTCAGCTTATTTTTCAGAAAACAGTCCCTCTGTCATCGTAGCAATTGCAAGACATTGACAAACTTAAATTGAGCAAAGACTATCGAAAAACAATCGAATGGGACATAAACCAACCATGATTTGATCAAAGGTATGGGCAATTCTGATGCCGTTGATAAGGATGACAGCGTGTCTTGTGGATCTTGCTACTAATTAGCAATTAGTACACAGAAGCTGAATGATTTCCATTATAAAAAAATAGTTAGTACTCACATTGCTGCAAATGTTAGATAATTCAATTTCGGTATAACACTTCATTGCATGCTGCCCTACAGTTATTCAATTGCATTATATTTTCCCTTGAATAAGAATTGCAGTGCTGAGAGTAGGTTTACTATGATTTTGCCTGACAGATAACAAAATTCAAGAAAGAACAGCAAACATTTTACTATCTCTGATTGAATCATGTCCATCACAACTACCTTACAGTCCAGACCTGAAAATGCAGGTGTATATGCAACAAGTTTTCTCATCTTCTCTCTAGGAATTCAGCATGATGGGACTGCATCCAGGTAAGGAGGCCATCAGACCTGCCCCTATTCAAATTATTGCAGACATAATCTTAATTCTCAGATTACCCCGTGTTCCACGACTCCAATTCACCAATCAACCAATCACTTCAATTGAACACACCCCACCCCAACCCCCGGGGCTAACTCAGCATCATGTGCTGGCAACTCGTTTATTTTCTTTTATCCTCCTTTCCATTTCAACAGGGAACTAAATTAGATTGATCCATACGTACATGTCTGCACATGTGTAGACTACTGATGAACATTTCCTGGTTATTGAAATACCACCATTGCCCATAATTGGCTTCCCAGACACAAACTTCTTTGGTATAAAGATCGATCATCCACAGGAAGGAGAGAGCAAGCTTACAGCTCACAGCAATCAGCTAAGCCAGTAGCCAATCCTCACTCACTACTCATCTTCTCTTCCCATCTTTGTTGCTTGCATTCAGAGATCATCCAATCGGCCATGGCTGATGAAATCCAGCATCTGACCAGGGCCTTCTCAGGTTAGTAAACTTACAACCATTCAATTCTTGGACACATTCGTGTGTGCATTTATGCTGCTGTTTCATATTGTTTTGTCTTGCAAATGCTTATGGATTTTGTGGATCGATCGATTGATCAATGAAGGGCTCGGTGGCCTCGGCGTGGACGAGCCGGCGATGGTGTCGGCGCTGGCCAAGTGGCGCAGGCAGCCGGAGAAGCTGTCCGGGTTCAGGAAGAGCTTCAATGGCTTCTTCAAGGATCATGGCGGCGTCATCGAGAAGTGCGAGGAGGAGTACATGCTCCACCTCGCCGCCGAGTTCTCGCGGTTCAAGGCAAGCGATTTAGCTCTTCTCTTTGAATCTTGAATTCTTGACGAAGCTTGTCAATGGAGATGGAGCTGATTGGGTTATTGTGGTTGTGTTTGTTCACTGTTCAGAACCTGATGGTGATGTGGGCGATGCACCCGTGGGAGCGCGACGCGCGGCTGGCGCACCACGTGCTCCACCAGGCGCACCCGGCGGCCATCGTCGTGGAGATCGCTTGCACCCGGACGGCGGAGGAGCTCCTCGGCGCTCGCAAGGCGTACCAGGCGCTGTTCCACCACTCCCTCGAGGAGGACGTCGCCTACCGCGCCAGGGACAAGCCCTACTGCGGCGTAAGCAATTCAACAAACACCTTGAGTGCACGTCGTCGTCGTCGCGTCGACCTCTCCCGTTGATCTTTCTCTGTGTCCCGTGTCGCGCGTGGATGCAGCTGCTGGTCGGGCTGGTGAGCGCGTACCGGTACGAGGGCCCGAGGGTGAGCGAGGAGACGGCGCGCGCGGAGGCGAAGGCGCTCGTCGCCGCGGTGAAGAGCGCCGGCCACGCGGCGGCGAAGCTGGTGGAGAACGACGACGTCGTCAGGATCCTCACCACCCGGAGCAAGCCGCACCTCGTCGAGACCTTCAAGCACTACAAGGAAATCCATGGCCGCCACATCGAAGAGGTAACCAATCAATCAAACCACGACGAACTAATCGATCGATCTATCGATCTTATTGGATTTTTTGTTAGGATCTTGGGCACGAGGAGACACTGAGGGAGGCGGCGCTGTGCCTGGCGACGCCGGCGAGGTACTTCAGCGAGGTGGTGGCGGCGGCGGTGAGCGACGGCGCCGACCACCACGCGAAGGAGGCGCTGACGCGGGTGGCGGTGACGCGGGCGGACGTGGACATGGACGCCATCCGCGCGGCCTACCACGAGCAGTTCGGCGGGAGGCTGGAGGACGCCGTCGCCGGGAAGGCGCACGGCTACTACAGAGACGCGCTCCTCTCGCTCGTCGCCGGCGGCAAGTGACCCGGCCGATCAGCCATTGCTCCTCCGATCTGTCGCCTCGCCTTGTCAGTGCGTCGCCATCGTGTACGTTGTTGCTGCTGCTGTTGTTGTTGTTGTGTTTTTGTTGCATGCGTGGATCGAGACTTGTAAACTTAGCATTTCGCAGCAGAGCTGTTGGTATGGAATAAGGTCGATTTAATTTTTCTTGAAAAAAAAAAGAGGATCGATTTCATTTGGGACACTTTGATTTCATCATCTGGGATTTGGCTGGGGAGAAAACGATACGGAAATTTTCGAGATTTCCGAGCGCCGTTTTCAGTTTCCACCAACCGTTTCAGTCGTATCGGTAACCGACGATGGTGGAAATGGAAACGGTAATGTCTTTCGGAAATGGTAGCAGAAATAGGATGGATGTTTTTCCAACCGTTTTGTCAGTAACCGTATTTGTATGATAATTTCCATTAAAATTCTAAAAAAATTCCGAAAGTTCCTAGCGGCTCAGCCTACCCAACCCACCAGAAGCTCATGAATAAAGGAAGCCTGGTAGGCTTTTAGCCCATAAAAAAAAGAAGTGATTAGAGAAAATATTGTTAACCCTATGACGTGACAAGTGAATTTTGCTAAACTTTGGTCTCCTCAACTTATCAATGTTAAATTATTGTTGAACTTTGTTTATATTATATGTCAAACTTATTATTATATAATGGTATTATGTGGAGTGTGATGATGCAAGAATAAACTTAAAAGTCATCTTTGTGCATAGTTAAATGTGTGCTATGCCACACTCCGCTAATTCCGACATGAATTTTTGACTTCCAACCAATATCGATATATTCCGTTCCGATGATCCCGTTTCTAATATACCGATATTGTTATCGTTTTCGGTTTTATCGTTCCGATTTCGTTTTCAAGAAAAAAAATATAAAAATGGAAATGGTACAAGGTTTTTTCGACCGTTTCGTCCTTAGATTTGGCGATCTAAATGGTGTGGCTACCGAATTTGATTTTGGAGATGGTGATCTATTGATCGGTACATGGTGTCATGGTCCTTGACCACGCTGTTGCTCTGATAGGTGGATTGCAACATATGGGACCAAACCATACAGACACGCACCACTACACACGAATCTGGATCAGGTGTAGTCACTTTTGTCACTGCAATTTAGGCAGCACCGGTTCTCATTCACAGATACAGATGGAACGGTCCAGACTAGTGAGTCGCACTGTTCATTATACGGTAGCAAAAGCACTTTAGAGTAGAGTACTGTTTATACGGCTATTGTTTATACGGTTATTGTAGTGTTGCGAAATGGACGAATCAAATTGCATGTAATTCTTAAGTTTTAGTAACAGCTATAACGACACCTGATCTAAATCCAACACACACACCATGACCACGTGATCATGATGATCCGACCCAGCACGGCCACGCGTTGGGGCACACTGGACGGGACCGTACTGCGGTTGCCTTCAACGCTCGCTGTCTCCCGCGCGTTAGGCTGGAGGGGAAGGCGGGTGGCCGAACGGCTGGGCCGCTTAGAGGCCTTGTACTTCCCTCGAGTGGGCCGTAACCCGTAAGCTAACTCCAAATCGGGCCGAAGTGCAGCACTGCCCGCTGGTGAGTTGATTGGCAGTTTAGCGCACAAAATAATTACACATCAATATATTATCAATATATTAGAAGGGAGAGTTTAATTACATATTGCAACTAACGAGGCGGGGGGGGGGAGGGGGGGGGGGCTAATGCACGACTAGTCGCGCGGCCCCTCAGACGCCCGACCGCCGACTAGTACTACAGTTC
This sequence comes from Oryza sativa Japonica Group, assembly GCF_034140825.1. NCBI lineage: Eukaryota > Viridiplantae > Streptophyta > Magnoliopsida > Poales > Poaceae > Oryza > Oryza sativa. The sequence goes on along the minus strand of NC_089039.1, from coordinate 18,594,170 downwards.
TAGTCTACTAGTATTACTACACTACTACTATTAATATTACTACTACTGCTATACTACTACTAGTATTACTACTATAAATATATATATTTTTATATGTATATTTTTTTGATGTATAAAAAAATACACACATACAAACTTTGTATACGATGTGTACAAACTTTGTATATACGACGTGTATAAACTTTATATATGATGTATACAAACTTTATATACAACGTGTACAAACTTTGTATACGTACATATTAAAAAATCAAAAAACCAAAAAAAAACATCACATATATTCGTATACAAGTATACCAACTTTATGTACGACGTATATAAAGTTTGCATACTCGTATACAAAGTTTGTATACACGTATACAAATTTTGTATACGTATATGTATATGCTAAAAAACCAAAAAGAAAAAAACCGGAAAGGAAAAAACCGAATGGAAAACCACAAAAATAAAGGCCCCACCCCTACGCATGCGCTCACCGCGCGACCCCCTCCGCCGGGAGGAGGGGGGAGGGGGTGGGGGTGGCGCGGCATCGCGTTTTAGTAATATGAAAAATACCTACAAATCTCTATCACTTTTAGATGACTCAAATTGCATTGAGATTCACGCATCAGAGGAAACCTTATCTTCTCCCTCTCCCGTGACTCCAAGATGTATAAACTAGATCGAACAACTCACCACTGCAACATTCCATATCCCCACACCGTCACCTCCTATCCTTGCTTGCTAAAACCCCTCTATCCTCTCGCCACTCCTCACTCTCACATCCTCACCAGCACCACCGCTGCCCCTGGTCTCACTTTTCTCTCACTAGCACCAGAAAGCCTCCGCCATGTCTATTTCCCCCTTTTCATGTGGTTCACATCGCTGAGACAACTAGGGATGTAAGTGGATCGATCCGCAAACCTACTTATAGGCCAAATAAGTGGGTTCGCAAATCGACCCACTTGCATCCCTCTGACACCCCTATCGCCCCTGTTCTCTCTGCCAATCCTGCCCATCACCCTCTTCTAGTTGTTCTCTATTGTACTCTATGGTTTTCTATATCAGTCTTATATAAATTAGGGTGTGTTTAGTTCATTGGGTGTAAAGTTTTTGAAGTATGCGGACGCACATTTGATGTATTAAACGTAGACTAACAACAAAACAAATTACAGATTGCGCATGTAAACTACGAGACGAATTGAATAAGCCTAACTAATCTGTCATTAGCAAATGTTTACTGTAGCATCACATTGTCAAATCATGGCGTAATTAGGCTCAAAAGATTCATATCGCAATTTACATGCAAACTGTGCAATTGGTTTTATTTTCCACATTTAATGCCCCATGCATGTGTGTCCAAACATTTAATGTGGCATTTTTGGCCAAAAATTTTTCGGATCTAAACAAGGCCTTAGATTAGAGCTATTACCTTACGATGGACCTGAACCAGTATTATCCTTGTCTCCTTGTTTGCTTGATGTTGAATCGTGTTGATCCCCGTACAAACGTACCACAATACCCTTATCATTCGGTTTACGGATATCCCCAGTCGATATATCTTACACTTCCCTCCTTTTCTCCTCTCTTCTTGTCTCTCCTAGTCTCCCACTGGCTCGTGACTTAGATTTGAAGAGATCCGTCACTTGAAATCTACCCCGGTATTTTTCTTTTATTTTTTATATTACTAGAAAAATACCCGTACGTTGCAACAGGTAAACTATAATTATACAAAAATATAAAAATATTGGCTGATTAGGGTTTATTTTTTATGATATGAGCCCTTTAAGAAAATATATTCCTAAAGAAACAAAGTTCTAGAAAAAAGAAAGAAAAGAAATTTCATGATTTTTTAGCAATTTTAAACAATTAAAATGGTACTAATATTATTCCTAAAAATAGAAAATACTTAAAATACAGAGAAATAAAATAATTTTTGCCTGGCCCACGAACTTGCGGCCCATGAGGTGGCCCAGCCACAGGGCGGCCTGGGAATGTCGCCGGCCCAAGTCGGGATCGATCTGAACCGTTCATTTTGATGGACGGCTCGGATCGTACCCGAAATCCCTAACCCTAGTTCCCTTCCCTCTCCCCACGGCGGCGCCACTTCCTCTCCCATGGCAGCACCACTGCCTTTTATTCTCACCGGCGACACTGTTCCCTCTCCCCTCTCCCCACCAGCATCGCAGCTCCCCATCCCTCTCCCCCTACCGGCGCTGTCCCTTCCCCACCGGTGGGCGGTGGCCCCTTTCCTCCTCGTCGGGGTGTCGCCGCTGTCCCGCTCGTCGCCATATCCGGCGGGTTGGTGGCGCAGCGGCTTGGGATCTGGCTCCTCTCTCTCCCTCTCAACATCTGCCCAGCGCAGCGATGGGTCAGCGACTTCTCGGCGCAACGACGGCGTGGCTGCGCGGCTGCGGGTTGGCGGCGCAACGTATTCCCGGCGCAGTGGCAGGTTGGTGGATCCCGGCAACGAGGCGGCGAGGAGCAGCGACGGCCTCTCGCTTGCCCTTTCCTCTCCTGTGTGATTTATTTGTGATCCGATTTGATTATCTCCTGTCCTGTGATCTATTTTGGATGATTTTGTGATGATTCCTATTTGGATTGGGATTTTGTTTTTGGGTTGGATGGTGATGGTTTGGGATTTGGAGAGGGGATGCGTGTGATGCGGCAACGGACCAAGCCGATGAATCGGACTTCTTTTTTTTCCCCTTCTTTACGTTTTTTTATAAATTGAATTTGACTTTCCTTTTTTTTGTTTTCATGTTTTTTTCGTCCTTTTTTCGTTATTACGGATGACAGAAACGTTTTCAATTTTTTAAGTAGTAGAGATGGCTATAGTATAGATATATATATGGATAAAGGTAAAGATAAAGATTTTTATCTTATTCAATTTTTTTCTGGTGTTTAGGGTACGTGCCTTAAAAATTGAAATTGTATAGGAACATAAGAATGAGGTAGGTGCTATAAAAATTAAAGTTGTGTGTGAATGGAGAAATCAGAAACAGTTTTGTTTCACGTGATCTGGGAGGGCATATGCATGCATGCGCCAGGGCTGGCGCACGGCCTGGACGCGGTGCGCGGCGTGGAAAGAGGGAATTGCAATCGGATGCGGGCAGCCAGTAAAACGTGCCACGTGACTACGGACAACAAAAAAATCGAGCGCTAGGATTGATGTGACGTATGAAATTCAAATGCAAAAACACCTTAAATTTTTATAATAAATAAAGGTAAAGATAACATCCAGTATGTTTTTTTTCTACAAATAAATAGCACGTTCAATATTGATATCTTTCTACATATCATCGTCAACCAGATCCCCAAATTCCACAGAAAATATTGACTTTTATAGCCACTCTCTTGGCGTGCTACTCCAACGGGCCTACGGCAATTGTGGTCAACACCTAGGATGGATTCTAATATCTCGGGTGAACGTCAACCCGTTTCTTGCATGCCACCTAAATAATTATGAAAAAAATTCAAAAAAATTGACAAGATAGGTTAATATGTAATATATCACTTCACAAACATGGAAGTTCAAATTCGACTTCTACAAGTTGTAACAAAAATAAGAAATTAAACTCTAATTAGTATACGTATATTCACAGTCAAAATTGTTATTTTTGTTACAATTCATAGAAGACGAATTTGAACTTGTATATTTGTGAAGTAATATATTACATATTAACCTATCATGTCAATTTTTTTAAAAATTTTCCATAATTATTTAGATGACATGTAAGAAACGGGTGAATGTCCAACGAGTGTTTAAAACGGTTTCCCGTCAACACCTGATGCAAGAGTTCACTTAGTCAAACAAGAACAACAAGTGGCATCAAATCACTCACACTGACTATTCCCGCTTCCTTAGCCGCACCCACAGCCCGCCCTTCATCTTCATCGTCGCCGTCATCTCGTACGCCGGCGGCGATTCCATGGCCGGAGCCGGCGCCGCCACCTCGACGCTGAACCTCCGCAGCACGGCTGCCGCCACCGTCTTCATCTGCACGTACGCCATCTCCTTCCCGAGGCACGCCCTCGGCCCGGCGTGGAACACCGGGTACCGCGCCGCGTCCACGGCCACGAACTCGCCGCCGTCGCGGAGCCATCGCTCCGGCGAGAACTCGAGGCAGCCCTCGCCCCACAGCCTCTCCATCCGCCCCATCGCGTACGCGGAGTAGTTGGCGAACCACCCGGCGCGCACCGCCGCGCCGCCCGGGAGCACGTCGTCGCCGACCGCCACCCTCCCGTTGAACGGCACCGGCGGGTACAGCCGCATCGCCTCCGTGATCGCAGCGTGGAGGTAGTGCGTGTGCATCCCCTTCGCGTCGCCGCCGCCGTCGCCGTCGGGCGACCGCGACACCTCGTCGCGGACGCGCCTCTCGCACCGCGGGTTCGCGGCGAGGAGCCAGAAGAGCCACGTCAGGGCGGACGACGTCGTGTCCTTGCCGGCCAGCACGAAGCTCACGACCACGTCGCGCAGGAGCCGGCGCTTCCCCTCCGGCGTGGGGAACATGGCGCCCAGCTCGCCGCCGTCCTCCTCGTCCATGGCCGCCATGAACCGCGACAGCAGGTCCGGGTCCACGTCCTCGCTATCGCGATCGCGACACGCCGCCTCCTTGGATTCGACGACGGACATGGCGTAGTCGTCGATGACACCGATGGCTTCGCGGAGCCGGCGCGAGCTGCCGACGTTGACGAGGCCCGTGAGCTTCCGCACGAGGGTGAACGGCGCCAGCGCCCTCCGGAAGGAGATCTCGACGGCGGCGTCGAACGCCGCGAAGAGGGCCTCGTGGCGGCCGGAGTCCTCCCTCGCCGTCTCGAGCAGCGTCGAGCTCTCGACGCCGAACGCGACGTGGCAGATGCTGTCGAAGGCGAACCGGCGGAGCGCGTCCTGCAGGTCGACGGCCTCCCCGGACGCCGCGGCGGCGTCCAGGAACGGGAGGAGCCCTCCGCGGAGGTGCACGGCGAGGACGTCGTCGGAGAAGCGGCGGAGCGCGCGGGAGGAGAAGGCGTAGGACGCCACTTTCCTCTGGACGCTCCAGAGGCGCCCGTCGGCGGCGAAGAGGCCGTCGCCGATGAGCTCGGACATCGCGGCGCGGAAGCTCGCCCCCCTGACATAGTTGCCGAAGTTGCCGCGCAGGAGGTGTTCGACGGCGGCCGGGCACGCCGTGGTCACCGCGTGGCCGGCGCCGAACGGGCCCCACGCCTCGATGGCGCCCGACGGCGACGCGCGCAGCAGGTCGGTGTACCAGTCGAAGAAGCGGCGCCGGTTGCGGATGAACTCGACGGTGTTGCCCAGGACGGGGTTCGGGTGCGGGCGGTGCGCCGTCGTGAGCTTCGCCGGAGCTGACCGGCCGCCTCGCCGGAGATGGAAGAGGAGGACGGCGGTGACGAGGAAGAGGAGCACGTAGGCTAGATGCGCGGTCTCCATGGTTTCTCAATTTTCCCGGAAATTCAGATTGGCGAATTCATACGGGAGGAATTAATGCTTTTTATAATTCCATCCAAATTCCGTGCAATTTGCCAACAAGAATACTCCTACTGTTTTGTTGCATTCATTTAACCGGAACCATCAATTTTCTTCGATGAAGACATCTTGTGACTATTTGAGGCTACACGTGCTCTTGTATTCAACGATGATACAAAATAAAGTATGAATTACTAGAGAAAATTTGCATAGCAATGACGACCATCAATAATTCAAGTCAAATGGAAAAGTCCCAGGGAAAAAAAAAACGATGTGGGCTACTACTTCAGATCTGTATAGGTATGATGAGTTTTTTCGACTTTCAAGCTCTAATCTGCGCTTGGGCTCTTTCATCAACCAAATTATCTCGCTCGTGCCGTATCATTTGGGGACCTATTGGAACATTAGGAGGCTCCTCTGCCACCACCCCTCCTGCTAGATAGGAGAAACAACTTTTAGTTCTTAGTTTTAACCTTTATTTTATTCGAAATCATTTTCTTAAGAGAAACAACTTTTAGTTCTTAGTTTTATCTTTTTTTTATTCGAAATCCTTTTTCTAGACAAATTTTGCTACAAGACACTGCTATTATGTGGTTTTAGTCGTGGGACACTGTCCAAACTCACTTTTAGTAGAAAACACTCTATAAACATGATAATTGTTAATAGACACCGCGCCGATTAAAATAATAATTTCCGGTTGAGGAGGAGAGAGAAATCACGTGATATGTCAAAAATGCCCTTGGGCCCACATGTCAGCTCTCCATCTCTCTTCCTCTCTTTCTTTTGTTTCTCCCTTCTTCCTCCTCTCGTCGCGGGTGAGTAACAGCGCAATGCATGGTCAGCGCGACAGCCCAAGCCAGGACGGCATGGCGCGCTGACGGGGAAGCGATGGCTCACCGCCGAGGACCCACCGCCAACGACGACGAGGCGCAGCGGCCACCCGGCGCACGACGCGACGGCAAGCGGCGGCACCGAGCACACAAGCACGGCGGCGGCGCAATGTCGATAAATTTGGGCACAACCGGCTACTTCTACACGATCTAGGTTTCATAGGGATGTCAATTTCACGATAATATAACCTATGTTGCATTGGGACTACGTTTGCCCACAGGAAGCTCATTGGTGGCATAAGGGCGACCGGGCCGGCATGGCTACGGCGGCGCCCGCCCCAAATCGAGGGGGCCGCCGGCTTCTAGGTCACTAGGTGAGGCTCGGGGCACGAGGGTTTTACCGTGGGGGTGGTGTAACGGCAAAGGGCGGCAACGCGCGACGTGGTGCGGGGCGGTGCAGAGGCGGAACGGCGTCGGCGCCCGATTCTTGGCATCTGGGATGCGACGTTGGGAGCAAGATTCCGGCGGCGGCGACTGCGAGGGCGGTGCAGCAGAGTAAGGCCGGGTCGAGCTCGAGGCTGACGAGGAAGAGGAAGAACGTCAGCGTCGTCGAGAACTCCGGCGACGGCGGTGGCAAAGTACGCCATCAGGTGTGGAGGAGGAGGTCCGGTGCCGAGTAGGCCGCGCGCGCTCTGTGCGTCGCCGCTGTCACCGAACAAGCCGCGACCAGGAGAAGAGAGAAAGAAAAGAAAGATAGGAAGAGAGATAGAGAGCTGACATGTGGGCCCAAGGGCATTTTTGACATTTCACGCGATATCTCTCCTCCTCAACCGGAAATCATTATTTTAATCGGCACGGTGTCCATTGGCAAATTACCATGTTTATGGAGTGTTTTCCCCCAAAGTGAGTTTGGGCAGTGTTCCACAACTAAACCACACAATAGCAGTGTCCTATCACTGGCAACGACCAATCTAGTCCATTGCGTTGTGTAACAAAAACTCTATTTCTTCTACTCTATCCGTCCTAAAATATATAAGAGTTTTGGTTGTATGAAACATATCATAGTATTATGTCTGTTTGTGAATCTAAACAGACAGATAGGATGTGCCACATCCAACCAAAACTCCTTATATTTTGGGACGGAGAGAGTAATATACTAATGCAATTCTTTTACGCGTTCGCGAATAAAATGAATTTGTAATGATCACAAACATGCTTCCGTCATTTTTTCTGTATCACAAATTTTACAGTGAACAACTTCAGTCGGAATTTTGTAAGTCATGCATTTCATAATAATCTTAATTGCCTACGCTTTTATACCAACTCTATTTTTGTAAGTTTTGTGCGTTCTGGTATATTTGCCGACTTTTCAAAAGTTTACATTACACCCACCCCCCCACCCCCCGCCAAAAAAAAAAATGTTCAAACTTCTTTTTTAGTCATGGTGCAAATCGATGCAATATTGCAAAAGAAAAAAAAAAACTGTTTACAGTCCTATATACAGGAAACGTCCCAAATTGAAACATAAATAAATATATCGAACTGCAAGTCTGCAACGCTCGCACTCACAATTAGCAAGGGCATGTTTGGTTGGTGATCTGGATGACTTGCCTGAGAAAAATCTATGCCTGTACTGTGGTAGAAAAGCTCGTGTTGAATCATGCCTAGCAGGCATATATGATGTTCTGTTGTTTGGTTGAAGACATGAGCCTGGCTGAATATATTGAACATAGGTTGTGTTTAGTCCTAAAAAAAAGTTGAAAGTTTGAATAAAGTTGGGAGTTTGGAAAAAAAACTAAAAATTTATATGTGTATAAAAGTTTTTTTGATGTGATATGATGTGATGGAAAGTTGGAAATAGGGGGGAAACTAAACACGGCCATAAAAAAAAACATGCTTGTTTGAGTGAGATGTTTACAAGTGTAGTAGTAGTCACATCCGTTAAGAATCAATGGGGGATGATCAGGCACACGCCCACGCCTGGATCAGGCGTTCATTTTTGGTGGCGTGACTCCGGCAACCATGCCTGAGCATGGACAACCTTCTTCAGGGAAGCAACCAAACACTGCTACTTGCTGCTCCGGATGGCTGCAGGCCAGGGAAATACTACTCACCAGGGCAGCTCTGTTTGCGAGAAGAGAAGATTGGAAGATTGAGAAGATACGTCAAATGAGGTAGGTCATTAGTGTATGATTAATTTAGTATTAACTATTGTAAATTTTAAAAATGGATTCATATGATTTTTTAAAGCAACTTTCCTATAGTTTTTTTTTTACAAAACACACACCATTTAATAGTTCGGGAAACGTACCCGCGGAATTTTTTTTTACAAAACACACACCATTTAATAGTTCGGGAAACGTACCCGCGGAAAACGAAACAAACTTACTTTCTTTCTTTCTTCCACTACCGAACGGAGCAAACTCTTTTGTTTTGTTTGATCAGTAGTTTCGGTATCGACATATCTCACACTCTGTTCAGCTTAATCAGAGCATTTCCTACTAGCTTGTACTCCATCCTTTTTTTTTAAAAAAAAAGATGACACAATTTGATTTTTGGTTATATCTTTTCTTAACTAGCAAAAATGCCTGTGCGTTGCAACGGGTGAAAAAATTCTAATGATAATAAACGTTTTTCATGAATAATCATGTCAATGACAATGTTTGTATTTTAATGAGCGGCTTGTTTTTTTTTATAAACGGTCTTTTTTTCTTGCACGATTTTCTCAAACCATTCAGAAATGGCGCATTTCTTTCTAAAAGTTTTTTTAGCATTTTTTTTGCTTTTTTATTTACAACGAAAACCATATTTTTCTCCCTTTTTTTGCTTTTCTTTTCTCGTGTGTTTTTTGCCTTCTTTTACAATTATTTTCTCGCGTGTTTTTTGCTTGTTTTTTCTTTGAATGTTCTTTTTTTTGCTTTTTTCCAATACATGACTTAGGAGAAACAGAACTTTTGTTGTTGTTGTTTTTATTTTTATGCACCTTTCGGTTTTTTCTCTCTCTTTTATTATTATTTTAACAAAAACGACCTCAAGTACCTTATTGTAAGATTATAGGGACTCAAATGTAAATATAAAAATTACAGGGACTCAAATGCAAAAGTACAAACCTAAAAATTAAAATACTATAAAAATGGAATGCTCTCGACCAGTAGGTTCCGTTTTTGTAAACAGATCTTCAATCTGGCACATTATTTTGTTTCACCAAGATGTGAGAGATATCACAGTATATATTTGAAACCGAGAGGAGTGGTGGCTATTATCTCGGAAGGAGTGGCGCCTTTTATTTTCCGGGGGAATCAGATCTATAGTCGAACTTTTTTTTTTGTTTCTAAGAGGGAATCAGACTTTTTTTTATTTTTTTCGCTATTTTTTTGTTTTGACGAAGGAAACATTAAGTAGAGATAGAGAAGTAGAGATTTTTTTTGGCCTTTTTTTTCTTTGCATGGAATCGGATTTTTTTTTCGCCCTTCTTTTTCATGGAGATTTTTTTTTGCCCTTTTTTGGCACGGAATCGGATTTTTTTTTCGTCCCTTTTTTTTATCGAACCGTTACGGTTTTTTTCTCACTCGTCTGGTTTTTTCACCGGTTTTTTATTCGCCCTTCTTTTTCAGGGAAGAATCGGATTATTTTTTTCGCCCGGTTTTTTTCTCGCTCGCCTGGTTTTTTTTTACGGACGATAGAAGCATCTCTTATTTTTAAGTAGTAGAGATAAAATTTTGTGCAAATATAGAAATATAAGTCAGGTTTAAAATATCATAAATGATAAACCAAGTCATAACCAAGCAAATGATAATTGCATTTTCTTTACTAAAATAAATGGTTAACGCGTCGTCAATTAAAAAAGAGATAAGTATAATTCTTCAAGGGAAAGAACGAAACTACTATTCTATCTCTGGCACTGCTGGCACAAATTTGCTGACCTCGACCAGTGGTTCGTTGATAAGTCGGGTTGATGTGGTGGCCGAACACGATGCAACCAGCCAATCAAGCAATGACAGGTCAGACCACCAAAGCCCTCTCACAACATCACTGTGTAACGTAACTGTGTGTAATAATTTTGATAACGGTGTGTAATTAACTGTGTAAGATCAAAATTTGATATAATTGTCTTCTTTCTTATTTGATCATCAGTAGTTTCGATTGATCGATATGTCCCGCTTTCACTCTCTGTTCAGCTTAATCACGCTTCTTAATAGCTAGTAGTTCTAGTTTAAAGAGACATGATGTTACTCCCTCCGTATTTTAATGTATGACGCCGTTGACTTTTCGACCAACGTTTGACCATTCGTTTTATTCAAAATTTTTGTGCAAATATGAAAATATTTATGTCATACTTAAAGAACATTTGATGACGAATCAAGTCATAATAAAATAAATGATAATTACATAAATTTTTTGAATAAGACGAATGGCCAAATGTTAGATAAAAAGTCAACGGCGTCATACATTAAAATATGGAGGTAGTAATTGGCATTCTGTGTCTCTGACACTTGCTTGCTGATCTCCATTGGTTCATTGACAGGTCGGACTGATGTGGCGAACTAACGCCAATCAAGCAATGACATATCAGACCACTAGAGGCCACTCCCAACATCAAACCCCAGCATCAGGAGCACAAACTTTCTTCATCTTTTCTCTGTTTATTATTACCTTGATGCATGCAGATTCTTGCGATAAATAATTTTAATCAGAGCTCCGGCCAACCACTCACTGATTAATTAAACTAAACCCTAAAACCCTAATTGTGTGATCAGGGAGAGATATAGGCTAAGCGCACTACGGTGGCTGGGCCAATCAAGAAGCTCCAACCAGTGCATCATCTTTCTCTCACAATTGCTCCTGTCGACGGCACGATAAATTCAGTGCTCTGCTGCCATGCCTTTTTTCGGCATAGTGATTAACCGACGGCCGAAAAGGGGATTTGATTGATGCATGCACGCACACATACAATTTGAGAGGGGGTTATTAATAATTACTCCCTCTATTTCAGGTTACAAGATATTTTGACTTTGGTCAAAGTCAAACTGCTTTAAGCTTTAAGTTTAACTAAGTTTATAGATAAATATAGGAATATTTACATTAATATTAGTTTTATTAAATTAATAATTAAATATATTTTTTGAATAAATTTATTTTCGATCAAAAATATTACTATTTTTTTATAAACATGGTCAAACTTAAATTAGTTTAACTTTGACAAAAATCAAAACATCTTGTAATTTAAAACGGAGGGAGTAACGTCTTGTGATTGACTTGTGTATCAGCCATGGACTCGAGATCGTATCAGGATTAGGGTTCTGGAAAGTTTGAGGCCCGGAGTACATACATATACGCTTCTGAGATAGTTGCATGCGTGATGCAATGCTTTGGTGATCTTGCTAGCTAGCTTTTGATAGATACATTACTAAGGTGGCCACTGGACACTCACTAACCCTGCCTGGGTTAGTGGGGGTGCAGGGATTCTGCGGCATTCTAATTTCTGACTTTGTTCATATGTTGAAAACTGCATGAACAACAGCATATATAATAGCTGAAGTTATCCTGATTTTCTGCACAATATATATAATCAGTTTTGTGCACACAATTTCTTGAAAAATACTATCATAATATTGTAAATTTATTGGATCACTAATTTATTCTAATACAGAATTAATGCCCAGAATTTTAAAGATTTATTCAAATCGTATGCAGACATTAATCATTTAAAATAGTATAGATTTGTCTATCCGTAACGACTCAAGATTGCCATCTGCATGTAAGCTTGGTCAGTCGTTACAAAGAATTAGTCACAGATGTGACCAATCATCTGTAACGGTTGGAGGCCCTGTTATAGACGAGTTTCATCTGTAACGGCTGCTTGTCTTGAGCCGTTACAGATGTCGATGCATTTTTCTGAAAAAAAAGAAAGAAATTCAGATCCAATTAACCGAGGCAATGCAAGCATCAATAAAATGATCTACACTCAACTTTGCTTGAAGAGTCGAAGTCTCTAACACAAGATAACCTCATCACATATAAGAACTAGAAACTCATCACAAAACATCAATACAACATGAACAAGACGAACACAAACAGCGATGAACACGGACTTACCTGCCAAATCAAAAATTAAAAAACAACACAAACATTCAGCAGCTAGCAAGCCTCCATATATGCTTGAGCTCCGAATCAGCCGGGCCACCAGCTCCTCGCCGCCACGACACCATGAGCCGCTATACACCCCCACCATCGTTTGAGACACCATGCCCGAGTCGCCATAGTTTGGTCAGGCAGCTAAGGAAGGTGCCACGATCTCAAGGAAGGAGAGGCTAACTGGAGTCTGATCTCCGTGCAGGCGATCGTCGTCCATCGATCGATACATTTTGAGGAACACATAAAAATGCTTGTATTTTAGAACAAATTAAGGAAGCAACATTGATTTACTATTTCTTAACAAATCCCGGCCCATTTCTCTTATACAGTTATGACCACGATCGATCGTAATGATATTTACTAGGGGCTGTGGTGAGATCGAAGCCACATGCATGCATGCAGGGCTACTTGTTATTCCTTTCCAATATATTCACACATGTGTCCGATCACTCGATCATTCGTTGACTTTAACCGTGCTGTGCATCCCATTAATTGGATTAATCTCTAGCCACACGTAGTACAGGGGCGGTAGGCAGCGCAATACTATACGAGAGTTCGATCGATCGATCCCAACAACACCCACATGTCCGTCCAAATCTAGCAAAGCCCCCTCCCACAATGATGGAGAAACGCACCGATCGATCGATCGAGCTACTAGTAGCAACCACTAACGTTATACTCATCGATGGCTCATCCGGTGCACGAGCTATAGCTAGCCGGCCAGGTCGCATCATATCATATCACCGCATCCATTTCTCCTCGCCTATAAATTCGCAGTACAGCAGCGTTACGTTTGTATCAAACCACAGCGTACGCCCTCAACCTCAAGCCAGCACGCACGCCCTCATCAAGTGTACGAGCTATAGGTAGAGCTAGCATGGCGGCGGCGGCGGTCACCGTGAAGATGGCGTCGGACGGGATGTGGCAGGGGGAGAACCCGCTGGACTTCGCGCTGCCGCTGCTGGCGCTGCAGGTGGCCGTCATCCTGGTGATCACGCAGGGCCTCGCGCTCGCGCTTAAGCCCCTGCGCCAGCCTAGGGTGGTCGCCGAGATCCTGGTACGTACTGAAATATATATACTCCTGGATGGAGTATTCCCGATTTTGTTTTAGTCGCAACGCATCCAACCCTTTGATTACGTATATGAGCACATCATATTCGTAATTCCATTCCTAAACATGTACGTGTACTGGACCACGTCAATCCCTCGATATATCTAATACCTAACAAAATAAATAGATCATTTAAACCCGGTGATGTAAACTCACTTAATTGTAAACTAGTAGCAATTGTTTAGGTATATTAGCATCATGCTATATTCAAATTATACTTAATAAATATGTCAAACATTATTACAAAACTAAATTCAACGGCCTATTATTTTGTTGGATATTATATTCGATGGAACAACGCCTACCTTGAGCATCTTGCCTACAGATTGAAATATGGGTTTGGTGTGCTTATATTTGGAATTAAACTGATGCATGTGCTTACCTATAAAAATATGAGGAGTATTCTACTCCTCATATTTCTGGGAAAAATATTTTTTTTCCATTGAGACATGTCCATTCGTCTCTTATATGTCATCCAAATAAATATAACTTTTTTTCTAAAAAAAATGATATGATAGATTAATATATATCATTCTTCACATTTCTATGACAATTTGCTAACCGCTACGTTCACATTTCTATGACAATATGTATCTCTTAAAAAATAATTAGGAGATCATAAGGAGACCGGATTAAGAAATGCATATATGTTAGCGAAAGGACGAAAACTTTTGCTACATATATAATGAGGTCATTTTCTCTACCAACATGAGCGATATCGATATGAAGGCCATGTTTAGATGGGAGGGACTAATTTTGATTTCTCTTACAAAAATTTTAATCCCTCAAAAAAAATTTTAGTCCCTCCACCGGGAACTTACATTCCATCCAAACAGCCCCAAGTAGTAGTGACTAATTAAGTCAGTGCATACATGCTTAGCTAGATTTGTCTCGCATAAATAAAAAAAACAAAAGTGGCCCTATAATTCTTTAATAATGCGCGTCACATGTTTGGCATTATTTCTCTTGAACGTGTTCTCTATATATCTCCCGAGAATCTAGGATTCTCCTAATGTACACACAACACAAGGGACTACCAAACTAGAGTATATAGCTAGGCAGCCGCATTTTCTAGAAGAGGCACAACATTGTTGAGATCATGAAAGTACTCCCAATTGTCATTGAATATAATTGACTATATATTCAGCCAGATGTTGACGTGTTGGATGGTGTACTTGTACACAGCAAAAAAAGTTAAGTCCACTTTTTGATTGGGGTTATGCATAAGCCACGAGGACAAAACTTCAACAGTTCAGTTATTCCCACCAGAATTTGAGTTTTAGATTTACCACAGATTCAAATCATGTAGTTGGCATAACTGATCGACAATTCATATTTTCTAATGATCAAGCCCTAGAATTGACATGAATATTCACAAACTAAGTCCCGCATAGCTGTATTTAGTACGAGTACTTATTTTACCTAGAAAATTTTAGGAGGTACTCCATCTGTCCAAAAAAAAACCAGCATAAGTGAAAATGTGACATCACCTAAAACAATAAATCTGAACATGAGGTTATCCGGATTCGTTGTCTTAGGTGATGTCGCATCCTTCCCGTTAAATTTTTTGGGGACGGAGAGAGTAGTATATATCGCATGTGTATCTGTTCAGTGGTCAAAACACTTAACTCTCCTACATGGAAAGGGAGATGACCGATGTAGCTATATTTATGACATCATATTTTTTTATTAGAAACAGTCACATTTGTTACACGATAAATTACATATATTTGCACTTCAATTATCATGCAAATGTTGATAGCTATATTATAAATTTTAATACTTACTGTATAATTTTTCCTACCATATATCAGAAAATTATAATAAAAAATTTAATTATCTATATGAAAAGGGAGATGGGAGAGGTAAAAACATACTTAAATATTAAAAAAGAGGTAGCAATCACATTTTTTTAAAAATAACCTAAACTAAGAAAAACTGTGGCTACATATTTTTAAGCAAAACCGGAGGGAAATATGCCTGTTTAGCTATCTAGAACACATTAATTTCCAGAAAACTAATGACATACTGTAACAATGAACATTCATTCGTACGGCATGTCCAAGATAAATAGATAATCCATGCTTTATGCATTTGCTCTTGTTTTCCTGAATCATGCATGCCTCATAACAAATAACCTATATATAAAGTGTTCTAGTATACTTATGATCAGTACTCTCTCCACTCCATTTTAAACACAGGGCATGAGTTTCCATGACCAAATTTAATCGTTCATCTTATTTAATTTTTTAAAAAATAATTAAAAATATAAGTCACGCATAAAGTATTTTTCATGTTTTATCATCTAATAACAACAAAAATAATAACCATAGTTTTTTTTAAATAAGATATTTTTAAAAGACCGACGATCAAAGTTGGACACAGAATGGTATGAAGGGAGTACATGATCTGATTGTTTACTTATACATATATGCATGCTCGCCAGGGTGGCATCTTGCTGGGGCCGTCGGCTCTCGGCCGGTGGGGCCCCTTCCGCCGCACCCTCTTCCCGGCGTGGAGCGCCGCCGCGCTGGACACCGTCTCCGGCCTCGGCCTGCTGCTCTTCCTCTTCCTGGTCGGCCTCGAGCTCGACTTCCGCTCCGTGCGCCGCGTCGGGCCGCGCAGCGTGGCCATCGCCGCGGCGGGCATCGCGCCCCCGTTCCTCGCCGCCGCGGGCCTCGTGCCGCTCCTCGACGTCGCCGTCCCGGCGCCGCGCCGCGCGTCCTTCCTCCCGCTCTGCGTGTTCGTCGGCGCCGCGCTCTCGGTGACCGCGCTCCCCGTGCTCGCCTGCATCCTCAAGGAGCTCAGCCTCCTCGGCGTGCCCTTCGGCGACACCGCCATGGCGGCCGCCGCCGTAAACGACGTCTTCGCTTGGGTCCTCCTCGCCCTCGCGCTCGCCGTCTCCGGCGGCGGAGGCGGCGAGCCGAAGGGGCCCCCTCTCGCGCCGGTGTACATCCTCGCGTCGGGTGCCGCCTTCGTGGCGTTCATGCTCGGCGCGCTCCGCCCGCTCATGGCGCGCCTGGCGCGCCGCCTTGGCCCCGACCGCGCGGGCGACCTGGCGTGCACCGGCGCCGTGGCGTGCGTGCTCCTCGCCGGCGCCGCCACCGACGCCATCGGCGTGCACCCGGTGTTCGGCGCGTTCGTGTTCGGGCTGGCCATGCCGCGGGAGGGCGGCCTCGCGGAGCGCGCGGGCGAGAAGGTGGCACCGCTGGTGTCCGGGCTGATGCTGCCGCTCTACTTCGCCACGAGCGGCCTGCACACGGACATCGACAACGTCCGTGGCGCGGCCGCGTGGGGCATGGTCGCGCTCGTCGTGGCCGTGGCCATCGGCGGGAAGTTCGCCGGGACGTTCGCGGTGGCCGCCGGCACCGGCATGCCCAGGCGCGAGGCCGCCGCCCTCGGCGTGGCCATGAGCGCCAAGGGGCTCGTCGAGCTCATCGTGCTCAACATCGGCAAGGAGAGGAAGGTATGTCTTCTTTATACACGTATACGTCTCACATGTGTCCATGTACTTCGATACGTACAAATATACGTATGTACGCGTGTATATATGTGTGTGCAGGTGCTGGACGACACGACGTTTGCCATCTTCGTGATCATGGCGCTAACGACGACGGTGCTCGCGACGCCGTTCATGACGGCGCTCTACCGGCGCACGCCGACGGCGACCACGCCGGAGAGCGATGACGTGGAGCTCAATGGTGGCGACGCTTGTCCGGCTTAGCTAGCTAAGGTGAATTTGCTTGTGTGCGCATTACACTATTGTGTGTTCCGGCTGGCAATCCCTGCTGATTAATAGTACCCCACTGTTCATGTACTCATGTATCAATCCTTGTGATAAATGTTGTTTGTACAACTGTATTGTGTTGTTCATGTAAATTAATCTGCCCAATCTACCGTAGAATTACGACTCTCAGACTACTCTATTAACATGTTGTATTTAGAGTCGTCTCTCCAATTTTTTTAATAAAAAATTGTAAGCTTATAGTAGGGATTGAGCACATGATCTTAGAATTGAAACTACACACCCCGTTACCACTGCACTATCCCTTCATCTACTTTTGATAGTTATATTTTTAAATCTGAAAAATTTATTCTTGATAGGCATATTCCAATCCAATAACCTATCATCTTAATGACTTTCTCGAATTTAATGCGTGACTCTCCATTCTTCCACGCAAGATTGGTTGCATAGGCATCAAGAAATGTAAATATTAATGGATCGCTTGTTTATGAGCGATGACTAATAGCATGTTTAAATAGATGATAAGTAGAATTACTTATCCTTGATCTGTGTGTCAAGATGAAATATGACTATCAAAAGTAGATGAAGGGTAACATCTAAAAATGGATGTTTAAGATTTGTTCAAGTCACTTTAAGTTAAAATTTTACTTTTGGATTTAATTGTAGGTTTACAAAACCACATGGTTATCGCGGTTATCATGTGCGATAACCTTCTCAAATTTTAAATCAACAGTATACCTCACGATAACGGCCAAACCGTGGGGTTGTGGTAACCGGAGAACTAGGGGACAATTGATATTTGGAATTAATGAAAGATAAATAATAGTAGTTTAGAATGTGGGAATGTGCTGTAAAATCACGCAAACAAAAGCCCATGCCACGAAGGGTTTCCCAAATCGCCGGAACCAGGGTTACCGCGCCTAGGCGGTAAGCACGGTTGCTGCGGTAACCGTGGCAAACCGTACGAAACCATGTAAAATTTATCAAAATTTTAAATTATTTTTTAAATTTATTTAAATTTATCAAAAATTTTCCTTTAACCATATTCCTCGGTAAGCGGTTACCGGCGGTTTTGCAAACCAGCCCGCTACGCATGGAGAATTTATTTTATTTATACATTTTTTTATTAAAATATTTACAAAAATAATTTTTTGTTTTGAAAATTTACAAATCTAATCACCTGCCGCTCTTTGGGAGGACGATTTTTTAAAAATCGCCCTTCCAGAGGGCGGCAAGGGACCTAAATGCAAATTTTCCAGCACAACTTGTTAGCTCTATGCTTTTATAATTTAAAATTATATTATATAAAGTTAGATGAAATAAAACTTTATATCAAAATTGTAGAGCTCAAGGAGATCTACAACTTTGTAGTTAACAACTTTTTCATTTAAGATGTTTTAGATATCCAAATATTCGTTACAAAATATAAAACACATTTTAAAAAATCTCAGATCTACATTTCAAACGACATTGGATAGAGATAAACTTTATATAAAAATTATAGATCTTGATGAGATCTATAACTTTGTAGTTTATTACTTTTCCATTTAAAATTATTTGAAGTATCGAATAAGCATTATTAGTTTTTAAGCAATTAAAACCGGTGGAAAGGGTTTGAACACAAATAAAAATTTTACATTTAGGTCCCTTGCCGTCCTTTGGGAGGGCCGCAGGAGATTAGATTTGTAAATTTTCAAAACAAAAAATTATTTTTGTAAATATTTTAATAAAAAATGTATAAATAAAAAAAATTCCACGGACCGCACGTCCCCTGCATGCTGCCCTTCGTGGCCGTAATTGGGTCATGACGGTTATGTTTAGGCCGGAAACAGGATCGTGCGGCCCATAGTAGTTGGGCTGAAACAGGTCAGTAATACCTTGTTATCGGATCGGTTCAAAAAGAAGCCAGCAAAATGATTTGGCCCAAGAATGTACGCTCCGCAATTGAATAAGTTCACTTTAGATCCCTTATGTGTCGCCGAGTCCGAAATTTGTCCCCCAACTTACAAAACCGTGCAAACGAGGTCCCTCGGCAGTATTATGCCTGGTTTTAGCTGACGTGGCGCCTACGTGGCTCCTTTGACTAGGTCTACGTCCCACATGGCATTGACGTGGCAATGCGATCCCCAAAAATTAAAAAAAAAACAATGGGACACACATATCAGTTGCACGTACGAAATAAAAACTTTGATCCCCTCTCTCTCCTCTCTTTCTTCTTCCTCATCCTCACTCAGCAACACGCTGAACCGTCTCCGCCGCCTTGGCCTCAAGTGCATCCCTGGTATGGACGAAGAGGTGTGCGGCATGGTCCTCTTTGAGCTTTGCGAGGTGTGTGGCCGACGTTGGTGGAGCAGGGGGGCTGCAGCGAGAAGAGGGACGGCAGCAGAGAGGGCGCCAGCCTGGATTTGCACGGACTGGAAGGGCGGGCGATGGAGGGCGGCTAGGCGTCGAGGAGAACGGCAGAGAAGGCGAGCGAGGTCGGCGGTAGGTAGCAACCTCAGCGAGACGGGGAGACCGTGGCCGTCATGACGATGGCGCTGCAGTGGTCGGCCACCTCGGCGTCGCCGACAGAGTTGGGGTTTGCCGAGGAAGGCAACGGAAGCCCGCCGCTGCTCCGCTCTTCTTCTTGCAGTGTAGGGGGAGAGAGAAGGATAGACAGAAGAGGGAGGAGTAGGAGGTGGAGAGAGCGAGGAGCTCGCCCGCCGCCGCCCCTCTGCTTCGCCCACCGCCGCTCCTTTTCGCTCCATCCATTTCCCCTTCGCGCCGCTCGCTCGATCTTCGGTCAACGCGTCGGAGGCTACCGCCACTGCCACCACCACCAACCACCACCAGGAGATGCCCTCCTCGGAGCTTCGGCACGATAAGGGGGACATCGCCAAAGCCCCCCGAGCCCTTGTCACGGGAGCAGTTGTTGGCGTTGGTCCGCACGGCTGCGGAGACGACCCCCACGACGATGGATGGTTGTGTAGTGCATGGCGGAGGCCAACCGCGCGAGTAGGTGAAGGACCTCGTTTGTAATGGTTTTATAAGTTGGGGGATGCGTTGTAACAGGTTTGCGCTCCAGGGACGAATTTCGGACTCGATGACAAATTGAGAGACCTAAAGTGAACTTATACCCCCCCCTCCCGCATGCGTGCAATTGCTTCCTCCTTGAAATGAAGCCTAAACGTGTGATGGCCCGAGGATGCGTTTGCTTGGGCCGCATCGATTCTCGATGGATGGCACTTTGCTTGCGAGTGATAGTTAATCGGAATAACTTCACTTTAACTCACTTTTTCACTAGTGGCCAAATCTAATTCGTATCCTTGAACCGCAGTACCGGTTATCTTGACCCCTAACTATTAAAACCACTACAATTTGACTCACTCGGTGGTTTTGGAGGACGATTTCGTTAACGTGGTGTCTACGTGGCAGTGTTGACCTGGTCCTCATCCCACATGGCGTTGACATGGCGCTTATGTAGGATTAGAATTAAAAACATATATATGGGACCCTAACATAGAGCCCACATGTCATCCTCTCTCTCCCTCCTCCCTCTCTCTGCCCCACGCCAGTGCACCCACAAGCTAGGCGGTGTCGCCTCTCCCCTCTCCCTTCTCCTCCCCCAGTGACGGCCTCAGACGGCGAGGTGGGTGGCAAGAAGCTAGCTTGCGGCGGATGGAGCTTGGTGGTGGTACCGGATTAGGGGTGGTGCTGGCACGATGCAGGCAAAGGAGGAGGCGGCGGTGCTTCGGCAATCCTAGCCGTCCGCCCGCCCGCCGCTGTTGCTCCAGCTCCCGTCCTTCCGACTGTCGCTGCTGCTCCGGCCCTCAAGGGCCCACTACCGCTTTGGCCCTCGAGCGCCCGCCGCCACCCAGGACCTCGCCTGCCCATTGTTGCTGTCGCTCCAGCTCTCGCCCCCTACAGACGACCGAAGGGGAAGTGGAAGGGGGGAGAAAGAGAAAGAGAGAGAAGGGAGAGAAAGGGAGGATGAAGAAGGAAAGGAGAGAGAAGATTACATGTGGGCCCCACAATATTTTTTTGTGTGGATGTCAAATGGGTTCCATATATATTTTTTAGTTCTAATACCACGTAAACACCACGTGAGACATAGACTAAGTCAACACCGTCACGGATGCACCACGTCAGTGAAACCACCCTCCAAAACTGCTGAGGGAGTTAATTTGGACTAGTTTTAATAGTTGAGGGTCAAGATATCTGGTATTGCTGTTCAAGAATAGGAATCAGATTCGGTCACTAGTTAAGAGAGTCAAAGTAGACTTATTCCTAGTTAATTTGGTCATTCTGATGCTTTGCTTCTTGGCTTACTTAATTACCTTTTTGATTTGGGGAGTAGATGTCTGTTCCATTTGATTTTCATCTGTTTACAAATTTGATTATTCCTTCAATTTCTTTTTCTCAATTGAATGCCAGTTTTTATCCTTTTGATTTTTTTTATTACAAGCAAGAAACACACAACACTCACATCACACACCCCCAAGTCCTCCCTTTTCACATGCTTAAAGAGGCATAGGCTAGGAGTAATTCTCTAGCCTCACTAAATTTCTATTGAACTTTTTTCTTGCGTGGTAGTCTTATAAGGTACTTCCTCCGTTTCACAATGTAAGTCATTCTAGCATTACCCATATTCATATGGATGTTAATGAATCTAGTTGGATATATATGTCTAGATTCATTAACATTAATATGAATGTGAGAAATGCTAGAATGACTTACATTGTGAAACGGAGGGAGTAATAGTTTGTGAACACTGTATGTCTGGCAGTTTACCCCTTAACACCCTGGAAATGCTTGAGAACTACCAAAATTAGCTACACACACTAGCAGTAATAGTATAAGGATAACAAAGAATCAGCCAAAACCAACATTGAAGCCTAAAATTAGAGTTGTTTTAGACGATCCATTTCCCCCTTAATTTCCTACCTATACAAACCATATCTAATTAATACACGATGACATGAACATTAAGCCCTCAACATGACACAACTTGACAAAGTATACAGGCATGGAGTAAAACACAGAAGCAAATTAAGCTCCATGCATATGATCACACAACCCACAGCGAATGCAGATCGAGCATTTTTCATCCCGGCCAGCTATAGTAGCAATAAAATGTGTACAGCAGCTATAGCTATACTACTGGCTGAGCGGCACGCACTCGAGCTCGATCTCCAGCTCCCCGTGCTCCACGTTCTGGAGCCTCAGCGCGATGTCCTGCTTCACCTTGCCGTCGACGACGGAGATGACGCTGTCCCTGGCCAGCGTGCCGTCGTCGCTCGCCAGCAGCTTCGTGACCTCCACCGAGCCGGCGATGGCGGCCGAGCTCTCGTGTTCTCGCGCCGCGGCGATCAGCGGCTGGATGTCCACCTCCACATCGCCCATCCGGTCGTCGGAGCTGAACGTGTCCTTGTCGAACACTTGCTGTTAAATTAGGAGGTAGAAGAGCAGATAGAGATGCAATGTGTGAGTTTGTAGAACATTTCTTTTTTGTACATAAATTTGAATATCAGTGGGTAATCCATGTTTCCATCCTATCTGTAACAAATGTGTTTGGATCTGATCGAAGAATTCTCACTTCAGAACCAACCAAACAAAAATGCGGTTTGTCATAGGCTATATATATGTAAGCACAAGCTTGAATTTGGCTTTTGCTACTCTCTCTTTGCTGTTCTTAAGGGGAAATAAGGCACTCTGCTCTCGTAAGTTCAGATCATTTTTTTTTGACGCAAAATGAGTTCAGATCATTATATCCATAAGTAGGTAACTCAATAAATCAGATTGAATTTAGCCAGCAAATTTCTATACTTCAAAAGCAACCTAGAGTCTTGAACTCTTGAATACTAAAGATCAAGAATTTGCTTGCCACACAAAGTTGCACAACATAGCTATTCTACAACACTGGATAGAGATACTGATCAATACTCTCCATTGATGGGCAAGGCAAAAATTAAAATTAGATGATTTGTTATGACTAAAGAGCATGTACCAATTTAAGAGGCGGCACCGGGTGAGGGATCGATAGCATTAGTCTTTCATTCCATACAGGATTCAGGGTGTTCTTTATCACCTTCGTTTTCATGGTCTGAAAAATGTTATTTGGCAGTAAGAAAAATATATATTGCATATTTTTTCAGAGATAACTGGCATCTGTTAACAAGATGAGCTTACTTGGTGTCCTAGGTTAAGCATAACATATGGATCACTTGACATCACATCACGAACAGCAAGATTTGTGCCCCGTCTAATATCAACCTTAATTAATCCAACAAATTCCACCATACCCACATCCGTCTGAAAAAAAAAATTAGACCATGTTGCAGTAAAAACAGTTCATAGAGTGCAATACCCGCTTAAAATACGTAGAATATGTAAGTTTTCCCCACCATTTTCTTTAGTCCTTTGTTATCTGTGTCCTTTCTCTTCCAGCTATTCCTAAAAGCATGGCCAAAACCATGTCGCGCACTGCAGTTTTGCTGCTGCTGATTCTTGTCTGGTGCGTGTTTGGTATTCAATCGTAAAGGGCATGAAAACTGTGGATCAGTCACAAACTGTTGAAACTCGTACTTTTTCCTGCATATACGTAGATGGAGAGAAAGCATAGTTTTGTCAAACAGAATTTACAGAAGGAGTAACGATCAGAATCCTACTTTCCGTAGCAGAATCTACAGAAGTAGTAACGACAAAAATACTAGCTTACTCGTAATTTATACCTAATGAAATTGCAACGCTCCTCTGTTGTGCAATCATGTCTGGGCTTTTTAAAGTTCTCTGGCAAAAAGGCCTCATATCTTGTGTTCACCGTAGCATTTCCACCTGAACCAGCTAAACAATTGACCTCTTCATCTGTCCATTCGTCTAGATTCACGGAAATTACCTGTGCTCAATTGAACAGTGAATTGTTGAATAATTATTACTTCAGTATGAGGTCTATTAGTTTGCAGTTACCATATGCTTATGCCTTACAAACTAGATCATATATGTCCATGCTTTTGAGTAACGAAATGTTTGCCTGCAGTGTAAATTTATTGGTACTGTAGAGACAAATAGATTCATATCGTGACAACCTTTGGTCTCTTAGAACATCTCAACCATTGAATCAGAATAAGTCGAGTTGAAACCAAATTTGAGATGAGCAGATGGGAGAACAAAGTGAACTACAAAGAGTCAATCGTGTGCACCTTTGATATGTGTACTCCAAGACTTCTATGAGTTCCAGAGCACTTTATGCAAATCAACGCACCAAAAGGCAAGGCCCTGCAAGAACCACATCAGCTATTAGGATAACAAAAGGAGCATTAATTTTATAAAAAAAAACAAAAATATAGGGATAATGTTGTATGTCTGGGAAACGGCTGATACTTACGCCCATTTTGGATCAGGGGTACCACAGTCTGCACAGAACTTGTTGGCAGGTTGTTTCAACAGATGCTCCAATCTTTCCCTTGCATTGGCCAGATCTACATCTGTTAAGAGTTGCATGTTATTGTATGCAGGTTGCAGCTATTGTCGGAAACACGCGAATCATTAAAGACAAACAAACACAGAAGATTATGCTCATATATAGATCCGCCTAATTTTCAACGATGATCGACATTGAACACCATTAGACAAATTTCTTGGAGAAACGATGGTCATGAACACAAATAAAGAATAAGATGGCATGGGGAATTGAATTTGCAGATCACAATTTGGGCTCTGCAAGCCCCATTTTTCGGTGGATTGGCACTTGGCATTTGGTAACCATGCAAATGTGAGCCATTGCAGCTCCAAGGAAGAACCATCCATGCAATGCCAATTTGAGAGCCATTTAACCCGTTTGAGCTAGTTTCGCACAATGTTAATAACAAGAGTTAAAAATCATGGAAATCTCCTCCAACAAAATTCGACATTGTGCGATATTCAGTATACATGTGAAGCTTTTCGTAGATCTATAATCTATTCGTTTCAAAGATCCCCAATGAGTTTAACCACGATGAACGTGAAGAGGAAAGGAAGGAGCAAGGGGAAAAACCTGATGCATCGCAATGGGCTTCATCATCATGCGCGGATACGTATTCTTCACATTTCCTTTATAAAAAAAAAAAGAGGAAGAGAGAAAAAAAAAGTTCTTACTGAATCTTGCATGAACAAAAAACGGAGAGAAATTCGCAAGGAAACCCGACAGATATACTGATAAAATGCGGCACCTTCTGTAATGCGCGTTTGGGCTATCTAGAAAATGCAGGAGATTGTTCTCCTCCATCCTCTCCTCCTCGGCCTCCTTCGTCCTCACGTCCTGGCGATGCATCGGGAGACGACGACGATGCGGCGGCGGCGGCTCATCACCACGCCGGATGGTTAATCATGGAGATCGATCGGAGCCCGTTTGGAAATTAATCCTCATCAAATTGGCTGGAGAAACAGGTTCGGGCATAAAATGGCGATGGGGGAGTTGAGCACCAGACCACCCAGAAAGATTTGTTGCCGATCGATTGAAGCAGCAGAAGGGTTGGTTGGTTGGTTGGTTGAATTCGTTGCTATTGCTTCCCTGTGCGTGCCTTCTTCCCTTTTTTTCCTTTTTCTTTTTCCCTCTTCTTTCTCCCTTTTTTTTTCTTTGTTTCGGTTGAGGGCGAAGCAACTGGCCAAGAATAGGCTGTGAAGCTTTTGGGAGGATGATGTGATTCACATCGTCTGCCTTGCTGGGCCATGGCGTGTGCGGAGGCACCTGTGAATTTTTCAGCCATGCATTGGATCAAGTGACAAATTTGGGGCAACCAATTTGATGACATGGGTGTTCAGACCGTAGAAAAATCCAACAGATTTGCTATGAGTAATTTATGACTTGTAAAGTCTCCCTACACTTTGCCCGATTTCATTTTTCACCCTACATTATAATATCAGTGCCTTTTGTTTTGCACCCTCAACTTTTAAAACTGGATAAATAATTCCCTAAACCAAATTTCATGATGGTTTTGATTATATTAGTTTTATGGTTGTGGACCCAATAAATAACAAACTATGCATAATAAAAATCTAAATTAAACCTTTATTACAATAGGGTGTTATTTATTCGGTTTAAAGGTTTTTGTCTCTTTTTTTGGGTGGGTGGGTGTTTTTTTTTTTGCGCACGCGGGGGGTGGGGGGTGGTGGGTGCGCTGTGTTGTCTAAAAAACTACTAATTTTTGTAGGTTAGGGTGGAAAATGTATTAAAAATAACATATAAGGGCTAAAAAATAGAGTTTACCATTAAAAAAGGCATATTTTCTTTACATTCAAACCGTAAAAAAATTTCATCTAAATCGTGAAATCCAACACAAAATTTGTAAACATATTGTAGAATACAGTCGTTGTGACAAGGTCAAGGCCTCAAGGGAACTCTTACATGGCGTCAGCGGGATGAAGCACTACTGATCAAGACAAAGTTGATGTGAAATTCGATTTGGATAGATACATGATGGGTACATATAGACCAAAGGAGAAGGTAAAATGTGAGACATGCTTTAGGAAGAAAATCAAGGTTTCAGAATTATTTTTTTTCTCTTTTGTCCAGGATTTAGTTCGTGGAATTAGAGAAGAGTGACATGGTTGTACTCTGCAAATACTTTGATGCAGCTAAGGAAAATGTTCTAATTAATCTCCGTATCTTGTCATATATATTGTTATTCGTTTCTCTCAGTTTTGGCTCCATCTATGATTTTTGTGTCCCAATGCGAAGCTTTGTATATCCAACAACTTTACTAGGACATTAGAATAAGAGTTTCAAAGTTTATACGTATGTATATAAACAAACATACATATATATATATATAATTTTTTTATATGTATACAGTTATAATGTATAAAAAAATATATACACATGTACAAAGTTTGTATATATACGTATTAAAAAAACTAAAAAAAAAAACAAGAAATAAATTATGAAAAGAAACAGAAAAGAAAAAAAAAGGAAAAGGCGCGCCGTCCGCTCTACGCACGCCACGTGTCCTAGTCATGGTGGGGGTGGGGGAAGGGTCATGTATATATGTATATATGTTATGTTGCTTGCAGCTGAAATCGGTGATGAGGCTAATAAACCGGACGGATTTCGGGCTTTCGGCCACTTCGTTCTGGCCTTCTGGGCTTCGACTGCGATCATATCTGACTCGCCCATGGCAAAGGCAAACAACTCGCTGGAGGCTAATTAATTAGTGAAACTAAGGTGATTAATTGCTCCTCTTGATGCATGGTTGCCAGCCGGGAGGAACGTATTTCCAGAGCAAGAAAGGGAGGCAGGTGACGCGATTAAGAGACGGTACTCTTGTCGAGAGATTAGCTAGTGCGGTGAGAGAAAATAGATAGATATTTCCTCCATCCCATATTAGTTGTCGTTCTAGATAATTTAGCATAGGTTAAGATTTGAGAAAAAAACTATTGTACCCTCTATTAAATATTATATGGTTGGATATAAGAGGGTGGTTAGGGGCAGAGAAAAGAGAAATTTGAATTAGAAGTGATTGATGGACCGGGACAAGTAGTAGTTTATTGTGACAACTATTTTAGGACAAAATTTGAATTTTAAAGATAAAAATAATTTGGGACAGAGCGGAGTATGGACTAACTCCTTCCTAAGATAAAATTACCCCTTTGAAATAGTAATACGCCGTTGAGTATATTGGGCCACCCCAATATACGCCGTGGATCATGTCTAGTACATCCGTGCATTTATTTTTTCGAGGAGTATAGAAGCAAATCTTACAAATGTATATATAGCTTACAAAAATATGTGCATGGATTAATTATACATACATATATAGTCCGTTACATGCATATTGAATAATTAAAAACAATATATTTAATTACAGCAAAATTAACCAGCAACTAATACAAATGACATTATTAGATAATAGCAGATAGCACACAACCAAAAAGAAAAGAAAGAAAAAAAATAACCGAGGGTGATCGATTATATTATGATCCACATGAAGGAAACGATCGAGATGGTGCGGGCATACATGCCCTTGATGGCTTAAGATAATCAGAGTCCAAAGAGACCATCGATCACCGGCCACCAGTACTATTTGATCATGTCGATCGGATGACCTAAACGGAAAAGAGTATATATGTCGGTGGTTATTGTTGAATTAGGACCAGTACGGACTGACCCGTCTTTCTCTTTTTCCACAAGCTGGAACTGGATATTATAGATGTCTCCAAGCTCCCGATGCGCCATGAGGAGCCAAACGAAGGTGAGCAGCTCCCCTCCCATGCTCAGCCGCCGTGCGTGCTGGGACTTGCCCGCCGCGTAGATCAGCAGCCGCACCCAGATCTGCAACATTACTTGCAGCGCTGCATGCAAACCCTTCCAACCCTGCTGCAACATGTCATCAGGAGGTGCTGCCCTGAAGTCCATGAATGGTTGGTCCCACGAGTACTCACCGCTAGCCACTGTCTCAAGAAACTGCTCCTTGCTGGAGGTACGTGCATAGCCGGCATCGTTCAAAACCAATGCTAACAAATCATACACATTGCGTTGAACAGGCAGCATGGCAGGCTGCGTGACCAGCAGGAAGAACATGTAGTCAGATATCACCTCGCATGTATGCATCAGGGAATGTACCTCTTTCTCTTGAATATCATCATCCCTCCCGCTGCTCCTAATTGTATCTAATTATATGCTTACCTTGTACAAGTACATGTCAGTGTAGAGGTGCATCATGAACAAGGTTTCCTCAAAGGAGGAAGCAGCTTGCGCAAAAAACAATTGAGGAGACAAGTTTAGAGGTTTCTTCTACTTGTTATTATCAATTTCTTGGTGGATAAGCTCCTTCATTTCATCGGTGACTGGACCATGCCTAGTGTGCCGAAAGTTACTCCACACCTCCTTAGCTCCAACAATGGCCATCATCTCCTCGGTTATCCTCGACTTGCCATCAGCCAGGCGGGAGCTCATAAAGTTATACTGCCCTAATGAGTTTGACCACCATAGCCTTTTCTCTGGATGGATACTCGGCAACATAGATGAACATGATGACCTACAGGTTGCTCGGGTGAGCAAACTGCTGTTGCATCCTCCACCTCGAGCTTCCATGGATGCCCACGCTCTCGGTGAAACCATGGCAATGATGATGGCGCAAGCCTCCAAGCAAAAAGCTCCTACAAATAACATATAGGTTATTGCAACATCAACTCCAATTGAGTTGTAATACCTTTGCTTGCTGCCACTCATCAGGATGAAGAGAACAAAAGCCACCACTGTGGAGGTGAGGGAGACACAACGAAGGATGGTGCCCTTCCCTGTTTGAATCACTTTGGCTTTCGTGTAGAGCTCATCATACATCATGCTAAGCTCCATTTCTGCCGTCTTGAAAGTTAATTGTGCATCGAGAGACTTTTTGAAAGAAAAGTTTCCAGATGGTTACCTTCTAGAAAATACCTCCCGAAGACCTGGCATGCACTTAAGAGCACGCTGCACAGTCGATGCCGGTTTGGTTACCTGAATTCCGTCTTCTTCGTCATGTGCTAATTTCTTCAAAGCTGCGACATAAGAGCTACTAATAGAACTCTTGAGACTTTCCTGGCTACCACACTTGAGCGCCCATATCCTCTCCCCATACTTGATGACCCCAGCGACAGATAAAAATGCAGCCGGGACAACAGGTAGGTTATGTGCCATGGAATACCACATCACATACACAACTAAGCATACCTGAACTATCATATTTAGCAAGTGCCTTGACCACAACTCATTATCCTCAATGGCAAATGCAGTCACAGTGTCTTGCCCACCTAGGTGTACGAGAAAGAATGGTGCCCACAAGAGTGTGAAATCATGATGGCTTTGGCTTGGCAACAAGGTTTTTCCAAGGCATGTTTGGTAGCATATATGGTCATTTGTAGTGGTGGGTAGATGCCGTGAGAGGTAGCCTAGTGCATATACAGCTATGAAATCCGCTGACAGGTAAGTCAACCATAGGAAAACTCTAAGCCACACTCGGCTGGTACGGCGGCGAAGGCCACCAAAAAAGAAGAGGAGCAATTGCAAGGCAAAAGCTCAGGAGCACCAATATCTGGATTTCCCAATCTTTGAACTGTTGCACAATGGTCTTAGTATCAACTTGTTCCATGCCTCCAAAACACTCTGTATACTTGAATCTGTAAATTAACCAGGTTTAATTTCAATTAGTGCACCATATATGAATGTGTTTGAGCTAGCTAAACATGTTACCTAGCTAAGCGTGTAAATATGATGGTATATACACCTATAAATCACGCATGTCAATTAAATCTTAATTCATGTCTATGTACTTTGTTCAAATTAAAAACCTCTCCTAGCAATGATTCAGATTAGGAAAAAAATCCACTTCACTCCCTTAGACCTGTACATGACCCCATAATGTACGTATATTTCCGGATCAGTTTACTCTCCAGAATTAATAAAACTAGCTCGTTTCCAGCATACATGCATAGATTTAGGTAATAGTTTTCAAGCTAGGGTTGTAGCTGTTCAACAACTTTTATGTCTTTCTTATACACTTCTGCACAGTTGTATCTCTTATGCTGTTGTTGCAACGCTACAATATGTACTAATATGAATTACTGTAATATGGACCCAAATGATCAACATGGCATCCATGTATTTTACTCTCTTTTTTTCCCGATTAATTAATGTAGTAATTTCACCCTCAAAGTGAAAATTGTGTGCCATATTTTAGCCCTCTCTCAATAATACAATAATAAATTGCTCACTTTATTCCCTAAAAAAATATCTTTTTTCTTTCTCTCTATACAAGTTATATTCTAAGATCAACATTACAAGTAGCATAAATTGCAATATTATAGTATCATATCTTAAATCTCAACTTATTTTTGGAGTTTTTAATCACTATTTGCATAGGTTCTAGTTTAAAAATCAAGATTTAAAAATGTGTGCAAACTGCAATCTTTTTTAAAAAACCATTTTGTACACAGGATGTTAATTGTCACTATAGTTGTACACAAATTCAACTTAAAATATGCTTCTATAAGTTGGCCTTTTCAGTAATTTGGGGATAACATGAGCCCATTAATAGTTAAATGGTTTAAGTGCTCAAGCTAAATAGTTTGAGAAAATGGGACAATTCCTCTAGCATGGCGTATCAAACTTTTCTATCGTATGCACATTAAAGTATACGTTCATGACATATTACTATTTTATTAATAGGACCATCTTTTGATTCTATAGAGTGTATTTTGATTTCAAAGGTCTTCAGAATTAAAACTTAATTTGACATTGATTTCTATAAAATATACTCCCTCCGTCCCTAAATATTTGACGCCATTGACTTTTTTTAAATATGTTTGATCGTTAAAAACTTTTGTGAAATATGTAACACTATATAGTATATATAAAAATATATTTAACAATGAATCAAAGGATAGGAAATGAATTAATAATTACTTAAATTTTTTTTAATAAGACGAACGGTCAAACATATTTAAAAAAGTCAACGGCATCAAATATTTAGGGACGGAGGGAGTATAATATTAGTTGTTCTAGTATCGCACAATAAATATATACGATGAATCCCTTGGTATAATGTGGATACGATAATTTTTTTGGGATTTGACTAACTTTTGATTAAAATATGTTACAAAGTTTGACTTTTAAAATTAAAATATGTAAAATCGCTGAAGGGGTTACAACACATTCATCAAACCGTCTAGCTGCAGTTTGTGTCTCGACTTTCCGTTCGACTAGATGATGATGAGACGCAGTCAATGACGACGCGCGCCCTGACCCCGACCGCCCAACCGGCCGGCGAGCAGCGACCGCCAAGCTAGGTCGAGCGCCTGCCTCCTCGACGGCTCGACTCGTTTGACTGTAAGTTGAGAGCTGAGACTGTGAGTAGATCGTAAATTCATAATTTGAATCAAATTACGATTGCCATAACTTGAATGGTCGATTGAATCAAAAGTAATGTGAATGTTTGATTCAAATTAAATTATTTTTCTTTTATTTATAAAACAGGAAGATGCTTATTTCCTCAATTCTTATTATATATATCATGCCTGCTAGAAATAAGAAGTATGATCCTATTGCTGAAAAGCGTTAGAAGAGATAGACTAGAAGCAGCAACCAATATCAAACCAGATGCTAGTGTTGATGATGGTCATGGTGATGATGCGGTAGATATTGAGGCTAATGCTGGAGAAGATTAATTATGAAAATATAGTAGAAGATTTCATTCCAAGAAATACTTGAAAAATGATGCTTTTTTAGAAATTACTATATATTGGAACTAGCAATATATAGGGTCAGATTAAGTTCGGGTGGAGTGAGAGCATACCCAATCTGAGACTCAAAACACCTATAGCACATCCATGCCTAAAATTTTAACCATGCATGCCTACACTCGTTGAATACCGGTTATCCATTGGGTACAGGTGGGTTTTCTTTTTACGCATTTACTGATACCTATGGGTTTTTCAACAACATCATGTAATACATCTATTCATAGGTATAGAACATCACAATTACTAGCTAGTGTAAAACCACAAACAATCAATAACATAAGTTACTGTAATTCGTAACTATTAAGTATATACCAAAATCCATAATTCTACACCTATAAGTTAGTTCAACATCAAATAATTATTAGCCTATTACTTTGCTGCACTTATTGAATGTTTTATTTAGTGTTGACACGCAATCTTCCAAAAATCACCAATGAACATGTATGTTGGTTATTCATGGGTTACACAGTGATATAGAATAAAACCCACGACACGTCCGAAATATCTCTATGTGAAACAAGTAGAACTTTTTTTTAAGGAGCCATCATCATGTACTTCTGTATTGAAAATCTTTTTTAAAGATTTGAAATACAAATTACTCCCTCTATTTCAAAATATAACTTCTAACATTCAAAATTTGCTCCAAATTATAACAACTTCTCTATCTACATTATATTCTCAACCAATCGCAAACTCCTGACATTTAATTCCATATACTTTCTTAATACCCACGTTTAAGCTTAAAACTTCCTATATTTTAGGACAGAGGTAGTATTCTAAAATATTATTATGTAAAATATCAATAAAATATTCTGGTCGCTGCTACAATATGCTCCCCATCAACAAGTATAGGCATTCCTACTAGAATTTGTCCACGCTACTCCAAAATGAATTTTTTTTTACATCTTGCTTTTTTTTACAAACAGACTAAAAGACGATCCGCGTGTAAAAAGGTTTGAGAGGTATCTAGTAAAGACAAGTATGTGAAATTCATGGCATAAATATAAAACTTCATGGCACATTTTTACTGTTCATACTTTGCATCGACCCCTTCCTTATATTATTCTTCTTACTAGGACCGCATTTAATGATCGACATTGTTGCAAAATAAAACCTAAATTGTTTGGCTTTCCTTCCACTTTAATCTTTGCTAAAAGGCGATAAGGGTGCTTATATTTATGAGTGGAGGGAGTAGAAATCTAGTGAAGTTTAGTATTCATCACTAATTACGTCACTTTGAGCGTGGGTTAAGGTAGAGGGGATGGCAGGGTGCACACATGTGCAAGATGTACACACAAGTGTGTGTTAAATAATACTACTATATATATATATATATATATATATATATATATATATGAAATTAAAATTGGGAGAGCTCGTGGAAGTGGAAGTATCCATGGAACTCGATGGAGGCATACCTGCGTAATTCACCTTGAAGTGTCAGCTCTCTTCAAGTGATCCGCATACTTTGGAATTAATTGATACGTGGATCTGCGCCTATGTATTACTCCTTGGAGTAGTAGTTATTATATAGGCAGATTATGATGTCCTCTCTGAGAATATATGTGGCAGCTGACAGCAAGCATTGGCAAGTTAACCTTTATTCCTTTCTTGTCAACGCTTGTCAATGCTTTAATGATCATGGATCATCATGGGTGCATGAGGAGTAGTAGCAGTAGCATTGCTCCGTGCACATATTTACGGATGCGCTTACTCTTACTCCCTCCATCCTATCTAATAAATTCAAGTTTTAAAATATTTGACCAACAATTGATATAATATGAATTTTATTTGATGAAAATAATATCATTGGATTGATATTTGAATTTAATTTCATATATATAATTTTATTGCTATAAACCTTATAGTGTATGAGAAACTATAAGCTAAAGAATAGTTTTGATCTGTATCGAGTTTGATCGTGTCTTTTATATTATGTTTTATATTATGAGACAGAGGGAGTACGACATTAGTATACATTGTTGGATTAATTGATCTTGTAATTGGCAATGTTCGAGCTGCAGACAAAAGATGCTAGGTGCTTCTTGAACATCACTGCTCGTCGTAGCACATATGCCTTACCTAATGTCAAAGTTATACTGGCACTGCGCCTCTTTTATCTACTCACGGGAAAGAAAAGGGCCAGATGTGCCCATGACTACTATCCCTGTTCTAAAATATAAATAATTTCTAGGTTGGTATGGGTATTAATAAAAGTAAATAAAACTTATTAGAAAATAATTGTGATTGGTTGAAAAGGAAAAGTATGTGAAAAAAATAAATGGAGAATGGTTGTGATTGGTTGTAAGGAATGATATGTGAAGAAATAGAACTTCATTTGATAAAAATAGCTGCATTTTAAAATAGATGTAGTGGCTTCTCTATGCAGTGTGGTTAAGACTAATCCGTGTCTAGAGGATTGGTTACTTAAAAAAGAAAGTGAAATATGGTGGGACATGATATATGGGGCCCTAAAGCGTGAAGTGTCGCAAACATCTACTTAACCCACTCTCCATCACCATATATATGCATTCGTCCTAAAATATAAGAAAATTTGATTGGATGAGACACATCGATCCTACTATAATAAATCTGGATTATGAGTTATTTTACCAGCCTACATATCTTACCTAGGGAAAAGTGAATCCTGAAATGCAATTAGAATGAGCCATGTATTTTGAGGGTGTTTGGATCTTTTAATCCCTAGACTAAAATTAGTCCTAGAACTAAAAACTTTAGTCTATATCTGTTTGGATGTAAGGACTAAAAGTGACTAAAGGTCATTAAATACACTATACAAAGACTATGTTACCTCTAAAACTATGCCACCGCAAGACCATCTCCTGCCCATGGCTGCCGCCTTCTTCTTTACAAAGCATCATTCTATCAGGTTGCAAAACAAGTTGCAGAACATCACTGCTGTCCTCATCGCAAAACAGGTTTGGATCATCACTCTACCAGGTCAGTCACGCATGAACAGGTGGAGAAAACAGAAATACAAATCACAAGTTCCCGAAATATGAACATAAGTACTTCTATCGCGTCTCACCCCCGGGCAAGGAGAGCGCGACGGGGCGACGGTGGATCTGCTGCCAGGTGAATCGGAGGTAACCCATGGCCAGCCGATTGAAAGATCTGCTAGTAGGAGGCGAACTCGGGGAAGGCGTCGGTCTGAGAGTACAGATCCAGGCCCCCAGATCCCCTCCCCCAAAAATGGAAACCGGCGCCAGATCCAGCTTGGCCTGACGACCCCTGCGAGAAGCCATACTTGAAGGCGTCGATGGCGGCCGCCAGGTGATGTGTGTACGACTGGGAGAAGAAATCCACTGTGTCTTCCTCATTGCCTGCCATGGCTGCCGCACGACTCGCGGTGGCTTACACGAGCAGCGGCGGCTTCCACGACACCGGCAGGGCTTGCGTGGGGCAGAGGCTGGGCTTGCGCGAAGCAGCGGCGGGAGCTTGCGCAGGGAGGCGGCGGCGGCGGCGGCGGCGTGGGGTCGAGTGGAGCAAAGACAGAGACGAGGAATGGGAGGATAGGGTTGTGCGCGGGAGCAGTGGGGGAAAGAAACGATTTTAATTCCTATAAGCTCCTCCCACAGGGACTAAGGTGGTGTTTGGATCCAGGGACTAAATTTTAGTTCCTGTCATATCGGATGTTTGGACACTAATTAGAAGTATTAAACGTAGACTAATAATAAAACTAATTGCATAAATGAGAGCTAATTCCCAACACAAATTTTTTAAGCCTAATTAATCCATAATTCGCACATGTTTACTGTAGCATCACATAGGCTAATCATGGATTAATTAGACTAATTAGATTCGTCTCGCGAATTAGTCTAAGGTTATGGAATAGGTTTTATCATTAGTCTACATTTAATACTTCTAATTAATATCCAAACATCCGACGTGACAGGGCTAAAATTTAGTCCATAGATCCAAACAAGCCCTAATGGACTAATGTACTTTTAGTCCATTTTAGTCACCTGTTTGGGATTTTAGGGACTAATGGATTAGTCCCTTCAACTAAACAGGCCCTTAGTTGAACCGTAGCTGTTGGATTAAGAAAGCTGGTTGTTCGATTAGGGGTGTGTTTCGTTCCCAAAAAATTTTGGCCAAAAATATCACATCAAATGTTTGGACATATGTATAGAGCATTAAATGTGGAAAAAAAACCAATTGCACAGTTTGCATGTAAATTGCGAGACGAATCTTTTGAGCCTATTTGCGCCATGATTTGACAATGTGGTGCTATAATAAACATTTGCTAATTATAAATTAATTAGGCTTAATAAATTCGTCTCGCGGTTTACAGGCGGAATCTGTAATTTATTTTGTTATTAGTCTACATTTAATACTTCAAATATGTGTACGTATACTTACAAAAATTTTGGCTAAAGAACTAAACACGGCTAAGATAGGGAGAAAAAAGTCAACGACATGGGCCCCAAAAAAGTCAACAACCCAAACTCAACTATATACATGCCTTAATTTAGCCTGTGGACTTAACTAAATACGTCCTCCGTCCTAAAATAAGTGCAGCCATAGTTTTTCGCGCCCAACTTCGACCGTTCGTCTTATTTAAAAATTTTTGAAAAAAATTAAAAACATAAGTCACGAGTAAAGTACTATTCATGTTTTATCATCTTATCAGAACAAAAATGCTAATTATAAAAAAATTTCAAATAAAACGGACGATCAAAGTTGGGTGCATAAACTCATGGCTGCACTTATTTTAAGACAGAGGTAGTACGAATTACCATTGTTTCTTTACCTGCATGCTAACGGACCCAAGATACAAGCCAATACGAACGATGGTTTTCACTGGGGGAAAATCCAAATAAGCCCTTACAAGTCAATGGTCTTTCAATCTCCCCCTACAACTTAATTTGGTGCGAAACACTCCCCATAAGTCTATTTTCCCTTCAAACTTCCCACCTGTATCTAGTTTTTTTGGGTGATTTTTCTCATCACGCTAAGGCTGTGTTCGCATGCACCTTTTCCCATCCCCTCTCCTTCGTTTTCCGCGCGCACGCTTTTCAAACTACTAAACGGTATGTTTTTTGCAAAAAGTTTCTATATGAAAGTTGCTTAAAAAAATCAAATTAATCCATTTTTAAAAAAAAAAATAGCTAATACTTAATTAATCACGTGTTAATGGACCGCTCCATTTTCCGTGCACAGGAGAGTTAGGTTCCCCATCTCCCCCATCCGAACTCAGCCTAAGTGATTTTTGGATCTCTAGTGTGGTGACCAAAGATGTCCCATGTGCCTTCTCTTGTTAGGAATAGGATTTAATACACCAGTAGTATGTACGTGTTTGTCGTCGTGGTTTTACCGTCATACCACTGGTGGAATAAAAGCATGCAAAGAGCAAAAGGTGAAAGGAGGTCAAAGTACACCCATTTGGTGTCAAGGAACAACTTCGTTCATCACAACAGAGACCTATGGGGCCTGAGATGGGAAGTTGGAAGTGAAAAAAAAAACTTGTAGGGAGTGTTTTGTACCAAATTAAGTTGTAGGGGGGAGATCGAAAAGACCAGTGATTCATAAAGGGGTATTTGTATTTTTCCCCTTTCCAAAGCGTCGCTCCATATTTTGACGGGAAATTTAACTATTTTCCACTTTTAGTTTGGCGATTATCCAAATACTCTTTTTAGGTTTGCAATTTTTTTTGCCCTTCTTAAAAAGTGGTCTCTTTAACTATTTGCCACTTTTACCCACGTGGCATACCAACATGGCAACCTAGAGTAAAAAATGGTGTGGGACCCACTTGTCAGTCTCTCCCTCCCCTTTCATCCCTACCCCCCGCGTCCACCACCCCCATCGACGCCGGCACCGCCTCGCCGCTGACTACCGATGGCGCCGCCTCATCCACCCACCCCGAGCTACAGAGGCGCAGGCCTCCACTCCCTGTTGCGCTGCCTTCGACGCCAACACCGATCCGCTGCTCTACACGCCAGTGTCGCCCCGCTGCCGACCACCGATGGCGTCACCTCGTAGCCGACGCTGTGAGGCCTCTCGTCACCTCCCACCATTGGAACCCCTCGGCAACTCTTGTGTGAGAGGTCGTCACCGGCCGCTGCTTGGGCCTACGGCGATGGGGATGACGAGAAGGAGGAGGAGGGGGAAGACCGCATAAGCAGCCTCCCCGTCAAGGACGGCGCCCGCACCGCCGTGTTGTCCCCATGCTGGCGACCTCCACGCCGCTCATCCTCAACGGCGCTGACCTCCTCCCCGACGACGGCGGCGGCCGCCCCAAATTCTCTGGTGCGACGTCGCAAACGCCGTATCTCGCGTCCTCGCCACGTACCCTGACCCGTTCCAGTGCGTCCGCCCATGGTGACGGTGCTCCTCCTTCTCATCTCCCTCGTCGTCCTCCACTCCCACCTCTACTCGACCGCGAGGTGGGGCCATCGGTGGTCAGCGGCGGGGCAGTGCTGGCGTCGATGGGGGCCGTGGACGAGTAGGGGAGAGATGAAGGGGGAGGGAGAAACTGACGAGTGGGTCTGTGAGTCTCACACCATTTTTCACTCTAGGTTACCATGTTGGTATGTCACGTGGGTAAAAGTGACAAATAGTTAAGAAATCATCTCTTAAGAAGAGAAAAAAAATAACTGCAAAGTGGCAAATAGTTAAATTCCCCTTTTTTGACCGACCATGGATCACGAACCGTCGGCTTGTATCTTTGTAAAGGAAAACTGAAATTTGCACAGCCCTGTGCAAGAAAATTCCGCGGATGGTGCATTTTAGATGTTTGAGGATAAGCACTGTGTATCATCCAGGAGGCAGGAGAGGAAAGACAGTCGACATGTAAAGCTGTAGATGACTGGATTATGGTCGGCTATATAAAGCTTTCTTGAAAGATATGTACTCCCTCCGTCCCATAATATATTAATATAAGGGATTTTGGAGGGATGTGACACTTCCTAGCTAGTATTACAAATCTGAACATATTTTTTCTCTAGATTCGTAGTACTTAAAAAAATGTCACATCCCTTCAAAATTTCTTATATTATAGGTCGGAGGGAGTAGTAACTAAGATCGTTGTTGCGTGAATGCCAAGTATATTCAGGTTTAGCAAGTACTCCTATTGATGCTGAATTCATGAGATGATTGGCTTGAAAGACACAAA
This sequence comes from Oryza sativa Japonica Group, assembly GCF_034140825.1. Taxonomy (NCBI): domain Eukaryota; kingdom Viridiplantae; phylum Streptophyta; class Magnoliopsida; order Poales; family Poaceae; genus Oryza; species Oryza sativa. Next base: position 18,554,537 of record NC_089039.1, on the reverse strand, counting down.
CGACAGTAAATCAGAAGGAATTTTGTTCCTGCATAGCATCAATTTTAGGCCGGTGCACATTTGAGATGGCCTGAAAAATATATAGCAGAAGTCCATGTATGATGCCAAGATCTGATGAGCTTTCTTCATGGTACTGAGAAAGCAAATCTACCTGAGACAGTTGGAGATTTTTTTTTTCTGTTGCCTGTGACTATTACAAGCATACTCTTTTTTTTTCGATTGAAAGGTGAATCTTCTTTCTTTCTTTGGCCATAACAATGCTAATAGTCTGCTGTAATACGCCAACGAAAATTCAGCATCACGAGGCTGTAATAGTCTGCTGCTCAGTTCTCACTACGGATTTGAGGTGTAGGTCAAATATCTTCAATTCGATAGATACCAAGATGTGAAATAACACAATACAAAAGTAGTATTTGCCTTTTCTTTAGGGGAACAATGCATCCGAAATGCATGAAAAATGCTCAAGTCGGGTCATAACTCAAACTAGATTGTAGTATGATGATGTTGCTACCTACAAGTTTTTTTTTTTTACTGAAGATGTAAGTAAACTATCTGACAGCAAAATAGATGCAAATTGAAACTAAAACAAATTGTGCAGAGTATAACACGCCCTTGGTGACCTTGGATAAGCAGCGTACAGTAGAGAGTAATGCCGATATTTGGTTTCGTGTCACGTCAGGAAAATCCATGGTCGGCTGCCGTTTGCGCCTCTCCTTGTACGATTTAGGCCCATCTGTTGTTGTCGTGTCAACGCAGATTGAGACTGCTTGAAATGGATTTATCTCATTCAGATTCCGATGACTTGGTCTGGATTTTTTTTTTCTGTACAGTTAGACTGCAATTGTTAGATTGGTTGAAGCATCCTTTCAAGAGCACAAAAGAACAACAGTATGGCCTTCAGGGAGAAACATTTACATTTACAGTCGCAAGATCCTTTAGAACACCGGAATTTTACAGGAGTTCTGTGTCCTTTGAAACACAGAATTTTTACAAGATTTTCATTGGAATTAGTTTTTTTTTCAGAAATTTGGTTAATGAAGTAGACTGACGATGGTAACCAAATTTCAGAAATTTGGTTCATAAGCACATACGAGTAGGGAGTAGGGACATAATGGATGAATGTGCACTCATGGCAATCCCAGGATTATCAGGAGCTGCTTATGTTACAAATGCACATTAGTAGTACTAGCATACATGTATGATCATACTCCAGAACCAATCTGCACTCCAGAAGAATTCTATTCATCTCTGTCTAAGGCATCAACCACCCTAAACATTTTGCTAGTCTCAGTCATCACTCATCAGTAAATATCAGACACTAGCACAAGAGACATTTATACACACGTTACAGTACTTAGCTGGTGAGCTGTTACCTTGCAGCTCAGTAACTAGATAAGAATCTGTTTGATTCAGTGAGTGGTTATCTTTCCCTGTGGAGCAGTTTTGAGCTCCTAAGAAACTCAACTAGAGATCCTCAGTAAAAACAACCCAAACTAGAGATTTCCAGTAAACTAGTAAGTAGTTCTCTCATTCAACTTCAAGCAGGTCTCCGGCGATAATACTGCAGCGACCACTGAGTTAGTAGCTCGCGAGTCAAGATCTTGATTAGTTCGACCACTAACTGCAATAGACAAACAAAAAAGGGCATGTAAGAAGCCAATGTATTTAGGAATTTGTTACAACTATTAGAGCTCGTCAAAAATTCTTACCTCTACAATTATCAATTGCAAGCTTGGACAGGCCTTGTTGGTGTGATGCCTTTCTTCTCTTCCTCGTCGTGCGGTAGGACGGTCTCAAAAGCCTGGACAAGAAGCTCCACCTTCTTCTTTCGAGCAGGGCCTAAATTATTCACAGCTCGCCGAAGTGCATAGTCAATCATCCATTCTTCAGCATTCTTGCGCTCATCCATCATCTGATGCTTGAGGTCCACCTTTTCTGATTCTGGGTCCAGTTCAAGAGGAAGAAAATTTGGAGCCCTTGGGTTAAAACCTCTCAAATATTCCTCCTCTTCCGGTGTTCTCCTCCTCCTAGCAATGATCAATCTATTCCCCGGACAAGTCATGGACTCAGTAGGATCAAGATATGCATCTCCTTTGAGGTGCATCCCGCTGAATGCGTTGCATATGTCATCAAGGGACGATTCTTTTGCAACAGAATCTTGGTTCTGGGGCTCTTCAGCACTGAAGTTATCGCTGAACTCTGGTATTAGCATATTGGATGATTGATTATTTTCCTCACTACTGCAAAGTTCTTCAGAGTCATCTAATATAGAGACAGTAATCTCTTTTTGAGCACTGCCATTCAGATCTGTGGTGTTAACGTGTCCATCATCCTCTTGATGCACAGTAGTTCCTTCAGAAGCACCTCCAGATTCACTTGTGTCAAGCTCTCCTTCCTTCTGAGCACCAGAATTGATACCTACAGAATAGTCTTCTTCATGACCATCTTGAGTAGGATCTGATTCTTCATGAGCATCTTCTGATGCACTTGCGATAACCACGGATTCCTCTAGAGCACCATGATTTTGAATAGTTTTTTGGGTAAAATGACATTCTTCAGATGTTGCCAATTCACATGTTTGCTCAGGTTCATTTTGAGCATCATCTCTGACACCTGTAGAGTTATCATCAGCTTCTTGAGCAATAACATTTTCTTCATAATCAACTTGCAATTGGCATGTGGTTATCACGGTTGCCTTTTGAGAATCATCATCACTGAAATATCCAGCATTATCATCTTGACAGGTTTCTTCAGCAATACCAGACTGTTCAGTGACATCAGAAGAGCCTTCAATCAACTCACTTGTGCCAATCCCCAATTCCATTTGGGCACCAGCAGCGAGTGGTGTAGAGTTATCATCAAGAGTGGTTTCTTGAGCGGTATCAGATTCTTCAGAAGCATCTTCTGTTGTTTGTGTGGTAATATCTGGTACCATTTGAGCTCCATCATTAAAGCATGCCGAGTTACCTTCTTGGCTGCTTTCTTGAGCGATACCAGAACCTTCAGAAGCATCTTGCAAGTCGCACAAGAATACACCCAGTTCCATGTTAGCATCTTCTGTGCAGTCCACAGGATCATCACTATTAGCTTCTTGAATACCAACTTCTTCGGAGGCAACTCTGAATTCTCTCATTCCAATATCCAATTCCTTCTGAGAGTCATCATAGCCATCTGCACGGATGTCATCTTGATCAAATGCTCTGTCTGCTGTGCTGTCATCTTGATGAAATGCATTGTCTGCAGTGCTGCTGTCATCTTGCTCAAAGGCATGGTTCTCCACTGGTTGTTTTTGCATTTCAACATGTAGGGAAACAATCGCACCGGAGTCAGAAATTTCACCTTCGGAGACATATTTTGAAGTGACTTCCTCGGAGAAATCCTCTTCGCACCCAAAACCAGAGATGATCTCCTCAGATATCTCCATTTCAGATCCACCATCATCCTGCGTGTTCTCTTCATCTTCCACATTCGGATGCTCGGCAACCTCTGAAATGCTTTCAGACTCCATGTTGGTCCCATCGCCGCCTTCGTCCTGCTCCATTGAAGTCTCCTCTTTGCAGCACTCATCAGGGATATTATCCGCCGTCTCTGCTAGTTCCTGCTCAGGAATCCCCAATTTGCAGACAGCAGCAAAGTTTTTCTCTTCTTGCATCTCTTGTTCTCTACAAACCTCGGTTTGATGTGCCGCATCCAGGATGTTGTCTTCACTGACTCTCTCCTGCTCCTCACAAGCCTCAACTCTGAAATCAACACCTTCATGCTCCGACGCGATCTCCGATTCACAGGCAAAATCTGAGATGTTTTGCTCATCATTTTCTTCCTGTTGTTGAGCAGCCTCATCTTCGCACCCATCTCCCAATCTACCTGATGTGCCCTCTTCTTCTTGATCTTCTTGAAATTCAGAAACAACTGCTCTAGTGATCTCCTCGTCTCTGATCCCGTGTTCGTCTGAAAATTCACCATCCAAGCTATCATCCTCATACCCCTGGTACCTGATCCACGGCAACTCCTCGACGAATTCGCCGGAGGTCGACGCGTCGCTGCACTCCGACGTGCTGTCTCTGAAGGCACCAAACCTCTCCTCCGGCCTCGCCTCGCCGTCATCGTCGCCGCCGTCGCCGCAGACATCGAGGTCGTTCTTCCCCTTCTCGTCGGACTCGTCGGCGCCGCACCGGTCGAAGACGACGAACTCCATCTTCCTCACCGTGGCGTCCATCTCGTCCAGGGACATGTCGCTGCAGCTCATGTCCGTGCTCACACGCGGGCCGGCGTACACCTCCACGAAGAAGTCGCCGAGCGCCTCCTCGTCGATGAGCGGCGGCGGCGGCGCCACCCTCGCGCCGCCGCCAGCGCCGTTGGTGTCCTCCGGCCTCTGGTGGGCGGCGCCCTTGCGGAAGGCGGAGACGCCCCTGAGCTTCATGCTCTGCTGCGTCTTGATGAGCCGGCGGCGCGACGCGAGGAAGCTCCGGAGCGGCACCGCCGGCGAGTGGGCGTGGCCGTTGAGGGAGCAGTAGGTGTAGGGGCAGACCCGCGTCGCGGCGGGGCCCTCGGCGTCGGTGGCGCCGGGGGCGAGGTCGAGCGCGTCGGGGAACTTGGCCTCCTTCATCGTCGACGAGCACGTCGCCCTGCCCAGCCCGGCGCTGGCGGCGGCGGCGGCGGCGGCCGACACCTTCGGGAACAGCACCTTCCCCCTCGCCACCACCCGCACCGGCCTCCGCCGCGGCGACGCCGACGACGCCGCCCCGCGCCCGACCTTGGCGTCGGAGCTGCTCGTCCCCCTCATGTAGTTAGGCACGGACGCCGGCGTCAGCGACGTCGCCGCGCCCTCGCGGTTCCTCGGCCTGCTCCCCCCACCGCCGCCGCCGCCGTCGTCCCGGAAACCCCTCTTCTTGGCCGACGACGGCGGCGGCGTCATCAGCGGGTCCTTGGGCTTCTTGTGCACCTCCTTGCTCCGCACCATGGCTCACCGCCCTCCTCCTTGGATCGATTTCTCTCGGATTTCTTGGCTTGTTAGACTTGCAGGTTTGCTTGTCGCTCTTGGCTTCTCTCTTGGGTTGGACGGCGGCGGCGAGAAAAGCAAAGCAAAAGAAGAAGAAGAAGAGAGGTTTGGATGGAGATGGAGTAAGAAGAAAGAAGAAGAAGGTGTTGATGGATTAGTGGAGGGGATAATAACAAAGAGAGATGGGAGTACAAAATTGACAAGGAAAGCAAGGGGAGGGAGGGAGGGAGAGTGGGTGGGCGGCTCAAAGGTGGCATCTTTGAGGGGAAGGCTTGGACACTGACAAAACACAAAAGTTTGTTTTGAATCTGTGGATCTTCAGTGGATTCAAACTCTGTGTGCAACTTTGTGCGTGTGGATGAACCTTGGAGGGTATCCTTTTGTGAGCTGGTAATTGAATGGATTTTAAGAGGGCAATTGGTTGGTTAGTTGGTCATAAACTCATTCCTAAAGTTTGTTGTAATTTAACAGCTTGGGAATATATATGATAAGTACTATCGAGCACAGTTAAGACGTTAAGACTTTTGGGTATGGTGATGTTGGCTAAAAAGAATACGCAGGGATGAAGGTTTTGTTCCTGTACGAACGGTAGTGCTGTGTCGTATTCATCTACTTCGTACGTTCGGTGTCGTGGTGGTTTGACAAAAGTCTAGAAGCAAATTTATTTGAAGCTACAATTTAATGAACAGTATTATTAGATAAAAAGTAACATCTTAACTATTGATAATAACTACTGATACTGAAGTTTTACTGGTATTGTTCTTTTAACTATATCTATGTTTACAAATCGAGTATAATGGTAGTAATCGTAAAATTAAGACAACCTACAAAGAGTAAACAATTTTACTTAATTAAAGAGAATTCGAACTTCACCTGTTCTACACATAAATCTTACTGCTAATGGCACATGGTTTAGCCGTTGGTACCGTGGTACGGAGTGGCTGATACTGATACAAAGTTAACAAAAAGATAAGCAGGTCTAAATGCCCTCTCTCGAACGTTCGTCTCAGGGGATCCCCAGAGCTTTATTGGGGCGTCAATGCAAGATGCTGACGCGTAAATCCACTTTACCGATGGAGATTTGGGGTACTATTTAGTAGTAGCTTTCTCGGGGATTATTATTGGTCTTTCATTATGTAGCACATAGGGGCCCAATGCAACCTCTAATTTTATTTTCTTTTCCTTTTTCCATTTGATGGCTTGATGATGCTGTAGCGTCACAGCTCACAAATTTGCTTCACGTTAATTTATTGCAGCCGTGCCGCAGCGAAATTCCGTGTGCAATCAACATGAATTTATTTTTGAAAATATTCTTTAAGAAATTAATGTCATGTATCTCTTTATCTTTTGGCGAATGGTTTGCTTTTGCTTTTGATATCAAACGTGTCGTTAACTTGTTCGGAACTTTCAACTTTTGTCATCGATCTTTCACTAAACAGAAAGGGTATGGTTATTGTCGGCTGTGCGGCAATTAATCTGTTGTGTATCGTGGAAATGTCGTAATGCAATGATTTTCAGATATCATATACTCATATATCTGATCTAGTTACACTAATCTTCCACAAGTCTATTGTTAGCTATTCTGAAAACAAAAAGGTTGTTGCTGATTCCTTAACCAAGCACAAGCTAATAAGCTATATCTTTTGTTGATGTCCTGAAGTTATCTTAGTATTATGTGTTTGTTCTAGGTGCGTTCGTTTCTGGGGGATTGGGTGAAAAAGGGACATCGTTTTCCGCGCGCATGATTTCCAAATTACGAAACGGTGTGTTTTTTATAAAAATTTTCTATAGGAAAGTTACTTTAAAAAATCATATTAATCCATTTTTAAAGTTTAAAATAGTTAATACTCAATTAATTATGTGCTAATGGCTCACCTCGTTTTGCGTATCTTTCCAATCTTTTCTATCTCCTTCTCCTCAAACAGAGCCTTAACATCATTGATGTTTGCAAGTCGTCATCTAGATGTGTTGCCCGGGCCATTGTTACTGATATTACAAATTAATATTGAAAATTCTAATAACATGTTAAAAGTATATATTTTTTTGTGATGGTTTAAATTAAAAGGAAGATTCTATGTCAATAACAACTTGTTAATTATTAATTTGGAGTTTTAGAATTAAATTGAGTGTCCAAGATGTGTACAACTCCATTTATTTATTAATTCTAAAATTTATAATTATTACATTTTAGAAATGCTAAAAAATGAATTCATTGTATTCCCAATATATAACATGTTTGATTTAACACTGATTATTCTAAATACAATATATGGTCATGATAGTATAACATGTCTAATTCACTAAGAATACCATTTTGACAGATACATCATCCTTACTTTAACAAACATACTAAAATAATGTATCCTTGTGAGAATGCATAGGACTCCTCCAGTCAAGGCACGCTTGTAAAAATTAATTTACTGGTTGTCTTAGGATACCTGCATGTGAAAATAACACTAACTTTGCCGGCGGTGTTTTTATGGACCCATGAACACCGACACACTCATGCACCGACGTTAAAAACATTTTCATAGGCTAAAATTTTTTTACTCCCTCCATAGCTCCTGTCCTTTTTATTTGACACCAAATACTATTCATATATAAACTTGGATATCTCATCTTTCTTTCAAAAGGTTTATAAATGCTTAAGAAGATATCATATTATTGTTCAAGTACTTTGCATGACAAATATAACTACACTATTTGCTTTCATCAAAACATCGTAATTTCAAAAGTTTTTATCAGTAAACAAGTCAAACTAGTCAACCGTATCAATTTAAAAGGAACTTAGGGAGTATTAATTTTAGAAGGAAGAAGGACATTTATCCATTACACGTACGTATACATATAGCCCATAAAGAACTGGAAATCTAATCCAAAAGACCATAGTACTGCATTCTCTGGTCTGTTTTCTCCATGATTGAATCTGCTTGTTTGATGACATAGGCTGTGTTTAGATTAGAGGTGAAAAGTTTTTGCGTGACATCAGATATACGGACACACATTTGAAGTATTAAATATAGACTAATAACAAAACAAATTGCAGATTCCGCCTATAAACTGCGAGACGAATTTATTAAGTATAATTAATCCGTCCTTAGCAAATGTTTACTGTAGTACCATATTGTTAGATCATGGAGCAATTAGGTTTAAAAGATTCGTCTCGTAAATTAGTCGTAATATATGTAACTAGTTATTTTTTAGCCTATATTTAATGCTTTATATAGGTGTTCAAATATTTGATGTGATAGGGTGAAAAATTTTAATGTGGAATCTAAACAGGGGTGATAAAACAAATCATTAGAACCGGACAAGCAGAACACTAACAAATCCCATCGCCATCCTCATCTCTGCAACTGCAGGCCGGGCGTGTAGAATGATTGATCAATCGTTCGTTGCATCTCATACGGAGTACGTGTGAGATGCACACACGTGCAGCTAACTTATCCCAAGCCAAAACCGCAACTGCCAATATTTTATCGCTTCAGCAATCTTCTTATATATATCAAGCCTGGCATTAAGATGATTTAGAGAATATTAGGAGGTACTCATCACAAGCTTTTGATTAATCAGCTGTTGCTTGGTATATGGCGTGACGTCGTTTTCACGAGCCGTAACGATCGAGCAGCTTGTGTGATGTGAGTAGTCTAGTATTTGTTCCCAAGTTGCGTGCGACCACTGATCACTAAATCATCAGTGGTCAGTGTGTGATCAGTTGCTTGGGGAACCAATGCATATATACCTCCTGCGCAAGTACAAACACTACCCGCATATTCAAGCAGTGGTACCTAATGAAACCAGCTAATTAAAAAACATGGTTTAATTAGGTATAACATTGACAGATATGCTCGAGGTGGTCGATCGATTGTTAGGTCTCTTGAGGGGAAACGATCATCAATGTTAAAGAAAAAATGCTAGTTGGCAAAATGATCCTTAAGATCGATTGAAACATATTTGTGACAATAACCAACTTTATTTACTTTACTAGATCTTGAATTTTTGCCTTCTGGATCAATCTGGTTGTCAATTGCTATTGGCAATAATTTGTTCTGTCTTTAATTATACTATTTCACCTATTCATTTTTCATACATGCCAGATAATTTAGCAAAGGTCTGGGATCATATTAAAACAGATTAGTGAACGGATTGTTCTTACAGATTATCCACTTGTATAAACCAAGTATTTTAATAAATAAACTTAATAAATAATTTAAAATAAGTGGTCTACAATACGGTAGAGGAAACTTTTTTGATAAAATGTATATTTGAAACGTGGAGCAACTAATTTGAAAAAGCTAAGACCCTATTTAGATGGGACTGAAACTTTTAAGTCTCTATCACATCGGATGTTTGGACACTAATTATAAATATTAAACGTAGACTATTAATAAAACCCATCCATAATCTTGGACTAATTTGCGAGACGAATCTATTGAGCCTAATTAATCCATGATTAGCCTATGTGATGCTACAATAAACATTCTCTAATTATAGATTAATTAGGCTTAAAAAATTATCTCGCAAATTAGCTTTCATTTATGTAATTAATTTTGTAAGCAGTTTATATTTAATACTCTAAATTAGTGTCTAAATACAGAGGCTAAAGTTAAGTACCTGATCCAAACACCACCTAAGCCTGGGCTCTTGATGTCTAGCTATGATGAAAAAATTATTTTACACATATACATCTTCCATTGCAGCAGCAACAACAACAATAATAAAATTTTACTCGTAGTCGGCCCTGCACCCTATTCATAGCTAGCTGATTTTGAGTCTCAAATGGAGACACGATGAGAAAACAGTCTTTTCATCATTGAGATTATCAGATTATTAGCAAGGCTTTTTTTTCCCTGAGTCGTCTTACACTGTTACTAACGTAACTTAACGTAAAGGTGCGTCCTAGAACCATTTTAACCCCAAAAGCTATCTTAAAAGGACTGATTTAGACAAAAAAAAAATGCTGTAGTAAAATTCAAGGACCAAAGTAACACCCAGGACTAGGGATGGAAATAGGGCGCGACGGGCACGGGTAGTGTCTACCCATACCCATGCCCATGAGATTATTTGTGCCCGTGGGTATACTCATTACTACATGACGGGTAAGGATGGTTGCTCATGCCCATTGCCCGCGGGCGCCTTGTGCCCGCGGGCGTGCCTGTTTACCCGCCACAACAAAAGCAGTGGAACAAAAAGTCTACAAGCTTCTAAGTTTGAATTGAACTTAAAACATCAAATATTCTCCGCCTCGGTGTGGTGTCTCTCCTCTGACGGCGATAGAGTAAGGGGAAGAGAAATAATAAGGGAAATAAAAGGGAAACCGTAGAAGAACGTGGCTTATGTATTCTAGTGGATTTTGTTCCTAGCCTACATGTAAGTTAGACTTCGCGGGTAAACGGTCAAAGCGGGCATGGGTAGTGATTACCCATACCCATACCCATCTACCCATCGGGCATAACTTTTGATCCAATAAGATACCCGTAGGTATAAAATAGAGAACAAACCTAACTCTAATAGAGTTTTTACCCACGGGTAAATGGGCAAACGGGTACAATTGCCATCCCTACCCAGGACAAGGAGAGGGTCCAGTGCCCTGCCTTCCCAACTGCTGATATACGAGCGAAAATGATGGCTCTGTACAGTTAATCTGTACTCCTGAAAATAACAAGTGATGGTGGACCGTTAGTGCATACACCCTCCGTCCCATAAAAAATCAAGTTCTAAGAATGAATGTGGACAAATGCTTGTCCAGGTTCATTTCCAGAAATTATCTTTTTTTTTGGACGGAGAGAGTACATCATTTATATACTCCATCCGTTCTATAATATAAGAGATTTTGGGTGGATGTGACAAATGCTAGTATAATGATGAATCTTGATAGACTAATATAATGATGAATCTGGATAGGCGTAGTAGGATGTGTCATATCCACCCGAAATCTCTTATATTATGGAATTGATGGAGCACTTGTACAATTGCACTGCACGTCCTAATCAACAAACACATCCGCCGTAGTAAAGCCTCGTTCATGTGGCGATGAATGAAATCCTTATTTTACCAACTAACTGCTGCCAACCAACAACCAGATAAATAGCTACGCAAAGGACGTGCTCCTGATCCTGCAGCATCGCACCTTCGGCCTCATTTAGACCAATCTAGGACGAGTATTCTTTTTTGAGGTCGTTTTTTTAATAGGTTATGAATCATTGAAAACTTCTCCTCCAAAAAAGGATCATGACTTTTGGAAACTCATGTGGAATAATGGTCTTATAGATGACCAACTCCTGACAGATACTACTACCAAAACTGGTTGGGAGAGTTTGGTAAAAGAAAAAAATTGATGGGGAAATAGCTATATTTATGATGATATATTTTTCACCAAAAATAGTTAGATCGTTCTTACAATTGTAATTACACTACAAATTTTGAAACTTACACTATAATTTACATTGTTAGTTTCAATACTTACATCATGATTTTTATAAGAGATAACCCAAGAAATGCTATTGGCAAACGTCTAAATCTAAAAAAATATTATCAATAAGTGTGAGTTCTAAGAAATGCCATCGTATAAACGATTTTGTCCCAAAAATGCCATCACCGTAGGGTTCCATCCATCCCGCGTCGTTAAGTGCTATATGATGAACAATGTATTTAATGGCATGGGGTGGACGGAACCCTAACAACGATGATATTTTTGGGACAAAATCGTTTGTACGATAGCATTTTTTAAAACTCATATTTGTAGTTGATTGCATTTCTTAGATTTGGACGCTTGTCAATGTCATTTCTTGGATTCTCTTTTTATAAATACATGATATATAAGAGAATTATATATGATTAAAGTAATTTGTTGTTTTTATTTTAAAGAGTAGATAGGAGAAATAGGAGCGTAAAAGTAACTGAAATTAAGTGAAAATATGATGCCATAATTTTAGCAATCCCGATTATAAAATGGCACACCAATTTCCACGTTTTTTTCCCGTCATGTTTCTGCCCGTTTTCGATTCCTTGGAGCTTTCGCGCACGCGCAGAAAACCGCGTCTCCGTCGCACTCGCCTCGCACCACCCCCTGGAGCGAGCGATCCACACACACACCGACTCCACCCACCAGTCGTCCACTCCCGTTGGGCGTTGGCTCCCGCACGCAAACCCAACCCAACCCAAGCCAACGCGTCGTCTCGTCGGCGCGGAACTCCACCCGACCGCCTAGCCCGTTGGCGCCGTCACGACACCTCGATCACGCGTCCGATCCGGTGGGAACCCCCGCGCCGCGCGCGCCGCGAGCGACACCCGCGCTTGGTTTTTCCCGTGCGCCACCACCCGCCCGCCGAGACAAGGCGGAGGCTCGCGCGCACGGGCACGGGAGAAATTGGACAAGGGGCAAGGCAACTCGCAACGGCTAGTCGCACGCACCGACGCAGCTTGCATTCAAAACCCACCTGGCGCTTTGTGTGCTCCGTACTCCAGTTTGGCTCCTACTACCACTACCTGCCCGGGTCGTCGCTGCTCCCCTCAGCCCTGACACCAGCAGCAGCAGCATCGGCACGGTGGGGGCGAGCGCGAGGCGGCCATTTTTTTCATCAGCGGGGAATTTGGAGAGTGTGGGGTGGGGTACTGGGGTGGTGGCCTCGTGCTCGTGCGCGCTCTGTCCGCTTCTGCTGGCCGAGTCGACCTCCAACGGCTATTGTCTGATGTCTCCGGGGGGGAGCTGTTTTTCTCTCCCTTTTTTCTTTTTAACGCCACCAGTGGAACTACTACTGCGTGTCAGTGACGAGTAATAATGTGTCTCAGTCTGACTAGACAGAATTTGTGTGTGTACGGAGTAGGTCCGCTGAAACAAGTGGCTTTTGTTGGTGAGAGCCGAGAGCTGTCTCAGATTAATCCAGGTAAAATAGCTTGTTCCTTTTTTACCCTAACAGCTGTCTCTAAAAAGTATGATTTTTTTTAAAAAAAACGTTCTATATATGGATTTCTTATAACAATATTTTAAAATCAAAAAAATATATTGAAAAATTGAAAAATAGATTAAAATAATATTACGAAAGATTCATCTGTTTCTACCATTGAATAATTATCACAAATCAACTGTCTATTTGGCTATTCATCACAGATTAAGAATTAGGATATGATCGTAGTACTAGAATATGTCACATTCATCTAAAATTTCTTATATTTTAGGATGGAAGGAGTATATGCTCTACTAGTATAAGTTATTGATTTTGAATTTCTAGAATATAATTCTATGATTGGTTTTAGGAATTTTCTTCATTCCCTTTCGTTTCCTGCATTTTTTTTCCTAATAGCTGATAAGATGTTCGGAAGCTAGCTACTTCCTCGGCTGTGTGGAACACTATCAATTGGTGTTTAGATCCAGGGACTTAACTTTAGTCTCTATATTTAGACACTAATTTAAAGTATTAAATATAGACTACTTACAAAAATAATTATATAAATGAAAGCTAATTCGCGAGACAAAATTTTTAAGCCTAATTAATCTATAATTAGAGAATGTTTACTGTAGCATCACATAGACTAATCATGGATTAATTAGCCTCAATAGATTCGTCTCGCAAATTAGTCCAACATTATGGATGGGTTTTTTTATTAATAGTCTACGTTTAATATTTATAATTAGTGTCCAAATATCCGATGTGATAGGGACTTAACAGTTTTAGTCCCGCGGACTAGTACTAGTACTCCCTCCGTACTCATAAAGGAAGCCGTTTAAGACAATGTTTAAGTCAAACCTTGGGAATATAAATCATGAATAACTCTCAAGTTGTTGAGTTTGAAAATGTAGAAATTGTATGTATAGATTTGTCTTGAAAAATATTTTCATAAAAGTATACATATATCACTTTTCAATAAATATTTTTATAGAAACAAGAAGTCAAATTGTGTTTTGGAGACCGTGTCGCTGTCCAAAACAACTTCTACGAGTAAGGAGGGAGTATAAGTTATTCTTTCACTCAAGGTTTTAAAACCAAAATTAACAAATCCAAGCGGGCTCACAAAGGACACGAAGCTGAGGCTAGCACAGCAAAAGCTAACGGCTCCGATCAATACAAAAACTCCTAAAAAATTCCATCCACTATACCAGAGTCAAAGCAACCAAGCAGCTATCGATCCTCCCTAATTTATTCAGATTAGGCTCAGCACCCACGAGGATCATTAGCCTCAAAACTCCATATTAAAATCAGGGCGTCAAATCGGATGATTGCGATGACGACGGCTTTAGACGCCTTTCGGCAGATGCTGTGCCCACAAGGAAAGAAAGAAGAAGAAGCAGCCACGGTTCACCTTTGCGGCATTGTCAACCGTCCTGAAACCGTCCCTTGACTTTACAACTCCCGTAACTTTCTTCACTGTTCCGTTCTCAGCATTTATACGTATTTATTTGAGCATTATGCGTATTTATTTCATTCACAGTAGTTCAATTAAATCAGTTTGAAATTCTAATATTTCCTCTATTTTTAATATATGATGTTATTGATTTTTTTTATGAACACTTGACCATTTGTCTTGTTTAGAAAATTATTTGCATATACGCAAAAATAGATTTTTAATGATAAAACAAATCACAACAAAATAAATAATATTTATGTATTTTTTAATAAACCAAGTGATTTTATGTATGTCTAAAGTTAACAACATCATAGTATATTAGAAAATCAAAGAGAGTGCTAATACATTCTATCCATTTATTTATATATACTTACTCAATTGGGTCAATGCATACCTATGCCTACTGAAAGCTATGCAGCCTTTCCTACACATGGCAGTGTATTGGCACATTATTCCTCTTCTTCAAGTCAAAGACTTGGGCGCTCACGCCAGATTTGATCCAACCAACCGGCCGGCCTGCACGTACATGTGCTGCGCACCTCTCAAATGCCTGCTGCTCTAACAACACTATTAACACGGTAATACGGTATAGGACACATAGAGTACTAACATGATGTATTCATTAGCCTCTGAAAAAACATGCATGAAATTTATTGGTAGCCCTAGTACGCGCACAGAAAAAAGACACAGATACTGTACTGGGAGGGGAGAATCAAGGGGATGGATGCTCGTGGTCTGAATTGGCAACCAATTGTGGCATAGAAAATTACAGACAGAGTGTTGACATTCTGTAAAAAAGTAAATGGTAATAAGTACCTTCAAAACCAGTACTATACAAACTGTATCACGCTGGTTTTTGTTTGCATTTTCCCCCTTTTATTGCTTTGTGGAGCTAGTAATATATATATATATATATATATATATATATATATATATATATATATATATATAAAGCAGTGGTAAAATCGACATTAAAAAAAAAGGAAACAACAATTTAGAAGTTAAAGAATTAAACATAAATTCGAGATTATTTCAGATATTTCGATTTTTTAAAAAATGAAATTCAGACAACCCTTTATACTTAATGAGAATGCCATATGTATCCGTACCTCCAAATACTTTAGAAATTTGGTAAACGGTTTTATCTTTGACATGGGCCTAGCCCAGCTGAAGACAGGCTCTCAGACTAGCCTGCCTAACAGCTGGCTTACGCCGGCCCAAAAGACAATACTATTAAATAAGTTTTGATTTTTATCTACATACTAATCAAGTCAATATATCTGCATACTAGTCAAATATCAATTCTTCAGCCTTTTGTTTCGAGGAACATACTAATCAATTCGTCAGTGGAGCAAAGATTGAAGCATTCAAGCATATGCTTCCTGACTTTTATAACTGGAAGGATTTTCTCAAAGCAACAAAAGCAACCAAGAATATTGGGGAAACAAGGAAGAGCATGTACGGGATGATCTGATCGATGCCCATCTCAGGTTCGTCTAGGGCAGCGTAGTAGTTCTTCTGGCCCCCAAACTTGTCGAAGTACTTCTCGTAGCCCGTGTTACGGGGCAAAGGGGAGCTGTTCACCTTCATGAAGTCCATCGCCTTCAGATGACAGCAAAAACGATTAGCTCATAGTCAGTGCCTTTCAAGGATGGGTCAAGATGATATATCTAACTTCTGCATTGTCCTCAGCCTAGTTGAGTGCTTTAGTCAATAGAGGGAATGCATAAGCATTTGAGATGCTTACCTGAAAGCTGAACATGAACATGTTTGCTTTCTTACTGATTTCAGAATTTGGATGATTTTTGAGTTTGCTGTACATGCTCATGGCTTCCTTGGACCTATCAAAACAAGATATTTCATGGAATACATGTCCAGAAAATAGAGAGTTTATGAACACAAGATGCTTCACAAATTTAAAAAATGCAGTGAAGCAGACTGATGGCACCGATGTTTCCATCAAAATATGCAACTTAAGTCCAACTATGCATGTGAAAATATGCAAATTAACCCATTCCATTGCATAGCTACATGTGAACATGTGCACGCACACACGTACAATTACAAACCATAGAAGCCATTAATTTTATAGAGTGGAAAAATCCTAGTTTTAGTAAAAATAGGGATTATGAAATTCAGTATGTTGCTGTGCATTTAAGTCAAAACAGGTGTATATGTGGTGAAAAACATCAATGCAGGGGAAGGACATAGAAAAACAAAGGAAAATACCTGCAGAGTGAATCTAGACAGATGGACCACTGCAAAGCAGCCATTCCATGAAGTTCAGTCTGCGCAATTTATTTTGCGCAACATGAGTAAAAAAACATGGTATAAAAATAAGAAAGGACATAACAGTGAAGCAGCAATGCAAAAAATTTAGAACTGCATATACTTGAGAAATAAAATGTATCCGAATTAATGCATCTAACAGGACAATATGACAAAATATCCTATCATGGTGTTTCTCATGTGATAGATTACCAATTACGTAATGGAATACCTTGAAGTCCACAGCCTGCATCACTTTTTCATAATAAGGCAATGCTTGTTTAAGTCTTCCAGTATTCATCAGCTCATCACCTTCCTTCAAGGCCTTCAGCATGTAAAGTTCGCTGTTATAGATCATACTAACGCAGTGCATATATTCAGAGACAACTCTAAACTACACTAACACCAAACTTCAAAACTTGAATGTGATCTGGGGAAAGCATTTTCCTTGGGTATTCTAACAGAAAGGATTTTAAAATCAGCACGTTCAAGTCCATAAGATACCTATCAGGTCACCTGTCTGTAGATATGACCATCATCTTGGAATTAACTAGGTCAATCATAAAGTACACTAGTACAGTAGTATAAAATAAAAATGACAATTCCTTTCAATGAAGGATAATTAACAAAACATGATGTTTCATGTACCTCAGTGCACTCTGCCTTTGTCTTTGCATCAACTATCATGTTCTGACTATTCCTATATGCAGCTATTAGCTCTTTGGTACGTTTATCCTTGGCTGCCTTCTCTTCAGCACTTCGAGTCTCTCCACCAAGGCGTATATTTCTTCCGCCACCATACTAATAACGAAGAAATAGAGGAAAATTCAGAACTGGGTAAACATGGCACTACCGTAAGCATATTTGCATTCTAATCTAATTTTATCAAATCAAATACATTATGATAGCATCAGCAATGGTCGACATACATTGTCTCAATCAAACAAGGGAAAGAAATGCAGTTCCAAATATCATCTTCTTGAATAATCTTCATTGTTTTTTATCGTCAGAAATGTATTGTTTCACAGATTATCTTCATGTATGTCCCAAAGGTTGTGCTAGTCCATATAAAAACCACATACATATTAACCTAAAAAAAAACACATACATATTATGTACTCACTCCTACGCTCTACAGTCTACATGCAGTCATTCTTGGATAATGGCCTATAAATCATATGCAGGTAGCTTCTGCAGCCATGTTGGATATGTCAATATTGTCCCTTGTTAAGGCAAACTTTTAACTGAAACATTTTTCTGAAGGATTGTGCTGGATCTCTGCAGTACAAATAGACAAGCTTGTGGTGATTGATTCCCTATAGATAAGTAGCCTGGTGCCACTAGGTTGTATAATTTGCAGAATTAAATGTAGCATTACAATCATACGGGAATTCAAAAAGGAGAAGTTACTAAATATAAAGAGAGGATTGCACAATAATCTTTTGTTTTTTTAACAGAAGTATGCAAAAAGGATATTAGAGTTTCATTTTAAAAAATCATTGTCCTCCGAACACAGTTCAACATATAACAATAAAATGACCATGCAAACATGAAAAAGATTCTAATAACTGAAAGCAGATATACATGGAACGCTTTAAGAGATACAGAAAATATGGTATATCACCGCCTTAGAAATATTTTGTGGCCGTGGAAACATTCCCCATGATCTAACTGTCGGTTTGTACTCGTCTTCATCCTCTTCTGGCTCAGTAACAGTTGAAGGTGGTGTTTCATCAGGCTTGTTTTCTTCCTTCTTTTCTTCTGTTGTTGAGCGTGAGGTTTCCTCAGGCTCACTATCATCTGCTGGTTGAACCTCTGTCGAACGATGAGTCTTCCCAAATTTACTAGGGTCCCCTATTATTATCTCCACTTCAGGAAAATCTTTATCTGGAAAAGGATCAGCTGCTGGAGCTAAACCTGGTGGAGGCCCCTTATAACTCTTTTTCTCGAAAAAGTCTAGGCCCAAAAAGTCAGTCTCATCGTACTCATACTCTTCTTTCTTATTTGTGAATTTACCAAATGCACCATCTTCAGTAGAAAATGTACTTTGACCTAAAAGAAAAGCAAGTGTCATGGACAACACTCAATAAAAATGATGGTGTTAATGAAGACTCGCACAATGTAAAAAGTTTTTTAACTGTTCGCAGTGAGGATTCTATGCTATTCTTACATAAAAACTAAGTAAACAGTGTCATGGTTCAAATGAACATGCGAAAGTTTTCAAGTTGTAGGTTTGCAAGTACAAACGGTAACATTCTTCAAAACAAGAATGTATTGAGAGAAAAAAAAGATACATACTCTCACAAGATCACAATGACAAAGGGATCCACCAACTCTTGGACTAACCATCTCGCAATCCTCCTAAACATGTTTCCACAGATAAATAAAGTGCTTCTAGGCATTTGATCAACGGAGTTTGTGCCTACTTTCCAAAAGAGAAAAAAAAAAGGCTTCCAGGAATTGAAACCTATATACAGTGACCATTACTGCATTACTCCACATGCTTCTAGTAAAAACACAACGGGGATATGCATCAATCAGCAAAAGGTTTCAAACCACAACCATATATATCACCCGGGGACATTGCATACACACAGACTCAGAATGCTATCATCCGAATTGAAAAAGTTTTTCTGTCTGTCTCCATCTATTCCTCATTTCTATCCGTGAATGCAGTAATCATCAATTCATTCATCATCTTAGTGGATTGGAATGATTTTTACCAACGGGAGTGAAAAACAACCAAACCGACGTCACCTCTCTACTCACCAAATCTAGGCGATGCCCCGAGCAGCGGGGAGCCGCCGCCGCTGCCCAGCCCTCCCCCGTTGCCGTTCCTGTACTCCACCGCCCGCGCGAAGGACTCCTTGCTGGACCTCGAGTCCTCCTCCGTAGCCGCCGGGGGCTGCGGCGGCGGCGCAGGGGTAGGCGGCGGCGGAGGGGGCGGGGGGCTGTCCCTCTCCTTCTTGTAGGCGGCGGCGCGGGCGAAGGCGAGCGCGATGGGGTCCTTCGGCTCGGCCTCCTCGGGCGGCGGCGGCGGAGGCGGGGAGGAGGATGAGGAGGCGAGCGGGCGCGCGAGGCGGAGTGGCTTGGTGGTCAGCGTCGTCGGGGGCTTGGCTGCGGCGGCGG
Organism: Oryza sativa Japonica Group; assembly: GCF_034140825.1. Taxonomy (NCBI): domain Eukaryota; kingdom Viridiplantae; phylum Streptophyta; class Magnoliopsida; order Poales; family Poaceae; genus Oryza; species Oryza sativa. Next base: position 18,534,796 of record NC_089039.1, on the reverse strand, counting down.
CGGCGGAGTGGGGTTTGCGGGTGGGGGGGAAGGGGAGGCGGCGGCGCGGGGAGGTGGTGGTGGAGGGGAGGAGCGAGGAGGCGGCCATTGGTTCGCGGCGTCGCGGTAGGCGACAATCCAAGCGTTTGTTATCCGTTATTCCTCGGCGCGGAGAACGGGGAGGCCGGGGGTGAGTGGAGCCAGTCGTGAAGCGCGGGTTTGCTAGGTGGGCCGTCGCAGTACGGCAGTAGTAACAGGCCGTAGGCTTTCGTTATCCGCTTCTCATATTTTCCTCAGTAAAAAAAAAACAGAACGGTAAAACGTTTGATTTTTGTTGGTATACCTATCACCCTACTGCATCCTCCGTTCCAATTTTAGTGAAACCATAAGTTTCCGTGCTTAATTTTAACTGTTTATTTTATTTAAATTTTTTTTATAATTAGTATTTTTGTTGTTATGAGATGATAAAACATAAGTATTACTTTATGCGTGACTTATGTTTTTATTTTTTTTCAAATAAAAAGGACGATTAAAGTTAGATATAAAAACTCATGGCTGCACTTAAAATGGGACGGAGAGAGTACTATCGGTATTAGAGCTACTTCCTCCATTTCACATCATAAGTTATATATTTGACTTTTTTTGTCAAACTTTTTTAAGTTTAATCAAATTTATAAAAAATATAGGAACATCTTCATACAAAATAAACATATAATCAATATATATTTAATATTAAATTTAATAAAACTAATTTGATGTTGTTGATGCTACTATTTTTTTATAAATTTGATCAAACCTAAAGAATTTTGACTAAAAAAGTTAAACGGCTTATAATATGAACAGTGGGAGTAGTAACTTATATGTATATCAGCCGATACATGTTAGATACTCCTTTCATTCGAAAATATAAGACACAACCACCTTAACCAAAAAATCAAGAAATAATTATTATCACCTTATAATTTGGATTGTCCTAATAAATAAAATGCATGCACCCATTAAAATTAGATATCTCGAAGGTAGAAGATTTAAATAATAATATTTTAGTGAAAAAAATTTCCTAGTTAATGGCATGCATACATACATGCTCTATATTATGAAACAAGTCTTATATTATGGAATGGGGAAAAGTATCAACTGGTATCCATTGTTATGGAAAGTAGTTATCTCGCAACCTAGATTAAGTAGATCAATTTCATATGCAGGAGGACGTGACCGATTCATCGAACTTGGGCAATGTGACAGCGAAGTTTGTTGGACAACATTTTAGCCAAGGTGTTTGTTTGCTACCCCTACAAACAATATGACAGCGTAATTTTGGTGTTGTAACTTTGTAACTCCGTACCGCATAACGGCCATCAGTAATCACCAGCCAACTGATCGAGGCCAAAATCACAACGTACTCCTTGTTGTACACATGCCAGTTCCCACGCCTAAGAGACTACGAGATGTCGAGATTGTTGTCATTTCTCAAAAAAGGATGTCGAGATGGTACAGCACTCTGGCAGAAGACGCAGGACGGCGGCAGGAGCCACCGCGAAAAGGCCGGGCCCAAATTGGCAGCTTACGTACGCCACTAGCCCACTACTGCCCAAATTGCACGCATGTGTGGTTGTGAGCAACGAACCTCTGACCGGTTTTTTTTTTTAATATCAAAGAGGCAACAGCCTCCGATTAGAAGGATAGGCACATCACATAGCCAGTTTGACAGGACAGCCCCATGGGGATAGAAGATCTCATTATGCTTGGCTCGTACTAGTATAGTGTATTCCATCCATCTAAAAATTCTAATCCTAAAGGATGTATCTGGACATAAATATTGTCCAGATACATATCTATAATTGGTTTGTTTTGACAGAGGAGTAAGATTTAAAACCCAGCAAACAAGGGATTAGGCATTTTATGGTTGAAGGTCTTAATTTAAATTCGTCAATGCACAAATGGGGGAGTACTGACTGGCCTAGTGGCGCGTATCGACCATGGTTAAATCTGCATCCACGTATGTGCGCTCGAAAGATTCTGAGGATCGATGTACTCCCTCTATTTCAAAATGTTTGACACCGTTAACTTTTTAGCATATGTTTAACCGTTCGTCTTATTAAAAAAATTTGTGAAATATGTAAAACTATATGTATACATTATACATAAAAGTATATTTAATAATGAATAAAATGATATGAAAAAAATAAATAATTACTCAAAATTTTTGAATAAAATGAATGGTCAAATACGTACTTAAAAAGTCAATGGTGTTAAACATTTTGAAATGCAGGGAGTACAGACTCCAGATTGCTGCATTACTTAGGCAGACGATAAGAAGTACGGAGTAGGCCGGATCAGCGTAAACCCAAAACAGGGAAGCACATTTGCACTAGGCGTCAAAGAAAGGAGGAACAAAAAAGAGGCAGCAACACCATCATCATCAAACCTAAAGCAAGCAGCTAACCCTGCCTCCTGCTGCCACACCCGCCAGAGTAAGTAAAACCACGCACACTTTAGCCTAAATTAGCCGCTAAGGACACCCACAATGGTTATCTATAAGCTCTCTACAAGAGATCCATGTCAGCATATTTTTCTACTTGGAAGGTATTAAATGAAGAGAGAGAGCAAAGCTATCTACTAACTTAGAGATAGTCTATAGAGAAAAACGAGACAATGCATGAGAGATTTATAGATACCAATGTAGATATACTATTAAGGTGGTTTACTATTAATCGAATCTATTGCTGAGATGTACATGTTTTATAGATAGCACCTTACTTTATCATTGCGGGTGCTCTAACCACGCCCGCCACGTACGCCGCCTCTGGGACCCCGAGCCGAGGCGCTTGCGGCGAAAGTCCGGAACCATCTGCTTCTCCTCCCCTCGATCTCCCGCCCGCGCGTCGCCACCTCCGCACACGCCGACGCCGCGCGCGCTGCACTTTTTTACGCTTTCTTTACCCCCGTCTCCCTCGCGTCGCGCCTCTCCGGAAATCACCAGAAGCCGGGCGTCCGTGGCGTGGCCCCGCGCGTACGTGTCCCCCCTACCCCTTGCCACACGCCGACACGTGCCATCCCCATCCACCCACACGTGTCACCCCTCTCCCCGCCTATATATCCCTCCACCAACCAGCACGTTTTCTCCTCACTTAATCACAGTAGCTCTCAGCTAGCTAGCTAAACCAGTGCTAATTGTGTTGCTAATTTGTGTTGATTTGTGATTTTGATACGAGATGGCCGGAGTAGGGAGGACGATGATCGCGCCGCTGCTGGTGCTGAATCTGATCATGTACTTGATCGTGATCGGGTTCGCGAGCTGGAATCTCAACCACTACATCAACGGCGAGACCAACCACCCGGGGGTCGCCGGCAACGGCGCCACCTTCTACTTCCTCGTCTTCGCCATCCTCGCGGGGGTGGTCGGCGCCGCCTCCAAGCTCGCCGGCGTCCACCACGTCCGCTCCTGGGGCGCGCACAGCCTCGCCGCCGGCGCCGCGTCGGCGCTCATCGCCTGGGCCATCACCGCGCTCGCCTTCGGCCTCGCCTGCAAGGAGATCCACATCGGCGGCTACCGCGGGTGGCGCCTCCGCGTGCTCGAGGCCTTCGTCATCATCCTCGCCTTCACGCAGCTGCTCTACGTCGCCATGCTCCACGGCGGCCTCTTCTCCGGCAACCACGCCGCCGGCGCCGGCGGCTACGGCGGCGACTACCCCGCCGACCACCACCACAAGCCCGCCGCCGCGGCCAGGGTCTAACTGAATTTGACCCCGACACACCGGCCAATCGATCGATGCCATCCATCATGCACACGACTGCCTATATATCTCGGTGTGATCGAGCTTTGATTTTCTCGTAATTTCTTCACTTTGTGTTTCCCGCTCGTGCATTGCTGCTAGATGCAATGGCAATGCACGAACAACGCTGTTCATATACTCTCCGTATGTAAACTTCTGTTCTCTGTATCGACGTTCGTAATCATATGTATGTACCGTTTGGTTTGGTTTTAGTTCAAATGTTTGCTGCTGTGTGTTTGGTTCTGTTTGAATTCAAGTATAAAATGTGTGCACGGATGAATTGAGAAAATGTAGAGTACTGTGATTAATTAAGTTCAACTTGCTTGCCCTCATCCTAACGCATTAGTACTACCTTCCGTTGAACACGGTTTACTGGTAGTATCAGCTAGCCGTTCGGCCCGTATGACTGCAGCATGTGAGTACTAAGTATTTGAGTCGATAGCCTCGTGTTTTATTTACAGATGTGGATCCAAAGTATATTAATGTTGTGCCGACCCTAGTTTGCACTTCGCATGAGCTTAATCTACTGGTGATGCTCCAAACTTTTACTGGTGGTGCTTCAAAGTGTTCTTTTTTATTTTTATTCGTGTGATGCTTCGAGATTTTACTGGCGATGCTTCAAAGTTTGAATAAAAAACGACAATGTTCTTAACGTCGTGAAGGGGAAAGAAAGGACTAGAAGAGCAGAATGGGCTGGCGTTTTCTTATAGCCTTCTGACCTTCTCCAAATCCACAGTCCAGCCCAGTAATATCATTGACAACTGAAATGGGCCTTCTATCGCGCAGCTTATTCAACAATAGAACACAAAAATGACCGTTGATTTGCTATGTGCCTATGTCATGTTAGGACGCTATACAAAGATAAGCGCAAAGCGACATGTAATTAACCCGCTCTTTCTTGACATCCATTGCTGGAGCCTGGGGAGTAGCCCAACCGCAGAGGCAAAGTGTGATTCCCCAGCTGTGCTCGTAGTAGCATATGCTATGCTTTTCTTGGTGATGCAGCAACGTACTAACTATGCCAAATATAACTGAAACTGCTGCTGCACTGCATCCCTGCAGGTTGCAGATCTTGTTTTCTCCAGCTTCAGAAATCAACCTTCCGTCCGTTCCGACCGGCCTACCTCGCCGGCGATGGGTGTTGCAGACGATTGCTCCTCCGAGCGGAGCAACCGGAGCACGGGGGCGACCATGTCAGTGGCGGCGAGCGGCAGCTGCTGCTGCAGCATCAACATCTACGTGAACAACAACGTGCAGGGGGTGACCAACTCGGTGCTGGTCAGGAGCAAGGTGGCCATGAGAGACCCCGGAGCTCGCATCCGCCTCCGGCATCCTCCCCTCCCATGCCCGACCAAGCGGAAGAAGAAGACGGCGGCGGTGACGGCGACGACGACAGCAACGGCGGCCACGAGGAGCTTCCCGTCATCTGCCGCAACGATCCTCATCGCCACTCTGGTTCTGCTGCTGTTAGCTCTGCTCTGTATGTGGATGTGCTGATAGACTTAATTTTGTGGGGGCGTGGATTTTAAGTTTCTAATTAAGGACGTGAATACAATCCAGAATATATATTATTTGTACCCTGATTTTTTATAAATTTTAGAAATAGACTTTTCTAAAATTTATTTTCAATTCTAAACATTTTAATCATGCTGGTTTTGGTGACATAACGAAACAACGTTGTTACTGTGTCACACCACCAATCAGGGGCGAAGCTACACTCGTTCATAGGGGTCAGTTGACCCTGACGATCTTTTGCGAACCTCTGGTACCCTTCTTTATTTTGCCATCCATGACCCCAGTGAAGAGAAAAACTAGACCCCGGTAATATTGTTGAGTGAAGAGAAAAACTAGACCCCGGTAATATTGTTGATTCTTCCGTCAAAACCCAAATAGCGACTAGGAACGGTACTAACAAACAATAAATTAGCTAGCACTTATAATTTATACATTAGCCGAATATACATATACGATTGGGATTTGGATCCAAAAATAACATTGGAAGCCCACAACTCCACGAGTTTCTCTTGTTGCGTCATCGTATTCCTTCGAGCACTTTGTCCCGCACCGGCATTGCGCATCTTGATATCTTATACTACTGTAAGTTTGACTAATTATGTAGAAAAAATTAGTAATATTTACAACATCACCATAGTTTCATTAAATCTATAATTGAATAATTTTTTATAATATATTTATCTTGGGTTAAAAATATTACTACTTTTATCTATAAAATTAATCAAACTTATAGTAGTTTAATTTTGACCAAAGTCAAAACATCTTATATCCTAAAACGGAGGGAGTATCATCTTATTTCTAGCAGAACGGAAGGCAAGAAATTAGTGGTTTTGATGATCTTTGGTGCATTTGATGTCTTTTACAAATTAATAATGTATAGTTTTTAATAGATTTGTAGACATTTCATTTTATCATAATGTATTGTCATTAATTTTGTCCTGTATTATGTATATTCTTATATCATTAATTACAAACTAGATGACATATTTCCGATTTAGTGTTGGATTCCAATGTAGCGATATGACATTTTTCTTACCAAATTTTAATAAGTTTTGATCTAGTTTTACTGTGAAGTCTCAAAAAACATTCGAAATTTCACTCAGAATATACTTTTCGTCCCACGGCAAAACATCAAAATTACATGATTTCTGGTTAGTTTTGATCAAAAACATAAACCCTGGTTAATACTGACCCCGGTGACCATTTATCCTAGCTTCACCCCTGCCACCAATGGTGACTGTGCTAGTGTTATTTTACCACACCAACCTAGCCGACATGGAAAAATCCTTGCCATGCCAGTAATGGTGGCGTGACAAAACAAATGTTGTTCGCCAAGCTAGTGATCAAAAAGTTTAGAATTTTCAAATAAAATTTGAGAGAGTTGATTTTTAAAATTGAAAACTAAAAGATTCAAAAATTGAAAATAAAATCTACGAACAGTTTGTAATTTGCAATATCAAATTCAATTTAATTTGCAGAAGCTAATAAACTTAACCAAGTGAAAATCAAAGTCAAAGTCTATCTTAAACCTGACTCGAATTAATCTCAAACACTATACTTTCTCTAACTCGACTCAAACTCCTACGTCGCAAAGATAACTATATAAAACTCCTTCCACGTCGTAGAGATAATGTAATGTGTAAGTACTTTCGGTTAGTTCATCTTCCACTTTATTCATCGCCGGAGAGGAAGCAATCGAAACGAACGCGATGGCGGCGTTAGAGGGAGGAGCAGCGGGCGGTGCCGGCGGCAATCGTTCGCCGCCACCGCCAACACCGGGGCAGCAGGAGGAGGCGTCGTCGTCGTCGAAGAACTCGAAGGTGGCCGGGTGGAGCAAGGAGGAGGACGACCCGATCATCGGTGGCGGCGGCGGGGAGAAAGAGGAACCTACGCCGTCGCCGGTGTGCCTCCCGCTGTTCCCTCTGACGCCGGGATTCCACCACCAGAAGCAGGCACAGGCACCGGCACAGGCACCGCCGCCGCTTGCGGTTACGCCGGGATTCCCTACGCCGGAGTTCCTCATTCTTTTCCCCCTGACTCCGGGCCTCCGGGGATGTGATCTGAAGGACAATGCGGCGGCGATGGATGTGGATAGCGAAGCCGTCCGGCGCTCACTGAGTTGAGGCTAGCTAGCTTGCACCGGCCGGCGGCGGTGGCGTTCGACGTAATGCCGCTACAACGGTGCAGCCTCTCCGGATGTAGATTATTTTTTATCGGCCTTTTTAATTTTTGTTGTTTGTTCTTGCTAGCTACTACCTCCATTTCACAATGTAAGTCATTCTAACATCTTCCATATTTATATCTAGATTTCTTAACATCAATATGAATATGAGAGATGTTAGAATGACTTATATTGTGAAACAGATGAAGTAGTTAGTAGTAACTATCAAGAAGACGTCTTGTGATTCTGGTTGTTAATAGTCAGTAAATTGTGTTTCTGGCTGCTCAGATATTCTTGCTCCAGAAGTCAAGATGCACATGTATTAGCCCATGAACAACCGGACTCTGCTTCCCGTTAACATCCGGATTCTGCATTTCCGTTACACGTCGTGTTTAGTTTGAAGAGGATTTGAATTCAGTCAATTATACGTTCAACCTGAAGGCAGACACATTTTAAGGAGATTTTGAATTTGCAAGAAAAAAAGGAAGGGGAGCGCCTCAGTTGTACGCGTGTCAGCCGTCAGAACATCGAGGCAGCAGCGAAGCCAGCTCGCGAGTAGGTTGGGTGACCGTGTCCTGAACTTCACCTCTGCCGTCTTCTCTATTGACACCTATTAATATTTACAAAAAAATTAGGCTGTGTTTAGTTTTTGAAATTGGGGAGAAGTTTGAGGAAAGTTGATAGTTTAGAAAAAAAATTAGGAGTATGTGTGTGTAGGAAAGTTTTGGATGCGATGTGATGTGATGGAAAGTTAGGAGTTGGGGGAGAAATTTGGTGTGAACTAAACAGAGCCTTAGTTGATAAAAAAACGTATTAATCTTCCTCACTCGAATCATGTGCTATACTGGCTCAGCCACTGCATGGCAGCTGCAAGCGCTGCACCAAACTCCTCCCATGCACATTTTGTTATTGGGTTCAGGTCTAGCCTGCCCCTTTTCATGGCCCCCTTTTGGAAAAAGTACACCGAAGGTCCCTAAACTTGTCATCGAGTTACCAAAACGTCCTCAAACCGCAAAACCAGACATCGGGGGTCCCCTAACTATCAAAACCAGGTCAGTGTTGGTCCCAGGACAGTATTGTGTCCGGTTTTGTCCTACGTGGCGCATTGACCACGGTCTTCAGCGCTGAGTCAGCAGGGCGGTAGTTAGGATATAATGGGCGAAATGTTTGGCACGCGGTTAGGTTATCCCCATTCCCCGAAACCCTAGCGAAGCAGGAACCGAGCGGGGCGGCGGCGGCGGCGGCAGTGACTTGGAGAGCGGTGGCGAGCGGCGGCGCGGAGATGTCGAGCTCGATGAGCGACGGCTCGTCGTCTACCCGTGAGTCGAAGGCATATCCCGTGCCTTATCGGGTTGGTCCGCTAGAATATCAGCCCGCAGTGATGTGCCGATGCCGTCCACCAGCCAAGGCGGCGAGGTGGATCTCGTGGAGCACGGACAACCCTGGGCGCCGGTATTACAAGTGCCAAAACGCTCGGGTAAGTGAGGGATTTTGGTATTACGAGTTGGATTTGTTGAGTTTGCATTTTTAGGGTTTGAAGTGGGGTTTTTTCTTGCAGCAAGGGGGGTGTGATTTCTGGGCATGGTACGACGGGCCGACGTCAAGCTTCATCAGGGAGCTCTTGAATGATTTGCGGGACAGGGTGAATTCGTTGAGGAGGGAGAACGAAGTGATGCGAAAGGAGGTCGAACAGAGTCGGGATAAGGTGGAAGTACAGAGTAAAGTGATAGATGATGCTCGTGGTGTGGTTGCTGTGAAGAATGCAGAAATTATGTGCTTGAAGGCCAGGAATCATAAGTTAGAGAAGGAAAGAAAAGTCTTTGTAATATGTGTGGTGTCATGTATGTTTGTGCTATTTGTGGTGTTGTTTGGGAAGAAGTGAGACATTGTGATGTGTGGCCAATATGATGTAATCAGGTCCTATATTATGTGTTAGCTATGCTCTGGAAAGACAATATGTTTGATGAGATATATGTATCAGTTGTGCTATCAATTTGGAATGAGTTATGTCAATGAATGGTTGCTAATTGAAAGATGAGTTCTAAATGAATGGTTGCAATATCAAATGTGACAACAAAATACAGCTGGCTATATGTTTCAAGCTGTGCAAAGATTACATGGATGTTAAGTGCAATATTGTTGGTTGAATTCAACAGAAGGGAGCTAGTGCATCTATTGTAGCAACATATGTAAGCCAACATGTAAATTTCTGCAGGAAACATCCAGTCAGGGAGCAAATGGTCCTGAAATAATTGGATTTGCACCATTAAGAGAATAGCAAATGAAGTTGCACACCATTAAGTCTCAATTAAGTAACATAGATAGCCAAATCAGTATGGCATCACAACTTAAGTCTTACATCACAGATAAGCAAGCCAAATAGTATGGCATCACAGAAATAGTTGGCTGTCTAGTATCTGCCATTACATCACACACAGATATAGTTGGCTAAATGCAGTCTGCCATTACATCACACACATAAATAGTTGGCTTAAAAGTCTGCCATTACATCAGAGAGCATGTTTCAACATAACATGACACACAGAAATGGGCACATTCAGAGCTTCTTGGTTTCCCATGGAAGAAGAATGAGAGCTCCTCCAGCTTTCTTCTTTGGCAGATTTTTTGTAGGCTCTTCAGTTGAGACAGACACAATTGCCTTACCAGATGTCAGCCTCACAGATGCAGTTGTGGAGCTTTTGGAATGGGGAACTATTGCTTGCAGATCAACTTGAGCAGATCCACCATGTTCTGTGCAAACTTTGGCACTTGCAACAACCCTGACCATCTCCTGGCTCTCCATTGGTGCCTGCAATGACATATATGTGCTAAATGTTAAACTTTGCTTCGGTTAAAGGATAACTTTGGAATGGATAATTTTTTGCATTTACCTTGCTCTTGTAGTGTTTGGTCCTGGATTGGCTTGTAGTGTCTGTGGTAGTCAGGCTGACAAATTTCCTCTTCTTGCTGTGAGCAGAACTGCCTAGTGTGTTTGATAACACCATCTGCTGGCTTGGTGAAGGATTTTGCTGTTGAGAACCCACTGTGCCAGAACCACTAGACTGATGCTTTGAACAACTGCTTTTGTTGTGCCCAACTTGCTTGCACCTAGTGCATCTAATTACAGTACCATACTTGGGCATCTTGGTTGGCTTGGGTGGCTCATGCTTCTCCCTCCTCCTTTCAGTTTTTGGCCTTCCTGGCATCTTAATGTATCCAGGTGCATTTAGTGGTTCCCTATCATCCTGTGGCCAAGCACTCATTCCTTCCAATGGCTGAAGGCAATGCACATATGTGCTTCTAAATGCATCCACATAGTAACAAGGTGCAATATAGTCATCTAGCTTATTTGTTCTATAGAATATGCATGATATAGCATGAGGGCATGGTAATCCTAAGAGCTGCCAATACCTACAAGAGCACTCCTTCTTGTCCAAGTGTACTGTAAACCTATGGTCATGGTGCTTAACCTCAAAACTATCACCTCCATTGCAAATAGCATGGCAAAAAGCTGATTCAGTGATGTAAACATTAAGTTTTTTGAGAATTCCTGGGCATACAACAGTAGTCCACTTAGCACCAGCTGCTTTTTGATCATTGATCCTAACCATGACCTTTCTCCAAATTGTCTCAAGCATTGTGATAATTGGATGAAATCTAGATTCTAATATCCATCTATTGAAAGATTCACATAAGTTATTGTCAACTGAGTCACAGTTAGAACCTAACCTGAACCAAGCTCTACTCCAATGCTCAGGATGTGTGTTCAGTATAGCTTGAGCTCCAGCTTGAGTGACCTGTGCAAGTTTAACCCTAGCAAGATTAAATAGTATTATGCATGGAGCTTTTGCACACCTCCAGAACTTCTTTTGGAACTGCTTCTCATGGAAATGCCTTTTCCAATTGGTATAAATGTGCCTAGCATAGTTCCTATGCTCAGCCTCATGTGCCCATTTCTCCACAGCATTAAGGATACCCTGCATACCAAACAGAATTGCAAAATTTAGTCAGACAGATGTAGTGAAAGTTGACACAACAGAAAATAAATCAGTACAAAGCAAATCAAGGAATTAATACCCACCTTTTGTTGATCTGAAATGAAGACCCAACCAGCTCCTGTGCCAACTTTGATATCACCACAAAGCAAATCAAGGAACCAGTCCCATTCCTCATTGTTTTACTTTGCAACAACTGCCCAAGCTAGAGGATACATCTGATTGTTGGCATCTCGGCCTATAGCACACAACAGCTCTCCATTGGTTTCCCCCTTGAAAAAACATCCATCCAGCCCCACCACTCTCCTACACCCAGCTGTGAAACCTTTCTTGCATGCATCCAAACATATGTACATCCTCTTAAATACTGGTGGATCCATGCCAATCTCCCTATTCACAACCACAGTGCTGCCAGGGTTGCTTCTGAGAAGTTCAAGTTGGTAATTAAACAACTTTTGGTATTGCCCCTTAGCTGAGTCAAACTTCTTCTTCATCACAAGCCACTTTGCTCTCTTCAGCTTAGAGACAGATGCATCTACAAACATTTCTTCTTGTACAGTTGCTTTCATATGAGCTATTGGCCAGGAAGGATTAGCAGCTATGAAATTGCCATACTTTTCTGCTATCATAACAGATGTAACCAGCCTACTATCCCTCCTAGGTGGACAAGCATGCAGGTTGTCAAAGGTTACTATTTGCCAGCTGTCTGACCTAGAATTCTTGGAAAGCAGACATACCCAGGGACAACTTTCCCAATCACACTTTGCCCTAACCCTTTGCCCATCATCCTTAGCAAAGTTGATCACTTTCCTCTCTGCAATAGCATATGTTGTAATAGCCTTCTTGAATTGCTTCTTACAACTGAACTTCATCCCCAATTCAAATTTAGGGACACCTTGGCTCTTCTTATACCTTGCTTGATGGCTGCCATTAGTCCTCATCTCCCCATCACTGCCAAGTTCATCAAATGATTCCTCCTCATCACTATCTGCATAAGGGGTTTCATTCCCTGCCTCATCACCACCTGTATGCATTCTTGGTTCAGCCCTCTGGAAAAAAATGTCATCTAGGTTCTCTAGTTGTCCTGCCTTAACCTTCCTCTTGACCTCCTTGTAATGTTTCTCTATCTCAACAGCCTCTTCATCATCATCTGACTGAGCATCATCCCCTGGAGTATAATCACTGTCTTCATCACTGTCAGAAGGTGGGTGGCTAGCTATGGGTGTACTGTCATATGTTGGATGGTTAGGAATGGGTGCATTGGCAGAAGGTTGATGGCTACCACAGGGTGCACTTTGACAAGGTTGATGGCTAGCAATAGGTGCTGAATCAGAGTGGTAAATAACTATCCTCCTATCAGTTTCTTCCTCTGCCGGTTCTTTACCCTTACATCCACTACCATCAACCTCATCAACCCCTTTCCCTTTGGATACATCTATATCAACCTCCATTTTCCCACCCTCCTTTTCACTTTCAACTTCTAACTTCATTTCTGCCTCCCAATCACTGTCATCATCAGACCCATTACACAAATCAACAATCTCTGGCTCTTCAACATATACATCTGCTATATCCAATTCTCCTGTATAGTCACACATCAGTTTGCAAGCCTTATCATTAGAAAGAGCACGAAGATCTGTTTGCAAATCTTTACCAGGAAACAACCAGTGGAGCAAAGTCCCAGACATCACATTGCAATGGTCCTTTAGGTGTCCAAATAGCTCGGGCAAAGAAACCTTGTCTCTTTCTACATATGACAGAGCCTCAGATCCACCACAATATTTCTTCTCACTCCCATCTAAAACAAATACCCCCTTCAGATGAAACCTAACCACAAGAGTGTCCAACACGTCCATCCCCTTCATGCAGAACAAGATATAAAATTGACTTAGAGCATTTTAAATTTGTCCTACACTCGGTCCAAAAAAAAAAGGTCCTACACATGCATACCTAGTACCAAATCCTAACTTCTGCATTAAATTAAGCCTAAACATACCCTAATCAAGTACAAACCTAAATAAATAACTCGCAGCTTACACCAAATCCCAACATCAAAAATCATTAAAAATATTCCTTCCCACATCCCACTGATACCATGCAACCACACAAACTCATAGAGGAAATGGAATACCTGCCGGATTCGGATATCGGATTGCAGGTGGAATACTCGCCGATGAAACCCCCGCCGGCCGCCGCACCTGGCTCCGACTCCCCACCGAGGTCGCCCCAAGGTGGCCGTCGGCAGCCGTGCCTAGGCCACCACCAGATCCAGGTCGAGCTCGATGTTGTTGGCGGCCGTGCCAAACCAGTCACCACCTCGGCGCGACACTCCGCCGTCCCTTCTGCCGCCCCTTCCGCCGCCGCCTGCTGCAAATCGACCACGTCGCCAGCAGCATCGCCCCGGCCATCCCGATCTAGGGTTTTCACACGAGTGAGGAGTGAGGAGTAACGAGTCTGCTGTGCGCCACGGGCCTAACTACCGCCCTGCTGACTTAGCGTCGAACCCCGTCGCCCCTGCTAACTCAGCGTTGAAGACCGTGGTCAATGCGCCACGTATGACAAAACCGGGCACAATACTTCCCTGGGACCAACACTGACCCGGTTTTGATAGTTAGGGGACCCCCGATGTCTGGTTTTGCGGTTTGAGGACGTTTTGGTAACTCGATGACAAGTTCAGGGACCTTCGGTGTACTCCCCCCCCTTTTCCTTGTTTTTGTTGCATAAAGTCTACACTTTCTCCTTCAACTATAATCCAAGTGTAACTTTTCTCCCTCAAACCACAAAATCAGATGCACAAACTCTCTCATCTATCAAAACCATGTCGATTTATCTCCCTCCATGGTTTGCAACCCACTTTTATCCTATGGGGTGCATTGACTAGTCTATCTACGCCGAGTAAAAACAAAATGGGCATGCCCATCATTGACCTTGTCTACCCTACTCTTTTCTCTTTCTACCAAAGCGCACACAAGCGGTGACCCGGTTTTGATAGTTAGGGGACCCCCGATGTCTGGTTTTGCGGTTTGAGGACGTTTTGGTAACTCGATGACAAGTTCAGGGACCTTCGGTGTACTCCCCCCCCATTTTTCCTTGTTTTTGTTGCATAAAGTCTACACTTTCTCCTTCAACTATAATCCAAGTGTAACTTTTCTCCCTTAAACCACAAAATCAGATGCACAAACTCTCGCATCTATCAAAACCATGTCGATTTATCTCCCTCCATGGTTTGCAACCGACTTTTATCCTATGGGGTGCATTGACTAGTCTATCTACGCCGAGTAAAAACAAAATGGGCATGCCCATCGTTGACTTTGTCTACCCTACTCTTTTCTCTTTCTACCAAAGCACACACAAGCGGTGGCCCCTGGTATCAAAGTTAGCAATAAATTATAGGTACGTCACAATGTCGAGGCAGTTGTGGCTAGGAAACTCGGCTACATGCTCCCTAGCCAACATGTATATATAGGTTCCTCATAACCTTGATGTGGTGCTGTGGAAGGGGATAACATCAAAGCCAGGAACAAAATATAGGTCCAGCCTTAAGTAGATCTCATGATGGCCATGCTAGGAGCACCATGGTGAGCACACACACCACAGCCAGCGCCACATCCACTGCCGAGGTCCTACAGCACAACGAGGAGACCAGTGCTACCCCGAGTCAGAGGAGGAGCTGAGAGGGAGCGCTCGAGGTCTAGCAACTTGAGGAGCTCGAGGTCATGTAGCCAGGTTCAATTTTCAGATCTAGCATGCAGAAGGTGTGTGTGAGCGTACAGGCAACGACTTCTAGCATCGCGGTGCGTTCTAGCAATGGAACTTATCTGTGTGGTTAGATGTTGTTGACGACAGATGTACAATAAGATACAAAATTTGTTTTGTTGGTTAGACACGATCATTATACATGGTAATGGTACAAGATGGTGTTTGTCTTTTAATAGAGTGTTATGTAAATATGCAAGCCTTGTTCAGCCGATACCTTTCTCAGAGAGATAGGAAGCGACATGGGGAATTAGTTCCGCAACCCTTGAGGATTTCCTAGCCACGACCGCCTCGACATTGTGACGTAGCTGGCTACCCATTCCCTAGCACACATGTAATTCGCTGCACTAATTTTCTACTCATGACATCCCGAACGCGGCGAAGATGCCTTCTCCTTCACACTACGCAGCCCTCCTCCTCCCTCTTCACATCATCATCTCCTCCCCTCCTGCCTACACTACCGATGTGGTCTCCTCAAGTCTCCACCACCACCTCCTCCCCATCCCCATCCTTGCTATAGGCACCAACTCCACCTCGACATACCTCCCTCTCCCACCATTCCCATCTCCCGGACACACGGTCTTTCTCTCTCCTTCCCTATTTATGATGTTGTCACCACAACCTCCCATTGCCTCCACCGTTCATTTCACACTTGTGGACTTTTTTTCACCTCCTACCTAGTATCTCCTTCACTACTCGTTTGGTATGGCCACTCTACGAGGCAGTGATTGTGGTAGTGGCAGCAGCGACAATGTTGGGAAAGGGGAGACAGTGGGGTAGAGGCAGAGCTAGATAAGCCAAGAAGAGAAGGGGCGATTCGGTGCCTCTGTTTAGGATTCAAGAGTGTCATGCCATCTTTAGGGCATTGAAACTGGTTTAATTTATACACGGATATTTAAATATACTTGCCCTCGATGTCGCAAGGCCCGATTTAAGACCCCTTGCTTTCTAGTGAGCCATAGTGGCGATTATATTGAAAAAAAAGCTCTTTTAAGTTGGTTTTGTGTCTAGGTTGCTTTAGTTTGGTTTTCTTTTAAAATAAAAGTTACTCTATTTTGAATGAAAGTTGTTTTTACTCCGGCTTGGCTTGGCTCCGCTCCATTATTAAAAATGTCGAAGTCGGGATATACTGGGAGAACTTTGTCAAAGGACCTATGTGATAATTTTACCATGAGGGGGTTGGATTGGATGGCTACAACCTATTTAGCCACTGACGTGAATGGCCTATTTTGTGAGAAAGTTTACATCTCCCACTATGGCCTTGTTTAGTTCACGAAAAGAAAATTTTTGGGTGTCACATCGGATGTTTGACCGGATATTGGAAGGAGTTTTCGAACACGAATAAAAAAATTAATTTCATAACTCGCCTAGAAACCGCGAGATGAATCTTTTGAGCCTAATTAATCCATCATTAGCACATGTGGGTTACTGTAGCACTTATGGCTAATCGTGGACTAATTAGACTCAAAAGATTCGTCTCACGATTTACCCTCTAACTGTACGATTAGTTTTTATTTTTATCTATATTTAATGCTCTATATATGTGTCTAAATATTCGATGTGATGTTTTTAGGGAAAAAAAATTAGGAAGTAAACAAGGCCCTGTATCGATCGATCTAATGCTTCTTCAAACATGCGTGGCTACTCTTTGAACATTCTAGAACTTCTGAACAAAGACTGAACGAACCTCTCTCTCCCTTCTCTGATGGGTTGACGGCGACAGCCGAACACTTACGTGTCTGGACGGGAAGAAGGAATTCCACACAAGTACGCTGCTTTATTACTCATCTTGTTTCCCTTATGAAAGGACGACCACATGATGACATGACGACAACTACGTACTCACTAAAAATAAAACGATTAATTATGCACTTCTACGTCTTAAGGTGCGTGGTACTCCACAGTGCATTGCTACACTGTACTGATAATATGTGAGTTTAGCTTAAAATCTTACCTTTAGGAGTACCTTTCATCAAAGATAGCTGACGAGACTTACATTAATGTAGGAATTTCATCAGTACACACGCAACAGAAATTTCATTTTAATGTAGGAATTAAAACTGTTTTCTAATGAATACTTAACGTAGTTAGATTTGTCCGGTCTCTAAAGTTTTTCTGGCTTTACTATACTAATTAAATTGGTAGATAAGAGATATGATGAAGTATGATCCATTCAATACGATTTTTCTTGGGCCGATGATGTGCATATAAGCGCCTGCAAATCAACCTCTTTGATAGATTTAAATGCTACAAATAAATCAACTCTATGGCAGGACAGAAAGTAACTTGCAAAACACGGGCGGCCCTTGGAAAAGTTAAATTAATTTGTGCGAGCTCTACTCATCCCCTCGCGTCACCCACCACCCTACCCCCTCTACCTTGCTGTTGCTGGAGCTGCGGCCGGAACCCAAGCGGTGAGCAAGGACGGTGGTGGCGGGGCTTCCCTGATGTCCTGATTCTGGCATGAAGAATGGGCGGTGCAAGGCGGCGACGAAGATGCTGTCACATGACATGGTGACTCCCCCTCAACCTTGGCGGTGCCATATCCAGCACCAACTTGCCATGGAAGTAGGCAATGGCGGATTTAGAGGGTGGTCCGGGTGGTGCATGGACCACCAAAAAAAAAGGCGATCGACCCACTATTAAAAAAATAGCGACTATTGAAAAAAAAAGTAGCGATCCTATTCCTCCCACATGCCCCACATGCGCGTGTATCGATCATTCAGAATGTCGCGGCGTCGCGCGACTCTATCTCTCTCATCTTGCCCTAGCCCCTAGCGTAGCGATGCTTTCTCATCTCATCTGATCACGCAATAGCGCCATGCCGATGCTATCCCACGTGCGCGCGTGACGCGCCCCCCACGCCCACACCGCGCCGCTACGCCGCACTGGCACTGCTGCTATGCAGTGTTGCAGGCTGCAGTGTGTGCTGCCACCTCGAGGAGCCGTCTTCGAGCCGATCAGTCGAGTAAAACTGGCAAATGGAGTCACGGAGACCTGCCTCCTAGCTTGCTGCAGTGCGTCGCCGCCGATGCCCGGCTGCCTGCGCTGACAATTTTATGTTTTCTACGAAGTACTTGGGTACCTTTTTCAGTTTTCAGTTTTAAAATTTTGAACTCTTGTGCATTGTGATGTTTTAAGATATTTTATTAATATATCATGGTAAACTTTTGGTGATTTGGTCTATTCTATTCTCATATTAGTATCATTAGATTTGTTGTGTTTAGAAAAATAAAATTAGGTCGGACTACCTATATCCTAAATCCTAGATCCGCCACTGGAAGCAGGGTTGGTGGTTGGAGGTAGCCAGGGTGACAGAGGCTGCTGGAGACACTAGATTCGGAACCCCACTTCTGGATCCAGCTTCCCTTCAATGTGGATGCCCAGATCCATGCGTGGCGAAGCCGATGGTTGATGGGAAGGAGGGAAGTGAGCGATCGGCAGTGAGGTGGGGTGACAGCATGTCGTGGACGTGGGGGGTGCTTGGCCTAGGTGCACTAGGTGGTGGCGTCGGAGGAGGTGAGACCGGAACGCAAGCTAGCTTAGCAGCGGCGTCCATGCACGGAAGATGGTCGGCGGTCGGTGGTAGAGGCGATGCCAGTGCACGAGATGGAGGCACGAGGGATGGACCTTGCAAAGCTGAGATTTGCCCTCCGCCGCTCAAGCGTGGTCCTAAGAAGCGACGTCAGTGTGGGTTGACGACGAGTAGCAGGGATGGTGCGAGCAGCCAAGCAGGGATCATGAGGAGGTTGGACTCGACGAGGCCGGAATGCCGGATCCAGTGCCCTAGAGGCTACGAGTTGACACCAAGACGTGGCGGCATGGTGAGCTCGCATAGATGACCTACGGTGGGATGACCTGTGCGAGATGGCGGCAACGGGGATCACATGCTCGTTAGTGGGTGTTTGGAGAACTGGTTCTCCCCTGGTCTACTGGCGGAAGGCTGCTACTATGACGACTACGCTGTAAAGGTGGTGGGATTATGGCGGCTGATGGTAACAACAGGGAAGCAATGGCATGCGAGGGCGGGAAGTTTGGGGCGAAAGCCCAACCTGTCAGGGCTGACAGTACTAATGACGTTTTCGGGCGCCGCAACCTCCCGAGGGCATTGTTGTGGCTTCCTTTCCCTCACTGGTGCAACCCTTCTATTGAAAATAACATCCCATTTAATTACTGGCGACGATGGCTCCCTAGAGGTGCCATGAAATCCTACCAACCTTTTCTACAGATGATTGTCCTCTTGTGGCAGTAGTTCTGACCTTAATTTATAAGTTGGCTATGCTGGCAGGTCTGAGCGGGGGAGATCCATCTTCTCTCTCATCCTCTCCTTCCATTACTGGAGAAACCCTCATCTCTCCTAGTTTGTAACCCTTTGTAGTCCCGGGTAACAAATCGGGAGAGGGAATCCGGGACTAAAAATCGCTATCTTTAGTCCCGATTCAAATACTCGGGAGTAAAGATGTATCTTTAGTCCCAGTTGGTTTTACCAACCGGGACTAAAGAGGATAGCACCACGTCTCTGGTCCCTATTCTTCTTTTTTTTCATTGTTCTTTGCATATTGATTTCACACAAATCTCACCAAAATCATCACAAATTCCAAATCGAGTTGCTCCCTACATCCTTAAATCAAAGTAACAACATCACAAATCAAAATATTCACATCACAAATTCTAAAAAAATTACATCACAAATACATCACAGATCAAATAACACAGATTCAATGAATCATAAATTATTTAGAAAAAGAAACAAAAAGAAATCCGGCAGCCGCTTCTCTCGTCGCCTCCCCAGCCCGGTGGCCACCGCCGACCGTGCCTGGCCCCCCGCTGCCAGCCTCGCTGGCAGCCGCCCGCTGGCCCCGCCACCGTGCACAGGCCGCCACCGTGCCCCGCTCACTCCTCGCCGGTGCTTCGATTATTCCTATATAAAAGGATAAGACTCTAAGACTAGAGAGAATGAGGAATAGGAAGATAAGGAGAGGATAAGAGTGTGAGAGAGAGAGGAGGAATAGGAGATAGAAATTTTTGAGGATAAGTGCAAGGAATTATATATGGTATATTGATTTTTAGTCTCAGTTGTTAACACCAACCGGAATTAAAGATGTACATAAACTTTAGTCCCGGTTAGGAACAACAACCGGGACTAAAGTTAGGATCTTTAGTCCACTGGGGACCTGACAGCCTCTAACACGAGGTGGAACAACCGGGACTTGCATAAAATTTTTGAATAAGACGAGTGGTCAAATGTTGGTTAAAAAGTCAACGGCGTCATACATTAAAATTAAAATAAAGTAGGATGGAGGGAGTATAATTCTTTTTCCGCTTCATCAATACGAAGCCTCATATTATCGTGGGGGTTGTTTAACAAAAAAAGAAGTAAAATTTGTGCGAAATGCAGCGGCACGCGGTCGTGCCGGCGACTAGTACGTACGTACTTCCCGTGAGTAGGCATGAATCATCATGACTCGCGGGTCGCACGCAAAGTTCACCGCAATTTCATCCGCACACATACGCACGTATACGTGTTTTCTCCGTCCGGTTTGGTACTGGCTAACCTTGATCAGGAATTTGGATAATTATTTCGTCCACACTGGAGATCGTCTCTTGAATTCGGCCTCATCTCTGGTGCAGTTTATGCGAAATGCACTAGCCAGCTACTCCCTCCGTCCAAAAATAAAACAAATCTAATACTAAAAAATCAATCTAGTATAGACGTGACACATCCTAGTACAATAAATCGGGATATACCTCTGTCCAGATTCATTGTACTGAATATATCACATCCATTACTGGATTGTTTTTTTACGGAGGAAATAGCTAGCTTCAGATTTGGTCTAGTTGAAACCGTACAAGCCACGTATACGTACGTACGGTACCACGACACGATTGCTAGCTTGACCCCCAACGACGTATGGTACCGTACGGTACAGCATACGGCGACGATATATATGTCGGTATCGGTACATGCTACTCCCTTCATGGTTTTTAAGTTTTTGCTTGTGCTGTTTGATTATTCGTCTTATTTAAAAAATTTAAAATTATTATTTATTTTATTTATGACTTACTTTATTATCCAAAGTACTTTATTATCCAAAGTACTTTAAGCACATCTTTTCGTTTTTTATATTTGCACAAAATATTTAAATAAAACGAGCGATTAAACAATGCAAGAAAAAGTCAAAAATCCCTTATATTATGGAACGGAGGGAGTGGTATGCTACATACGCATGCACGCACAGGCACGGCGATAAATATCCATCTTGATGCACGGATTGAAAGGAAGCTAGGTGTTGTTGCTGGTTAGCGATATTTCGTTAACACGCGCTCTATCTAGCCGTGTCCTTTATCTATATATATCGCCATCCTGTCAGCGATATCAGTAATTAATTCGACCGGGATACTTTGGTTGGCTGAAAGCCTGAAAGCAGCCCTTTGATTTTGCAGTATGCAAGATATATTGGTTCATCCAAATTCTCCACAATACGTTTCTAAAAACGAAAAAAAAAACTCTCCACGTACGTTGGCTCGATCCCACCCATAATTTCAATTGGATTCATTTGCATGGTTTCTACTGACAAATAATTGTTATTTAATTTGAAGCGTTTTTTTTCTAGAAAAACCTAGCAGTTTTTTTGTTAAAAAGAAAGAACAATCTAATGGCACACCAACACACCTAAATAAAACCATTATGGTAAATTCGGACAAATGAATAACGGTTATTGAAATCATTAGATTACTTTGTTGAGGAACATATGCGACAGCCTATACTCATTCTAAAATATATAAACGATTTTTATGTAAAAGTCCCTTAGGCCATTCCCAACCTAAAACACTAGATATAATTACTATAAACTCCACATTATCAAGAAACTAGTATTATACACTACTCTTCCAATGCAAACATACTATTCCATACTTAAATTTAATGTTACTTATCTCACATGATGTCTTGGATATTGTGTAGAAATCATGTCTCATGCAAGACATGGTTTCCTTCTCTTTCCTCATTTATTCACTTGTCACATCATTTTTTATCCTAGGTGGCAGTTTAGACATCATCCTAGTCATTGGATTGGGAATGGCCTTATATTTATAACGAAGGCAGTAAAGCAAGTTCATGGGGATTCAATCACCCTGTTGACGACACGTGGCTAAGCCCTTTTGTCGCGTGTGTCGTTTGTGCATGCTCGGTTTCAGCGAAGTATGCATTGATCACATTGCTATGTTAAAGGCAACCACAATACTCCCTCCATCCCATAATATAAGGGATTTTAAATTTTTGCTTGCAACGTTTGACCACTCGTCTTATTCAAAAAATTTTAAAATTATTATTTATTTTATTTATGACTTATTTTATTATCTACAATACTTTAAGCATAACTCTTCATTTTTTATATTTGCAAAAAAAATTGAATAAGACGAGTGGTTAAACGTTGCAAGCAAAAACTGAAAATCCCGGGACAGAGGGAGTATAATGTAAGAAGAAATCGGGTAGTAAGAAGCTCCTACAATCTGGTAGCAATAGACCTATTACCAGGTCATAAGAACTTAACAAATAGTATTAAAATTTCTCTCTTCCATTCATTCCCTATTACTCCATCAGCCATTCATCTTTCCTCCTATATCTATCTCATTTTTCTATTGTAATATATGGCTCCACTTTACTATTTACTTTTAGCAATATATATATTTTTATGATAAATTCAACAACTATTACCTATTTTTAAAGGGTACATCTTACGAAGTATTTGGACACTATACATTGAGGATGTCCTAAATTGGTTAAAGAACATGTGCCACTTGGTCCAATTGGAGTCGTGCTAGTACTGCCACGTACGTACGCGTGGATCTGCCTTGACCGATCACGTACGACCGCGACCAATTGTAGTATTACGATTATATTACAGGGGGTTAATTAGTCGCCAGGTATAACGCGCTTATTTGGTGGACTTATTATCTACGTGCGTGCTTATTATCGTTGCTTAGCTGACTCGATGTGGCAACTGCCGACTATAATTAAAGAACATGTAAAAAGATGAAGAGAAACACGGCCGTACAAACTGGGCATCGTCCTGAGACATTATTTGAGACTTCGATTTCGGTCGGTTTGTCAACTCCCAACGCCTGTCATGTACTGATTATATCTTAATTAATTTTATTGCACGTTATTCTTGTTGCGTTGAAATATTATACTAGCTTTGTTCACACGTACAGATTCGAATGTACTGTGGACACAACAAATGTGTAAAAGGTTCTTGGTTAAATTTTTCGCATTTGATCAGGCCATGAAAAAGTGTAGTTTTACAAGTATCACATATTAATATTGTCTCCGGTTAAAAAGAACATGCGCGGTTTGATTTTTCTTTTCACATCTTCAGTGTGTGAATCTAAACATAATTTTGTATCGGAATAAATTCATAAAATATACTGTGATTAAAAGATTTTAAAAATACTTTTTCAAGACACAATATTCCCATATTTCGAAAGGAGTAAGCATTTTACTAAAAGTTTGATAGTAGTGTATGCAACACTACTTAAAACTACTCCCTCCGTTACAAAATGTTTGACACTGTTGATTTTTTAACACATGTTTGACCGTTCGTCTTATTCAAAAAAATTTGTGAAATATGTAAAACTATATGTGTACATGAAAGTATATTTAACAATGAATCAAATGATATGAAAAGAATAAATAAATAATTAATTTTTTTGAATAAGACGAATGGTCAAATACGTACTAAAAAAATCAACGGTGTCAAACATTTTGAAACGGAGGGAGTAGTTTTTTTTTAGACGATCAAAAGTGATTTTCATAAACTGGTGTTACACCCTCCTAGCCACATGTGTCTGTATAAATCGGAATTTTCTCATACGAGCATCTCACAAACCATAAGCGAAAACTATTTTCATGAGCAGGCATGTTAAGTCACCCGGCTCACAATATTTTCTCCAAAAATTGAAAAAAAAAAGAAAAAGAGAATGCAGTAGTACAAAACTGAAGGGGAACTCATCTGAGAAAATCATTTCCGTACCAGCAGCAAACGGGTAAGGATAGGACAAAAATCTTGAAACCGCAGCAGAGCAAAGGAAACAAAAACGGCAAGACCGGATACGTCGGTCGCTCCCCACGTCCCGAGGACGACCGACGACGGCGACGCGGCAGCTGATCAAGCGCGCGACCCGCGGCGAAGTGACGCGCCACCACCACGCCCATGCACTGGGGGGTGATCGAATTACTCAACTCCACTACGAGCTCTGCCCACTCTAGCGTGAGCTCACTCCGTCTCTTGATACGTGTCTCTGTATATTACTTCCTCAGTTTTCAAAATGTTTGACACAGTTAACTTTTTAAGCATGTGTTTGATCATTCGTCTTATTAAAAAAATTAAGTAATTATTTATTTTTTTCATATCATTTGATTTATTGTTAAATATACTTTCATGTACGTATATAGTTTTACATATTTCACAATTTTTTAATAAGACGAACGGTCAAACATATGCTAAAAAGTCAACGGTGTCAAATATTTTGAAACGGAGGGAGTTCTAGCACAAATTAAAATTCAGCAAGTAAGAATTAAAATCTCTCTCATTTAGTACGTGAAAGAATTGGTAGAAATTGAAATAAGAGGTGATTGAAAGAAGTATGTGATTTGTTAAAAATATAAAGCAGGTAGAGGGGAATGGTTATAATTGGTTGAAAGAAGAAGTAGGTGAGAAAATAACTTTATTTTAGAACAAGTAGTTGTTATGTTAGAAATAGTTTTTTGAAACGAAGATAGTATTGTGGAATAGGTTTTAAACCATAACGAAACAATTATTTTAGGACCGAAGGAATTACCACTCTTAGATGTGCAGTCAAAACGTACGGGGCGATAGAAACGAACGGGCTTGGACACCTATAAAGTGCGGTAGTACACAACACACAACACAGGTACAACCGTACGCTCAGGACGAGGAGTACAAAAACGGTACGACTGAACTGTACTCCCTCCGAAAAAAAAAGGCAAACCTTATATTTTGGTGTCCAATTTTGACTGTCCGTCTTATATGAAATTTTTTTATAATTCATATTTTCATTGTTGTTAGATGATAAAACATTATTAATATTTTATGCATGACTTATTTTATTAATTTTTTTTATAATTTTTTTAAATAAGACGGACAGACACGGAAACAAGGGTGTCTTTTTTTTTTTTTTGGATGGAGGGAGTACCTAGTTTTGTTGTTGTTGCCTTCCCTTTCGCCGCTTCCCTCCCTTCCTCAGGGCTGATATTTCACCGGATGACGCCGATCGAGGTGTGAGGCGATGACACAAGGGACGATGAACGGATGAAGCGAGCCAGACGAACGCGACCCCGTCGCTTTCTACTATTGCAGCAGCAAAAACTCCGGCTCCCGCCGCAGAACACGGCCCCGGGAGCCGACCGACGAGCCGTCACCCTGTGTCCGTTCGTCGCGTCTTCCCTCCCTGGCAGCTCTATCCGTATCGGCTTCCAGAAACAGCGGAAACGAGCCGAGCCAGCGACAAAACGACGCGCAAAAACCGTCGAACCAAACTGCGCGCGCGCGCTGGCCACCACCACCAGTCCAGCCATCCCAGGTGGGCCCCACCTGTCAGCCTCCCCCCTCACCGCCCACGTGTAACCGTCCCGTCCCCCCCCCCCCCCCCCAACCCGCCGAATTCTTAACGGAAACGCCTCCCTCCACGCGTTCCCCCGACTTCCTATATAATCCCCCACCCCGCGCCTCTCCCGCCGCATCGATCCACCAGATCGCAATCCGAAATTCAGAGATCCAAATTCGCCCACAAGAATTCACCTCTGCTTGTTGATCGGAGAGGAGGAGGTGTTCGTCGAGATGGGCAAGGTGAGGGCGTTCTTCTCGCGCAAGGGCAGGGGGAACAGCAGCGGCAGGTCCAGGTCGATGCGGGAGGCGGCGATGAACGTGGACTGGTCGCCGAGGCCGTCGGATCTCGCCGCCGCCGCCGCCGCGAAGCCCCGCCCGCCCGCGGCGGAGGACGAGACGGAGCGGGTGTTCAGGAAGTTCGACGCGAACGGCGACGGGCGGATCTCGCGGGCCGAGCTGGCGGCGCTGTTCCGCAGCGTGGGCCACGCCGTCACCGACGACGAGGTGGCGCGGATGATGCAGGAGGCCGACTCCGACGGCGACGGCTACATCTCGCTCGGCGAGTTCGCCGCCATCAGCGCCCCGCCGCCCGGCGACGCCGCCGCCGCCGAGGAGGACCTGCGCCACGCCTTCGGCGTGTTCGACGCCGACGGCAACGGCGTCATCACCCCCGCCGAGCTGGCCCGCGTCCTCCGCGGCATCGGCGAGGCCGCCACCGTCGCCCAGTGCCGCCGCATGATCGACGGCGTCGACCGCAACGGCGACGGCCTCATCAACTTCGAGGAGTTCAAGCTCATGATGGCCGCCGGCGCCGGCTTCGGCAGGATCGCTTCTTGATTCCAAATTCAATCCCTCCTCCGCCATGGATGATGGACACCTCACCGCTCATGTTCTTTCATTCTTTAATTATTATTAATTGTAAATATAGATAAATCACGCGGAATGATTAATTACCGCGTAGTAATTTCTACTAATTAGTTGCAGATACCACACGAACATAATCCCGTTTGGTTTTGTACAGAGTGTACACACTGGAATCGTAATAACGATCCCCCAAAAAAAATATATATCAAATTTCAGTCTTATTATGGCATCGAATTCGACTCCAATTCGCTTCATCCATCTTCTCTCTACCTCAATGTCTCATTGTGAATGGTGAATTTCCCACCAAATTTGATGTGATTTCACGTTCGATTCTACTATTCTAGCCGTTGGGTTCTTTTCTGGAAGTGACAGGAGCGAGCAAGCTTCATGTGAGCTTACTATTCAACTGAATTGCGTACTTGGAGCCGTGACTCTGACAAAAGAGACGGAAAGAAAACGACCCTGTTATGAGTCTATTTCAAACTGTCCTCGTGAAAGCAACCCTTCAACCTTGGACAAAACCTAATCAATGAAATCTGTAATTGTAGCCCAAACTTGTAAATCTCTCCTGTCAAATCTTAAAACACTGAAATTAATTCTCGGCAAAATGACACACCACCAACATCATAAATTCCACGCATTGTTTACGCCAAGTAGGACATTATGCAGATTGATTATGATTAGACATACATACAGGTTTCAAGGTTTGAGAAGGATAAGGACTGTATGCAGATTATACAGATTTTCACGGATCATTGGTGAAGATTTAGCAATGGGTAAATTTACCATCCTTCGGATGGTACCGGGGAATGCCACATTTTGTAATGTTAAACTTGATACCTTCAGGTATTTTATCAAGGATCGTAAAATTTCTCTTTAGCAAGTAGTTCTCTTGTGTTCCATCAAACTGTGCTCGTCTTTTATTTTCTCTAATTTGCAGTTATTTTGAACTGCAGATCTATAATAATTGGTTATAGCTTCTTCGACGGCGTGACGTAAACGCCCGAATAAATTTATTATCCTAAAAAGAGACTAGATAGCAACAAGATGGCATTGACAACGTTGTTGACAACAATCTGCAGTGGATTGGCGGGAGCAGAAGAAGCTGGCTTTGCCATGGACAGAGTAGGACGATCGATCGATCGATCAGGTTGCCAAACCTCACCTGACAGGTCGAAATCGACGCTGCTGCTGCTAGGCCATGTTTCGATGCCCCATTTCGGTCAAGGGGGGAATCAATCAATCAATGCATCAGCGTGCATGCCAGCGTGATGAGAACGCTGTGATCGTGAACGCATCAGGTGCCCCCTTACCTAACTGCAGATGCATGATGAGAAGTTGCATGGGACTTGACAGGAAATTCAGTCACATGAGCAGGAGGAACCAGTAGGAAGAACAGGTGAAATTTACATGGCATTGTAAGTAGCAGAGTTGATTTTCTTTGCAATGGCATCATCACCTTCCTTGAGTAGTGAGTGGGTTAGTGAAAATTGTTGTAGCTTAGGTGTGACTTTGGTCTGAAAATTTTGGCCGGTACTAGGTTAGATACTTAGATCTGTCCCTTGGAAGTAGGCTGGAAATTTACCAAAGTTTACCTCTTGTTTTGTGAGAAGTTCAGTTGGTGGTACAGTAATCCTTTTCAGAAAGTTTACTGAGCCCACGAGTCAAGAACTCGCTGAGATTCCTTCCTGCCTGGTAGAGGCTTCTTCTCATTTCGGCAGTGTGAGTTGGAAATATCTGAAGAAGAGTTGGCATCTTTGTAGAAAAGGTGGTGACAATTGGTTATCTGATAGCTCCATGATGTAGGGCTACATATCTGAGGTAGCTGTTGCTTGGTTTGCAGCTTAGCAGAGGGTATTTTTCTTCTTTCGGCAGTTCATTTGGTAGACGCTAATTCAGTAGGGTTGGCCAAACCTTTTAGTTTTAGATAACAAACCGTCCAAGAAAGCATAGACTCCAGTCACACCAAAAAATGCATATTGCATTTGCCGGGAATAAATGTGTGCAAAGTGGGGCGGCTGTCACATTTTCAATATGGCGACTTTGTAATAGGCTGTTGCAAACCTAGACCTAGTTTTACGAACTAATCTGAGTATATTCTTTAATCTTTATCAAAAAATTTCTGACTCTGCAACCTATGCCTAGTTTTATGGACGAAAAAATATTTGAAGAAATTCGATGGTGTATTCTTCTGGCTCAACTTCTTCGATTCCGCTTCTCTTAAGAGAAACCTGCAATTTTCGATTTTTTTTTTCTGGCTTCAATATCTTGCTTGAGGAATTGTGAAGTTGTTCAGTGCATGGTTTAGATTTACTCCATCCGTTTTATAATGTAAGTCATTCTCGCATTTCCCACATTCATATAGATGTATGCCTAGATTCACTAACATCTAGAATGTGGGAAATACTAGAATGACTTACATTATCAAACAGAGGGAGTACTAAATTTTCTACTTTCACTAAGTTCCATCCGTAAATGACCACAAATACATATCTATATCTATATCTATATACCTAATTAAAAAATACATAAGGCTTCCGGTTTTATTTTCGTCCGTTAGTGTATTTTTTTCCGCCGATTTCTTTTTTTTTTCACCTCTCTTTTTCTTTTTTTCTCCATTTTTCTCGGTTTTATTCCCGTCCACTTTTTTCATGGGCTGGTGCGGCTGCTGGGCCTGAGCGGACATAGAGATGAAGGCCCAAGAGGGAGCAGAGGAAGCGGGGCAGCTGCTGGGCCTAAGCGGATAGAGGGATGGCGACCCAAGAGGGAGGAAAGGAAGCGGGCTGGCTCGGGGGAGGAGGAAGGAAGAATGGGCCAGATTTGGCCCATACTTAGGAGAGGGATTTCAGTTTGTTTTTTTAAATTAATTATTAAAATTAGCAATTGAGTTTTGAAAAATTCAAAAAACAAATCTAGAGAGTGTGGTTAATCATAAAGAATTTAATAAAAACACTTACCATATTTAGATTTAATTCTACACGTACCGGTCTAAAATACACCTACTTACTTAAAAATACACAATACACAAGTATTCTAGAAAATTTACATGTGTCGACCTTTATTACGTCGTTGTGCGTCATCCCGCTTTCTCATACTATCCGCTTTGTCCGTTGTCTGCACAGGAGTAGGAGAGAACACAATAATTGATAGGTGCGTGCATCCATGCTGGAGTATTCGAGAAACACATGATTTTATCATGACGAAACTTGAACCCTACAAATCCGATGTTTACTGCATTTTTTTCCATTGCAACCCACGAGCATGTTAATTGATATTCTTTTTCGTTGTTTTCTCCCTTTTTTTTCGTCCACTTTTTTTTTCTTTTTCTGGGTTTTTCCTATGCGGTTTTTTTCGTCGCCATTTTTCTACGTCATGGTTTTTTCGCACGCGGAAGGATGTACGTCACCGGTAAGGATTTATTTTTTAAAAAAAATCTGGTTTTTTTTCCATCGTCAAGGAAAACCATAGCGTCATCGCCACGTCGATCAGCCTTCCCATGCGTTTCCTTCTCCAATTGATTACAAAAATCGATTCTCCACTACTTTCTCATCATTTTATTCATGATTTCCCCTTTTAATTTGTCTTTAATTCACCAGAATGATTTCCCCTTTTAATTTGTCTTTAATTCACCAGAATCGATGGGGAGGATCGGCTCCGGTATCGTATGGACACATGATTGTCTTTTGAAGGTTGAAGATGGCAATCGGTTGTGTGAGCTGGAGCGAAGAGAGGCAGGTCGAGCGAAGAGAGGTAGCAGACTAGTCTGTAGCTAAAAACTAATTATGAGTACCCGTTGCAACACAGGGGTATTTTTCTAGTCCAAAGTAATAAATGCAGGAGTTTCATCGCAACTGCTAATTTATTATCAACGATTGTAAATACTCTCCCGTGATTATATATAATACCTTCCTGCAACTGTAGATATCTCCTAACTATTGTTCAATAGATAAACATAATGTGCTCTCGTCCTCGCTTCACGCAAAAAATTAAACTCAGTGTTACCGCTCTCAGGCATCCAATGCTTATAAACTACTCAAATCCTTTCCAAACCATCGAAAATGGGAATATTTAACTATTTCTCACTCTTAGATGTGACAATTAACGGTTTACCACCTAAACCCACATGTCATAAACACATAAATATTCACATGTTATTAATATATGGGTGATAAATATTTAAATGCCAAACTTGCTGAGAGTGACAAATAGTTAGTTAAATGTTTAAAGAAGCTTCAGGCGCCTGCTTGTATATATGGCCAAATGGGCCACCCAGCTCGGCTTGGCCCGGGCACAGCGAGGCACAGCGGTCCAGGCATGACCCAATAAGAGTCGGGCCGCGTCGGGCCGACCCGATGGCACGATCAGCACATCATGCTTATTCTTGGAATAAGTCTATTATACCTCCCTCCTATTTGGGCCGTGTCTTACATATGGTTGGAATAAGTCTATTTTGCTCCCTCCTCTTTAGGACGCGCCTTATATGCCTGTAATAAGTCTATATTGCCTCCCTCCTCTTTGAGCCATTCTTTAAAATTCATATTAATCCATTTTTCAAAAAAAGTTAATATGTAATTAATTATGCGCTAATAAGTCGCTCCATTCTGCGTGCACCGCACATTAGTTCCCAACTAGGAACAACGAACGCAGATTTCACAAGTAGGTAAGTTGTGCTTCCATTCTTATGTGCAGGTGATTTGGTTTACTGTGAAACCAAATGATTAAGTAGTGTTTTGTTGTTATTCATAATTTTGTTCAACCACTGCTGATTGAGATGTCTAAGACATGCGCAGTGAGCGCACGTATGCAAACATAAAAGATGTGTAACTTGCGTAACTTTATTTGGCTGGTCAGGAATATCGGAGTAGAACTTCAGTATCGTGGTGGTGCAACCGTGTTTTTGTTTTTCGAGAAACTGGTCTCTCTTTTTTTTTTTTCGCTTCACAAGAAGATTTCACGAACTCAGCTGCTATTGTTTTCCGGTTTAGTTTTGTGTTCTCTCATCACTGCCACATGATTGAAGAAACAATATCCATGTAAACTCTTATATATTGGTCCATTGTAAGCATCTTCTCCTGTAATTATTTCTCACAAATTCCCGTAGCAACGTGCGGGATATCATCTACTAGAGTATTATAAATCCACATTCACACAACACAACTGTTACATTGACGTGCAAGGTGTCACTTATTTCATGGAACCATAAACACACATCACACATCCAAATTCAAAGGAAAAACGCATGGGCACAGCCATATATGCCCGCACACACAAAGCGGCACTCACTCGAGACATGGACACTCGCATGCATTCAGACATGCATGCAGGGCATCCTGAACAAGAGCCAAGCACAACACAATCACATCCGACTCGGCACAGGAGCAAGCTTGCAGTAATTTTGTAAGCATACGGCATACCGCTCCGCGCGGAACAAATGAAGGAAACACACACACACTTACACAACAGAACACAAGCAAGAACAAGCAAATCATGGGCGAAGCACACATATTTACGATGGAGCTTGCACACACACAAGTTAGCAGTACCGGGAATCAGCGATGAGTGGACGGAAAGATGGAGAAGAATGCAGACTTTTTCTTGTTAGCTAGTGTCGGTCCTCCTTTTGGTTCATCCTGAACCTGTGTTCTCTTGTGTATAAGTTTCTTGTTATGTGCATTGATATCTCTCCACACTTGAAGAGGGACACTTTTGCCTTCTAACTCAAGCTCCTTCAATTCCGGGAGGTTGTCAATTCCAGAGAGAGACTCTAGCTCGGTGAAGGACCAGGTAATCTTCTCAAGCTTACAGGCAGATTCCTTGGCGAAGTTGATGCCCGAGATCTTGGAGCACGTGATAGTAAGATGTTTGAGCTTGGGAAACTCATCTTTGTTGAAGGTAAGATGGCTTTCGTCATAAGATTTGTCCAAGAGCAGTAGCCAGCACAATTTTGGTTTCTTCGCGAGGATTTGTAGATCACCTTGCTTCAGGCAAGTATCGGAAAGAGTTACCTTGGCAATATGATTGGCAGTGGCAAATAATGAAAGAATGGTCTTATTACCCTTCAAGTCAATCTCCATCAATTTTGCAAGGCCGTCGACTCCATCAAGAGACTCTATGTTTGTATTGGACAAGACAATCTTCTCGAGCTCAGGAGCTCCACCTTCAAATTTGATGTCAGTCTGCATGTGGTGACCCTCAACAAGAAAGTACTTGAGATGCTTGAATTCTTTCTTCTTGAAGGTGAGTGCGCTCTTTTCAGCAGAAGTTGCTCCATCTTTATGTACAATTATATCAGTAGAGTCTGTCCAATCTTCAAGTATAACTGGATCAGCGGAAACTGTTCCAGCTTCAGGTGATAGAACAAGCTGCTCGTTTTCCTTCAACTCGAGCTCCTTTAGGTTTGGAAGGGCACCGACCCCACAAAGATGCTTTATGCTGGTGCGGAATAGCACGATCTTCTCGAGCTCAGGAGCTGCTCCTTTTTTAAAGTTGATCATGTCAGTCTCGTGGAGCTGCTCAACAAGAAAATTCTTGAGATGTGGGAATTCTTCCGTCTCAAAAGTGAGCTCCTTTTCTGTGTATGCATTTTGTCGGAGTCTGACGCAGCATAATTTGGGAAGCATGGTGATGTGGACCAGATTTTTCTTTTTCAATGAGGTGTGTCTCAGAGTTACCTTGGCAAGTTCGTTGCTACCTTTAGCGAACATTGTTAGAAGCCGAACAATTTTTGTGGGTCCATCAATGCTTAGGCTCTCAAGAACCTTGGGGGGCTGTATCAAGTGATTGTACAGATCATGTGGTAGCACCTTTTGCTCGTTGTCAGTATCACCCTCATTTCTGGTTTTAAGTATAGTGATGGAAAGAGACTGGAGGCATTCTTTTAGGTCACTCATGGCCCAAAGCAGATTCTTGAGGTGATTTTCGTTGTTAACGATAACCACACCAAGCTTCCTCAGTTGCCCTAGCTTTCTAATTTCTTTTAACTCAGCTCCATTCCTTGAATAAGCCTTCACATTGGACAATACCTCCATATTTTCCATTTTGTTGATTTTGCGTGGGATCAAGACAGCTGAGCGCAATGGCTTGCCCATTTCATGACTTGTGCTTGGATCAACTTGACCAGCAAGTAGGCGCCTCAGCTTTAGGAGCACAATATTTTTTGTTGCATGCTCAGACACTTTGGTTTGACGGATATCCAATACCTCAAGCTCATGGAGGTTGTTGATTTCATGAGGCAGATCAGCAACATCTGTTCTCCTTAGGCTTAGATACTTAAGATGTAAAATGCTGCAGATGTCCTTGAGGTGGTTCTTGTCCAAGTGATATTGACAGCCTTCCAGATCTAGCAACTTTAGCAGATGCAGTTTATGTAAATATCTAGGGAGTTTCTCCACAACCGTGTCAATGGTGTCAGAGGCACAGAGTCGAAGACCACTGAAGGTGGAGAAATGATGCGCCCGAAGTTGTGACAGGCGCATATCCAAAATGTGCTCTTTCTTGGCGATTTTGGTGATAAAGTCATGGACTAGACCATCTACCTTGCAGCTTTTGACCTTTCCTGCAGCACTAAGCTCAACAGGAGTAACAAACCACCGGTCGATGAGAGCTTGAAAACATCGTTTTCCATGACGCACTACAGTTGGCCAGTCTTCATTTGTTATTAACTCTTCTATAGCCCATCGCTCTATCAAGGTTGACCTTTTGATTTCGTGACCTTGAGGGAAAATAGCTAGGTACAACAAGCATGTCTTGTGTTCCCTTGGCAGATCTCTGTAGGAGAACTTGAATATCATCTTAGCTTTAGTAGCATAAGCGTCCGTTGAGTTTCCGAATACCTGCAGGGAGCCAAGCAACCTGCGTAGTTCTTCATAACTCCTGTTGGGATTTGCATACATAGCATGGGCGAACATCCTCATGCAGAATTCATTTGGATCACACTTAACCAATATGTCGCGGAAGATCTGGGAATTGTTGTTGCCACCTTCATTCTCCCTTTGGCTTGTCATCTTCAGCACAATATCATAGTAGAGACCAACAAGGGAATATGTTATAGGCTCCCACGGTGTTGAACAAAATCCTTGGGCCTTCTGGTTGTTGTTTGTGATCACTATCACTGCATTGCCATTGGAGCAATCCAACAGGCTCAAAGCATTTTTTATCCCCTCCCACTCGGATATGTAGCCTCTATCATCAATGAGGATGAAAAGGGTCCTTTTTCTTTCTAGAGGCACCTTAATCTTGTCCACTATCCCTTTGATGAACAGTGAAAATTTAATTGCTGACGATATCTCCCCAACCTTCTCATTGGTTTCTTGTATTGCAGCATTAGTACCTTTTGCCTTAGTGTCCCTTGGGTTCTCATTCATCTTCTCCTCTGTTTCTGAGATGGCAGCATCAATAACACTATTTTGATCACGAACACCCTGCAGGACACCTTTGGCTAGTTCCTTGACAGAGTTGCCTTCCGGAAGCTGGGACCAGCGAAGCAACTCCCGAACGATGTCTAGTGCAATCTTGTGGTTGTTGAGGATTTCTTTGATGTGATCCTCACCCAATGTAGTAGCAGTATTGGTACTGGTTTCCTTGGCGTGTGAGGGCTTAGTGTCTAGGAACACCTTCTGCAGGATGTCTAGGTATTGGATATCATCCAATTGAATTGGGGGCTTAGGCACGACAGATTCCATGTGTTGTTTAAGCATCATGGCCGTCTCCTGCATTATCTTGGTATCCGATGATCTTCCTATAATGCTGAGCCCTTCACTGTTTAGCATGAGCCGCAATGCCTGGTGGAGCATGCCAATGGAGATATCAGTTGTAGCTTTCAAGTACTTTGTTCCTTCAATCTTGTTGTTCTTGACTTCTTCAGTTGTTCCACTGACTTCTCCAATCTTGCGCTTTACTTCTTCAATCTTGTCGTCGATATTCATTTTTTCAATCTCTTTCCATATTTCATCATGTGTGTTCAGTTTGTCTTGAAATGCTTTCCGTCGTTTTTCGTCATCAGCCTCGCCTTGACCTGTGCCGTGCTGTTTGCATTGAAACAAGATGTAATAGAGGATCTCCCACGGTAGTACCGGAAGATCCCATGGGTGGTGCAATGCCTGGAGGTTGATCGAGAAACTCTTGTCGAAATGTGCAGTTGCCAATTCCAATGCTCCTTGTGCAGCAGCAGAGGATGCACCTGCATCCAGTGCAACAATGGCAATGGATGGTATCGAGGATGGACCCTGTTGTCCTGGTTCCTGCTCACGGCTGGTGCTGACCCAGTTGACTAGCTTCTCGGCACAAAAGTCCTCCAGAGTGCGATGCTCTTGAATTCCTCGACGGAGATCAAGATCGCCAGTCATAGCTGCCACCACTTGATGGAGAGTGTCGTTGTCATCATCGTCTTCATCTTCTATGACCCCAGGCGCTGCAGCAGAACCTCGAGATGGGGTTGAAGATGGCAGAATTTGTGCCGCCCTTCCCTTGCTTGGGATCTCCACGCCATACCTCAACCGCCGCTTGCCAACATCGCTCACCCGGTCCCTGAGCTCACGCAGCCGCAGGGCTGCGTTTTGCTGGTCATGCATCTTTCGCACCAGCCAATAGGTCCACCAGATGTAGCGCCGGACACCGCCCCTGGCGAGGTGGACCGCCAAGTCGCCGCTTCGAAGGTAGTCGTCGACGCAGTTGCTGCAGTCGTGGGCGAGGTCCCGGACCTGCTTCATCCACGTGCGGACCTGCTTGTCGTGCCCGCTGGCGAGATGCGCCGTCCTGGACATGCTCTCCATCTCCTCCCTGATGAACTCCACGTCGCTCCCCATGCGGCCCAGCAGCTGCGCCTCCTTCTGGAGGAGGCCCAGCAGCGAGCTCACAGCTCCGGACGCGAGCTCGGCCATTGCTGCGCCGCCACTCCACCGCCGGCTGCCCGGCGTATGTCTGGCTAGCTAGGAAGGGTGTGTGGATTTGTCTTTTCTTTTATCTTTATGAGCTGTGCTGGTCTTTCATCAAGATTGATCTCTAATGCTTTGATTTGGCTGTGTCATGGTGCCTGGTTTCTTTTCTCCTTTATTTTGGTGGTGGCAACCGGGCAAGCATTATACTTCCATCCAGGATTCTTTGAGTCTTATCTTTAGATTAGTACCATGTCCCTTACTTTAGTTCTTTGTTTATTCTTTTTTTGCCTTTGGCTGTTTGTGTTTAGCATATATTGATTCTAAACATGACGTACATGGAGAACGCTCTACATTTAGGCTTAAGTGGAGAGTACTCATGTTTCTATAGAAGGAAGAAATCAACTTCTTTAAAAATGGAAGGCTGCTACAGAACAGAACTCTCCATAAAAGCAAATAATCAACTTCCTACTTTTGTTACTAAAACTGGAAATTCACTCTCTTCCAAGTATGTTAAACTTTTGGATGGTTTTTAAGGAGCTCAAGTTTTTTTTTTTTTTTGGCCATCCATTAGAATAGGATCCAATGGAGGATACAATCTATTACCTTGATGGAGGTAAGATCACGGTCTACCTTTTTGCCCTATTCTTACTACCGCCCTGTTGCATAATTCTTGGTTTAAAGTGCGTAAGACTTGCAGAGTACAGTGAATTGTTTCCGATAACTATCGAGGATACCCAAGCACATGTTGGTCACACATATCGAGTATTATCAGGATTAATTCTTCCGCATGTTATTTTGTAATGAATGGCCGAATAGCTAAATAACTGAATGATTTCCAATAACTATTCAAGGGTACAAAGGAATTAGATAACTATTATGAAGATGGGAAATGGATTCAAAACAATATCATAAGAAATTCATATATAGAATATTTTTGCAACAATCTCACTGTTTAGAAGTTTGAGAAACGTGCATGTTAATTCATTCATCCATTAAACAAGCCGGGTCCTCACATTGGTGGTGCTCTCCCAACTTTAATTTGTTGTGACAACACCAAATGGAATACCTACATCTGCCTTGATGTACATGTGGAAGAAACCTGCACACAGGAAAGGAACATTGCATCATTGCAAAATTTTTTTTTAAAAAAAGTGATATCCAACACCAACACATCCTGCAGAAGGTGAGGCAAAATAAAGATGGGGACTTCCTATATTCCTATTTTTTCGCATAAATGAGAGATCA
Source organism: Oryza sativa Japonica Group (assembly GCF_034140825.1). Taxonomy (NCBI): domain Eukaryota; kingdom Viridiplantae; phylum Streptophyta; class Magnoliopsida; order Poales; family Poaceae; genus Oryza; species Oryza sativa. The sequence goes on along the minus strand of NC_089039.1, from coordinate 18,497,002 downwards.
TTTAGAAGCCGAGACAGCTCATTATCTAAACTAGCTGGACCGAGTTGAGCCGTGCTGGCTTGTTGTCCCAGCCTAGGCAACCAGGAAGGCACGGTACTATTCCATTCTTTGAGTATTTCTTTAGGTTAGTACTATGCTCCTTACTTTAGCTCTCTGGTTATCCTTTTCTTGCTTTTGCCTGTCTGTTACAGCATTGATTTCACATCCTCTGACAAAGGAAAACCCATGATTTTTATTGTGACAAATTAAAGGATAATGTGCAAGAACAGCATCCGACATGGCCCTAATGTACATGTGGAAGAAACCATGCGCGCACATGCACAACGTGAGGTACCATGATAAGGAGCAGGGGAAGGCCAGGTTAGACAGCATGCTGTGGGAGCAAGGCAGGTAGCTAGCTCAGCCAACTAAAAAAAATTTCCCCTACCATTGCTAATTTTATTGATGATCTAATGCTTTGTTTCAAAGTGTAGAATGGAATGGGGAGAACACCTCACACCCAATGGGAGGGGTGGCCATGCATTGATATAGGAAGCACATGTACATGATCCTCAATTAGAGGAGAATACAAGGAAAGAGACAATACAATACAATCTGTACATATATGGCAAAGTATTCCTAATACCCGCCCGCAGTCGCAGCGGGAGGCTCACGGACGCAAAGGCTGGACCGAAAATCTGTAAATAACTGCACAGGCAAGCCCTTGGTCATGATATCGGCGAACTGATGTGTAGACGGAACATGGAGCACACGGACCTGTCCCAGAGCCACCTTTTCCCGAACAAAGTGGATGTCGATCTCAATGTACTTGGTGTGGGGTGGTGAATCGGGTTGGCGGTCATGTAGACAGCACTGACGTTGTCACAAAAGACGACGGTCGCGGTGGAGATGGGAGCATGCAGCTCCTGGAGTAGCTGGCGGAGCCAACAACACTCGGCAACCGCGTGAGCAACGGCACGATACTCCGCCTCGGCGCTGGATCGGGAGACCGTCGTCTGACGCTTGGAGGACCAAGACACCAGGTTGTCGCCGAGGAAGATGCAGTAGCCGGAGGTGGAGCGACGAGTCGGGGCAGCCGGCCCAATCTGCGTCGGAGTAGGCGATCAGAGACCCGACCGGACCGGTACCGATGTGGAGGCTGGCGGAGAGTGAGCCCTTGATGTAGCGCGGGATGCGTTTAACCAAGGCGAGGTGAGGCTCGTGGGGGTTATGCATGAAGAGACACACCTGTTGAACGGCATAGGCGATCTCAGGACGGGTGAGGGTGAGATACTGGAGCGCACCGGCGAGGCTCCTGTACTCATAAGGATCGGCGACAGGAGCACCCTCCGAGGCGGTGAGCTTGGCGCGAGCATCAACCGAGGTGGCATTCAGACATGCCGGCTCGCTACAGAAGGTCGACGGCGTACTATCGCTGGGACAGGAAGAGGCCGTTGGGTGTGCGGCGGATAGAGATGCCGAGGAAGAAATGGAGGTCACCAAGATCCGTCATGGCGAACTCATTGTGCAGCCGAGCCGTGATGTGGCGAAGAAGATCAGCAGAGGAGGCCGTGAGGATGATGTCGTCGACGTAGAGCAACAGGTAGGCGAGGCGATCACCGTCCCGGAAGATGAAGAGCGATGTGTCGAAGGCCGATGGCATGAAACCCAGCTGACGAATATATCTAGCGAACCGTTGGTACCAAGCTCGAGGCGCTTGCTTGAGGCCGTAGAGGGAGCGCTGGAGGAGGCACACAGCGTCGGAAGCAGGGGGGTCGATGAAGCCGGATGGCTACTGGCAATACACCGTCTCATCGAGGGTGCCGTGGAGAAAGGCGTTCTTCACATCAAGTTGATTAATCGGCCAGGAGCGGGAGGTGGTGATGCTGAGGACGACACGAATGGTAGAGGGCTTGACGACGGGGCTGAAGGTCTCGTTGTAGTCGATGTCGTGTTGCTGGGAGTAGCCACGAACAACCCATCTTGCCTTGTGACGGGCGAGCGAGCCATCGGAGTGGAACTTGTGCTTGAAGATCCACTTGCCGGTAACGACGTTTGCGCCAGGTGGGCGAGGGACGAGGCGCCACGTGCCGTTATCGATCAAAGCCTTGAACTCTTCGGCCATGGCAGCACGCCAGTTGGGGTCGGCGAGGGCAGAGCGGTAGTTGGCCGACAGTGGAGAAATGGCGTTGTGGGACACCGAGAGCACGAGTCGATCCACTGGCTTGAGAGAACCGGTCTTGGAGCGCGTCACCATGGTGTGGACTTGTGGAGGAGGTGCGGGTGCAGCCGGAGCGACGACTTGGGGCGGAGGAGTCAGCGCCAGTCGTCGTTGGTAGTGGTACGGGAATGGCTCCAACGTGCCGGCTGGTCGTGAAGAAGATGTGGGCGGCCGGACAGCTGGTGACGACGGCGCCCTCCTTGAGGAAGATGGAGACGCGGCAGCCGGCTGCATGGAACTTGGCATCGTCCCGCCCGCAGTGTGGTGCGCTACATGTAGTAGGGCAGGTGCTCGTCCTCAGCCGAGGGAGCACCCGTGGGCAGCCGCTGCTCGACGTTCACAGGGAATGGAGCGTGCGGCTGCTCAACACCAGCCAGTGGTGGAGCGACCACAGAAGGAGCAGTAGCACCCTGCAGTAGAAAGTCCAAAGAGGAAGCATCGACAAGATCTCCCGAAAATGGAAACTGTCTCATCAAAAATGACATGGCGCAAAATAATGATGCGGCGGGTGGATATGTTGAGGCATCGATAACCTTTGTGCGAGGAGGGGTAACCAAGAAAGACGCAAACGGCGGAGCGAGGTGCAAGTTTGTGGGCAGCAGTGGCACTAAGGTTAGGATAGCATAAACACCCAAACACATGTAACATGGAATAATCGGGAATCTTGCGATGAAGAAGCTGGAATGGGATGGAGTTGTTTACTGAGGACGATGGTCGACGGTTCAGGAGGTATGTGGCGGTGGCTAGACCTTCGGCCCAATAGGAGGGTGGCATGAAGGCTTGTAGGAGAGGGTGCAGACAGAGTTGTTGAGGGTGCGAATCATGCTTTCGGCCTTGCCGTTCTGTGGGGAAGTATATGGGCAGGAGAACCGTAACAGGGAACCTCTACCAGTGAGGAAGGAGGTGGTGTTGTGATTAACAAACTCGGTACCGTTGTCGGCTTGGAGACACTTGAGGCGGTGGCCGAACTGTGTGTGGGCATACTCAACGAACTCAACGATATGGCGATGAACATGGGATTTGTGGCGAAGAGGAAACGTCCAACTAAAATGAGTAAAATCTTCAACCATCACTAAATAAAATTTGAAGCCAGAAATGCTCATAACAGGAGAAGTCCATACATCGCAGTGCACAAGTTCAAAAGGAGAAGAGGTACTGGAAGTGGACTTATTAAAAGGAAGACGAGTGTGTTTCCCTAACTGACAGGCATGGCAAAGGGAATTATTTGTCTTGGAGCGAGGTATGGCGGATAAATGTTGGAGAGTGGTGATGGCAATTGGACCCGGATGACCGAGGAGGCGATGCCATAACGTGGAGGAGGTGGCGAGGTTGCACTGGGCGGCGATGGAAGGTGCAGCGGCCAGGAGGGTGTAGAGCTCGCCATGGCTATTGCAATGAAGAATCACGCGCCTGGTCCGAGGGTCCTTAATAGAAAAACCAAACTCGTCAAACTCAATGGAACATTTATTGTCGCGGGTAAATTGACGAACGGAGAGTAAATTGCGAACCAGAGGGAGCAACAAGAACATGACGAAGGTCAAATCTAGTGGTGCCAATAGGGAGAAAGGAAGTGCCACGGCAAACAACCGGAATAGAGTGACCATTACCAACGGTGATATAAGTGTGTGAGTTGGGGAGGCGAGTAACGAGTATACCATCGGTGGAGGACATGTGCGAAGTGGCACCCGTGTTGAGAACCCATGAATTGGGGCTGTGAATCGTCATTTGATTGAGAACGGCGACGAGGCCGGTTTGGTCCCAAGCCGGCTGGACAGACCCTGCAGGCGGCGGCGAGGAGTATGGCCCGGTGAAGGCAGTGTGGGCCTGAGGATACGGCCCATGTATCCTGGCGCTGGGGGCACGCCAGGGTTGCTGCTGTCCTGCCCAGGGCAAGAAGCACATCCATGGTGCGGCTTAGCGTGGAGCAGGGATGGAGAAAGTGCTGGTGCCGAAGCTGTTGCCGCCGTTGTTCTGTCCACCATGGTGGCCGCCGAATCCACTGCCGCCGTTGCCCCCGGAGTTGCGGTTGTTGCGGCCGCCGTTCTTGCCCTTGTTCTTGCCGCCGTTGCCGCCGCCGGCGCGGCTCTGCTGCTGCCCACCGCTGCCAGAGGAGTGGCAAGTGCCCCTGGCGCAGTTGGAGTAGGTGGTGTTGGCTGTGACGAGGGCATTCTCGGACTGGACCTGCACGGAATTGGCGTTGCAAAGCTCCTTGAGAACTAGCGTGTTCCTCACCGAGGTGAAGGACGACAAGACAGGGGCGCTCGCGATGGTGTCGGCCGTGCTGGTGAAGCGCGAGTTGACGCCACGGAGGAGGTTGAGGACGAGCAGGGACTCGGTGACGGGGTGGCCGACGTCGCGGAGGGCATCAACCGCTTGTAAGTTCAAGTGCCTTAATTTGGTTTTGGTGATTAATGACAAATCTAACTATATGAGACTAACGTTTTTATGAGCCTTTCTTTGACTAGTCTCATTTGGATATGAAAGTAAAAATGATGAGAGGTATGTATTAAACTTCACACATTCTAACTTGGTCTTTCTTGTGGATCCAAAATATAGTGTGAGCTTCCTCATTGATCTTTATTGACTATTATGTGCATATGCGTTCCTTCATATCCATATGTATGCACTTCTTGAGGGGGAGCTTATTTTATATTTTGTTTATTATAAGAACTCTACCTTGATTTGAAATTATCTTTCATCTTACCTCTCTATATTGTTTATATCGAGTTATTATCTATCACAAAAGAGAGAAAAGATTGAAAGATCTTGGATTAAACAATTTGTATAATTGTTGCTTTGGTGATAGATGATAAACCAATATTTATGGGATTAACCTCTCTTTTACATAAGTTGTCAACTAGGTTATTTCCCGATAATGAGATGTGGTAGATGGACCTTAATCATGACAAGGATGAAATGCATGGAGATAAAGCAATATGTATCACTTCTTATCTCCTACTTTTTAATAGGTTCATATATATGATTTCCATGTTATTGTTATATAAGTATGAGACTAATGTTTACTTGAGCCGTATCTTATTTAGTCTCCTTTACTTTGAGAACATGGAGATCATGAAGGTATGTGTTTTTGTTTGTCTTGTCATTGCTACATGCATTCTCCATGTGTATAGGATAAACCACATTGGTTCTTCTTTACTTATGCATACACTTGCTTCTCTTGTATATTTCTTTGTATGCATATATTTAGGGGGAGCAAATCCTATACATTTATTGTGCATGTTTTAGATCCATGTTATTCACCTATTATTTATATCGGATCTTTGCACTTGAGCTTGCATACGAGTATATGACACTTGTGATGTTAATGAATACTCAACAAACATATCCATATCTTTCATATGCAACCAGTTGGTCACCAAGTGGAGGATGACAACCGATTTGTTGGGACTAATGTTTTCCTTTAAGCCGTGCAAAGGAATAGGTCTAATTATGATGAGGCTAATGAATGATACCATGGGTTGATGGTCACCAAGCCAAGGACATCGCCATGTCGACAAGAATGAAGTCAAGATTGTGATGAGAAGAAAGCCTTAACAAAGGATGGTCAAGACCTCGACATAAACATGGTTTAAGCGAATGATCACGTGTTAATCTTGGCTCAAGCATTAACCCCAAGTTCGATGGCGCAAGGCAAAGGTATAATTGAACTAAGAATGTTTTCGTAGTCTTTCCCCGGTCTTGGTGTTTGGTGTAGACCGGACTTGCTAGATAGACGCCGTACTATCAAGAGGGGTCTATCAAGCGAGCACGTGAATGATCTTGTGCCATATTAGTTCATATGCATGTAGGTACATTTAGTGGGCTTGTCTAGCCAAGTGTGGTGAGTTTTCTCAAGTCCCAAACAAAGAGAGAAGTGGGCACATCCTATAGGTTTGGGTAGCCTCATATGGTTTTGTCCGGTGGAGTATCTTTTGGAGTGTGAGCCCTTTCTCCCTGAGAAAAGTTGTGTTTCTTGGATGGATTGTTCATGGGTTGGAGTAGACCGGATTTGCTAGATAGGCGCCGTACTATCAAGAGGGGTCTATGAAGCGAGCACGTGGATGATCTTGTGCCATATTAGTTCATATGCATGTAGGTGCATTTAGTGGGCTTGTCTAGCCAAGTGTGGTGAGTTTTCTCAAGTCCCAAACAAAGAGAGAAGTGGGCACATCCTATAGGTTTGGGTAGCCTCATATGGTTTTGTCCGGTGGAGTATCTTTTGGAGTGTGAGCCCTTTCTCCCTGAGAAAAGTTGTGTTTCTTGGATGGATTGTTCATGGGTTGGATAGCCCTTTGAATAAGCTTTCCATAGAGTACAAGAACGTCAAATTACGATATCCGAGTCAAGAGATATCGCCGTTTTACTAACGGTTGGTTGTGCTGAAAAGTGAAATGCGGTCTGACCGTGGGCCTTAGGTCGGTCTGACCGGGGCTGTTAGCCGGTCTGACCAGCGTGGTAAGGCCGGTCTGACCGGCCCCACTGGTCTGTTGCACTGGTCTGGTTTTCGGTGGCGATACAAAGCCGCCAGAGCCGCAACCGGTCAGACCGAGCCGACGACGGTCTGACCGAGCGGTGGACGGTCTGACCGGCCACTACACTGCGATCAGACCGGCCAGGTTGAGTGGGCTCAATGATTGCCCTGTAACAGCTAGTTTTCTAGCCATTACAAAGTAGTCCAGTCTGACCGGCCACTCTATGGCGGTCTGACCGTGTTAACAACCAAATTTGATAATCTGAGTATCGAAGAAGAAGATTAGATCGATGCGGAATTGTAGACAAAGATCGTTTCGGAAACAGAGCAAGATTCGGCTGAAATCCAAATCGGCTACGATCAAAGACAGCCGAGTTCGAGTTGGACAAGGTAGCCGATTAAGCCGAATCTGACAATATGACTCGGTGTATGTCATCGGGTTGAGTTAATGCGCTTCACACGGATTGCCACACTCGGATTAAGTCCTGAAGAAGGCAATTGTATCTATTAATTAGGAATAGTCTGTTAGTTTCCTTTTTATCTTTAGGAAAGTATGTTTAGTGTCCGATTATGACTTTATGTTTTCCTTTTATCTTTAGAAAAGTTTCTTTCTTGTCCTACAAGGACTAGTATCCACCCATGGGTATAAATATGTACACCCGGGGTCATTGTAAACTATCCCCACAGATCAATACAATTCGGCGTTTCGCCACCTTTTACCTTTTCTACTTTATTTATCATCCGGCGGAAATTGGCACATGACGCGGGGCTGCATCGGTTCAGTTCGATCTCCGGCGAAGGGGTAAGTCCAATGTTCCGTTGGATCAGGCAATTGTATCATCTTCGTCAGCGTCGTTCAAGGCTGCATCAGTACATTCGACCTCTTGGATTGCTCTGGTTTGGATAATATATTTGCCTGGCTATTTATCATATGTCTTTGTTAATCTAGTCTTAGTATCTCAATTTAGCTCTATCGGTTGTCTCTCAATTTAGGGTTTTTGCCGGTATCGGCTAAATTGTTTTACTAGATTAGATTAGCTTAGACATCTACCACCCTGAAAATCAGTCAAGGGCTTGATTGTCTAGATATTGTGTTTTTTTTCATACTTATGGCTACATCAGTTAAGTTTGACCTCATAAGTCGTGCTTAGAACCATAATCTATAGCCTGCTTGTTGGCTGTCGATTAGGGTTTCATCGGGGTTTCAGCCGATGAGTTATCTGGACGTTGCATCGGCTTATAAGGATTGTATATATAAATTGGATTTAGCCGATGACAACAAAGGTTTCATTGATTTATCTAATTTTATGGATTTTATGACATCGGACCTTCAGCCGATGTATGCTTTTAACCTTCGAATCAGTGCTTATCATGTCATATTGCTAGCCGATTGGTTTATACTGGATTATATTATTGTTATACTATACTATCATCAGCCGATTGCCTTTATATCATTATCTACATTGGACATATAGCCGATTGCTTAAACCCTATCACTATCGGCTGGTATCGGCATCGGCTGGGATTGCTCCATCGGCTGTTCAGCCGATCGGCTATTTGATCTGCTGTTTATATATCTTGTCAGTTGCAGGATCAAACTGACTGGCACGCCCGCATCTCATCAACCTTTGGACCTGCACTGGAGCTAAGCAGATCTCCCAGGCCGGTGTGTTCGATTTTTTTCGTCAACAGACCGGCAGAGCACATAGTTAGGGATTTCGACTCCAACGGCTAGTTTTGATGGTTGGGGGTATATATACCCACTCCCCAGCAACAAGGGTAAGGTTTTTGCACTCCATTGCATTATCTTGAACCCTTGCAAGAGCTCTCACACCCTTGTGTACTTAGTTTATCTAGTGAGGTGTTATAGAGTGAGTTAAGCCCATCCAAGTGCATTGCTTCATTGTTATAGCTAGTGTGGCACTTGATCATCCTTGGCAAGCATCCTAGACTTGTTACTCTTGGAGGTTGCCGCCTCCTAGACGGCTTGTGGAGGTGTTGCCCGGTGACCTCTCCGAGGAGATTGTGGAGGAGGCCCAACGCCGTTTGTGAGTGGTTTGGAGTTCACCACCTTCGGAGTGAAGGAAGAACTACCCTAGTGATCGAGGCTAGGGTAGTCCTCTTCGTGGGCCGGCTCCCACCTTGCCCACCCCTTGACGAAGGGGGCGTGCGGTGGCTTCGTGGTTGAGCGGTGGAGTTGAGCTCGCCTTAACAGGGATTAGGAAACCGGCGAGTTTCCGAGCCTTGGTGAAAAATTCCTTGTCTCTTGTCTCATTTATTTGTTGCATTTACATTTGTACAATTTACATTTATAGAGACATATTTGAGCCCATATCACCTAGGTTTGCAAAACTTAACTTAGTTGCTTAGTTAACCTTGCACTTCACCTTGCCTAGCAACTTAGGTTAGTTTTGTTTAAGTGCCATTAAGTTTTAAAACCGCCTATTCACCCCCCCTCTAGTCGGCCTCCTTGATCCTACACCGCCGTCTTCATGCACTGACAATAATCGGCGACGGAGAGATCGCCTTGGGTCATGGAGTGGAACTCGTGATGCAGATAGATCGCGCGAGGCTCCTTGTTGGCTTGAAAGAGGTTGTCGATGGAGATCCACAAGTCCCAAGCCGATTGATCGGGCTCCATGGCGAGGTCGAGGACGTCGTCGGCGACAGAGCCGAAGAGCCAGCTGCGGAGGCAGCAATCGGCCTGTTCCCAGGCAGCGTCGGGGTTGGCGGGAGGAGCAGCGTCAAGATGATCGAGGAGACCAAATTTCCCACACATCGAGCGGAAGAAGGCCTTCCACTTGTTGTAGTTGGGGTTACGAAGCTCGAGAGAGATTGGAACATGGGACTTGACGGCGACAGTCGCATACGGGTTGATGAACACCGGGGCGACGGTAGAGGTGGAAGACGACGCCGTAGAGGAGTCGGTGGCAGCGGAGGTAGCCGAGGAAGTGGACATGGTGAGGGAGGAGGGGCGCAGCAGCCAGGGAGGCGGCAGCGCTCGGTGGACGCAGCGACCAGAGGAAGCGGCGCTAGAGCAGTACTAGAAGAGGAGAAAACTTGGAATCTGATACCATGTAGAATGGAATGGGGAGAACACCTCACACCCAATGGGAGGGGTGGCCATGCATTGATATAGGAAGCACATGTACATGATCCTCAATTAGAGGAGAATACAAGGAAAGAGACAATTCAATACAATATGTACATATATGTCAAAGTATTCCTAATAGTAAGGGATCATATATGCTACACAGGGGAATCTAGATTTCAATCACCTGAAATTTTACAAAATTTCAGTCACTTTTTTGCTGCCACTAGATGTGCAACCTACGGTTGATAGCCCTTCACTTCAGTCCTGTCTTCTCAGCCCAGATATTCTTAACTTGTGAAATTTCTATACATGTGTTGTGTAATTCCTATACATGTATTGTAATCTTTGTGTACTAGTGGTTCGCTAGAGCAGACCGACAGTTGGGATCACTTCCTAACTTACAAAATTGTTCAGAGAAGTTGGTCAACAAATTGCACAGAACAAACATTTGCATGATAAGTCCATACAGTTCAAAAAAGCTATTTCAAGTTTGATAAGTTGGAATTGTTGCCCCACTAATTCATGCCATTAATTTGCCTGCATGGATAAAAGTTTCCAAACCTCGTATAGTGCTCCACATCAACTGGAGTTCCAAAAACATCTTCTACACAAGAGAAATATCACTTACAGGTAGCTAAATTTAGACATGTTCCCAAGCTCCAGGGGAATGTCTCACAGTAAGTTTGTTTCCCTTTAAATACCTGAACAAAAAAGGAGCCAGGAAGTCTTATAGAAGAAAGTACATTTCAGGACCCTAATGCTTATGGACAGAAACAAGCATACAAATATTTCTCTAAGTCCACAAAACATAAGATCCAATATGTACATTTAGTAAATGAACAATTTGCAGAAATTTCAGATAAAATAAACAAAACTGATATATTTGAATTTGGTTTCCTCAATAATAGCAGATGTCATGTATTAGAATTGCACAAGGATATGAACTGCAACAAAATGAAAACAGGAGCAACAGATTGAGAAGGAGAACTTGGAAACCAAAATAATTTGTTCATGTCATTGTCAAATATCAACATCTGATATAAACACTGCATCACATGCATTGAAGCTCAAAACATGACTTCTTATCATCAGGTACACTTACCGAGATCCCTATTTATCTTTCAAGACACGATCACCAGGTTTTAGCACCTCTTCCTTCACTGACTGACTGGTCACTAGCTTTTTAACGACCCAACTTCTCAAGCTCTTTAAGCTGAAACCATAATCACAGACAGCTATCAAAAATAGCATTGCTAGGCATTGACAAACGATAGAGATTCATAAAAATAATGAACAGTATGAGCATCTGAACCTACGCTTATAACTCCAAAGAATATAAACCCATAATAAACTTTTGGTACTAATATACAGGTATATGTACATAATACTTGTGTTGGTATAAAGTAGTTGCATAGTTGTATGCCCAACAGGATTACTTGTCAATACTGAAGACTAGTATTATTACAAAATGGAACAGCGTGGCCATGACAACTTCAAATTGCAGTACTACAATTATATGTGTCTCTACACTTTTCAGAACAACAAAGAAACTGGAATTAAATTGCACTACTAGGTTTGCACTTGGGGTACTAGATAAAGCAGAGAGAAAAAAAAAAGGGAGAGCCCACATTAGATACAAGGGCCATTGATGAACAACGCAGCATTTGGACTATGGAAGCAGAACAGCATTAAGTCTGAATCAACAAATCTAGGATCAGATCAGCCACACGATAAAATTAGGATAATAGGGGGAAAAAGGTGTTTCCAGGTGCTCAAACATCACTGCACAGTTTCTTTTTTTTAAAAAAATAAAATAGGCCTACTAAAATTAAGCCAAGAAGTTTCGGAAACCCTGCATAATCCAAGCATCACTACATGCATGCCCAGATCAAGGGGTCGAAGTGATCCATATCCAAAGTGATTAGAAGAAACTGACAATACGATTGAGCATAGTTGGTACTAGAAACGAGGTGGGGGGAGTAAACCTTACTGCTCACCGTCATCGATCGATTTGCTTCCGGATGTCCGGCTCCCTGGGCTGAGGTCCCCATGGCTCGGAGAGTCGGAGCGGAGGCAGCTCCCGCCTCCTCCGTTCCAAGCTCTTCTTTCCTTCCCACTGCCTGAAGTCGGAGGCGGAGGCGGCCTCGCCGACGGCCGCCGCCTCGCCGGGAGGAGAAGGGGACTGGGGAGGCCCGGGTGGAGACGAGGAGGATGCAGATGGTTTCGAGCTTCGACTGAGGTGTGACTCTCTGAGGGTTAGGCGCACGGATCTTGATGACAGATGTGTGTAAGATTGGGTTATTTCGTTTTGGGAGTATCACAGGCCTGTTCACTTTAATACAATTTTCAACATTACCAAATTTTGATAAAATTGTTAAAAAAAATAGCTACATTTAGTTCGTTGCCAAATTTTGGTAACTATATAAGAAATCCTGCAAAAATTTTAGCAAGTTGCCGAAATTGCCAAAATTTTGGCAATACCAAAATTTGGTAATTTTTTTTTTCGTCAAAGTGAACAGGCCCTAAAAACCACCGCAAACTTTTTTAAGTTAAAAACTATAACACTAGTATAATTGTATTGTAATTATATTGTAACTATATTGTAACTACATACCATATAGTTTATATAAAACTTGCATTTAACTACGGTTTGATTAGATAACAATGAAATCTTATGTATAATATGTGTGAAAAAAATTTTCTTACAATTTATTTTATGGACAAATCTCTCGAGACGATACGATGGTCATAAATCTGAAAGTTTTGGGACCAGAAAATTTGTGAAAGTTTTCTAGCAAATCCGTTTTTTTTTAACATGGGTGGCGCAGTTGAGATAAGCTGGACATATTTTTCGGAAACTTCAATCTTAACTAAAAGTATTGATGAGGTAGAGAATATCAAGGATGTAAAATATCATGTTTTTCTTGTATATATATTATTATTTTCCGTCGGAGCTGTAGAAGAATGCTGATCGAGAAAACAGGAATAAAGTGATCCAACCACATCACATAATGCCACGGAAGGTAAATCAGAATAACAAATCACTCAATAACGTACCTGACCCTGATAAAGCCAACTGGCATTACACACAACAACAAACGGCTACAACATTTACAACTAAGACAAAAGCCGTCGATCGAGCTACGAAAACAAGTCTGTTATTTTCCAAGAAATAAGAATTCCTTCCAAATAGCGTTAAGAACTTGTACCGGTGGATATGAAACATTTTTGAAATACGTGCGCGTTGTGCTCCTTCTAAATCTTACCAACAAACAAGAACGACCGCAACATCAACGTCTTTTTGCTTCCCATAGTTCTTCCTCATCACCGGCCACCATTCAAACACACATCATTGTGGCTATTCGGTCATGGCCAGCGAGAAGCAGCGAACCATAGCGTAGCCCCCTCACGACCTCGGGCTTGCACGGCACCAGCTCCAGGTCCCCAGCGAAAGATTCATGGTAAGTCTTCAGAACTCCAGGTCTCCAGATCTAAGAAACAGCACAAGATTCGGAAGCAGGATTAATCCACAAACACTGGCATACCTGAATATGCTGAAAATGAATGCATATAAACAAAATTACGATAATTCTAGCGAAATATATTGGGGGAAATTATAAAAAATGTATCAGGGAGCACACCTTTGTTTGGTTCACTTGGTGGAAAGAAGTATGCACCACCTATTGTTTATCAGATGTTACACAGAACCCCATATCCTTTGGGTCAGATGTAGAAATATATTTGGCAACTCCGACAAGAAAGAGGGAATTCCTCGAAATCACACAATCAGTGTTGAGCAGTGGAACTCCAATCAATATCAGTATATCCACAATTTGTACATTGTTACAAAAAGGCCTTGATCCCAGCAGGTCAAGATATACGTTGCGAGCAGAGAAATGCAATGCACTTCATTCACTTAAGACACATTCTGTTTCAACAATGTTTCAGCGTAGGTACCTGCAAAATTTCTAAACATGAGAGGCTTGATGCCCAAGTTCCTTCAAACAGAGTAGTGCACTTCATTCGATTAAACAATGTCTGAATTGATAAAAGCAGCAACAAAGAACTTAGTAGTTTGGAGCAACAAATGGTTTCGTAGCTCCCAGGTATGTAAAACTTTTTTTTGGGAATACGCAAGATGCGCATCTTTGAATTAAGAGAAATAAAGAGTATTTACATGAAGCCAAACAGGAAAATAAGAGGGGGACGGGAAGACAGGAGAAGGACCCAAAGATCTTAAGCCTATTCTCGCGCCAGCATAAGGAAACGACCTAAACCAAGATCTAAATGGTCAGCACCGGTAACGCCGCGTGTGCCAACCGCCAGAGAGTTGCTTCCGCCGCCATAGCTCGGGCTATCTCTGACCAGGGCCTTTGCTGAGAGTTGAAAACCCTATTGTTTCTCTCTTTCCAGATTGTCCATGCAGTTAGAGTTGCAATTGTGTCGAATCCCCTTCTGCTAGCCGCTCCCACTTTAAGGCGGGAGTTGCAAAGCCAGAGATAGAAGGAGTCTTCATTCAGGGGGAGACATTGCGGTAGACCAATGCTGGAAAGGACTACCCACCAAAGTTGGCGAGACTCTGGGCAAGCGATCAAGATGTGATCAATAGTTTCTTCATGTTGATCACAAAGGACACATCTATCTGGGTGAGGCAACCCCCTAGAACGCAGGCGGTCCGCCGTCCAGCAGCGCCTTTTTGCGACCAACCAGGCAAAGAACCGGCATCTCGGGGGGGCGAAGGTCTTCCGGATGGGTTCGGATTGGAAGGGAACCCTACCTAAGCAAGGCAAGGCAAGGGTAAGAAAGAGAGAATGAGGGACAACAGTGTGCACCTTTGTAGTATAAATTAATTGTCTGGCTGCCCAGAACTTGATGCTCTTCTTTGCCAAGCGTTCAAGCATTTAGGAATGATGGTTCTGGCTGCATCTTGCCAGACAGGGCGCGGCTCACTTGTCACTCGTAAATCAGGAATGTCCTTGACTTTCTCCCAATAATCTCCCCCACGTCTGCATCTCCTCGCCAGAGCAGGGCAATCTTCAACGGTGAACGTTTGGAGGCCATGCAGTCTTTGCTGGAGACCTTCTGGTAAAGCGGTTATACCAGGACATTTAATAAAATGTAGTGTTTTGAGAGCAGTTAGATTCTGCATCCCTTCAGGCAAGGAGGTTAAGCTGTTATTACTTGCCAGTTCTAGGCTTTTCAGATTTGAAAGACACCGAATGCTGGCAGGCAGGGAGCTAAAACTTGGGCAACCCAAAATTACGAGAGTTGTTAGAGTGTCCTGGCAACCAAATCCTCCAGGCAGGCCCTCAAGTACATTACTGTGAGTTATCACAAGGATCCGTAGGCAGATGAAGTTTGTAGGGAATACCACTAAGTTGGGGCAGCGATCAATCTGTAAGTATTCCAAATTACATGGGCCTCCATCTGTAGAGGGCCTTGCTGACAGTCGGTCAGGTGGTACACCCGTGAAGTTTTTGCAATCTACAATGAAGAGTTTTTCTAAAGAAGTCAAGCTTCGGAACTCCTCCTCTGGCCAAAAGGTGAGGCTATCACAGTACCAGATTTCTAATTGTTGTAGGCATCCAAATGATATCCAGAACCATAGTGGTGACTGTAATCCTTCATGTTGGATGAAGCAATCACAAGAAGACAGGACTAAGTCTTGCACAGACATCATGTGACCACTTATACTCTTCACATTTTCTGGTGCTGGTGTATTGAATCCTTGTAGGTGTAGTTTAGTGAGTGAACCCCATGACAACAAGTGATCGGGCAAAATATGCTCATCCTTTGTATCAGTGCTTCCTTCACGTTCTCCATTATAGATATAGTATAGTGTTCTTACCCTCCGTGAACTCCCTTGACTTGCACCGAGATACAGATATGATAGATTACTAATACCTGACACTAACCCCAGCAGTACTTTGTTTCCTGTCAAACTTAAAGACTTAAGAATCGGAACATTAGGCAGTGCTGTCAGTTTTGGGCAGTCTATAATTTCCATGGCGTCCAGCTTTGGAAAAGTAACTGATGTCACTTGTTGAGTGTCATATTCATGCCAGTTCTCTAAGGATTCCATCCATTCTAGTGACAATAATTTTAATTTTTGAAATACCACTAATTGGTTGCCATATTCTTCATCAGTGGGGTACCTGTAACACAAGTATTTCAACCTCTCCATTCGTTTGAGACGGAGAACTTCAAGAAAGGGAAGCTGCCACACTGGTGGGAGTTTGACACACATTACAGAGCCTCTCAAACTGAGTTTAACAATATTTTGTAGTGTCACACCATCTTCCATCCACATTGGAAAGTCGCTGCCCATATATTGCCTTAGCTTTAGAACTTTTAATCCGTTGGGAGGCTTAAGAGCATCCAGCACTTCTTCAGGACAGCATAATTGCAAATATTCATCTGCAGAATGACTATGTGAACAGGTGAAATTTCGTGAGTCCCAACAAAGTGCTAGTTGCTGAAGATTTTTCTTATTCTCAAGGTTGGCTTCTTTTGCTTGTAACGGATTTGTTACCTTCAGCAAATTATGTATTTGTAGCTTGCCCCCAAGTTCTAAGTCCTTGAGTTCATGAAGTCTACGATCAGATTCATTACCAACCATATACATTGTCAATGTTCGTAAACTGCTGAGCTGCCCTAGACCCGGCGGCATCCTTTGTAGACTAGAACAACCATCAAGGTACACATGGCGAAGGCTGATCATAAATTTCATGCCGTCAGGCAGGTGAGTCAGGCCCCTGCATCTATTGAGCATTAGTATTTGTAAATTGTACAGTGCGCTGACCGCTTCAGGGAGTGTTTTTATGTCGCTAGAGGATAAATCAAGATATCGCAAGTGCTTCATATATGCTGGTTCAACTGAGAATATTTCATTGCCACAGATATGAAGCCCAAGCACTCTACAAGGGGACACCATGAATCTGACATCCTTCATAGAATCCATACGATTCTTATGTAAACTAAATAGACTTCGGATAATTGGACAACGCTGCATCACGAAACCAATCTTGTGCGGATGCGGAAAAACTAGATGATGGACATTCTTCGGCATTTTATTTATTTCAACAAGATTTTGCAAAGTATAGCACTCATCCCCGCTTATAGAAACTGCAAGATCATGCATAAGATCATGAATTTTGCATGTAGTTACATCTTTGTACCCATATATGTACTCTTCCTTGCGGGACCGAGTTTGCTTCGCATTTTGGAAAAATGATCTCCAAAGAAGCTCCAGAAAAACCTTGTTCCCAGTTTCTTCTATGTCCGAGGTCTCTTTAGATGGAATGAATCCATTTGATATCCACAGATGTATTAGATCATCCTTATCAATCTCGTAGTCCTTTGGGAATACAGCACAAAAAGCAAAGCACTGTTTCATAAAAGAAGGTAGATGTTTGTAGCTCAATGATAGGACTGTCAGTATGTTATTTTCCTCCCAAGTATTGTTTTGAAGGATCGCCAGCCAATCCCTTACACTATGTTTTCTACTCAGCAGGCCTCCCATACTATTTATTGCTAATGGGACTCCAGAACATTTTTGAACAATTTTTGTACCAATCTCGACAAACTCACAAGACTTGGCCACACCTGTACGGAACGCTCTTTCACAGAATAGAGTCCAGGAATCTTCTTGGCTAAGTTGTTCTAGAGCCAATGGAGGAACTGTCCCCATGACTGACGCAACATTCGAATTTCGGGTAGTGACAACCACCGCACTTCCCATTTTACAGGAACAAAGCAATGTTCTTAGAGCCTCCCATTTTTGTTCATCTTCATTCCAAACATCATCTAGTACAAGGAGGTACCTCTTTTGGCTCAGTTCTTCCCGGAGACGTTGTTGTAGCAATTCCAGGTTATCACTCTTCAGTCCACAATCATTCCCAATTGCAGTGTCAATTATCCCCTTGACAATATCAGGAACACTGAAGTTCTCTGAGACACAAACCCACATATGCTTTTGAAAATGTGCTTTCACTTTCACGTCATTGAAGACCAGCTGTGCAAGAGTTGTCTTGCCCAATCCTCCTATCCCAACAATAGGAAGTATTAGCAATTTGTCACTCTTGGCACTTAGAAGCATATGGATGATTTCATCTCTTTCTTTCTGCCTTCCAATAACTTCCTGCTCGTCAACGTAGGAATAGGTCTGCATCCTCTCATCCACTGGCATGGGGCAATTTAGGAACCCAAATCGATTCATTTGCAAAACAAGCTTATCAATCTTTTCAACTATCTGCTGGAGTCTCTTTCCTATCCTATACTTGAACAGTAAAGGATTATAATGAGAAGTGAAGAAAGCCCTTACGCCACTATTGATTTTGTGCCCACGACGGAGCGCCTCGCTGCGAAGCGCCTCGTAGTGCAGCTCATCAAGGGCATCATCAGCCTCACAGGCAGCCATCTTCAGCTTGGCGATCCAGGACTTCACAGCAGGCTTCTTGGACGCCTGCTCCTCGGCATCATAGATCACTTGGTTGATAGCGAGCAGCGAGGTTTTCAGCTCCGAACACTTGCGCTCAATACCCCCAATGAAGGCAAACTCCGTTGAGATAGACTCACCAGCTTTCTTGAGGAGGGCAGGCAGAAGAGCTGAGAGTAACTCTGCCATGGCTCAGATCCCAGGGATGAAAGGAGTAATGGTAGAACAGTATGGATGGGAGGACAATGGTGAATTGAGGAGTCAGTATAGCGTCTAGCTGGTACTACTAGTTAAGTCTTTGAATCTTGCGAGAAAGCATCCAAGGCACACACACAAGATGCTGTAGTGCGACACGCATAATAATTGAATGAAAAGAAACAAGTGGGCTAGCAGTTTTTTCGGTAAAAACTATACAAAGAATAATCAATCATGAGTATTGTAAGACATGCACATCGGTGAGGCACCCTAGCTAGAGCCAGATGGATGAAAATAACTGAAACTAGCATGGTGGCCCGCGCAAACTACGCGGCTAGCTACTAATATTCCTTATTTTCTATTCCAAATTTTCTTTTTTTTAAATTGTATTTTTATATAGATTGTAAACTCTTATTTCAATATTTTTTACCCATTAGAACCAATGTTTTGGGTTTTGGACCGACCTACTTACCTATTGGACTCAATTTTGTCGGACGGGCCAATGAGGCCGGTGGGTCAGCCCGGACCATTCCTATCCCTAGTTTCGCGAGAAATTTAGAAACTTTCGATGTGATAGGGTGAAAAAACTTGACAGCGGATCTAAACATGCCATTATTACTTAAATAAGTTAATGCATTAGTTCTTAATCCAATTGGTTAAATTAGAAATAAACTTTGTGCATGTGGTTTATTTGGTCGTTTCCATCTCAAGCTTTTTTTACTCCGATTTCTATAGTTACTTTAAGCTTCCGTAAAAGAAAAGATTTATATTAGTTATATAACTATTATGGCCGTGTTTAGTTGTTTAGGTGTAAAAATTTTGAAGTATACAGACACACGCATTTGAAGTATTAAACGTAGTCTAATAACAAAATAAATTACATATTCCGCATGTAAACTGCGAGACGAATTTATTAAGCCTAATTAATCCGTCATAGCAAATGTTTACTGTAGCACCACATTATCAAATCATGGCATAATTAGGCTTAAAAGATTCGTCTCGCAATTTACATGCAAAGTGTGCAATTGGTTTCTTTCGTCCACATTTAATGCTCCATACATATGTCCAAATATTTGATGTGATGTTTTTCGCCAAAATTTTTTAGAATCTAAACACACCCTATATTAAATCTAAAATGTTATAATCTGGATCTATTATGACCCAATGGTTTTTTTACTTGATTAACATTGGAATTTCTACTTTTCTTGTCCGTTTTCACTTTTTTCTATCTTTCTTGTCCGTTTCCAAATTTTTTTTTCCATTTCCAACTTTTTTTTGTCCATTTAAAACCACACCCTATCTTTGTTTTTTTTTTCCGTTTACACAAAAACCTAATCCTAATACCCTTCTATTTTTCGCTTTTTCAAATTAAAGCCGAATCGAAAGGAAAATCATGGAGAAAAAGATGAGAGAGGAATGGGGAATCGATTTTTCAATCAAATTGGAGGAGAAAACGTACAATCAATATGGCGGTGACACGGAGTGCTAGATTCAAGTCGGAAGGCGTGCGGCGAACAGATCGGATTAAAAAACCAGATGAGAAAAACAAAAAGCGCACGGTAGAAAAAACTGGTGAAAAAAATTGACAAAAAAAACCAAAGGCGCCCGGGAGGCGCGCGGTGAATAGATCGGCTTAAAAAGGCCGGAAAAAAAACCAAAAGACTTGCGTGTGAGCATACAAAACTCTTTCGCGTGCAACAAAAATCGGAAAAAAAAATACCCTGTGCTAAAAATACAAGCGGACTTTTTTTTTACTGGGAGACTTTTTTTCCTTTTTCTACGGGAGTCGGACAATATTTTTTTACGATGAGATGTTTTTTTTACTTACAACAGAAGCTTTTTTTTTATCGCTTGTTGAGTCGGACTTTTTATTTCTTTTTTTACTTTTTTGAGTCGGACGTTTTTTTACGATGAGATGCTTTTTTTTACTTACATCAGAAGCTTTTTTTTTATCGCTCGTTGAGTCGGACTTTTTATTTTTTATTTTACCTTTTTGTGTCGGACTTTTTTTTCTTTCTTTTCTACATACGACAGAAATTTCTTATTTTAAGTAGAGATATAGATTAAAATGGAAACATAAAATTAAAACCGATTTAAACACAGATGACGTACCAAAATACCGGTAAAAATATATTTAATTTTTATAATAGTAGGTATTAGGGACATAGAGATCAGATATTTTTTTCCTTTTCTTTTGGCTTTTTTGGACGGTGTTTTTTTTCCTTTTTTTTTCATCCAGATCCGACTTTTTTTATTTTCTTTACAGACGGCGTTTTTTTTCACCGTTTTTTCCATGGGAATTTTTCTCTTTTTTTACTGTGGCGTTTCCTTTTTTTCCGTTTTTCGTTTTGAGTAGAGATCGGATTTTTTTCGTTTATTTTGGCTTTTTTTTACGGCGTTTGTTTTTTTTTTCGGTTGCATCCAGATCGGATTGTTTTCCACCTTTTTAGTTTCTTTTACAGCCGGCTTTTTTTCCACCGGTTTCTTTTCCGGATGGTGTTTCCTTTTTCCTTGTCGCTCAGACTTTTTTTTCGCCCTTTTCTTTACACGGACAACGGAAGTAGAGATTAATATTGGAATTTCTTGTTTTTTTTTTGTCCGTTTTCACTTTTTATCTTTCTTGTCCGATTGGATTTTTTTTTTCGTTTCCAACTTTTTTTTTGTCCGTTTACTCTTGTTTTTTTTCCGTTTACACAAAACCTAATCCTAATACCCTTCTATTTTTTCTTTTTTTCTTATTTTATTTTAATTAACGTGGGATTTTCTAGACCGTGAGAGCGGACGTGGAGACTACTTTTTCTATTACTTTATAGATTATCACAATAAATCCAGTGAAAGTACAATGAGCATTCGCTGCATTGTTGCATAAACCCAATCATAACAGAACTCGCTTCACCAAATATCTCTTTAGCAGTAATACGCACATGTCCAGGAAATTCCCTCTTTCATTGGCACAATGTCAATAGAAAATGACAGTATGGCACACATAAATGTAACGATAATAATGTAACAACTTGTGCATTTCAATATCTTGCTAGGGTGCTGTGAACGGTGTGTTCGGATGCCCCTCTTCCCACCCCTTCTTTCTCGTTTTTCGCGCGCACGCTTTTCAAACTACTAAATAGTGTATTTTTTAAAAAAGTTTATATACGAAAGTTGCTTAGAAAAATCAAATTAATCCATTTTTGAAAAAAATAGCAAATATTTAATTAATCATGCGCTAATAGATCGTTCCGTTTTCCGTAATCACTGTTCCAGATGGATCACTCCGTTTTCCGTAATCACTGTTCCGGATGGGAAAATTAGCAAATGGATTCATTCATCTAGCTTGAATGCAAGCTTGACAGGGTGCTGTACCGAGTGGCTAACAGCTGTTGATATCATATCGACTAGCTAAGTGCATGCATCCTAAAATTTTCTGTATGTTTTAGTGCCATTATCTCAGTTAATTGTGGGAACGATTCGATTCAGAATTTCAGATGTATGGTCTTGGACTGATTCAAAACAACTTGCATCGACATTATTATGAAAGCTTCAATGAAGATTGTGAAAAAATGCCCCTAGCGTAGAGATCCTGCTTCCTCCTCTCCAAGGAGCCTGATCTGTCTCCACCAGGTGTAAGGCCGGTCGCGCGGGTGGTACTCCTACGATTACTCAGGGTGCCAACCTCCTATGATGAATTTCAAGGTTCCAGAATTGTTGAATATACTCCCTCTGGTTTCAAATAGCTTGTTACATGGTCCCACTTTCTGATGACAATGGAGCCTGGTGGACCGGCCTCAATCAGCTGTACCCTAAATCCCTCCAAACCAAAGTTAGAGGATCTCTCCTCGCCACGTGGTGGAATGTCTGGTTGGAAAGAAACAGAAGAATTTTCCAAAGCATCTCATCGGATGAGAACTGCATCGCGAGGATAGTACAGCAGGAGCTCGACCTGAGACGCTCGGCTTTTCAACCCCCATAATTAGCTCCTATCTTTCCTCTAGCATTTTTCTTTTGTCCTTTTGCTCTTCTTTGTTTTCCCCCTGTAACTTCTGAACTGTGTGCTTTCCTCTAATTAAATTCCGGCAGATCTCCTGCCGTCGTTCCCTAAAGAACATGGTCCCATTTTCTAAAAAAATGGTCTTCAACATTATTCAAAGGGCACGTAGTTTAGTGTTGGTAATGACATGAGTAGCACTTTAACTATAAGGTCCTGAGTTTAAATCTCCATATGAGCGAATTCCAGATTTGATTATTTGAAAGTTCCTAATTTAAAAGGGCTACATATATTCAGTTGAAGGACAAAAAAAAATATCCTTCTGTAAAAAAACATTATTCTTTCACCATTAATTTATTTATAATACATTATTAATAACTTGTCCCTTCATCTCAAAAAATATCAATTTAGGATAAGATGTGATCTATCCTAGCACAACTAATCTGGACAAACACACGCACGACACTTGCAGATAATTTTCTCTTCCAATAATGTCATTAGAAAATGACGGGCACTAATGCAAGGCACGACACTTGTAGATAATTTTCTCTTCCAATAATGTCATTAGAAAATGACAGGCATTAATGCAAGGAAGAAAATGTAGAGCATCAAGTACCAACTTGTGCGATGTCCTGCCCCAATATTACTACCTCCCATTACAAATACTTCGGTTTGGATATCTCATCAATTAGTCACACTTTTAAAACTTTGAGTAGCAACAATGTTTCTAAATAATTAGATTGGACATATAAAAATCATATATAAAATTTTGTCCCGCGAAACTGTAACCGTATATTATGAACTCGGTTTTTTTCTAATATATAACAGAAAATAATGGTATATAATTTATGGAGCAGTTTGGAGACCAAGTGGACACCCAAAATCTAGTGAAGACAGGAGATAAGTATATCATCGAGAATTTGAGTTTGACACGGTGGTGCACCAAGTGGCTAGCTAGATATAGACCTATAGCTAATAATTTCATAATTTCACATCATATCACTATTGGTAAATGCATGCATATTATCATCACGGCTTCAGTTATTATCTAAATAGGAGAAACTTTCAAATTTATATCTAACTATACTATAACTATAATATAACTTATATAAGTATTACAATAATACATGCAACTTTATATCTAACTTATTTATATATATATATACATACATACATATATATATATATACATATATATATATATATATACACATATATATACACATAGGTAAATTAACTGGTGCTACATGGAGTATGGGCTCCAAGATTCAAATTACGTATATACCCAATTTGAATGAGTATGAAATTTTTTTAAATGTTTAGATGTGAACATTAACTTCTTTACTAACAAGTTCAAACAAGTTTGAACTGAGTTTGAACTTTTTTTTTTATTAGATTTTGGTTCTAGGTATATAACATCCAAACATATAATTCGTTAGGTATGTAATAATGAATTGTGAAATAAAGTTGAGTTTGAGTTGTTTTGTTGTTAGGTATTTGTATGAATCAAATTCATATACATAGGTATATACTCACAATTTAAAAATTTTTAAAAATTTAAGAGAATTTGTGTGTTTTATACCTTGGAGCCCGGACACCATGGAGTCCCATATGGGTATCCTCTATATATATATATATATGTGTGTGTGTATATATATGTATATGTGTGTGTATATATATATATATGTATATATATGTGTATATATATGTATATATATGTGTATATGTATATGTATATGTATATATGTATGTATATGTATATATATGTGCACACACACACACATATATATATATATACATACATATACATACATATATATACACATACATATACATATACATACATATACATACACCTGCTCTTATCCACCGTTCATCCCAGCTAGCACCGATCGAGCCATGCTATCGGGTTGTACGAGTAAACCCGTTTCAATTTTAGTATTTGAAAAAAAAATACCGTGTGATAACCCCATAATTATCCCACACTAATCGGATCGGAAAACTGCTCGCATAAATTCCACGGCGGCTGCTCGCTCTCGTATCCATCTGGCATCCTGATCCGCCTCCCTCCTCCTCGGCGGACGGCGACAGCGCCGGCGCCCCATCATCGAGAATGAAGCGACAGCAGCTCACAACGTTGCCCATGGGCCACCTAGGCGACGGCGTCCCCTGGCCCTGGCGGCGTTTTCTTCTCAGTGAATCCATCGGCAGGTTCTGAGACGTCGTCGACCAATCAACAGGCCATTGCTACCGTGATTACCAGGTGACGGTGTTGATCCATCGGATCTACCCGGCGACGGTTTAATCCTTCCAATTTTATATGCTTTTATTGCAGATGAAGAGTTTCCCTTTTGTTTCCCTGTTAAAGTCTCCATAGCAGCAGAGCATTCATTCCCAAAAACGACTTGCAAACATTTTGGTTTTTGATGCGTCGATCTTGCTTCTGGACCTGGTGCCATCGTCCATCGCGGCACTTCCTGGGCGTCGATCCATCGACCTGGCTGCATATGGTCTGCGACGACGGCGGCGACCCACCATAATCAAGCTGTGCTGTGTCGTTGATTCCTAGGTGACAACGTTGATCTATCATGAAGCATCCTCGATCGTCTCCTGTCACGCGCTGTTCGCATGCCCGGTCATCCATGCCTTTGGACCTTTGGTGCCAGTCTGGAGAAACAATATCTGGAGATCCAGAGATTCTGAATTCTTTTCTATGAGCCACATCCATGATCTACCTAAACAAATTAATCCATGGTCCGCATTAGGCCTACCTCCGCTTTATTGTTATGTTTCGTTCTTGATCTCCTGGTTTTGATCGGGAAAAGAAGCACTGATACTGTTCATTCAGAATTCAGTATCCTGTTAGAGCATTAAGTTTATTTTACACGATTCTGAATGTAACAGTGATTTTGTTTATAAATCTTAATCAGAGATTGATACTTCTGGTTCATGGTTAAACTCGTGTGCTTGGCAATCCCATGCCTACTACTAATTAAAAGGCACCATATACCGATACATACTTAAAAATAGCATATGCTACTACTAATTGAAAAACAGTATATACTAAAACTAACTTTAAAAACAGTATATACTGCCAGTAAATAAAAAACAGTATATACTATCAGTAAATAAAAAGCAGTATATACCGACGCTAGCTTGAAGAAAAGAATATACTACTATAAACTGATAAGTAGTATATACTGCTAATAAAAAACAGTATATACCAATGCTAAAAAAAAGTACTGCATATACTATTACTGAGTAAAAACCAGTATATACTACAACCAACTTAAAACAGTATATACTACCATGTACTAAACAAAAGTATATACGTCATCATCGGCACAAACTTTAAAAAACAGCATATACTACTTCTAAATTAAAAGTAGTATATTGTCACTAAAAACATTAGTATGTGGCATGAAAGAGATATACATATACTGCTCCTTCCCTAATAAGCGTGTAAATTAAAATTAGAGATATGATTAGCATATAATACTATGAATAATACGGTTGCACAGAAACCGGAATCCCGGTAATCCGTTGTGCCTACATGCAGCGAAAAAGATTTTTTGGCTTTTATTTTTCAAACCGGCTAAATGGGTTGCCAGTGGATTATCCAATATGGAGAGGGAGTACATACACCTGAGTGTACAAAAAGGTGTGTGTATATATATATATATATATAAGCTCTATTATACACCCCACCCTTAGAATAATTATTCTACACCCCCCTCCCACCTTCCATCCGTCCCCACCTCCCTCCCTCTTCCTCCCGCACCTCACTCCCCTCCCGTCGCGCCCCTTCCTCTCTCCCTCCCATCGCTCCTCCCCCTCCTTTTCCCTCCCGTCGCTCCTCCCCCTCCTCCCGTCCCCACCTCCCTCCCTCTCCCTCCCGCTCTCCCTCTCCTCCCGTCCCCATCTCCCTTCCTCCCTCCCGTCGCGCCTCCCCCTCCTCCCGAAGTCTCGATCTCTCATCCCCCAATCTCCCCTTTTCTTCTTTTTTCTTCTCTCCCTCCTTCTCTCTTTTTTAGAAAAAATAAAAATAAATTGGTGAATTCAAGACTTGAACCCATGATCTCATGGTTCATGGCAAGCACTTCTAACAAAATCACCATATGATGATTTGTGAACAAATTAGTTATGTACCTATAACAATTATATCTTGTTACTATGATTCGATAGTAACATTATCCCAGAATGGTAGTAATATCATATGTTACTGCAAAAATGTATAGGTTGTTACTGTAAACTTTATAGGTTGTTACTGCACTTTTGACAGTAACAATATGACGAAATTTGCAGTAACAGAGAACATGTATAGTAAAAGTGGGGGGAATTTACTATTTGCCACTCTCTCAAAATGCCAGTGCTCAAATGTCACTCTCCTAAATTTTCATTCCCAAATGCCACCCGGGCCCACATGTCAGCCTCACTCAGCATCGGGTCCCGCATCACTTTTGTTTGAATGGAGAGTGAGGCTGACATGTGGGACCGGGTGGTATTTGGGAATGAAAATTTGGAAGAGTGGCATTTGAGCACTGGCATTTTGAGAGAGTGGCAAATAGTAAATTCTCCCTACTGGCGCTATAGTAGTAATATTTTTTAGATCTAGAGTATTTTAAATCTCAATCTTTAGAGAGTACTAACATACATGTCATGTCTTATTTTTCTAACCCATTTGCATTATGGCGTTCGTAAAAAAAAAGTGCTTAATGAAACTAGAACCATAATAACTATTTTTTAACGTTGTTACTGCGAAAAGCAGACGTGTTACTGCATATTGGCCGTCGTGTTAATACGCTGTTCCAGTGAGATGAGGACTAAAAAAGAGGTAAATCTCAATCTTTAGAGAGTAATATCTCTCACATCATATCTTGTATTTCCAATCCGTTTGCACCATGAAGTTCATAAAAAAACGCTTAACGAAACAAGATCCATCATGGCTACTTTTTGACGTTGTTACTGCGATAATGTTGTCTTGTTACTGCACGATGACCGTCTTGTTACTGCACAATTCCTTCAAGACGAGAGCAGTAAAGTGATGGGTGGGGGAAGGAGTGGTGGGTGGGTTTGACCGGCGGAAGGACGCTTTGACCGAGGTG
This sequence comes from Oryza sativa Japonica Group, assembly GCF_034140825.1. Taxonomy (NCBI): domain Eukaryota; kingdom Viridiplantae; phylum Streptophyta; class Magnoliopsida; order Poales; family Poaceae; genus Oryza; species Oryza sativa. Next base: position 18,469,521 of record NC_089039.1, on the reverse strand, counting down.
GGAGGGTGGTTTTGGGCCCAAGGAAGGGTGGGGGAGGTGGGTTTGACCCATGGGAGGGGAGGGGGTGTAGAATAGTTATTCTAGGGGAGGGGTGTAAAATAGATTCACTATCTATATATATATGTATATATGTATGTATATATGTACATATATATGTATGTATATATATGTATAAAGAAAGTAGTTACAGTGTAGGAGTAGTTACGTTGTCGTTACATTGTAAATATACAACTATGCTATAGTACATTTGACACTTTTTAGCAATTCTGAAGAAAAATGGTAAAATAAAGACTTTGGCTCTAATGCTGACGTGTTGTACGGTCCTAATTGGGTCAGAAACGAGAAATTGCGTGTGCGAGAGAGAGAGGGGGAGGACCAAAGGAAGGCTCATCGACTGCGAGAGAGAGAGAGAGAGAGTGGGGGGAGGACCAAAGGAAGGCTCATCGACTGCGGATGCGCCGGATAGAGTAGGCTTCCTCAGCTGTCAGCTCCGAGAATCTCTAGTGCCAGCGGGCGGCCATCGCAGCAAAGAATATGGCTGCCGGAGCGGCCGCCGGCCGCCAGCCATATTGGAGGGTGGAGACGTGGAGGCGACCGATATTACGGGAGCACAATCTCCGTAACTGCTATCCCAGGCCGTTGGATTGGAGAAGATGGGCAGGATCTGGCCCGGCGCACTTATCCTTAACCATTGAGGATTCGAGGTTGTGTTATTTACCATGGTCTTTTTTTTTTTTTAAGATATGATCCCGTTTCTTGTTTGGTTAGAGATGAGAATGGATAAAATAAAAACAATAACATACAAGTACGTATTAACCCCACAAAAAAAAGTATGTCCTTTCAACGAAACAAATAATCAATAGAGTTGTTTTCAAGTATAGCTGTGAGCCTGTGACCAGTGATCACCCAACCACAGCACTTCAAAGTTCAAACCGAAATCTACGCATTCGTAAGCCAACAGGAGGTTGTCTTCATTCCTCGCCTTTTGGAGCTAGCAGGAAAACTCCTAGGCATTTCTCGTATCTATCATCTCCTGGATATGCTAATGATATACATCTGTGAATATATATAACACATTAACAAAAAATATTGGATGTGTATCGCCAATTTCTCTGCCATATAGTCTTAGCTAAGTATTTAGTCGGAATCCTGGAGTGGTGCTTGCATTAAGAAGTGGTATGGGCGTATGGCCAGTCCGGCCTAACGTGGTGGCACACGGCTCGCGCGGTGCCCCCAACTGGCGGCGGCGGATGCCGTCATTGCCATGGCAGAGGCTAGCACTCGACGGAGGCGGCGGCCCGCTCGGCCAACTCCCCCCGCGAAGTGCGACTCCAAATTCCTCGGCCTCTTCCTCCCCCTTCCGCGGTGGCGACGACAAGGACGGCAAGGGACGCGCACCGCTCCTCCCCCTCTCTCCCTGCACCATCACAAGCTTGACGACGATTTTCCCCATGACTCGTGCCGATCGTATACATGATGGTCAGGTTGGTTGGAGGCTTTAGAGCAAGTTTAATCGTATAGCCTACTACTAGCTCCAAATCATCTATAGCTAATGTAATAGTCAATTCATATAATAGATGCTTACTATACTATTAATACCTGGTCCCACCTGTCATACACACATTACGTCTTGAAGTCCGTGCTGTAGCTGGCTACAGATATGTAGCCCGCTACTTTTCTCTCTCTTTTTTTATCTTTTTAAAAATATATTTATAGTTGGCTTATAGCCCGCTATTATACCTGCTCTTAGAGAGTTCCTGGCCAGCACGCTAACGCAGAAGCAATGTTTTTATATCAATCACACTAGCAACTATATTTCACCTACATCTGTGATTTCAATTTCAATTTCAATTTATCTTTCAGAGATGGTTCCGATCTTCTCTGCATATTTCACCCTATCGCGCCGGATATGACCGTGTGTGCAGAGGATTAGACGTCGAGATGTAACTATACATTAATAGCGTCGCATACATTTGTTCGTGCTGCCCATCGCTCGATCTGTCGAGCATGTTCACGTAGACTGCCAATGTAAACATCCTTCTACCTTTTCGTTGCAATTTTTTTCTCAGCTTAATTGATCTGGGACTGGTTTGGTTTGTGACCTAAATTGGTCTTACCAATTTTTGTCAATGTTAAATTTTGATAAATTTTAGCATAGCTAGTTTTGGTAAGGCAAAGTTATGTTTAGATTGAAGCCAAAATAGCCTAAGGGCTTAGTTTGTTTTAGAGCCAATTTTTGCCCTACCAAAATATTGGTAGTGCCAAAATATTGATAAGTTTTGGCACTACCAAATTTGGTGGAACCAGATCCTCTAACGTAGCGCTCGCTACGTCAGAGGGACGTCCAACGGCTATCGTCCGTCCATTCGGCATCGGACGGAGTCGAGCGAGCATAGCGATTAGACTTCGCCCATGTTGCAGAAAAATCGGCCCACGCGACCTACAACCAATCAGCCATCGACGCCGCCTCCGAGCCACAGCCGCCGACGCCGCTAGGAAGCAAGTCGTCGCCGTCGGCGTCACCGCCACAGCCTGCGCCTCCCCAGCGAGGTCCCTTCATTGCCACCCCCCTCTTCCCCATCCCCGTCCCGCGCCCGCCTCCGTGTCCTCCCTCGAGCGGAAGCCTCCGCTGCGTCCCGTCGTGGAGGTCGCGGACCGTGCGCGTCGACAAAACCATGACTCCTGGTTGGAGGTCAACATGTCATGGAACATACAGCAGGAAAGAAGCAACTTGTCCAAAGCAACAATGCATTGTTGTGAGATTTATTGTTAAGAGCATCTGAGTACTGCAATTTTGACACAGATTTGATCCAAGTCTGTATTCATGTCAGTTCTGCTCTCAAATTGCAACAAACATTAAAGTATGGGACCAAATCTATAGATGTGCAACAATCAAATGCTCAATCTAGCAACAACAGCACATTGTAATGTTCAGTGTTTACTGTCGAAGCAGCATCAACACAAGTGACATTCTTTTGCTATACTGAAGTTTCAATCCATTTAGACGTACTGATTTGAAAACGAAAAATTGATGCAACTACAATCTTCACATTCAGTGTTGAGTTACAATCCCAATTCACATCAATTTACAACATCCATTTATATCAATTTACGGTCTCGATCTAGGTGTACACTGCCGGCAGCAAGCATTCAGTGATGCAATTACAATCTTCACATTCAGTGTTGACGTACACTGCCGGCAGCGAGCCAGCAACATGTTCAAGGAGCAGCTCCTCGACTACTCCCGTCACCGCCCTCGTCTCCATTGTCAGCGCTCGCGTGCAAGGTGTAGCTAGGGGTGGGCATATTTAGACCGAACCGAAGAACCGAACCGAAAAGACCGAGACCGAGACCAAAAAGACCGAGACCGAGAAATTCGGTTATCTGTTCGGTCCCTGCCCTCAAAATACCGAATTTATTTCGGTCATTTCGGTTGTTAGGCTCGGTTAACCGAATTAACCGAAATGACCGAAATTTTGGCCCAATAGGCTTAGGAAGCCCAATAAGCCCACTAAAACAAACCCTAGAGTGATACAACCCTTACCCTACCACCACTGCCGCACTCCACAGCGTCGCCTCCTCATCCAGCCTCCATCGCTCCGCCTCCTCCAGCCTCCACCGCGCCGCAGACGCCGGCTCCGCCCTCCACCTCGCGGCGTCGGCCGCCGCCGCCGCCCTCCACCGCGCCGCCCTCCACCGCACCGCGGCCGCCGCCCTCCACCGCGCGGCGGCCACCGCCGCTGCCCTCCCCCGCGCGGGCGCCGCCGCCGTCCTCCACCGCTGTCACGCTCGGAATTTCTATCCAAAATTCCAAACGCTTACATGTGTGTGAACCCTCGTCCAGGAATCAGCCGAGGCACACAATAACAATTTGATAATAGAGTACAATTATTACTCTAATTAATAAGCGAATAAAATGTCATTACAGAGGTAGATAGTTCCTCTCAATCAATAAAGATCTAAGCAGCGGAAAAATAAGATAAACGGCGCAGACGACTCCACTCCACATGCAGCTTGACCAGGGCTACACCTAATCCTCCACACCATCAGCATCACTGTAGAACTCCTCCTCTGATGAATGATTGCAAGGTGAGTATATGACATACTCAACAAGCCACGCAGCAAATATGCAAGTGCACAGGATAACAAAGGATGGCATAGTAGGGTTTCATTTGCATAAACAGCATTTAATAAACATTTCAGAATTTAATAAAGTAGTTAAGTAGTAATTAAACAATATTAATCCAATGCTATACAACATACCCTGTTGCATAGGCCCAACCATTCTTAACAATCATCCCGGTTGCACAGTTCTATCTCCAAACCAGGAATATACCATTCCAAACCAGGAGCTAATCAAATTATTACCAGTTATAGCATCTTTTATTATGGTGAGAAGTGTGAAACTAATCACGAAAGACATTGTTAGACCCGCCCATAACCGCGGGCACGGCTATTCGAATAGTTTTACTCTGGCCAGAGGTGTACCACTGTACCCACAAGACACAGCCCCACAACATGTCACCATGCGCCTCAATACCACCACGGTACCTCAGAAAGGGGCTGTGACAGTACCCCTCGCACAACACAATCCACCACAGTGCACCATTCCTGGAGCATAATCACCCCTTATAAACAAGGTATGGACTCCCCAGCGACCCCCGTGGGCTTATCTCCGCCACTTCTCAGTCTGGTGCTCCGCAATGAACCATGCTATACAAAAGGTAAAGCCGTTGCCCACGCTGGCTTGTGGTTGGCACGGTTAATGTTTCACAACCGAAACTCGTGAACCGGTTCTTAATTGTCATGAGCACGACCATCAAAACCATGTGTTCACAACCCATCATTATCAGATTTTAGTTGGCAAATTAATTAATTAATCAATCACGATTGACCATCATGAGCTATCATTAAGCCATCATTAAATAATAGTGAGTCATAAGTTATCCCAATAGTGTGCTAATGTTTCTAAGCATGGCTAAGCAATCGTATCTAATATCTAGCTGAACCAATATATAAAGCCCAACTAGTCAAGTTATAATAACCTAAGGTATCAAGGAATAAAGTAATCAAGAACAAAAGGACTATAACAATCAATAGGTTAATTCCACCCAACGACATTCGAAAATAAATGCAATAGTTGAATAGAAACAATAGCTTTAAACGGGATCAACATGCTCAAAGGGATGTTTGGGATCTGTGTGACTTGCCTTGCTGGCCTTGGAACTCTTCAAATTCTTCTCCTGCAAAAATGGACTCTCCGGAAACGTCGGAATCTAAACAGAAAGGAGCAAAATCACCAAACAGCACATAAACAAGCATGAACAGTACATGTGGATATTTTTAACATGTAGATCTTAATTTTAGAAAAAATTAGAGACTTGAACCAACTAAATCCGAGCTAAGATGAATTAGTTATGAATTTTCAAAGATTAAATCGGATTAAATCACTTATATGGGTTTTAATTGAATTATGACGCAATAATGAATTATTTTTGAAAAGGAAAAAGGGGTTTATTGCGTCAGCGGCTAGGGTTTGCGGTGGACCGAGTGCACGGGGCGGCTCACAGAAACGAACGGCCGAGATCCATCCATCCAAAACTGACGGCCAAGATCCATCGGTCCACGACCGGACCACGGGGGACGACGACGATGACGTCAGCGGTGACGTCACCACCGGCGGCGGCTCGGGCGTGCAAGCTCGCCGGCGAACGACGGCGCGACGGCACGAACGGAGGGCACCAGCACGTAGAAAGCGACGCGGCGAACTCACCGGTGACCAAAACGGCGGCGGAAGATCAACGGACGGCGACGGCGTCGAGGAAGAAGCGGCGGCAACCTTCGGCTTGACGACGATGGCGGTGCTCCGGCGGTCTACAGCAACGATGGAGGGGCGGACGAGGACGGCGACGCGACGGCGACCACGACGGCGGCCTTCCCGAGCAACGGCGACGACTAGAGCGACGACGACGCACGGCTGGAGCGACGGCGACGACGGCGGCGCGAGGTCCCACGGGGCTAGGGCTCTACGGGCGAAGAGAGACGAAGGCGAGGGTGGCGACGGGTAGCGGAGACACCGGGGGTCCTTTTATAGGGGCAAGGAGGCGGCGGCGAAGGCCCACGGCGACCGGCGACGCGATAGAAGGTTTAGGGTTCGGAGGAGAGAGATCGATCCGAATTGAACTCGAATCCACGGATTTCCAAAGCGATTTAGACGATGTTTCCAAAAGGGAAAAGATAGAGTGGATCACGGGGATCCTTTCTCCTCAATTGATTTCACCGGAAACGGAAAGGGGCGGCCGGATTTGGAATGGCGGCGGCGGCGCGGCGCGTCTAGGGTTTCGTCGGGAGGAAGACGACGACCCTGACAGGCGGGCCCCACCTGTCAGCGGCGAACGCGCGCACGGGCGGGCGACTGCGGGCCGGCTTGGGCCGGGGAGAGAGAGAGAGAGAAGGTTTTGGGCCGACTTTCGGCCCAAAGCCAAAAGAGACTTTTAAAACCTTTTCCAATTTAAATTATTCATGAAATGCAATTCCATTTATTAAAAATACTTCCTTAGCTCAAATAAATCCCAGAAAAATCTAGGAATTATAGAATTAAGCAAAGTATTTAATGAAATTTTATCTGGCCCCATTTTATATTGGAATTTATTAATTAAAACCAGATCTTCTCTTCTAGGCTTTTAAAATAAATTCTAATAATTCCAATTTAGACAACAATTTATATATTTGGGATTTTTAGGGTGTGACAACCGCGACGGTCGACGCCTCCGCCCTCCACAGCGCCGCGGCCGACGCCTCCGCTCTCCGGCCTCCACAGCGCCGTGGCTGACGCCTCCGCCCTCCACCGCGCCGGTGACGCCTCCGTCCTCCACCGCGCCGGCGACGCCTCCGTCATTTTTTTTTCATTCCAAATTTTCTCCTGAAAAATTTCGGTTAGACCGAGACCGAAACCGAAAACACCGAGACCGAATTTGCCGGTCCTAAATTTTTTGGGATGAAATTCGATCCTGAGTTTGCAAAGACCGAACTGACCGAAAACCGAAGACCGAGACCGAATTTTTCGGTCTGACCGAACGCCCACCCCTAGGTGTATGAGAGCCCCGAGGTGGGTGGTGGCAAAAGACTCCGCGAGGGCACCACCGTGGAAGCCGTTGTCGTCGAGGCAGCCGCGACCTCCACGCTGGATGAAACAGGAGAACGCAGGGCGAGGGATGGGGAGGAGGGCAGCGATGAGAGGAGGGGCTTCTTCCGTGGTCCTCTACTACTCCACTCCACCCGTGCATGCGCCGGAGGAGACGACGAGCTGCAGTGAGCGGCTGAAGACCACGGGAAAACAGGAGCCATCCCGATTTTGCTGGGTGGGAAGAGGAAGGTGGCAACGAAGGAGCCCTCACTCGGGAGGTGCAGGCTGCGGCGGTGGCGGCGACGCCGATGGCGCAGAGGCCTCCCCTCCCCCATTTGTTTCCTAGCGGCGCCGGCGGCTGTGGCTCGGAGGTGGCGTCGATACCGCGTGGGCTGTTTTTTCTGCCATATGGGCCGAGCCCATCTGCTGTGCTCGCTCGACTCCGTCCGATGCCGAATGGACGGACGAGAGACGTTGGACGTCCCTCTGACGTAGCGAGCGCCAGAGGATCTGGTTCCAAATTTGGTAGTGATGAATTTGAACTATTGTAGGCAAAATTTGGTAGCAAACCAAATATACATTTGCTACTATTGAAGTTACCAAAATTTTGATAGGGCAATAAGTTGGTATCAAACCAAACAAGCCCTAAGTTAACTATTAAAATGACCAACTTTCTTAGACATGCCAAAATTTAACTTCAAACCAAATAGATACTAAACACTATTAAAATTGCCAAATATTCGCAAGGGCAATTTAGGCCTCAAACCAGCCCTTGATCTCCTATCCTTTATCACGTGCCACCTTAAAATTGTTCACACATCTCGCATATACCAGATTAAGTATTCACCTGTTTTATTTAGTGTAGCACAAGATTATTAATTAGTTACCGAATCTATTTACCAGGACATTCGTGCAGGGTAAGCACGTAACACTAATTAAAACACTTTTTCAATGTAGGGCCCCTTTAAATCGCAGGAATGAGAAAACATAGGAATAGGAAAAACGCAGGATTTTGATAGGAATGTAAGTGTAAAACAGAGGATTGCAAAATCCTCTGTTTCCAAGAGATTTGACTCAAAGGTCGTTTGATTGGACCGCAGGAAAAACGCAGGAATTAGAGGAGAGATAAAGACTCAAAGGAAAGTTTCCAAGAGATTTTACCTCATGTTAGAATTCCTCAAAAACTTGCATGGCATTAGACAATACATAGGAATTTCATAGGATTCCATAAGATCCATTTCTTTGATTCAAATGGCTATATAGGAAAAATTCCTATAGGAATGAAATCCCCTAAAATTCTTATGAATTTCCTTTAAATCAAAGGGGCCGTAAAGTCCAGAAAGATGGTTAGTACAAAATATTTGATAAAGTACAATTTTTATAAAGTATTTGGGTTATTTAGTTTTGTTTTGTGCAGGATTTAATAATTTAAAAAATTAAAAGCAACTTATTCACATATTTGATTCAACTTTTATGTCGTCGTCGTTATTTAATTACGAGCCATTCCCCGTTGTGGCTGTTGCGGAGGATTGTGAGCTCTGTTCGGTCCAAAGACAGCATAAGAGGATTGTGTCCGCAACAGCATTGTGGAAACAACAACTAACAAGGGCGATCGCCGCTATACGGTGCTTCAAGTGAATCAAACAATCCATGCTATGTGGAAGGGTCAAGGGTACAAGAACTCAAAAGAAAATAAGGAGAATGTGATGTTAATGTATCAATTTACCAAGTAAACCAAGGTTCAGTGTTTATCTTCCATATTTTTTTATTTAATATGCATTTTAGCATTCAATCTCCAATAAAAAAAATTCAAGCATTGGCATAAGCTCTGCTCATTTCATTTCCTCTCTTTTCTAGGTAGAAATAGATATATCTCTATAATCCATTAATTAAGGGCCGTCCCTGTTAGTCTAATGATATTAAGTAAAAAAATATGCTAAATGTCTAACACAACTGTTTTTTTTTTTTTGCGGGGGTCTAACACAGCTGTTGATATTTAAAAAATGCAAACAAAGAACTTGATATGCCCAAATTTTAACGGATCATGTTAGATAAAAAAGTTCATATATATGAGGTATAACTATAGGTAAAATATTCATTGTTCTGCATTTATTTTGAACTACAGAATTACTAATTCTGTAACTATAAACTTTGGAAGTTCATTTGCATATGAATACACATAAAACTGGCAATTAATACATAATTTTTCATAAAATTTATACAAACTTTAGCTTTATAAGCATATGTAATGTTAATAACATGTGTGAAAAAACATAAATAGAACCATCCAGCCAAAAACTCATCATCTGCAAAATTTATTAGTCTACCAGAAATTTTCATCATATACCAAATTTATGCCTAAGCAGATCAAAACAGCAAAATTGTTCAATTAAAAGGAGAGAATCGTATAGGAGGGAAAATTTGGGTGATAAATAATGTTTGATTGTTGACTCTTGATAAAAGGCACTTCTATTTTAAAACTAGATGACATCCGGCACATTACTGCAGGATGTTGGTGGGTACAATGTTGTTGCCAAATTGTAACATATATCCATAAGAAATGGCTAATCCAACAGCCTAAAAAAGGGCTCATGCAGGCTAGAAAAATATTGTGCAAATCTAAACTGTTAAAGCAACATCAAATGGTGTTAAAGCTAAGCGATGATGTGACTTCTTTATAACAACAAAGTATGTTTCAATTCCAAAGAATATACAAACTAGCTAGCATGGACTACAACTGATTTAGTATTTAGATATTCACGCCGACTAATATTCTAGGAACCTGTTAAATTCATGCTACATAGATTTTCCTTGAAAAGACTAACCAATGTATATATTTTCTTTAACCAATCAATATATATATTCAGCCATATCAATAGATCGTTAAATTCTCAATATGAATTTTGTGAGATTCATCATCAATATCGTTAAATTCTCTGGCTGAATTTTGACAATATTCAGCCATATACGGCTCTGGCTGCATCTCCCCAAGCAGAATGCTGCTCCCCTAGTCCCCTGTCACACGTAAATCTGGAATATCCTTAACTTTGCTCCAGTAGTCTCCTCCACGTTTGCATCTTCTCACCAGCGTAGGGCATTGTCTAATAAAGAGCTTTTCCAGGCTGTGCAGCCTCTGCTGGAGACCTTCCGGTAAAGCCTTTAAACTAGGGCAGTTCCAAATAGCCAGATCATTGAGAGCTGTCAGATTATGCATCCCTTCGGGTAATGTTGTTAGGCTGTCATTAGTTCCCAGGTAGAGCCTGGTCAGATTTGATAGACGTTGAATGCTGGGAGGCAGGGACTTCAGTCTTGGGTTATAATCAATTGACAGACTTCTTAGAGCGCCCAGGCAACCCAGTCCTTCAGGTAGGTCCTCAAGTACATTGCAGCTGCATATCCTCAGATACGATAAGCTTGTAGGGAAAGCCACTAAGTTGTAGCAGAATTCGATTTCTATCCGTTCCAAATTATGCATGCCCTCATCTTCAAAGGACTTCACTGAGACTTGGGCAGGTGGCATACCCGTGAAGTTGTTGCAATATCTAATGTCGAGTCGTTTTAATGAAGTCAAGCTTTGGAACTCCTCCCCTGGCCAAAAGGTGAGGCTGTTACAGTACTCGATTGTTAAGTGCTGCAGGCACGCAAATGATTTCCAGAACCACAGTGGTGACTGCAATGTATCATATTGGATGAAGCAGTCACAGGAAATTAGATCTAAGTTCTGCACAGACATCACGTGACCACTTATATTTTGTATATCTTCTGGTGCTAGAGCACTGAATCCCTGTAGGTGTAATTTAGTGAGTGAGCCCCATGATGAAAAGTGATGGGCCAAAACATGATCCTTTGAATCTGTGGTTCCTTCCAGGTTTTCTTTATAGTGATAGATTAGTGTTTTTTTCCTCTCTAAACTCCCTTGACTTGCACCAAGATATAGATACGACAGATTACTAACACTTGACGATAAGCCAATCAATATTTTGTTTCCTATCACACTTAACGACTTGAGAACCGGAGCATTAGGCATAGCTGTCAATTTTGGACAATCAATGATTTCCATTGCATCTAGCACGGGAAAATTAGCCGGTGTTACCTGTTCAACATCATATTCCTGCCAGTTCTCTAAGGATTCCATTCGTTCTAGTGACAAGAGTTTTAATTTTGGGAATGCCACTAATTGATGATCACATTCTTTATCAGAGCAGAACCCGTTACACAAGTATTTCAACTTCTTCATGTCTTTTAGTCGGAGAACCTCGAGAAAGGGAAGCTTCCACACTGATGGAAGTTTCATACAATTTATGGAGTCCGTTACTTTGAGCTTAACAATGTTGCGCAATGTGATTCCATTTTCCATCCATATGGGAAACGTAGTGCCCATATACTGCCTCAGCTTTAGAACGGTCAATCCGTTGGGAGGCTTAAGAGCGTCAAGTACTTCTTCATGACGATATAAATGCAAATCTTCAGCTTGTAACTCCGCAGATTTTGATGTGCCCCAGCAAAGTGCTAACTGCTGCAAATTTGTCTTACACTCAAGGTTGGCTTCTTTTGCTTCTATGGGATTTGTTACTTTAATCAAATTAAATATCTGAAGCTTGCCCCCAAGTTTTAAGTCATTCAGTTCGTTAATCCTATAGCCAGATTCATTACCAGGTACGAACTTTGTCAATGTCCGTAAATTAATGAGCTGTCCTAGACCAGCTGGCATGCTTGTTAGTCGAGCACAGTCATCAAGGTACACATGGCGAAGGCTAATCATAAATTTCATGCCATCTGGTAGGTGGGTCAGCCTCCTGCATCTATTGAGTATCAACACTTGTAAATTATAAAGTGCGCTAGCTGCTTCAGGTAGTGTATTTATGTAGCTACCAGACAAATCAAGATATCTTAAGTGCTTCATAAATGCTGGTTCAACAGGAAATTTTTCGATGCCGAAAATATGAAGCCCAACTACTCTCAAAGGAGACTCATTGAATTTAATGTCCTGGGCAATATGCATGTCATTCTTATCTAAGGCAAATACACTGCGGATAACTCGACAATGCTGCATCAAGAAACCAATCTTTTGTTGACCCTCAAAAGCCATATGATGGACATTTTTGGGTATTTTCTTAATTTTAGCCAGATTTTCCAAAGCTAAACACTCATCACCGCTTATATGAACTGCAAGATCATGCATAAGATCATGAATTTTGAATGTAGTTACATCACTTTGCCCATACCTGTACACTTTACGTTGGAAAATTGATCCAATTTGCTTAACATTTTGGAAAAATGACCTCCAAACAAGCTCCCAGAAAACATGATTCCCATTCTCTTCAATATCTGACATCTTCTTGGATGGAATAAATCCATTCGATACCCAAAGATGTATTAGATCGTCCTTATCAATCTCGTAGTCCTTCGGGAATACTGCACAAAAAGCAAAACATTGTTTCATATGAGAAGGCAAATTTTTGTAGCCCAAAGACAGCGCTGGCAGTATCTGGCTTTCTTCATCCCAAGTGTTGCTTTCAAGGATGGATAGCCAATCTCGTGTCTCCTGTTTTGTACTCATCAAGGCTCCCATACTCTTTATGGCTAACGGAAGCCCGCAACATTTCTCAACAATTCTTTTACCAACCTCAACGAGCTCTGGAGTCTCAACCACACCTGTGCCAAAAGCTCTTCTGCTGAATACAATCCAAGAATCTTCTGGGTTAAGGTTCTCTAGGCACAATGGACTAATTGACTCCATGATTGATGCAACTTTCACGTTTCGGGTAGTCACAACCACCGCACTTCCCATTCCACAAGAACCAAGCAATGTTCTAAGAGCTCCCCATTTCTGTTTATCTTCATTCCAAACATCATCTAGTACAAGAAGGTACCTCTTTTGGCCCAGTTCTTCCCGAAGACGTTGCTGTAGCAATTCCAGGTTATCAAACTTCAGTCCACAATCATTCCCAATTGCGGTGTCAATTATCCCCTTGACAATAACAGGAACACTGAAGTTCTCTGACACACAAACCCACATATGCTTTTGAAAATGTGCTTTCACTTTTACGTCATTGAAGACCAGCTGTGCAAGAGTTGTCTTTCCCAGTCCTCCTATCCCAACAATAGGAAGTATTAGCAATTCGTCGGTCTCGGCACTTAGAAGCATATGGACAATTTCATCTCTTTCTTTGTCCCTTCCAATAACTTCCTGCTCGTCGACGTAGGAATAGGTTTGCATCCTCTCATCCACTGGCATGGAGCAATTTAGGAACCCAAATCGATTCATTTGCGAAACAAGCTGATCAATCCGCTCGACTATCTGCTGGAGTCTCTTTCCTATCCTATACTTGAACAGTAAAGGATTATAATGAGAAGAGAAGAAAGCCCTTACGCCAGTATTGATTTTATGCCCACGACGGAGCGCTTCGCAGCGGAGCTCCTCGTAGTGCAGCTCATCAAGGGCGTCATCAGCATCACAGGCAGCCAGCTTCAGCTTTGCGATCCAAGACTTCACAGCAGGCTTCTTGGATGCCTGATCCTCGGCATCATTGATCACTTGGTTGACGGCAAGCAGCAAGGTATACAGCTCCGAACGCCGTCGTTCAATACCCCCGATGAAACTAAACTCTGTGCCGAGAGACTCACCTGCTTTCTTCAGGAGGGCAGGCAAAAGAGCCGATAGTAACTCCGCCATGGCTCAAAGCTCAGAGATCAATGGAGTATTGGCAGAACAGAAAGGATTGGAGGACAATTAATGGTGGGTTGAGGAATGAGCGTATGGTGTAGCTGGTTGAGTTAAGTCTTTGGAAAAAACCATCCAAGGCACAAAGATGAGTTGGAGTTGAAGGAGACTGATAATGGAATGAGAAGAAGCAAGTGAGCTGTTTGTTCCATTAGAAAAAAGTGGGTGGGTTGTTTAAGACAATGGGTGCATTAGATACATCATGTTAGTTGACGCGCTTCAAATTTCAAATAATCACATCATACAATCAAACAACAAGTGGTCAACTGCTCAGTGTAAGCTGGCAAGTTGCTAAAGATGCTCAGTGTAAGCCCCATATGTCAGCTGAGGTATCACAGCAGGCATCAGCCTAGCACCAGATCAGAAGGAGAAGATAAACATCCGCCCACTGCAGCAACCGAATTAAACCAAACCAACAGCAGCATGTATGGTTTCACCTAAACAAACAATTCCAGCAAGTTTCCTCTCCTAAGGACGTCCATAGAAAAAATGGAAAAAAAATATATGCAAGAGTGCCAATTTGTGCATTATAATGCCCTACTAGGCTGTCATGTCGTGCATTATATAAATCGTCCAAGACTTTGAATTTATCTTTGTATCGCCGCAGGTGGCTATAATTCAGAACACCAACTAAGCTTCTATTATTTGCTTATTTTAGTGCCTATCAAAATTATTAGTGGCTATTTCTGTTCACGGGCTGGGAATCTACGAGCTTACCTTCGGAGGTGGAGCTAGCCGTGCCTTCCGATGGCTGCTGCTGAAGACGGGCTTATTTGATTTAAAGTCAATTTTTACTCTACCAAAATCTTGGTGGAAAGTTTTGGCACTACCAAATTTTCTAGCATTGAATTTGAACTATAGTAGCCAAAATTTGGTATCAAACCAAACATGCATGTGTCGCTGTTTAAGTTACCAAAATTTTAGTAGGATAAAAATTGGCATCAAACGAAACAAGCCCGATATCTCTTCGACTGTATAGCTGTGCCGGATCGAGACAAATTCCTCTGCTCCGTGAAGTTTCTTGCGCCCGCATCCGGCTGTCTTATGGGAGAGCAGCTTCCGCCACACCGGCCAACACCGGGTTTTGGCCGCCGGCAGAGTGTGAGGGGGATTGGGTGGAGGCAACCAAAGCGGAGACAATATTGAGCACGCGCAGTCCGTGTTAGATAAGTTAGTTATTGGAGATAAGGTTTATATTATCACATTTAACCATTTGATCTTATATCTATAATACGGATTGATCTCAGGTTGTTGAGAGTGATCCGTTCCCTCTGTAATGCGCCACGGCAAAGGCTTTTCCTGCCTATATCAACAAAGGTGCGGCCCCTATCAGGGTTCAGCGCTTCCCCCTATTATTCCCTGATATGGTATCAGAGCAAACCGATCTACCTCCATCACCAAGCAAAGCCATGGCAAAGTTTGGGAGAATACTACCAATCGGACATCCGATATCTCAAAAAATATCGAACGGTCAAAATGTTGCAGCTGATCAACATGTGAAACATTAATTTATATATGGTGAAACAAAAAAAAACAGCAATTGAAACATTAAAAATTTTATGAAACACAGTGAAGATACACGTTGAAACATGTTGCTATCACTTATGAAACAACGAGAGTTAATAGATTTAAACATATATTTTTCTTTCATCAAAATATAATCGTGTGATATCTTGTTGTAAAGATGTAATTACAACGAATACAACGGTATGATCGAATCATAGATTGGATAAGTAGTTTAGAAGAAAAATCATTTTAAAGACCGCTAAAATGCATGCATGCAAGCATTGATGGAGGGTAGTGGCAATTATTTTCGAGAATTTTGTGAAACACAGTAAAAACAGGCGCTGAAACATATCGACATAGCGTATGAAACATGAAGTATTAATAGTTTGAAACTTATATTTTTCTTTAATCGGAATATAAACATGTGATATCTTGTTATAACGATTTAATTCCAATAAATACAATGGTGTAATCGGATTTTAGATTGATAAGTAGTTTAGGAGAAAAAATATTTTAAAGATTGACACATGCATATGCATGGTTGGAATGAATAGCTACGATAATTGAGTTAGCAGTTAGTTGATTACAGATAGAAGCACCCGTGAAACTTGCCATATCAGTTGACGGATTCGAATCTTTCTAGAGTTAGCATGTAGACAGTGTGGAAGGCATCGATGTGGTATCCAATTTTTCCGTGTCAGTCGAACGGCCGATTACAAGCATTTTCCCGAAGTTTCTCGAAGAATCATGCCAGCAATCACTGCTTTCTTTTCGGAAAAGCTAGGAAAATCGAATCACGCCCATGGTTTGAAATTTTGGTTCGAAATTTCGGCTTCCACCGGCAAGCACAAATCTCCCCGGAATTTTTGGTTTCTTGTCAAATATTTGTAAATTTGGTCAAAATTTGTTCAAATTCAGTCACAATATGTTAAAAATTCAAATAATTTTGGTCAGAAAAACCCGGAAATCACGAAATTTTCAATTTTTTGGCAACCATCGAAATTCCGGTGCAACCGAAATTGCAAACTCGGATCATGCCATATGGAAGGCGCGTATTCTTGTGATTGTTCGGGGTGCTCGGTTGGAAGGTTCTCATAGGAGCAGATCAAGCTCCAGTTGTCATTCTTCGAGAAAAGGAGGGCGAAAAGGAAATTATCATCAACAAACCAGATTGTGATGAATGGATTTCGACAAATCAACAGGTGCTTTCATATTTGCTTTCCTCCATGACTAAAGATCTACTTGTTCAAGTGGCAACATGTAGCACAACAGCCTCGGCATGGAGTATGATCCAAGAGATGTTCGGGTCCATGACTCGGGCACGAACAATCAACACGCGACTCTCCCTCACCACGCTGCAGAAGGGCGACATGAACATCACGACGTTTGTTGGGAAGGTGCGGCCTTTGGCTAATGAACTTGCAATCATCGGCAAACCCATTGATGATGATGATCTGATCAGCTATATCATTGCTGGTCTTGATGAAGAATATGTGCCGGTAATCTCGTCCATTGTTGGGCGACCAGATCAGGTGACCGTCAGTGAGGCCTTTGCTTAGTTGATACTCCCTCCGTTTCATATCGTCAGATTTTCTAGCATTGCCCACATTCATATATATATATATATATATAAATGAATCTATACACGTATATATGCCTAAATTCATTAGCATCTATATGAATATGAACAACGTTAGAAAGTTTTACATTGTGAAACGGAGGGAGTAAAGCTTCAAGCAGAGGCTAGCACTTTGCCAGAGTGGAGAATGGAGAATCCTGGCCTCGGCTAATAGCGCAAGCTGTGTCCAGGGTCAGCAACAAGGCGTCAGAGGTGGCGGCGGCAACAATCAATGACCGAGAACGTTAATACGTGAACGTTCGCGTGTTGCTCATCCCGCGAATGGGAAAACACGTGGCTGGGAGCTTCGGACACGTGACTCGGAAATTTGTTGCGGCACGCTGATCCAACTACATGGGCCTCACGGGCTCATGGCCCATCCGAATATTTTGTGCTTATGTGGAATGCAAATTTGTTTTAAAACTCATTTGTAAAAACTTTCTATTACCTAATGAATTTTAGTTTCTATGCATAGATTTTATCTGTATAAAGTATATATGTATAAAGTTTATGTGTATAAAATATCTATATATAATTTTTATGTGTGTAAAGTCCATGTGTATATACATTGAATGTTTCTACGTATAAAGTTTTCTATGCGTAGGCTTTCTATGTATAAAGTTGTATTCGTATAAAGTTTCTATGTATAATATTTTCTCACCCCTACCCACCACTTCTCAGAAATTTAAAGGGAAAATAGAAACGGATAACTCTTTATGCTAAAAATCGTTACACTGGGCCTTCGAAGAAAAAAAAAACTTCATGTGACTTGGACTTGCAAGTAACATGAATAGGGGAAATGATCGTGGGCTGGCCTGGTGGAGAGAGAGACTCCCGTGTCGCTCTCTGCAGGGCGACCCGGGAGGCGACCGTCGCCGAGGCCCCGCTCCTCCTACGCGCGCGCAGCCTCGCCGCCGCCGGCGATGCTGCCCCCGATGGCAGTGCCGGCGGCAGCGCCCACATTTATGCAGGTGAAACCTGCCCTGTATAAGATCGTTGGAAGTTATATATTCATGTGGGCATTTCGCCCCCCGGTGACCAGTCTAAAAAAAAGATCGTGGGCTGGCCTACATCAACAAAGAAAACAGGAAGGCAATCAGGCTTTTCATCAAAGTGCACGATGGTTTTTCTAGTTCGCTCGCCCCGGTCACCGCGAACACTCGCGCATCAGACTTACCCATCAATGACAAGGTGCTCCAAACAATGGTGGAAACTGAAGTCGAGGAAGAGGCAGCCCTAGCGGTGGTCGAAGAAACATAGGAGGTGTCGACAACAGGCCCAAGTGTCAACTTTGCTACAAAAGGGGACACACGGTAAAAGATTGCTAGTACCGTTTCGATGAAGACTATGTTCCATAGATGAAAGGTTTGCAGGTTCTGCTGCATTCTACGGCATTGATTTCAATTGGTATCTTGACACCGGCGCTACAAATCATGTCACCGGAGAGCTTGAGAAGCTAATAGTTCGTGGCAAATATCATGGCAATGATCAAATTCATATAGCGAGTGGTGCATGTATGGAGATTAGTCACATGGTAATTCTGTTGTTCAGATCCCTAGTTGAGATTTACAGTGAAAAAGTGTTCTTTATGTTCCTAAGGCCAAGAAAAATCTTGTTTCATCTCATAGACTTACTTGTGATATCTTGCCTACATAGTCATAGAATTAGTATATCGTAAATTTTTCTTTATAAAGGATTTGGCCATGAGAAGAACTCTACTTAGGGTCGTTGTCATAAAGGACTATATGCTCTTCCATCTTCATCCTCGAATCAAACGCATACCCGTAGCTCACCCGAAAAACAAACGTCGCGCTTGTTGCCACCATTCGGCCAGTGGAAGACCATGGTGACTTGGGCGGGTGGAAATCCACATTAATCCAGTCCTGCAGTAAGGTCCATACTCTGTTTGTGTAGGCGCACGCAGTGAAGAGATGATTGCAATCATCAAAATCAGACTGACACAGTGAGTAGACTGGTTCATGAGGCCATCCCTCTCTTCAGCAGAATGTCTGCCGTTAAGCACCGGCCTTTAACAGCCAACCACACGAACTTTACTCTAGCTGGAGCTGTTGCCTTCCAAATCAGCTCACCAATGGCAAGGTTTCCTACCATGAAAATGAGGTCTACTTGGAGATACTGAGTCAAAATAAGAGAGGGAAATATATAAATTAAATTGAATCATTTGCTGCTGATAAAATGTATAGCTACATTTTTCTTAGATAATGGATTAAATAACCTGGCCTCTACATCCAAGTGGATGTACACAGCCACAGAATAGCTACATATATCAGTATTATTTCTCCAACAACACCCTAATTCATTTAATGTTGTTTATCATCTATGTTTCGTGGGTTATTGTACATTGAACACTACACCAAGAGAGAAAAATAATATTTGCATCAGTGGCTATCCGAATAGGAAGGGCAACATCAATCAAACAGATTGGATAGAAAAAAAGGTACTTAATTTTTTGGCTAAACTCATTAATTTTGTTTGAAAAATGCATGAAAGAAAAGAACTCAGTGAATAACTTACGTGAGCATGGCAAACAGCCCCAGCCAACATTCCTGTGCCTTTCCATGTTTTTTCCGTGAGGGCATGTTCTCCGGAATCGCAGCCGTAATGCTGCTTCACGTCTAGCTATGCCCAGGCCAACTGCAATCAAATTATTATCAAACGCTGGGAAATTTATACCAATATTATTGATTATTCGTAAGAAATATATTGTGATTCAATGATCTGTAACGCACATTCTTCTCTCTTTAAAATAAAGCATATTCAAACAATATTGGTTCCCGTTCAAATAAAACAAAGTAGCTCGTGTAAAACCATGCCCTAATTGGGGGAAACCAGGCGGAGATTGTGGATCGTTAGTCCACACACAACACAATAAGAAAGGGAGTACAGCAACAAATAAATTCTCACCACTGCTCGTGCAGTAGTGCATCAGGCGATCAATCTCTAAAATCCGACGCCATACTCCATCCCCTTCAATCTAAACCATGGAGAATCATGCCCTGATTGAACAAAACAAGTTAAAGATTGAATACTTAATACTATCACCGCACACCAAGAAAAGGACTAAATCCCTCACTGAGGCTAGTGACCCTGCAGCATGCCCACATGAAGCCCCTTCTGCATGCGCCATGATTTCTCTAGCAGCTTAGCCTCATCTCCCACGCTGTCTGCATCGTCCTCGCCCTCGGATGGCTTACATGGTATTATGGGTAATTTTACTATCCTTCATAAGATACCTAGATGTACCATATTTCTAGTGTAAAATTTGATATCTCTAGGTACTAAGTACCTCAAGGCACCAAAAATTTTAGTGTAAAATTTAGGTACCTCAAGGTACTTTCTCAAGAACTGTAAAATTCCACTATAGTAAAGACCCCGGCCGTAGCATTCACGTGGGCGTTGCGCACCACGGCGTCGGTCATGGCCTGCGAGAAGCAGCGAATCATAGCGTAGCCCCCTCACGAACTCGGCCTTGCACGGCTCCAGCTCCAGGTCCCCAGCGAAAGATTCATGGTAAGTCTTCAGAACTCCAGGTCTCCAGATCTAAGAAACAGCACAAGATTCAGAAGCAGGATGAATCCACAAACACTGGCATACCTGAATATGCTGAAAATGGATGCATATAAACAAAATTACGATAACTCTAGGGAAATATATTGGGGGAAATTATAAAAAAATGTATCAGGGAGCACACCTTTGTTTGGTTCACTTGGTGGAAAGAAGTATGCACCACCTATTGTTTATCAGATGCTACACAGAACCCCATATCCTTTGGGTCAGAGGTAGAAATATACTCCCTCCATATTTTAATGTATGACGCCGTTGACTTTTTAACCAACGTTTGACCACTCGTCTTATTCAAAAATTTTATGCAAATATAAAAATACTTATGTCATGCTTAAAGAACATTTGATGATAACTCAAGTCACAATAAAATAAATTATAATTACATAAATTTTTTGAATAAGACGAAAGGCTAAACGTTTGTCAAAAAGTCAACGGCGTCATACATTAAAATATGGAGGGAGTATTTAGCAACTCCGATCAATATCGGTATATCACAGTATATTTAGAAAGAGGGAATTCCTCGAAATAACACAATCAGTGTTGAGCAGTGGAACTCCAATCAATATCAGTATATCACAGTTTGTACACTGTTACAAAGAGGCCTTGATCCCAGCAGGTTCATATATACGTTGCGAGCAGAGAAATGCAATGCATTTCATTCACTTTAAGACACATTCTGCATGAAGGAGCCTGTTGCCAACAATGTTTCAGCGTAGATACCTGCAAAATTTCTGAACATGAGAGGAATGATGCCAAAGTTCCTCCAAACAGAGTGATGCAATTCATTCGATTAAACAATGTCTGACTTGATAAAAGCAGCAACAAATGGTTTCGTAGCTCCCAGGTAAGTAAGACTCAAACTTGCTTAATCGAACAGAGCAAGGCAAGGGTAAGAAAGAGAGAACGAGGGACAACAGTGTGCACCTTTGTAGTATAAATTAATTGTCTGGCTGCCCAGAACTTGATGCTCTTCTTTGCCAAGCGTTCATGCATTTGGGAATGATGGTTCTGGCTGCATCTTGCCAGACAGGGCGCGGCTCACTTGTCACTCGTAAATCAGGAATGTCCTTGACTTTCTCCCAATAATCTCCCCCACGTCTGCATCTCCTCGCCAGAGCAGGGCAATCTTCAACGGTGAACGTTTGGAGGCCATGCAGTCTTTGCTGGAGACCTTCTGGTAAAGCGGTTATACCAGGACATTTAATAAAATGTAGTGTTTTGAGAGCAGTTAGATTCTGCATCCCTTCAGGCAAGGAGGTTAAGCTGTTATTACTTGTCAGTTCTAGGCTTTTCAGATTTGAAAGACACCGAATGCTGGCAGGCAGGGAGCTAAAACTTGGGCAACCCAAAATTACGAGAGTTGTTAGAGTGCCCTGGCAACCAAATCCTCCAGGCAGGCCCTCAAGTACATTACTGTCAGTTATCACAAGGATCCGTAGGCAGATGAAGTTTGTAGGGAATACCACTAAGTTGGGGCAGCGATCAATCTGTAAGTATTCCAAATTACATGGGCCTCCATCTGTAGAGGGCCTTGCTGACAGTCGGTCAGGTGGTACACCCGTGAAGTTTTTGCAATCTACAATGAAGAGTTTTTCTAAAGAAGTCAAGCTTCGGAACTCCTCCTCTGGCCAAAAGGTGAGGCTATCACAGTACCAGATTTCTAATTGTTGTAGGCATCCAAATGATATCCAGAACCATAGTGGTGACTGTAATCCTTCATGTTGGATGAAGCAATCACAAGAAGACAGGACTAAGTCTTGCACAGACATCATGTGACCACTTATACTCTTCACATTTTCTGGTGCTGGTGTATTGAATCCTTGTAGGTGTAGTTTAGTGAGTGAACCCCATGACAACAAGTGATCGGGCAAAATATGCTCATCCTTTGTATCAGTGCTTCCTTCACGTTCTCCATTATAGATATAGTATAGTGTTCTTACCCTCCGTGAACTCCCTTGACTTGCACCGAGATACAGATATGATAGATTACTAATACCTGACACTAACCCCAGCAGTACTTTGTTTCCTGTCAAACTTAAAGACTTAAGAATCGGAACATTAGGCAGTGCTGTCAGTTTTGGGCAGTCTATAATTTCCATGGCGTCCAGCTTTGGAAAAGTAACTGATGTCACTTGTTGAGTGTCATATTCATGCCAGTTCTCTAAGGATTCCATCCATTCTAGTGACAATAATTTTAATTTTTGAAATACCACTAATTGGTTGCCATATTCTTCATCAGTGGGGTACCTGTAACACAAGTATTTCAACCTCTCCATTCGTTTGAGACGGAGAACTTCAAGAAAGGGAAGCTGCCACACTGGTGGGAGTTTGACACACATTACAGAGCCTCTCAAACTGAGTTTAACAATATTTTGCAGTGTCACACCATCTTCCATCCACATTGGAAAGTTGGAGCCCATATATTGCCTTAGCTTTAGAACTTTTAATCCGTTGGGAGGCTTAAGAGCATCCAGCACTTCTTCAGGACGGCATAATTGCAAATATTCATCTGCAGAATGACAATGTGAACAGGTGAAATTTCGTGAGTCCCAACAAAGTGCTAGTTGCTGCAGATTTTTCTTATTCTCAAGGTTGGCTTCTTTTGCTTGTAACGGATTTGTTACCTTCAGCAAATTATGTATTTGTAGCTTGCCCCCAAGTTCTAAGTCCTTGAGTTCATGAAGTCTACAATCAGATTCATTGCCAACCATATACATTGTCAATGTTCGTAAACTGCTGAGCTGCCCTAGACCCGGCGGCATCCTTTGTAGACTAGAACAACCATCAAGGTACACATGGCGAAGGCTGATCATAAATTTCATGCCGTCAGGCAGGTGAGTCAGGCCCCTGCATCTATTGAGCATTAGTATTTGTAAATTGTACAGTGCACTGACCGCTTCAGGGAGTGTTTTTATGTCGCTAGAGGATAAATCAAGATACCGCAAGTGCTTCATATATGCTGGTTCAACTGAGAATCTTTCATTGTCACAGATATGAAGCCCAAGCGCTCTACAAGGGGACACCATGAATCTGACGTCCTTCATAGAATTCATATGATTCTTATGTAAACTAAATAGACTTCGGATAATTGGACAACGCTGCATCACGAAACCAATCTTGTGTGGATGTGGGAAAACTAGATGATGGACATTCTTCGGCATTTTATTTATTTCAACAAGATTTTGCAAAGTATAGCACTCATCCCCGCTTATAGAAACTGCAAGATCATGCATAAGATCATGAATTTTGCATGTAGTTACATCTTTGTACCCATATATGTACTCTTCCTTGCGGGACCGAGTTTGCTTCGCATTTTGGAAAAATGATCTCCAAAGAAGCTCCAGAAAAACCTTGTTCCCAGTTTCTTCTATGTCCGAGGTCTCTTTAGATGGAATGAATCCATTTGATATCCACAGATGTATTAGATCATCCTTATCAATCTCGTAGTCCTTTGGGAATACAGCACAAAAAGCAAAGCACTGTTTCATAAAAGAAGGTAGATGTTTGTAGCTCAATGATAGGACTGTCAGTATGTTATTTTCCTCCCAAGTATTGTTTTGAAGGATCGCCAGCCAATCCCTTACACTATGTTTTCTACTCAGCAGGCCTCCCATACTATTTATTGCTAATGGGACTCCAGAACATTTTTGAACAATTTTTGTACCAATCTCGACAAACTCACAAGACTTGGCCACACCTGTACGGAACGCTCTTTCACAGAATAGAGTCCAGGAATCTTCTTGGCTAAGTTGTTCTAGAGCCAATGGAGGAACTGTCCCCATGACTGACGCAACATTCGAATTTCGGGTAGTGACAACCACCGCACTTCCCATTTTACAGGAACAAAGCAATGTTCTTAGAGCCTCCCATTTTTGTTCATCTTCATTCCAAACATCATCTAGTACAAGGAGGTACCTCTTTTGGCTCAGTTCTTCCCGGAGACGTTGTTGTAGCAATTCCAGGTTATCACTCTTCAGTCCACAATCATTCCCAATTGCAGTGTCAATTATCCCCTTGACAATATCAGGAACACTGAAGTTCTCTGAGACACAAACCCACATATGCTTTTGAAAATGTGCTTTCACTTTCACGTCATTGAAGACCAGCTGTGCAAGAGTTGTCTTGCCCAATCCTCCTATCCCAACAATAGGAAGTATTAGCAATTTGTCACTCTTGGCACTTAGAAGCATATGGATGATTTCATCTCTTTCTTTGTCCCTTCCAATAACTTCCTGCTCGTCGACGTAGGAATAGGTCTGCATCCTCTCATCCTCTGGCATGGGGCAATTTAGGAACCCAAATTGATTCATTTGCGAAACAAGCTGATCAATCTGTTCAACTATCTGCTGGAGTTTCTTTCCTATCCTATACTTGAACAGTAAAGGATTATAATGAGAAGAGAAGAAAGCCCTTACGCCACTGTTGATTTTATGCCCACGACGGAGTGCCTCGCTGCGAAGCGCCTCGTAGTGCAGCTCATCGAGGGCATCATCAGCATCACAGGCAGCCAGCTTCAGCTTGGTGATCCAGGACTTCACAGCAGGCTTCTTGGATGCCTGCTCCTCGGCACCATAGATCACTTGGTTGATGGCAAGCAGCAAGGTATACAGCTCTGAACGCCGGTGTTCAATACCCCCAATGAAACTAAACTCTGTGGAGAGAGACTCGCCAGCTTTCTTCAGAAGGGCAGGTAGAAGAGCTGAGAGTAGCTCAGCCATGGCTCCAAGCTCAGAGTTTAAAGGAATATGGACAAAACGGAAGAGATGAGAGAGCAGTGGAGAGTCGGCAGAAGGTCTAGTATTTAGAATCTACAGGAGGAGGAAAGACACAGTACATAACAAGTTGGTGTAAGGGGCACATAAAGAGGGAGGACAATATGTGGTTCGTTGAAGAATTAGAAGAAAAAAAAAAGATTGCATCCATCATGCTAGGTGACGCCTTGTGAATTTCAAATAATCATGTTATATTTTAAAATTTACGCATAGATCAACAGGTAAAGAACAAACATGTAAATATTGTCCGCACAGGCAGACAGGCTATAGTCCTATGATCGGCACCTCCTTTGATGAAGTCCAAAGCTCCCAGAATTTCATTTTTTAAAAAAATAACATTAAAGCGGTGTCCTATTATCCATATGTGTCTGAATTCGTGCTTCATATCCCAAATTGTTCATGAACAGAACATATACACCAACTCATGTACCCAAAGAATTGATAGCATTGCATTTTTTCAGTTAAAATTGCAAAATGTAAAACAGTAAAAGCCAATGCAACACAGAATCAACTATGAGGTACATTGTAAGTCATGTATGTCAAAGCCCCAGCGGACGTTCCCAGGGTTTATGCTGCAATCACAGTGAATGTTCGTTGGGTTTATGCAAAAGAGAAATGATCATTCGCCGGAATTATAAATCATTGCATAAACCCAGTAATAGCAGAATCCCCCTCCACTGAAACATCTCCTTAGCAGCAACACGATGAAACTTCGAGGTAGTTTCATCTTTCAGCTAAACAGCGTCAATATAAAAAATGACAGTATGACACACATATTACTTTATTAGAGAAGGTGGCAAAGGTTCGCGCATCTTCGCATCAAGAATGGAGGGGGAAAAGGCAAGCTAAAGTATAACACGCATAATTGCAACTAAAGAACTAATATGGATCTTCTTTTCAAAAAGGAAATAAATAAATAAAATAAAAGGTAACACCCTTAACAGCAGTTGTTATCACCGCGGTGTATGAATAGGGTTATCATTCTCTACCGGAAAAGGTGTCCGTTGTGGAATCGACCCAAAACTCTACTGTATGGCCGAATTTCTTGTGATTAAAGCTTCAACAAGAATACAATATTGCTAGACCGATCCACGCATACACCCACCACCACCACCACCACCACCCATTAAAAAAAACAAAAAAGAGAGAAGAAAAACTTTACCTCTAGAATGCTCTAAGCTACTGGCAGGGTCAAAAAAAAAGTAAAGTAAAGCTTACAGTTGCAGGTGGAGGCTGTGGAGCCATGGCTGCCGCGCCGTGCCTTGCGCCGACCGCGGAGATCCGGCTTCCTCCGCTCCGAGGAGCCTTGGTTCCAGAACGCGTACGGCCCTTGTAGGAGAGAACATGGCTGCCGGCGTGCGGCGGCCGGCACCGGGTTTTCGCCGCCGGAGCGGAGAGCGGAGGCGACCGAGCACCGGAATCTCCGCAACCGCTACTCCAGGCCGTCGGATAGGAGCAGACGGCCAGGATCTGGCCCGGCTCACTCTCATCCAACAAATTGGAGGCCCGGAATGACGGCCCATCTCTGTGGATCGGCCTGGAAATTAAACTAATATTTCGGCCCATCAAGGGCTCGCTTGTAAAGGCCATTATAACGTGTATTGGAACAGTTATAACTGGTGATCAGCGTGTTCCATCCAAAGAGTACCGGGAACAACCTACAACCCGCTCCAAAAAAAAAAATTAGAGACTATAAAGGGCGGCGCCCTGGGCGGCCGCTGGGGCGTGCCCCCGCCGCCGCGATCCGCGCGCGCCGCCACCACCGTCTCCCTCCGCCGCCATCGTCGTCCCCGTCGCTTCGCGCCCCGCTGCCGAGAGCCGCGCGCGCCGCCGTCGTCATCCCCGTCGCTTCGCGCCTTCGCCTCCTCCGCCTCTGCCTTCGCCTCCACCTCGCGCTACCACCGTCGGTCGCCGGCCCCCGCCACGACCCCCTTCATCAGCTACCGGATCCGGCACCGTCCGCCACCACCGTGGTCGAAGGAAGCCCGTAAGCTGGTGTCCTCTCGCCGCTGGATGTGACGAGGACTCCCGTCGCCATCACGCCATCGCCGCTGCCTCCGCCTCCGCCTCCGCCTCCACCTCCTCCTCCACCGCTGTCGCGTCGCAGTGTCGGAGCTCCTCCGCCTCCGCCTCGCGCTGTTGCCGAGCGCAGCCGTCTCCGCCGAGCGGCGGTGAAGGCGGGCGCAGCCTCCATCAGCGACGGGGTCGGAGCTCTGACGACCACGCCACAGGGGGCGCAAAGAGCTGACGGCTCATATTCTAGCATCAGGAGCCACGCCGCCGCGCCCGGCGACCGCGACGACGAGGAGGAGGAGGAGCCCCGTCGCCGCGTCCATCCTCCGCCGGCTGCTACACCTTCGTCCGTTCCGCATCCCGCCGCGGCGGGTACCGGCGCCTCGGCTCCTCCGCCTCCGTGTCCACGGCCACGGATGTGATTTGGGTGGTGGTGGGGACGACGAAGCGAGAGAGGAGCTTGTTCCATGTCGATCCGGCCGTGCTTGAGGCCGGGCTGGTGCAGCGTGTGACGCCCCGATTTTCGGTCGGGATTAAAAATCATTTAATAATGCATTTTCTATAAACTAAATAAAAGTTAAAGCAATTTAATCAAGTGAAATAATGAGGGAATTTAAAATTTCCTTTAAAAATCATTGGCCGAGAATATTTTGTAATATTCTTTGTGCCCTAAAATACTCTCTGAAATTTCTCGCAAATTTTCGGAGCTCGAGAAATAATTTTAATAGCACAAAGATCATTGAATCAATTAAAATAAAAAAGAAAACAAAGAAAATCCCCCTTCCTCTCTTTGGGCCATTTTCGGCCCAAGTCTTCCTTCTCTCCCGCGGCCCGCGCGCCCCCTTTCTCTCCCTCTCGGGCCGGCCTCCTCCCTCGGCCCGCTCGGCTCTCTCTCTCCCTCAAGTCTGTTCCGTCTCCCCAGCCAGCCTCTCCCTCCCTCTCTCTCCGACAGGTGGGACCCGTGGACCCCACCTGTCATCCCCAACCTTCGGCCTCCCAGGCCGGCAACCGCCATGGCCGCCCGAGCCGCCTCACGTCGCCGCTTTCCCCGCCCACCTCCTCCACCCTGCACCGCTCCCGCCCGACCGTGGGACCTCGCCGCCCACGACCCCGCTCCCCTCCCCCACTCCGTCCCGCGAAAAACCGCCGCCACCACCCCCACGACGCCGCCCCACTTCCCCCTCGAAATCCGCCGCTCCCCGGCCCTCTCCTCGCCCCCTTGAGCTATAAAATCAATCCCCGTGGCCTCCTCTTCCTTTTTCCCCATTTTCCCGAGTCCCCACGCCCTCTACCGAGCTCTCCACGCCGATCCCCATCGCCGCCGCTCGCCGGCGATCTCCAGCCGCGCGCCGCCGCTGCTCCCGCCGTCGCCGCGCCTCACCGCGTGTGCCATCAGCTTCGCCGTCCTGCGCAGCACGCCGGCCTCCACTCGGTTCCCTCCAAACGCCATCGGAACCACCTCCCCACCGTGTAACCTCTCTCCGCCGCTTGCCTCCGAACTCCGGCCGCCTCTCCTCGCCACGCTAGCCACCGCCAAACCGCGCCACCGCCACTGTCGGCTTCGCCGCTCCAAGCCGAGCACCGGCCATCGACTCGTTCCTCTAATCCACTACCGAGCCGCCCTCCCCATTACCAACCAAAGCCATCGTCGCCATTTCTGCCTCCGGTCGCGCCGCGTCGCTTCTTCAGTCCGCCCCGTGTTGTGTCGTTGCCCTCCCCGGTACCGCAGCCATCGTCCGTGGCTCAGCAATCCCTCCGTGTTCGCCGGTCGTCGCCGGACTCATCTCCCCATGCCTCCCGGTGAGCTCCGTCGTCATTTCGGCCGGCGTTTCCCGCCGCACCGCAACTCCCTACCCTCTCCTAACCTCTTCATTTCCTTCCCAAGGTCCCTTCGACCATCGACTGCCGTTTCCCGCTCGCGGAACGTCGCCGGGCCATCGCCGTCGTCGTCGCCTCCCACCGCTCCGGCCGCTACCCCGGTAAGAACCCCTCCTTCCTCCCCCTCCTCTTCGCCGGCCGCGCGCGCCGCCGCCGCCCACGTGCGCTGCCGCTCCCCTTGCCGCGCCGCGTCTCCGCTCTCTCGCGTGCGCTGCCGTCGCCCGCGTGTGCCGTCACCGGCCGTCGCCGCCGGTGGCCGCGCCGCCGCGCGCCGTCGTTCGGCCAGCCGGCTTTGGGCCGTGCCTTGCCCCTACCGCGCCGCCCGTGACCGTTGGATCGGCTTTGGGCCGATCCAGGCCGTCGGTCCCGTGGACCACTTCCGTGGTCCGGGTCCACGGTGCCGCCTCGGCCACGGTGGATTGAGTCCACCGTGTGCCTGCCCCTTGTGCCGCGGACGAGTGGGGCCCGCCTGTCGGCGCCAGCCCTTTGCTGACGTCAGCACATCCTTTTCCTTTGAGAAAATAAATAATAATTACGCAATAATTCGTGAATAATTTTAGAAATTCATTTAAATGGCTCAAAACTTCTAAAATTCATATCTAATTCATTCGAACTCCAAATTGAGCCATTCAACTTGCAAAATTCATCTAAAATTGAGCTCTACATGTTTGTTTACTTTTGATGTACTGTTTTCTTGGTTTTTATTAGAGTTTTTCCTCGTTTTGCGTGCCAGCGTGTAGTTCCTGTCGTTTCGGAAGTCCGCGGTCGCGAGGAAAAGAGTTCGGAAGATCAAAGTGAAGAAGCGAGGCAAGTCACACATTCCCCTTGAGCATGTTGATCCCAATTTATAAATGTTTTACCGTTTGCAAATAAATATGCATGTTTTGCTAATTACATGGAATCCGGGTATTACCTGTCTGCTCGCTTGTGCCATGTTTACTTGATATCTGTCCTTTGTCAACCGGGAGCAATAAATCGACTAACTCATATTACTTATTTGACCTAGCTAGAACTATATGCTTAGCCATGCTTAATTACCACTAGCTCAGTTGATGGGATAATTACAGTATTAGACCTTTTTAGTATCAGAATGAGCTGCGTGCTCGAGACATCTGGCCATGCTTCATGGTCGTAATTATCCCACTAAAATGCGACTGAATGGTGGGCTGTGGGTGCATGGTTTTGCTAGTCGCACCCATGGCAATTAAGGACCGGTTCGCGGGAAACCCTGGAAGAATTTATCATGCTTACCACAAGCCAGCGTGGGCAACGGCTGGGCTTGTAATGTAGCTTTCCTCTAGCTGACGCATCCAGGCAAGGGTGGGCGTGATGGAGCGGGGCGGGCCCTGCGACGGCCTCTGTCGCTTCCGGATTCACCTAGGCACGAGAGGGGACTGCCCGTTGCCCGCTGGGGACGGGGGTGAAACCTGAGGTGTGGTGTGCTTGGCTAGAGGGGGTTATGCGAAGGGTCCTGTCACAGTCTCTTTCCGATATGTCGTGGTGGCATGTCGGCGCACGAAAACGTGTCGTGGGGCTGTGTCTTGTGGGTACAGTTGTACACCTCTGATCAGAGTAAAACTATTCGAATAGCCGTGCCCACGGTTATGGGCGGTCGACCAGATTCACCGTGATTAGTCCCACCTTAATAAATTGACCCAATGCACTGTAGTTCAGGTGGGTTGGTTGGGCCTGTTCAACGTGGTGTAGCGTTGATCAGTGGAGATTTAATGTTACTTTAATTACTCAACTGTTTTACTGTTTTGCTCAATAAAATATTTTACAACTGCCTTTATGCAAATAGCCTCAAACCCCTTTTTGTATCCCCTTGCACGTCTGCATCATTGGTGTGGCTTGCTGAGTACGGTAGTGCTTCTGAGCTGAAGACGAAGTTAGAAGACCAATGCTCAGACCCCAGTTGAGTTTTGCCTGTGGAGTGGAGCTGAAGCCCCGCTAGGATCGCCTTTTTCCGCTACTGTCGTTCTCTTTTAGTGTGAGAGCTAAGTGCCTCTTCTGTAAGTATTTTACGCTTTATTTACGTTTGGAACTGTATATTACTTGTCGTTTTGTGTACCCTGGCTGGTCCTGGATAGGGATTTAATATACAAAATAGTCTGGAAATTTAGGGCTAAATTTCTGGGCGTGACACGGCGCCTCCTCGCGGCGGCCGGGCAGCGGGCCCGCAGCGGTGCGGTGGCGGTCGCATTGGACGTGCTGCTGTGGCTGCAGGCGGCCGGGAACAAGGGGATGTTGGGCTACGACGATGACGATGAATCAGCCGCCGCCGACCTGTCGGAGATCATCGAGTTGTACTCGCAGGACGACGTAGACGACTCCAGCCACTGCGGGTCCTAGCGCCAACTCTCTCTTTAAAACTGCATATATTTAGTTATGTGTATAGGGTCATAATCCCTCCTGAAATAGAAATAAGGTGGTGTTCTATACATAGATTAATTACTTCTACGAGTTAAAAATATGCATCTGGGAACAAATCACAAATGATAAATCTGGTTGTATGTATGTGTAATCAATATAGTAGATAGTAAATACTGCAGCCTAATCTGCTCTCTTGGTTCTCCGAATTAAAAAGGACATACAGCTGTAGATGTCGAAAAAAGTGCCGTTTTTCTTGTTGCTTCTTTTGGTGCATTAGATGCATGCTGGTGCCCTTCACCCATCTTTC
Source organism: Oryza sativa Japonica Group (assembly GCF_034140825.1). Lineage (NCBI taxonomy): Eukaryota > Viridiplantae > Streptophyta > Magnoliopsida > Poales > Poaceae > Oryza > Oryza sativa. Next base: position 18,437,619 of record NC_089039.1, on the reverse strand, counting down.
AATTTTTCCAAGGATGACATAAGTCATGATATGTTACATGCTGGGCATAAGGTTACGATAGAACTTATGTGCCGCGTATTGCATAATGCTGTCTGTAAATATGAAGTGCTTGAATGATGATTTATATTCACTCTCTTCTCATATTAGTTGAAAACTTGCTGCTGGCTATCTCTTCTTCAAGCAATCTAACTTTCTGAATGATTTTTTTTACTTATGTTCTGATTTTATGCCATCACTTTTATTTTCATGCTCTGGAAACTAGAAAGTGAAAAAAATTTGTGTTATTTTGAATAATCGCTTCATCTTTACTTGTCATGTAAAGCTATTGATGTTCCACAAATTTCATTGTTCGAGGAATGCGTAATGCTGGAAGACCTCTTGAAGAGATGCAGAAGAAGGAGAGCAAAATTGTAAGTCTTATATTTTTCAATCATGTAAAGAGGAAAATATTACTCAGACAGATGGGCGCACATAATTTTTTTTTCTTCTGGGTTGACAAGCTATCATTCAAAGAACAAATGTCCTGCATTTTGTTGAAAGTTGGCCGCTTTGAGGAGGCGGAGAAAACATATAGGTCCCTGCTTTTTATGAATCCTGATAACTACAACTGAGACACCTGTGCTGTTTTTTTCCCTCACTTAAATTTCTTTGCTTTGGTCTTCTGGTAAGCTCTAAAAACAGTGAATATGGGTTTTGAATTTCAGCATGGACTTATGCTAATATGTTGTTTACATGCCATTTTTATTCCTTTTGACGGATATATAATATCTGATTTTTAGATTATTGTTATTTTATAGAATTTTGTGATTATGCATGCTTTAGCGACTTCTGTAAAATACTTTCTCCCAGTTTATGAGTTATACTTCTGTTAAGTGTTTGTCAATCGGCTAATTCAACAAATTTTATTGGCACTTGCATTTTGTAGTTAATCACGACAACAATTTGGTCTGCAACCACATGAACTATCCATGAGGCAAAAATCATATGTTATCACGATTGATTCTGAGCCTTCAGTCCTTCACTTATTTAATGTCCATGTTGCAAAACTTTGCATGGCATTGATTTAAGTTATTTCTTGTGTTTGTGCTCTCTTTGCCTAATATATGTATATCACACGCATGGTCTTCATAGGAGGACAGGGGAGCTATACCATTACATTTCTGTAGCATGATGGTGCAAATTTAGCATGTGGGAGGGTTCTTAGTTAACCTGGTGGGTGGTGGGTTTAAACAGAGGCCAGGCTGCTGCTCAAACAAGGGAAAATTGTTTTTAGGCACATTTTAAAGCAATTTGGATAGCGGCAGACATAACATTATGGCTATTACCAGAACCTGATTGCATTTCTGAATTCTGAACATTTATGAAGTTTTGTGAGATCAGGAAACTCTTTTACCATTTCTTTCTTGCTTTTTTTATGCCTAAATCATCTTATCTTATGTTGTTTTCTATAGAAAATTATATAACCTTCTGTCACTGAAACTACTACCAATTTACCGCAAACTTAGTGGAAACCACAACTGTAATTTACTGCTTGCAGTGCTGAAGGTCTCCGCAGAAGATGGCAAGGGCAACAAGTCTTCTGTGACTGTTCATTTGTATGGCCCAAATACAGACTTGGTGGTTGATCGGAAGAGGGAATTGCAGGTGAGCATTTGAATAGTGTGATTATTGATAATGCGTGTATATCATGTCCTATAATGTTCCTTCATGGCTGTGCAATTGGTTCATCTGTTAGTCCTGCTTTATTTTATTTGGTGCATTTTTTTACAGCAAGCTCAAAGAACCTCATTGTTTTTTCAAATATTCAAGGGCTTCTTGACCATGAAGGATGGTGACATTTCAGTCCTATTCCACAAAAATATGTTAATGAGGATGTATTATTAGGAGCCTCACTTGTCGGTTGTCGGTCTTGATTCTTCATGTAGTTTGTAGACAACTAAGGTTTGGCACTAATAGAACTAGACTTTCAGTTAAATGGACGATTTCTATGAAGGAAGATCTAATTTGCTTCGATACTCTACTATCTACATGCCATTTTTAATGCTCTTATCTGGTAGATCATTGAATGGTTAGTATGCTCAATTATGGGTTGTATGCTAATATGGGTGTATATTTGTCTGCAGGATTTTTTTCTTCCCTTTCCCTACCATGATTCTCTATGGTGAGGTATAGCTTTTTATTTGTATTTTACTCATCCAGGCCTTCTGCTATCTGTAGTTTCCGTAATTATATTCAGCTATCTGTCTTTTAAAACCGAATTACTAGCTATGAGCTCAAAATAGCATATTATTTGCTGTCGAAAATATAGATGATTTCTTATAGCCCACTAAGGCTGTGTTCGCTGCTGGTAGTTGGGAATATTTCTCCCGTGCATGGAAAACGGAGCAGTCCATTAGCACGTGATTAATTAAGTATTTGTTGTTTTTTTTCTAAAAATGGATCAATATGATTTTTTAAGCAACTTTCGTATAGAAACTTTTTGCAAAAAATACACCGTTCAATAGTTTGAAAAGCGTGCACGTGGAATACGAGGGACATGGGTTGGGAACCCATGCTGCCGAACTAAGAGCAAGTTCAATAGTATAGCCAACTAATAGCTCCAATTCATCTATAGCCAATCTAATAGCTCATTCATACAATAGTTATATACTACACTATTAGTACCTGGTCCCACCTGTCATACACACACTATGTCTTGGAGTCCGTGCTACAGCTGGCTACAAATCTGTAGCCCGCTGCACTTCTTTCTCCTCATTTATCTCCTTAAAATATGTTTGCAGCTGGCTTATAGCCTGCTATTGTACCTGCTCTAAGCCTAAGGAGTGATGGCTGGATAGATACGACTCTCTGTTATTACCCCCAATCGCTGTTACTATTAATGCGGCCAGTGTGGCATCACTGTAGTTAGAAAGGACCGCTCTTACAAGGATATTTCTCCACACATATGTCATCAGACTCAGATATTCACAGTACTCAACAATGTACAAGGACAAGTTTTCTGCATGTTTATAATATTTTAACATAATGATGATTGATTTAAATGTATTTTGCATGACAGATAAAGTTATGAGCAATTTACTAATTCTGAAAAAGCTTTGTCTAGACAATGCCTCCTATTTGCATCAATGAATAGTCAATTCAAATGCATTGGGTTTGCTCGCCCAGTTCAGTATATTGCCATCTCTTTCTGAATGCTACTTAATTAGCTTTCTCGGATATGTGGAGTGCACGACTCCATAGTTAAAAGTTTTCCAATCCAACCATGCTATGAGCCTATGACCATGCTTATTAGTGTCTGTTGGCCTAAGCTGTCTTCACTATTCTTGCCAAGTATAGAGTTTGAACACTCTGACCATTTAGATGCTATTGGCAGCTTCTCTTTAACTTTCAATTCACTTTTACCAAGTAGTATGTATTGTACCATTAAAGTATTGCGTTGTTTACTTCATCTTGATAAGCTCTGATGTTGTTGTATTGGTTTCTTGCCTTGCAGCTTGCACATCCTCTTTCAATCAAGAAACAATAGTACTATGAAACTAGAGTCAGGCATTGAACACTACATCCTCTTTGCATTTTTGAGGAACTGTGATTCATGATAGTCTGTCCAGGTAGTAAAGATTTAATCTTTTGATAATTGATATATAAATTAAGTATGTTGATGAGGACAAGAATGGCTTTATAGATGTTGGACCTAAATAGGATAGACACGACTAATCAACTATGGGAGTTCAGGGCATTAGAACTGCCTTGAGCATTTGGGATGTGGTAGCTAATATACACAGGCATGAACCGTAAAAGCAAAAATATTCCCTCATGGATGCATTGGTTCAAGTGTCAGACGTCCTAGGCTTGCCTTTTGATGAGTTTTTCTTTGTCATGGATGCATGAGAGAGTCAGTTCCTTGATCGTGTGTAAGGATTCCGTTTGCTCCATAAGTTTTTGGTTCATCCATAGTAGTATATTGTAAATTGGGTAAGGAAAAAGTCCGTTTTACTCCCCTCAAGTATGACCCTGGAGCAAATAACCCCCTAACCTTTAATTTGGTTTACTTAACCCCCTAGGTTCCCAAAACCGGATCACTATTCACCTTTCTAATTTAATGCAAACCGCTTTGCTGATGTGGCACATGGATTAGGTGGTTTTGCTTACTAGGTTGGATCCAACGTGGAGAATTTTCACTTGTAGCCAGGTTTTACTTGCCAGGTGATGAGGCTACAAGGAAATTTGCACTTGACGTGGAAAGTGATGACGTGAGGATTTTTCATATGTCAGTTTTGAGACTACTGGAAGATAGCAGCAAGGTAGCAGGAGCAAGGAAGCACACCAGCCTACATGCTAAATTAACGAGTTGACATTCAGACTATTTATAACAAGTTAGACTGAAAGGTAATACCAAAATTTGTTCACCCTAACCAGATTCAATAACTTAAACTCAATCTACCTTACATTACACCTACCATTTCCACCAAATATTTGACAAGTACTTTATTGAAAAATATGTAAAGTATTCCATAAAAACAACACGCCATATGCAACCAAATCTTCACTTCTTTGTTGTGTTTGTTCTTGCAACTTTCATCGTTTGTCCCTTCTTTGTTATTGACAAGCTGCTGCTCTGGGATGGCAAATCAATCTGCACCTTACATGAAAAAAAAGATCATATATTTTGGGCACCTTTATTGTGATGGAATATAGTCTGCAATGTAGTTGCAACTTACATGAACTTTTTGCTGCGAAGTTCCTGCAGCTACAGATGGCCTAAACCTTTTCTGCGGCCTGCTACATTCCTGAACCTGCATTCAATGTAGAGATCAGAATCACATATGTCAATACTCAACCACTTATATATGTAGCATGTAAATTACTTGCCTCTCTTGCTCTCTCTTGTACTGATATCTTTTTTCCTGAATTTCCTTTCATCGGACATGTTCTAATGTTATGGGTAGTTTGCTTGCACTGGCTACATCTTCCTTTAGTGCCAGTTTTGGATAACTTCTTCCCTTTTTTTGCTTCCAATGGATCCCTCCTCCTCTCTTTCCGTGGCCTTCCTGGCATCTTGACATAACCTGGTGGTCCTGGCTTTGGATGACCAGTAATTGGCCACTGCATCATACCCTCCATTGGCATCATGCAATGGTCATATATTTTGTTATACACCTCAACACTGTAGCAATCTGCTATGTAATCTTCAGGTTGCTTTGAGCTCACAAATAATGCAGTAATAGCATGTGCACAAGGAATACCTGCCAATTGCCAATACCTACAGGAACATGTTCTCTTCTCAAGGTCAACTGTGTATCTCTTATCCTTATCAGTGACCTCAAATCCATCTTTTCCATTCCAAATGGCTTCACAGTTTCCAGATAAGTCAATGTACTTGTTCAACTTCTTCAAGATATTTGGACATATCCTACCTAGCCATCCTTTTGCTTTGCTCCTGTTCTGTTGTATCCTGACATAAACCTTGGTCCTTATGCCCTCAAACATAGATATGATTGGATGTGCCCTGATGTCAATTATCCAATTATTGAAGCTCTCACACATATTGTTGTCTACACTATCACAATTGGACCCTATCCTAAACCAAGCTCTACTCCAGTGCATAGGTTCAGTGCTCATCATGTCCTTGGCACCAGCAGGAGTTAGCTGTGCAAGCTTGGCTCTACAAAAGTTGAAAAATGGTCTACAAGATGCCTTGGCACACTTCCAAAATGGCTTCTGGAATGCTTGATCCCTATACTTCTTCCTCCAATTAGCATAGATGTGTCTAGTGCACATCCTGTGCTCAATTTGTGGCAAAAATTCCTCAACTGCACTTACAAGTCCCTACATTGGTAAACGAAACACATGAGGATCAATATTCATGTATTTTTGTTGATCATATAAAAATAAGTAGATATCAAGGATGCATTACCTTTTGTTGATCAGAAATAATAACCCAACCAGCTCCATGAGGATCAATATTCAGATCTTTTTGAAGTAGTCCAATAAACCAACTCCAAGTGTCTTTTGTCTCTTTCTCGACTACTGCCCATGCTATTGGATACATTTGGTTGTTGGGGTCTCTTCCTAATGCACATAGCAGCTCACCATTGCAAGCACCTTTGAAAAAACAACCATCTAGTCCTATAACTTTTCTGCATCCAGCTAAAAAACCTTTCTTGCAAGCATCAAAACATACATACATTCTCTGGAAAACCGGCCAATTGTATTCATGATCCAAACAAATAGCCACCGTGCTACCAGGATTACTCCTAAGAATTTCTGCTTGGTACTCAAACACTTTAGAGTACTCACCTCTACATGCATCATAAATCCTTCTCATGACAATACCCTTAGCTCTCTTAACTTTCGAGATGGACACATCAGCAAACATATCCAGCCTCACTGTCTTCTTCAAACTTTGCAGTTTCCATGATGGATTAGACTTGATGATGTGCTCGTACTTATCAGCAATTCTTCGGCTAGTAACCAATCTGTTATCTCTTCTCTTAGGGCAATTGTGCACATCATTGAAGGTTTTCACCTGAAACCAATCACAGTTTGTTCCATTTGAGGCAAATATGAACCATGGACAATCTTTCCATGAACATCTAGCTCTGATCTTCTTAGCTTCATCCTTGGGGAATCTGATATGCCTGTTGGTTACAAGACCATACTTGATTACTGCTTCCTTAAACTTTGCTCTTCCTGCAAATGTCATGCCTATTTCAAACTTAGGTGTGTGTGCTTTGCTATCATACTTTGGAAATCTACTCTTCCTTCTTATTGCTTCACCATCTTCTGCATCATCATAAGAGGCTTCTTCACTTGAGTCCAGAAATGGTGTATCAGTGTCATCATCCAGTCCCTTATCATCTTGTTTATTTGGTGAGTCACTGACAAGAACAACGTTGTCACTGGTTACAGTAATAGTGGCACATGGATTCTTCTTAACCTTGTTGGCATGCTCTCTATTTTCTTGTGCTTCCTCATCATCTTCAGATCTCTCCTCATCATCTTCAGCTATACCATCTGTTTCACTAGAATCTTCAGCATCACTATGACTGTCATATTCTTCCTCAATGTCATCTTCAACATCACTGTCATCACTGACTCCATTGCTAAGCACAACATTATCATCTTCGTTGTGCTTGAGTATTTCAGCATATATTTCAGCTACATCACCCATGATTATGCATTGAGCCATATATAAGCATTCCTTATCATCTGATAGTGCTTTCAGGCCATTGTTTAGTTCAGCACCCGGAAATAACCAATGGAAAATCACTTCATCTTCTTCACTTAGTGAAACATGGTCTCCAAGGTATCCTCTGATCTCTGGCAATGCCACCTTGTCCCTCTCTATGTATGACATCTCAGTTTGACCACCATTATAAACCACAGAATATCCATCATAATCAAATTCCCCACCAAAGTGAAACCGGATACAAAGTACATCCAAATTATCCATTACACCTAACATGGCAACAATGAGATCATCAGTAAACTTATCTTAAAAAATGAAACATTAATCAAGCAGCAATTATCTACCAAATCCTAAACAACTCATCCCAAGATAAAATAAAAATCAACCAAAAAACAGTCCCTTATACAGTATGAAGTGAGATAGCTGATGAACAACAACTTATGAAGTGAGCCACCCTCGCCGGGCGTCGGCTGCCACCCATGCTACATCGTCGATGGCAATGATTTGCTCCATTTCAGCATTTCCACTAGGTATGATGCCTGCGGTGCATGTGCCATCGCTCGCGACGGCTTCAAGACGCACACGCCGAGCGCCGGCATCTGACGATGGATAATGAGCTCGCAAGAAAAAAAAACAGCAAGGGATAGCAACAACCTAACCCTCAGTAGTGCCCTACCACCAACGAAATCAACCAAAAAAATTTCATCAACCAACTGCCACACGCACTTATTATCCCCTTCTAGAACAACCCTAAACCTAAAGCATGCCAAGATCGAGTGGGGAGGAGGGAGGGAGGAAGGGAGGGAGGGGGAGGGACACACCACGGGGCTGCGATCTCACGGATCAGCACCGCCTATCTGAGACGATCATCACCTGGATTCTCCGCCGTCGGAAGGGAGAGAGGAGATGATGAGAGGACTTGTGAGGGAGAAGAGTCCAACGCATGGAGGAGAATACGACGTGTGATTAATCTCCCAGGTTCTCTTTCTCCACGTTAGATCCAACCTAGTAAGCAAAACCACCTAATCCATGTGCCACATCAGCAAAGCGGTTTGTATTAGATTAGAAAGGTGAATAGTGATCCGGTTTTAAGAATCTAGGGGGTTAAGTAAACCAAATTAAAGGTTAGGGGGTTATTTGCTCCAGGGTCATACTTGAGGGGAGTAAAACTGACTTTTTCCATTGGGTAAATTTTGCTCACTAAATTATTTCCAGCTCTGAAAAGTTACATCGATGCTATCCTCATGTACATATCACTCACATTGATTAACTTGGAAGCAGGGTTCTTTCAAGGCTTCATTTTTGTGCAAATTTGCCTAAAGTGAATACTAAGGCATAGGGTTTAATTTATCTTTCCAATGTAATGCTCATGAAACTAATGTCTTATTTCATATTACTGAAGAGGTTTCAAAAGGTGAAGTCATGCTGGGTTTATCCATAGTCACCAAAAGCTGAGCGCTTGGATCTTGTCTTTCTAAGAGTTGAACTATTCACTAATAAATTATTATGGCATTGCCCTTCATGGTGCTAACCGAAGATCATAGAATATAGACAAGCAATTTGTGAGGGTAATATTTTTTTCTATTAATTTTCTATCAAATGATTTGTAAGCATGGAAATATTGTGTTTATACTCAAAGTGTGAAAATTGAAGAGTCAGCAAGGTTACTCCCATGTTTGTAATTAAGTGTCCATTTTATACTGAACAAATGGAATTTCTAATGGCATATATGCGTCATAGCAATATTGCATAATAGTTTTTTATATATAAATGAGGTCATTCTGAAAATACCGTATTTTTAGAATAATTAGCAACAATTGTTGTTTGATTTAACACCTATATTGATGCTTTCCACTGCTTCACCAATAACTGATGAAAAACCAAATTAAGAACCTGTCGTTGATAAGATGTGCCTTAATTTTTGTCATGCTTTTTTTTTTCTCGTATAACCAACCATACAACTAATGGAACTAATAGTCGACAGGAGTAATAAGTGAAATTGCAGACAGGAGGCGCGACATTGGCGCGCCCCGTCATCTAGTAAAATTAAAGGATCAACCTACAACTACAATCCACTAGCCCATAAAAATTGCAGGAACGACCTACAAGGCTACAATCCAATACTCCAGGAATGATTTATAACTCCAATCCTCTCTTAGTATAAGTTAGAGCCCACTAAATACTAAAGCTTAACATGTAAAGATGCCACATCATCATTCACTAATAATTATTACATTTAAACATCATGCAAGCATGTTATATTATCTATAATTTTATAATTTATTAAATTTTATAGCTTTTCAAATGCTTAGCCTAATGATATGATTTGGTAGACACCTCTGCATTGGCCAAAATTTAGTCCCTGTCACATCAGATGTTATGACACTAATTAAAAGTATTAAACATAGACTAATGACAAACCCCATTCCATAACCCTGGATTAATTCGCGAGATGAATCTATTGAGTCTAATTAATCAATGATTAGCCTATGTGATGCTACACTAAACATGTGTTAATTATGGATTAATTAGGCTTAAAAATTTTGTCTCACGAATTAGCTCTCATTTATGCAATTATTAGTTTTGTAAGTAGTTTATGTTTAATATCTAAATTAGTGTATAAACATCCGATGTGATAGGGACTAAAGTTGGATCCAAACACCACCTAAGTTACAAGATCAATCGACCTTGTCAGTCACCTCTTCTTCCTCATCGTTGTCGGAGCTGTGGACACAATCTGGTGATGGTGCGTGTATGGCTATCCTGGCCTCTTAGTCGTTGTCGACCATGGTGTAGCCCTTCTCGTGGCGATGGCCAATGGTTCCGGATCATGGTCTGGCACTGGACAAGCTTGTCCTGGCGGGCATAGAGCGTCTCGGCCGTTAAGCGCGCGTCCTCGTTGAGCTTCTCCTCCAGCTCCGGCGGCACCAGAGGGTTGGGCTCCTCTTCCAGGATCGTCGATGTGGAGGGTCCTCTTGATGGCCAGTATCTTGTCAACCAGCCTGTTGGCCAGCAGTATCTTCCCACTCGGGACCATGATCTTCTCGCCGTCGATCACCGCCACCACGGGGATCGGCATCGGTAGGTTCCTGTTCATCAGAAACGCCAGCGGCCACCGCCTTCCTCTTGGTGGATGACTTCTTCATGGGGCCACCGACTCACTCGCCTTCTCGGCCGCCGTGCCTCGAGCAGAGCACGCCTTCATTGATATCTTCTCACTGGCCAATGCCGCCTCCTCATCCTCCTCCTCGGTCGCCGCAGTGATCACGCGTCGATTGAGCCCACCCTCTTTGCCGGTCATCACTTCCGATGGGGAATTTTCCTTAGAGAATTTGATGGCTCTTCTTCGTAGATGGGGATTTTGGATGAACCCTAACTTTTCGATAGAGGGAAGAGGCCGCCGGTGCGTGGTAGTTACTAAGGTAACATAAGTGGGCTATATAAGTTGCCACATCAGATTTGTGCTTGTGTGGAGGAGAGATGAGAGGAGAGAGAATAAAAGTGGGCTACAGATTTGTAACCAGCTACATCACAAGCTCCAATATTTTTAACTATGTGAGAGAGATGGATGGATTATGCATTCATGATGCAGTATATTTCTACAGCTAACTATTGTATGAGTAAGCTATTAGATAGACTATAAATGATGTTTTAAATTTTGAAGTTAGTAGTGGGCTGTATTATTAAACTTGCTCTTAGAGGGAAGCTTAAGGGGTGGCTAATGGGCGGGTGACCACCCCAGGCGATCACCCCCCATCCTCCTATACGTTACTCTCCCTCCCTTCCTCCTCCCCTTCTTCTCTTCCTACTACACCATAAATTTAAAAAAAATAAAAAAATAAAGTTGGAAAAATTTATGTATAGAAAATACTATATATAAAAAATATTTGAATTTAAATTCAAATTTGAAACAGGTATGTAAACTTTTAACTTATAAACTTTGGGCCTATAAACTAATATTTGAATTCAAATTCAAATTTGAATCGGGTATGTAAACTTTTGACTTATAAACTTTGGATCTATAAACTTTAAATGTATAGAAGTACTATATATAAAAAATATTTGAATTCAAGTTCAAATTTGAATCGGATATAACTCAAATTCAAATTTGAAACGGGTATATAAACTTCTGACTTAAACTTTAGGCCTATAAACTTTAGATGTATAGAAATACTGTATGTAAAAAATATTTGAATTCAAATTCAAATTTGAATCGGATATATAAACTTTTGACTTATAAACTCTGGGTCTCTAAACTTTAGGTGTATAGGAAAGTAATGCGATGCAAAAAAAAAAAAGAACCCACGTGGTGGGGGGGGGGGGGGGGGGGCGGAGCGGCCCTGATCGCCCCGGGCAATCGTTCGCCCAGTAGCAAAACCGTGAAGCTTATCATAGTCTGACTCGAGATGGCAGTCACCGCCTGATCACCGGCATCTTCATTCGCTCGGATCTCGGACCATGCAACGCAGCCGCACCGGCCAAGCCATGTCACGGCGATCACGCCGGCGTAGGCATCGTCACGCAGTTGCCTGCGTCACCCTGTTTTCGCTGCCGCCGCCGGAGCGGATAGCGGAAGCTACCGAGCCGACACAGCACGAGCACCGGAATCTCCGAGCCGCGCAATCTTACCAATTTTTAGTAAAGTTACCAAAACAGTGGCTACATTTAGTTTGCTGCCAAATTTTGGTAACTATATAAGAAATATTGTTAAAATTTTGACAACTATACTAAAATTTTGGTAATATCAAAATTTAGTAAGTTTTTTTTTTCATCAAAGTGAACAGGCCTCAAGTCCGTTGGATTGGAGCATATGGGTTCAACCAAGCAGGCCAAACTTTACAGCCCATCAAGGCCTTGTATAAGAGGCCCGCCAAATGGCCCATCTCACTAGATGGGCCTAAACTAAAATCAATTTCCAGCCCATCAAATGCCTTGTCTCTTTAGTCGTCAATATCGGCCCATTTACTAGTATGGGCTGGAAATTCGAGCTACTCCAAAAATTTGGCCCATTCCAGCCAAATCCAAACGACCAAACAAGCAGCGAGTTCGAGAGACCACTCTCCTCAGATCTCTACCCCATCTCTCCCACCGCTTCTCAGATCCACCACCAACACCCGCGGTCGCCGGCGGCCACCGCGCGCGCCATGGCCGCGCCAGCGACGCCGCGGCTACTCCTCTCGCCGACCTCCAAGGACCTCATCGCCGCCGCCTCCTCCTCCTTCCCGTCGCCGCCCTCCCCGACGACCTCTTCCGATCCCGCCTCCCCGCTCGACGCCTTCGCCTCCGACCCGGTCCTCTCCGCGTTCCTCTCCCCGTCCTTCTCCCCCTCCGACTTCTCCTCCGCCGCGCTCTCCTCGGGCCTCGCCGCCTCCCGCGCCGAGCAGCTGCAGGAGGCCATCCGCCTCCTCCGCCGCCACCTCCGCGCCGAGGTGCTCCGCCGCCACCCGCTCCTCCTCTCCCACCTCCTCTCCCTCCGCTCCGCCTCCGCCTCGCTCTCCTCCCTCCCCTCCCACCTCCACCTCCTCTCCTCCCACCTCTCGCTCCTCTCCTCCCATCTCTCCGCGCCGCGCGCACACCTCGCGCACTCCTCCTCCTCCCTCTCCACCCTCCTCTCCACCGCCGACCTCCTGCTCCACTCCCACCGCCTCGTCCGCCTCTCCTCCCGCCTCCTCACCTCCACGCCGCCTCCTGACCTCGCCCGCCAGGCCGAGCTCCACCGCGAGATCCGCCTTCTCTACGAGGAGAAGAACCTCGCCGGCATCAATGCCGTCGACGAGGAGATGCGCAAGGTCGATGCGGCTGCCTCTAAGCTCCGATCGGAGGCCAGCGCTGTGATCGATCGCGGCATTGCTGAGTCCAACCAGAACGACGTCTGGTGCGGGCTGCAGGTGTACTATAATCTCGGAGAACTGAAGCCGGCAGTGGAAGGGCTCGTGGCGAAGTACAAGGCGGCAGGAGCGAAGAGTGTGGCTGTGGCACTGGACATGAAGGCTATATCAATGGCTGCAGGGGGTGGAGGTGGCCCTGGAGGCGTGCAGAGGAGTGGCACGCCACAGATTGGTGGCAGTAAGAAGGCGGCGGAGGCACTGTGGGATAGGATGAGACAGTGCATGGAGGAGCTGCATCGGTCGGTCACGGCCGCATGGCAGCTGCAGACTGTGCTCACCAAGAAACGTGTTCCATTCACACAAATGCTGTTCCTCGAGGAGGTTTGGCAGGTGAGACCTGATCAATGGGCTAATCCTATTGCTGCAAATTAATTGAAATGAAATTTAGAATATAAGATGTGTTAAAGTTGGTAAACATCGAATAGACACTATATGAAGATTTTGTTGACAATATGATGTTCGTCTGTGACTGTGAGTCATGAGATATGTTGGCAGCCGAGAGACTTAGGCAGAATAATTTACATCGATATACCTGTAACTATTTTGCAGGGAACAAATTTGATCTAAGTCTACATGTTTAGTTATTGATCCTATATTGTTTACACTTGAGTTGGCAGGTTTGCATGATATATCACAATGTAATTTGTCAACCTAAATTGGATCTTACGATATATCATTTTCAAGTAGTTGATAGTAGAAATAAGTGCATGCCTTGGATTAGATATAATATATCAGTTCTAGTCTTCTAGAATAATGAATTATCTTTAAGATGTCAGTTGGAAAGTAATATGAACTATCTATTCATGATGCTCAGTGTTGCAACATATACTGAGTTATTACTTACTACACTAGTAAACACATATAGTCCTTTCTATCTCCTATAACTTCCTGCTGTGTGAAATTTATGTGTGGATGTTCCATGGTCTGTACAATCAAGTGCTAAATTTTTCCTCGTTCTAATATTTACCTGTCAATAGTTTATACTTGTGTGCCAATATCTTGATATTGCTCACCTTTTTTTTTTTTTTTTGAAATTTAGCATTGACATGCTCACCATGCGTTCCGATTCCTGTTTCTTGCCCCACTGACAATGAGAAAAATTGCAGGAGGGTGATCCTCTGTTAACAGAGAGAGTATGGGATGCTATTGTTAAGGCCTTTGCAAGTCAACTGAAATCTGCCTTTACAGCGTCAAGCTTTGTGAAGGAAATTTTTACTCTTGGATACCCAAGATTGTTTTCAATGATTGAGAACCTCCTCGAGAGGATTTTAAGAGACACCGATGTAAAAGGCACCCTTCCAGCTCTTACTCCCGTAGGGAAAAACCACATGACTGCAGCCATTGAGATATTCCAGACAGCCTTTCTGGCTCTTTGTCATAGTCGCCTCTCTGATTATATCAATAGCATATTTCCCATGTCAGGCCGTGGTATACCTTCAAAAGACCAAATATCAAGGTTAATTTCTCGCATCCAAGAGGAAGTTGAAGTTGTGAGAACTCATGGGCATTTGCTTGCTCGTGTTCTACAAGAAATTGGAAAAGTTTTGCTTCTCCTAGCACAAAGAGCTGAATATCAGGTATTCACCTGCTACTTTATAGTGAAGTTATTTATTTCTAGTTTTTCCTAGGGATTTTGTATGCTTTCTCAGTTTGTCATGTAAATATTAGCATATGCGATTCTTATGGAATGGTAAATCTACTACTAAACTCTGATGATTTTGATTTGAAACTTGTATATGTTACTTTTACGTCATGACCTGTTTCACTGACTGTTTTGTAGATTTTATTCTGTTAAAAAAACTTAAGATTTTTTTTTCTAGCAGATGGTTGTAGCTCTATCTGTAGGTCCTTATTGTGCATTGGATTGTTCTCTTTTCTCGACTAAGTTTGTGAAGCTAATCAGTCACCTCACAGACCTCAATCTATGTTCAATATGCACTGCTCGGTCGACCTTTTCATTCACCTCAATCTATGTACAATGCATTTGTTGGTGCCTGTGTTATTCTGTTCTTAGGAGCTCCTCTAGTTATAAAAGTTGGCCTTTTCATTGAGATGAATAAAATTCTGGAAGTTTTTTTTGTTAGTTTTGTGGTTATTGGGGGTCGCAGAGTGAAATAAGAGAGATCTTAATCTAACCCAGTGAATGTGTACTTGTGGGGACTGCTGGTTGTTTCCAAGAAAATAGTGATATCATGTTGGTTTGGTGAACTAAAATTTGTGTTCTTAACTTCTGTCTCAATTTGAAGTAAAGAGAGTACAGCATAGAACTTGCATTATGAAAAAAATGATGTCCTATAGTGCACTGCTGCATGAGAAAATGCGACTGACGTCTTAAGCAGAATAGCAGATCATGAAACATGGACAACATTCGCTGGTTTAAGCCATTCTAAAATCTACGGCATAGAAGAGTTGGATCAATGTGCCTTTGCTGGAGAGCAAAAATGCACGTACAATCTAATTATATTGTTTGCTTTGCTGTTGGTTGTTTTACCGACTGAGTACTATTTTCACCATTTCCTCCTATGTGATATACTTGCTTATTTGTATGTGCGCGCACTGCACGGGTTCATTTATACACTTGTCGTGCAGTGCACAACTGCAAAATGACCATAAATTGGCTGCAGGCATTGTCTTGGTTTTTGTATGCATCTGCTAGGCGCTGATGTATATTTTGCTTCAATGCAGATCTCTACTGGCACTGAAGCCCGGCAAGTTACTGGCACAGTGACTCCAGCTCAACTGAAAAACTTTGCTCTATGTCTTCACCTCCAGGATGTTCACACACGTATTTCAAGCATTGTGTCAACACTTCCAAATGTTACCTCTGAAAAACTTTCCAAATCCCTTGAGGCCATTTATACAGTCGCGTGTGATTCAGTGAGCCCTCTATTCAAAGAAATGTTTGATCGTCTCGGATCATGCATTCTGAAAATGCACGAGCAGGACTTTGGAACTCATGGAATGGACGCAACAATGGATAACAACGCTTCAGCTTACATGGAGGAACTGCAGAAGTGTGCTGTCCACTTCCGTAGCGAGTTCTTGTCAAAGCTTCTACCTTCATCATCATCCCGCTCAGAGACCATCTGTACCATAATGGTTAGAAGTATGGCCTCAAGAGTCCTCATATTGTTCATAAGGCACGCCTCTCTAGTTAGGCCACTCTCTGAAGCCGGGAAGCTGAGAATGACAAGGGACATGGCCGAGCTGGAGCTCGCTGTTGGTCAGAATCTGTTTCCAGTGGAGCAGCTAGGCGCACCGTACCGGGCGCTGCGTGCATTCAGGCCTGTCCTATTCCTGGAGACGTCTCAGCTTGAGAAATCTCCACTCCTTCAGGACTTGCCCCCTAGTGTGATCCTCCACCACCTATATTCTCGAGGACCTGATGAGTTACAGTCTCCATTGCAGCGTAACAAGCTCACGCCGCTGCAGTATTCTCTCTGGCTTGATTCCCAGGGCGAGGATCAGATCTGGAAAGGGGTGAAAGCAACCTTGGATGACTACGAGATGAAGGTCAGGTCTCGCGGAGATAAGGAGTTCAGCCCTGTGTACCCTCTCATGCTTCAGATTGGATCTGCATTGTCTCAGGCCAAGGGCTAAACCTGTGTTCAGTTCAACCCAGCATCACATATGTTTGTATCATCATCATGTAGGCATTGGGTACTTGAGAGATCGATTGAGCTTTGGAATAGTTTATACAAATGAAATAGCATTTGCATTTGTTTTTTTTATGGAAATAAAGGTGTTCAAAGTACAGACTCTTTCTCCTAGCTCCTATTATGTTGTGAAGTGTGTGATATGATTGATCATTGTACATCTATTAGTCCTGTTGTTCCATCTGCCTGCTTGACTACAAGCATGGGAATTTTGCATGCGCGGCACGCTGATCACTTGCCAGTTGTATGTATGATCTTTGGTGCTAAATCACCCGAAATGAAGGAATTTTACCTACTCATGTGAGAACTCCCAGAGATTCCAAAGTCCAATTTGGGTTCTTTAAAAAAAATTCCGTGTAAGGCATAATGCAATTGTTTTTGTGCAGTTTTTGAGGTGTGCAATCGGAAAACATATCAATATCGCCGTTGTGAATTTTCTTTTCTATTTCCTTGCATCTCCTTAAGATTTGTGCTTTATTTCTCTCCGTCCATGATAGTAGATGGTAGTGACAGTGGACATGTCCCTAAAATACAAGAGTTAGTTAAAGAGGGACTGAGGCTCCCATTGGTTGCTCATTTTGCCTAATAAGCCAATAGATAGAAAATAAAAAATAATTTATAATTAAAACTTTTATAGATTTGTACGTAGCGACTTAAAAGCCAACATTAACAGAAATTACGTTAAAAGCATCTCAAAATCAACTAAATCAAGTTCAAAAATTTAAATTTTGGTTTATTCTTTGACGGTTTAGGCCAAACGATGAGGCTCTGAGGG
Organism: Oryza sativa Japonica Group; assembly: GCF_034140825.1. Lineage (NCBI taxonomy): Eukaryota > Viridiplantae > Streptophyta > Magnoliopsida > Poales > Poaceae > Oryza > Oryza sativa. The sequence goes on along the minus strand of NC_089039.1, from coordinate 18,420,111 downwards.
AGTTACACGATTTTATAAACTTAATAACATTAATTATTTATTTCTTATATTACAGATTTTCAGTATATTTAACAAGGATCCGTACTCACTGCCTAGTAAACAAAAGGGATGAAAAATGTATGAGCAACATAAATATAGAAACAAAATGAACATGAGTCAAAGCTACTCCATCTTCATGTCCCAATCCCCAAGCAATGGATCGATCATTCCTCTCTCTCTCTCTAAAAAAAAAAGAAAAAACAAAATAAAAAGCAAGCAGTAGATCAACTTGCCGCGGGGGGAGAGTGTCAGTGACTCAGTAGAGAGAGAGGGGGGCAGCGGAAGAATGGGGCGGTGGTGGCCGCCGACGTCGGCGGCGGCCGCGACGGCGGAGCCGCGGTCGGTGCAGCTGCTGCTGCTGGGCGTCGCCCTCGTCGCTGCCTCCTTCTACGCCGGCACCGTCTTCCGCTCCCCCTCCGCCCCCGCGCTCTTACTGCCCCCATCCGCCTCCCGATCGCCCGATCCTTCCAGAACCCCAGGTACCTCGTCTACCCATCTCGGAGCGCAGGGAGGTGGCGCCCGGGGGTGCCTGATCCGCTGCTGGCTCGCATTTTTCAGTTCAGTTCTTGGGGGGAACTAGAATTAGGCGCCCATGGCGTTGGCGGTTTGCGTTTTCTGGTAGCTTGCGCAACTATTGTGGCGGTTTTAGGTTCCTAATTGTAGAAATTTTCGATGATCTTGAATTAGTGTAGAAAGGTGATTATTTGTTTTGCATGGAGGACTGCTCGGTTTGTTTGTAACCAGGTGATATAACATTATGTATTAGACACTGAAAAGAGTATAGTTTTCACAGACAGTTCGGCATTTTTCAGAAAAAAAAGGGAATAAATCGGTTAGGCATTTGATCAGGAATGACTATGCGGCGCCAGTATAGAAAATCAAAAGAGTGCAGGCCACTCCTATTCAGTTCATAATTCGTGACATTATATTTTTTAGATCTTGACACATTTCTGTATGTCTTAGATATGAATTTCTCTGATCTCTTTTTCTCTGTGCTGCAGTTTGTATTGATGGTACAGTATACATTTTAGTGGACATAACCTAGACCCAAGCCCACTGTTTAATTTGTATTGTTGTATATTATTTCCATGCTAAATTATTAAATCTGTTTGATTTTCATATGCAGGTGCTCCAAAGTTTACAAACAGAGTCTCTCTTTCTTATCGAACAAAACCAATCTCAGTTCCAGATTATGGAGTTGATGTTTGTCCTTTGAAATACAACGAGTATATTCCCTGTCACGACGCATCCTATATAAGCCAATTAAAGAAACTGGATAGATCTAGGCATGAGGATCTTGAAAGTATTTGCCCACCACAAGAGAAACGCTTGTTCTGTTTGGTGCCCCCACCAAATGACTACAAGATACCTATAAGATGGCCAACAAGTCGGGACTATGTTTGGCGTAGTAACGTCAACCATTCACGCCTTGCTGAGGTAAAAGGAGGACAGAACTGGGTGCACGAGAAGGGTAAGCTTTGGTGGTTTCCTGGAGGTGGTACTCACTTCAAGCATGGTGCATCAGAGTATATAGAGAGGTAATCTTGAGTCCTGACTTGTTTAGAAGTAGAACGTTTTTTCTGTCCCATGTTCAGTAGTGAGTGTAGATTTCAATGCAATCTTGATTGCTTGTAAGAACCTATAGATGATATTTGTTGGATGTGATGATTAGCAGGGGAAAATATGTAGTGCAAACCACATATGTAGTGGAAACTTGGAAACTACCGTTGGATCGAGAAATGGACGTCCGAGATTCGTCCACGTCACCATGAGTTAAAATTTAACTCCCAGTAAAATTTTAACTCATGAGTGAATCTACGAGTTAAATTTTAACTCATGGTGACGTGGACGAATCTCGGACGTCCATTTCTCGATCCAACGGTAGTTTCCAAGTTTACACTACATATGTGGTTTGCACTACATATTTTCCTGATTAGCAGTTGGTGCTGAGCATTATCAAGTTTGGTCCAATTATAATGTCTTCTTGAGCAACCATTGTATTTGAAGCATACAGCCTAGTATATTAGTTTAATGCTGATGCTCTCCTTTTTTTAATCTTTTAAATATAATTTGACATGGTAGTTTTATACCTGATTGACACAGGCTAGGGAATATGACAACAAACAGTACTGGTGATCTCCGCTCGGCAGGAGTGGTCCAAGTTTTGGATGTTGGATGTGGTGTTGCGAGCTTTTCTGCTTACCTTCTTCCCCTAGACATTCATACTATGTCATTTGCTCCAAAAGATGGCCATGAGAATCAAATCCAGTTTGCTCTAGAACGTGGGATTGGTGCAATGATCTCTGTGTTGGCCACCAAGCAATTACCTTATCCTGAAAATGCATTTGAAATGGTTCATTGTTCCCGTTGTCGTGTTGACTGGCATGAAAATGGTAAGGTTTACAACTTTAAACACTGTTTGTGTCAAGCTATGCAGCCACATTTGACTTATTATGACTCTTGAGATTTTGATTGGGCAACATAGTTTTGTGGGAACATTCAGCTATACTATGCTGGTGCTATTCAGCTATAACAAGTTCATCTAAAAGTTTAGTTGCTCTCAAGTTAAAAATCTCTGTTCTACATTGGTGCTCTTCCTAAAATGCAATGATCCTTTGTTTCAAAATTTTAATCTGAATACATAATTCATATTTTGCTGTATGACTTATTTTCAGATGGAATATTGCTGAAAGAGGTAGATCGTCTTCTGCGGCCCAATGGATATTTTGTATACTCTGCTCCACCAGCTTATAGAAAAGATAAGGACTTTCCTGTTATCTGGGAGAAGTTAATGAATATAACAACATCAATGTGCTGGAAGCTTATTGCTAAACATGTTCAGACCGCCATATGGATCAAGCCTGAAGATCAATCCTGCCGACAGAAAAATGCTGATACGAAACTACTGAATATCTGTGACTCGTATGATAATTCTCCACCTTCATGGAAAATTCCATTGATGAACTGTGTGAGATTGAACAAAGACCAGTCAAATATGCAGAAACTGCCTTCCAGACCTGACCGCCTATCATTTTATTCCAGGAGTTTGGAGATGATAGGTCAGCTCATTTAAGCTCCATTTAAATGTGACAAATGCGCCAAGTTTCATAATGAAGCATACTTTTTGTTTGTTTCAAATGGGCAAACAATCATCCGTAATCTTAAAAATGGTCAAAACAGGCATTCTATTCAAAATTCATTTAGGTTAGTGTTATTGACATTTGGGGCTTGACCCATTTGTTGGTGACATAGAGTGCTCCTTCCAGACTAAGGCTCATGATTTAGGGGTTGTTTTGGACTTTTGGTTCCTTGGAAATTTTTATGTCCTTAAAGCTATTTCAGCCTAAGTCGGGTGACATAAAATCTACTATATTTTTTATCTCTTACCTAATTATTTGGGTGATTCTGAAGGATCAATGGATAGTTTCTGTATACATTACAATTTTGAACTAGGAAGCGCTGTTAATGAAGCATACCAATCTGTCTTGCATTCATCAATTTTGAAGTTCTCTAAACAACTATATATAAGCTTATAATTGTCATTAGTTCAACTTTTTCGAGTACTATTTTTGCAAATCTGATGGGAGTTACTCTCAAATATCAAATCTGACTTTTGCCTTGAGTGGCATATACATGAATGTAACCTGTTTGCTGAAACATGCTTGATAGGAGTTACTCCAGAGAAGTTCGCAAAGAATAACAAGTTCTGGAGGGACCAGGTTAGCATGTATTGGTCATTTCTTGGTGTTGAGAAGACTAGCATCCGAAATGTCATGGACATGAATGCTAATATTGGTGGATTTGCTGTGGCACTAAGCAATGATCCTGTCTGGATTATGAATGTAGTACCCCATACAATGAGCAACACATTGCCTGTTATCTATGATCGTGGGTTAATCGGTTCTTACCATGACTGGTTGGTTGTTTTTCTGGAAAAATAAACTTTTCTTTTCATTATTTGTGATGGAACTAAATCCATCTATGCTGCAGGTGCGAGCCATTCTCAACATATCCTAGGACATATGATTTGCTGCATGCTTTCCACATCTTTTCTCATTACCAAAGTCGGAAGGAAGACTGTTCATTGGAAGATATCATGCTAGAAATGGACCGTATCATTCGCCCCGAGGTAACCATGCCTTGTATTCTACTACAGAGTCAAACTTCAAACATAGATATTATTATGGTCACAGAAACGATTTTTTAATGCTATTTGTGCTAGAACAGAAGTTATGCTCATTGGCATGCTATGTTCCTCAGCAAATCCTAGCTCTAGTCATCAAGTGTTTTGGCCTATCATTATTGATATATCATAAAATAGAGTAGAAATGCCTTATCAGAATATCTATATTTATCAACAACTTGACTTCAGTGCAAACGTAATGATTGATGTTTTATCGCTTTGCATAGTTAATAAATATTTTCCCAATTCATTTTTAGTTATCCACAAAAGGATTGGACTGTGTCCCATGATTCTCACAAGCTAATTACTGACAACAATATCAGATTGGTGATCACTGCAGAATAAATAGTTTATCTGGAGAAATAAGATAACATGTTATGAAATTCAATGATAGCATATCCTTAACCTAATGATTTGCCATTCATATTATTATGAACTGTAAGCTAACAGATTCACGATTCAGACATTATCTTGTGTAGGATCAACTTTTGTGTTTTTCAATTTTATATTGTTTATTACATAAATATAGTTTATAGAGAAGATCCGTGATCTGACAAAATTATTAATATACAGGGTTTTATCATTATTAGAGATGAGAATGCCATCTTGTCAGGAATCAATGATCTTGCACCAAAGTTCCTTTGGGATGTCACCACACATATGTTGGAAAATGAGGAAAGCAAGCCGGAGAAAGTCTTGGTTTGCAGGAAGAAATTCTGGTCCATCGTTTGAGGTGTGCTTAGGCCTAAAGCTGTTGTTTTTATGACCTATTTTGCATTCCCATTTATATCGCTGACTAAACGTGGGTATTCTGCACCAGTGAGCGGATACTATTCAGGCCAGTTCTTTCCAGATGAGTGTCCTATTATTGAAAAAGCAGATGTCATTCGGCAAAAGGAACACAGAAAAATACATGGAAAAGAAAAGAGGACAACACCGGGTTTCCTTCAGCAACTATTTAGATTCGTATTTCAGTGCTTGAGTATATGTCGATTTTTCTGACTTTAAAAAGGGCAGACCAAAGGTGTAAAGATGCAAGATGACTTTTTCACTTGTTTGATGACGATGCTAGTATGTGTTATGTACTTTCTAATTTCTAACTAGTCTAAGTTAACCTAGGTGTTTTAGCAAAATTTTGCTGGTGTTTCTGTTCTTGTATGGGAGCACATGTGGTACTACTACGACTGAACGGCATGAAGGCTAAATTTACAGTGGACTTTGAGGGATAATTATTTCATTATCTGTTTAATTTGATTTATTATCCTAGTTTGTATGGTGTGGATTATCAACCATGCGCTTGTTTGCAATATCTGCCTACTCTGTCTCTACGTTGAGCTACCCAGTGTTAACACATGCAATCGCCATGACCATGCATGTTCCATGCCTGCCTGTTTCTTTATTTGTTTTTTTTAAAACAAAAATATTAGCATGCTATTCTGCTATGTTCCACGGCACATTGTTCTCATTTTTGTTCCCTTTTTTTTTAAAAAAAAAACTTTGGAGTTTTAAACCTTATGTTTTTATTTTTCCGATATGCTTTATATTTAGCTCGGATTCTAGTTTTATTTTAATTTCCACATGTTTTTTTTCCTTTGCATATTTTCTGACCGATTCTTGCATGTTGATTGTTCGCCTTTTTAAAACCTGCAACTTCTAAGTTCTTTTCCTGATCTGCTTTATGCCTTTTCCCATTTCTGCATGATCTGCATGTTTTATTGGTTTCCTTCTTATGTGTGATATTCTAATTTTTGTTTACTTTGTTGTTTCTTATTATTAAAAGGTCTGTAGGAGATGTTCCATTATATCTTCACACGCAAAACGGAATAACTCATTAGCGCATAATTAATTAACTATCATCTATTTTGAAAAAAGATTAATATAATTTTTAAAGCAAATTTTCCGTAAAAAGCGAGAAAATGTAAAAATACAGGCACAAAGGGGAGAGAAGCTAGAGCACTAAAAAAATATGTACTTCCTCCATTTCACAATGTAAGTCATTATAGAATTTTCCACATTCATATTGATGTTAATGAATCTAGACATATTGTGAAAGTCATTCTAGCATTTACCACATTCATATTGATGTTAATGAATCTATATTGTGAAACGTAGGGAGTATATTACAAACTCTGTAACTAATCAAGCAAATCTAATGAAGGGGCCGGTTCCCTCATCCTACAAATATGGATGTGCAGGTCTCCACATCCGTTAAAATATTATATAAAATAATTTCATTACGCTGCTTACAGATATGTCAATATGTCAAAAACATGATCTCCGTAAAATTTTTTTTTATGATTTTTAGCACGACACACGTTGCCCGAAGGTGTGCACGTAGTAAAACTCATGCGCTTTAGAATTTAATTAGAACTCCTGGCAGCTAATTTAATTGTGAATTCACAATTAATTAATGACCACATTTATCTTGTTTTTTAATAATGGAAAAAAGAATTCCGGCCTTTGCTTCAAAAAAAGCTACAACTACTTATTACAAAATTCTCTTAAAGAAAACAAATACTCAGGCAACAGTAAGAACATAATAATAAAGCCAACAGACAAGGCAAAAACAATTATATTGAAGTATACTTATAAATCTAGTAGTTGGCGAAAATCTGCATGACCACATTTATCTTGTAGATATTAATATACTTGATCTTGTCACTGTGAAAAGATTGAGAGATTCATACATGATCTTGTGACTGTGATAAGTATTGCATGTTAAATAATTAACCGCAGGCACGACAAGTGATCGTAATGGTCGGAAATTCATTGCCACAAGTCCACAGCGAGGCATGGTAAATTAATTAAGTTGAAAAAAAAAGCATCCATTAAATAGTTTATCCATGAGAGCGACAGGGAACCTATTCTTTGTGCAACATAATTAAACAGTTGGAAGGTCTGATCTTGAGCATATATTTGTCGATCTTGAGCTTACTTGAGCGACAGTAGAAGCATCCACAACGCAGTAGAAAACAATCTACTCCAGTAAGAATTAGAGACCATCTTATTATCTGGTAATAACCATTGTCAAAGTGGTGAAGAATAAGGCCCCACCTTCTTCCCCACTCTCACAAACAAACATTGTGGATGCCGTAAAAATCTGACCACTACATTGCAGATATATATGCTCTAAGCATTCTTATGTATGAGTGCAATACAAAATGCTGCCACTGGTCTAGCATTGTTACGAAGTTTACAGTCCACCTAGCTACTTATGGTCTCCATACTATCTACTCTCTCAGTTTCAATTTTACTTGTCGTTTCAATTTACTTGTTCTAGTATTCAAAATTTTGTCAAAATATTTATCATTTTCATATTCCAAAGCACTTTAAAGATGTTTTTCCCTACTATTCATCAATATATCCATACTAATACTACTCCTCACATTATTTTAGGTAAAATTGGTTAGGATTTAATTAACTTAGCATACCTCCTGTTTAATTTGAGATTTATGTATAACGATAAATAAATTGAAATGAAGGGAATACTAATTAACGGACTAGAGAGATATCTTCATGGATGGATGTTTTTTTCTGAAACAAATTCATGGATGGATGTGGATTATTCGTGCTACCCACGGTTGGTTGGTCCCTTTCATAATTAAGGAGCTTAACTCTCTCTATATATAGTCGCAGTTCTTACTATTACATTACCACTTCTTTATAGGGATTTTCTAAGATCCATGTTTTACTTTAGACTATGTGTATATATGATGACAATATATTGGTGCGTGATTGTGCTCTGACGATCGAATAGCTCAATAAGTCTTCTCGTAACATTGTACAAGTGCAAGCGCTGGTCACATACATGCACGCACAACCTACCCCTACCTCTGTCATGACTCATGAGGACATCCAAGGAAATAGGGTCGTCACATCTCGAGATTAACAAAGTCACTACATATGCCTTATTATTAACGGGTATGTTGTCTAGCTATCATCGAAAAAATAATTAGCCATAAGTACAAGCACTTACGTTGAATCTAGGACTTGAATATGGATAGATAAGTTTTATCACAAGAAAATCTAAGTAGTTGAGAACTACGCTTAATCCAAATCAAAATAGACGCATACGTACGTCTAAACAGATTGAAGGCCTGAACTTAATTATATGGCCCAGTCTAAGATCAATTGAAACCAAATGATCGAGCAAGGCGCGCGCGGTTACACCACGTATAGAACCTAACCGTGCATGTGTTTTATAGTAGGACTTGATGGATTAATTTTTCTCTTGTCGGTGCGTGGAATTATCCGGAGATTATATCCACGTGCAAACTAATACCTAACCACCAGCCAGTCCCCAACAATATACTCCCTTCGTTTCAAAATATTTGACATCGTTGACTTTTTAGCACGTATTTGACCATTCATCTTATTTAAAAAATTTAAGTAATTATTTATTCTTTTCATATCATTTGATTCATTGTTAAATATACTTTCATGTACACATATAGTTTTACATATTTCACAAATTTTTTTAAATAAGACGAACGGTCAAACATGTACTAAAATATTAATGGTGTCAAACATTTTGAAACGGAGAGAGTATATCAGCTGGCCAAATGACAACAGATCATCGTCGACTTTATAACAGCAGATCTCGAGGAAAATTAAAGCGTTAACAAAGTGTGTAGCAAGTTTCTTTCACGTAGAAGTAGACCACAATGCAAAAACATTTGGAATCATTCGATGCTTTCATGTGCCCGCGAGATATCGATCGATCGATCGATCGACATTGCAGATCGACGTACGTACGAGAGAAAAGGATGCATATATAATGTCGTCGAAACCGACCTGATGCAAACACGTCTCGTCAGAGAGAGAGAGAGAGGAATCAACAGAGAGGGGATAGAATCGATTCCTTGTTCCAAAGCAAGCAACGTACGCAGCTAGCTAGCAGCTGGGTGCACGTACGTACACACAGCACAGGTCAGAGGGGACAACATGGCTGTATATTGTAGCTTTCGGCGGCGAGCCAAAAGCTAGCTTGATTCGTATGTGTATCCATCCAATGCGACCGTGAATGAATTAACCGGTCATTTGCTGAATTTGTACATTCATATTGCATGCGTGTGCACATGCAGTACAGATCGATCGATCGATCGAGCATCTGCAAATACGTGCAGCGCGTGCTTTCCTTCCTTCACCGCTGGGAGATGCCAGATGCCCCGGCCAGCGACGCCACACTGTCGAGAGGCTTCATGAGCGTTTGTTCCGAACAGAATTAAACATATTCCCGAATATTAATTAGACGTTCGACCTGATGATTCTAGCTTTCGTCTACATGTACATTGTCAAAACTAAAGCAAGTCCGAAGACCATTACTCCTCTTACTCCTCTCCTCTGTTTCATATTATAAATCGTTTAACCTTTTTCCTAGTTAAAGTTCGCTATGTTTGACTAAATTTATAAAATAAATTAGTAACATCTATAACACCAAATTAGTTTTATTAAATTCAACATTGAATATATTTTGATAATATGTTTGTTTTGTATTGAAAGATTATTATATTTTTCTACAAATTTGGTAAAACTTAAAGATGTTTGATTAAGAACATAAATCAAACGACTTATAATACGAAACGGACGAAGTAGCTAGCTAGCAGGCTATATATTGATCTACTAGCTACCTCTGTTTTTTTAGTAATCGACAGTAAATAATATTGAATAAACACACAAAATTTAACCACTAATTTTTTTCCTTCAGAATTTATAAAAACATGTGATTCTGCACCACTGCATTAAAATAAAATTCAAAATGATTCTAACAGTATGTGCTTTAGTGTACAAAATAGAATAAATTAGTGTTCATAAAAGTTTGGATAGGAGAATCCTCTGTTTTCAAATAGTCAGTGATTTATAATTAATGCAAGTGTTAATATTTGCATTGTGAAAAATATCATTTTGTTTGTTGTAGAAACAATACAATGATGCATGCAATATTAAGGACAATTTAAATGCAGGAGTAAAATTTTTATTAAAGACAAAGTTATATGAAGGAAAATAAAATGGTAGGGGATCAAAAACCATTTTTATGCCATTATATTTTTAATAACTTTAAGGAATACACAGTATTAAAAAATAATTATCAAATGTTATTGTTTCCCATGTTAGATATGTCTAGAACGACTACTAAGATAGTATTAAATACAGAGATATAAAGGAAGTCTCCAAACTTTTTGTTTGAATTACAAACCCAAGGGCTAAAGTTTATTACCTGCATGTTAATTGAAGGAAAAATATCTGCCTCGTACTGCACTGATAACGTACAGTGGATTGAGAAAATATTAATTTTGGATTCATCTACTAGATTTACTAGCTCTTACAAGAGGATTTTCAGTAATAAGTTAGCACTGGTACTTAACTAGCGAATAACTTCGCAAAATTCTGCTAGTTTAATTTATTTTCAAACAAGGATTCTCTCTCCAACTTGTCAACAAAATAGCACTATATAGCTGACGAACTCTTACGTTACAACATTATAGTCGCAGGGTCATCTTCTTCTTTTCCCCTTTCGAAGGCATTGTCACTTTGTCAGCCTTCTGCTAGCCTTTGGACTTCAAATCCAGCAACCATCTGAAAAGTTAAATGGCAAGTAATTCAGAAACAGAAAAGCATATCTGCTTTGTTAATTAGTTTGTTCTGGTGATCGTAGTGCGCGTGTGCGTCGATGTTATATATATATATAAACACATGGAGGGGTCGATCTCAATAACACACACCAACACCAAGCAACCGAAACAACTTGAAGCTATCGCTAGCTTAGCTGCAGCTCATGCAATAAGCTAATTAGAAGCTAGCACAAAGTATACGTAGTAACAGCAATTCTCTGATCTCGATGGAGAACAACAAGAACAGCCAGCTGCAGCCTCCTCCAGGTGACCATTGATATCTATTAATTGCTCGCTTTCTAATTAATCTTCAATTAATTAACCTCCGTGTATACATTTGTATGACAAATACCACAAGCTAGTTAACCCATCTCTCTCTTTATCGTTTAAACTTTTAATTGTTCGTCCATCTCTGAAATCTAAACTAGCTGTCCGATTAATTTGTGCTTAACTCGCTTGAACTAGAGTACTCGTAATCATGTGTGTTTGTAGGTTACCCGAGGTTGGATTCGGAGCAGCAGGCAGGGAAGAAGAAGGGACGCTGCTGTGGATCATCTTGCCGCCGTTCAACTAAACGTGGGGAGACGAGCTTTATTGAAGGATGGTACGTATATATACAGTATACTCCACTACTCCAGAACATTATATATATATTTTTTAGATAATCAGAACATTATATTTGATGCCATGCATTAATTCTGAGTTAATTAATCTCTGTTTCTTCTCATCCTGGCTATAGGGTTTTTTTTAAAAAAATTTTCCCATCTTCAAGTGCGTATATATGTCACTTGGCTAGTGGCTATTTAATTACTGATGTTTCTTATTGATTGATTCTGATTTATATGCGTTTGTTCTTAATTTTTTCAGCATTGCTGCGCTCTGTTGCTGCTGGCTCTGCGAGCTGTGCTGCGACTGAAGAAGGGATATATATATATATATATATATATATATATATATATGTATCACATATTTGCTCCAGATCATTGTGAAAATCGAGGGTTGTTAATTATATACGCATGGACGTCTGTCCTTATACTTGTTTAGATGAGTTTGTTCCCAATATAATGTTAATTTGGCGTAATATATTATATATATTGTACTTCTCTCATGCAGTACGTATATAGAGTATATAGTACGTCTTGAGGCATCTATATATACTTTCTTCCCTTGTTATTATTGATAATATATATTTATGTATCGACTGTCGTACACAAAATAAGCATTTTCTACATTCATGTGAAGATCGAGTGCCCTCTGTTTTTAATCATATGCATATATGCTCCTCTTATAGTGCCCTCTGCACGCTTGAGAGCTCTATCGATGATTGTCGGAGATATGGGCCCGGGGGTATGCGAAGTGAAGGGAAGTTACCTTCCCGTCCAGCCACGTGGCTCTGCAAGCTGGCCCCACTCTCGCACCTCGCGAGTCACGAAAGCGGCCGGGGGGGGGAGGGGGGGGGGGGGTTCGGGGCGCGACATCGCCCCCTCGGGCTCTCCCGCTGCTTCGCCCCAAGGCCCTCGCCCAGCTGCCACGTGGCGGGGGGAGAGAGCGAGAAGGGGACCCAAGCTAGACAGCCATAAATACGCGGCGCCCCAACTGTCCCTCACTGCATTTAATGCGGTAAGGGCAGACGTGCGGTGTGCCTAACTGACCCCCGTCAATCGGATGTGACCAGTCTGTGACCGGCCTGTTGCCGGTCACGTCCGATTGAACGGGCGGCCGTGCCCCCACGTCGCCTCTGTATCCGGTGAAGTGGAGGTAGGTATGACCCGTCACATCGGAGCGTCACTCGAAGGAGGGCTACCACAAGTCTTCGCTCATTTATGAGGGAATGACAGGGCTGTCCCCCGTGTCAGGCGGGGGGGGGGGGGGGGGGGGGGGGCGCGGGGTCCCACTCAAGGACTGGTTGCTGCTTAGCTTCCGGGCGAAGGCACGGATCGAGGCCCGGTCAAAGTAAAGTGGGGTCCCCCTCCCATGGAGGGGTAGGTAGAGGCGGCGCATGTGGTATCCCCTTAAGCTATAAAAGGAGGACCTTGCCCACCGAGACAAGGGGACGACTCTCAGAAAACCTGAACTCTAGGAGAAGGAAGGCGAGAGCGCTCTCCGGAGTAAAGGAACCCTTGTAAAACTCATCCATAATCCCAAACACAAGAGTAGGGTGTTAGGCTCCATAGCGGCCCGAACCTGTATAATTCGATTGTGTGCAAGCTAGCCGGCAGTCTTAGGGGCGAACACGTGATTTCTAAGAGGCGAGCCTCTGCCCCCGGCCGAACTCACGAAAGGGGGGTCTCACGACTCCCCGCTATCGAGGGCCTTCCCTTGACAATGATATATATGTTATGCGCGTCTGGCTTTAAATATACGACGCTGTTAATTTTTTGTATGACGGTTGATCATTCGTTTTATTCAATAAAACTACAAGTATTGTCTTTTACTTGTTTTTATATCATTAAAGATACTTTAAACACTCTGTTTATATATTTTGCACTAAACTTTTAATGAGTCGAATAATCAAACGTTATACCTAAAGGTTAATAACATCATACATTTGAAAACAAAGAGAGTGCATTTTTAGAGATGCAGCGGGCACAGAATGTTATTTCAAAATACGAAAAGAAATTCTCAACTATATAAAGCATGATGATACGAGATGTCGCTGAAAGTGAAAGGGAAGAAAACTGGTGGACGCGGGAGATATCTAAGATTATATTTATTTGAATGGCAGAGACCACGCGAATCTCAATCGTGCTGTGCTCTGCTTGTAGAATATAAATCCACATGGACAACTGATGGCCGAGAAAAGCAGCAAGAGAGTGAAAGAAAAAGGCTTTTTAGGGCGGATATGGTGTCTGAATTAACGTAATGGGAGAACTTTAACGGTCGTTGGAGTTTAATTCGCTTTACAAACCTTGTCTTTTAGCAAAGTGTTGTTCTTCCTGTTGTCTTAATTAATCTATTCATTTGAACTTATTTAAATAGCACATACATAATTACATACTCCCTCCGTCCAAAAATATAAGCATTTTTAGAATAGTGTCGAGTTAAACATTTTTAACTTTGACTATTAATAGCAAAAAAAAAGTTCAATCAAGTAAAATTGATATTAGTACGCAGATTTTCATTAAACAAACTATCATAATATGTAACTTTTTTTATTTTAAACATCTTACTTTATATATATTGTTGGTCAAAACAGTGTCTTGAATACCGCATCAAAGTCCAAAATGCTTATATTTTGGGATAGAGGGAGTATATAGTCTTTTAGTTTTGGTGGCTATCTTGGGGCTGTACTTTTCCGTTTTTTTTTTTGCGAGAATTGATGCCCACCAAAGCATATATGCCAGTACACTATATATGATATGCGTTGGTACAGAAGGGACATTATGAAATGGTTCACAAATGATATAGGGTATGTCTCAGACGATTTCCTGAATTCCTGTACAGTTTGAGATGAGGGGGATTATCACAAATATAGGTCTAGTAAGGGCATTTACAGGGCATTGACGTGGTAATTGGCTATGGCTCTCGAAGCCGCCACTCCGTCTTAGTTAGCCCGCGCCATGCCCTTGCCGCAGGGCCCCCTTGTGCCTTGCAAAGGGCGCATTGCCTCATTAGGGCTGAGGCCCACTCAGCGGTAAGCCTCCCCCCTGCTTTAAAAATCCATCATTCGATACCACTAGAAGAAATATGACCTTATGTGATGAATTTCTCGTGACGTCGGAGCTATTCGTCATTAGCACATTCCATTTTATGACGATTAGTATGAGATGGGTTGGCTCAGTGACGAAAAAAAGGTGTTCGTCGTTAATACCAACTAGAAATCGTCATAAAGTATTTCGATGGGATATCGTGACGAATATTAATTTGTCATAAGGGGCACAAAGCAAATGTCACAGATTTATATAATGCATTTATAGAAAAATATATTTATAGTTAAAGCAATTTAATCAAGTGAATTAATGAAGAAACTAAAATTTTCCTATAAAAATCATGGACGGGAATATTTTTGTAATATTCTACGTGGTCTAAATTATTCTCTGAAATTTTCCGTGAATTTTAGAAGCTCAATAACTAATTTTAATAACACAAAATTCATTTAACCTATTAAAATAAATAGAAAACAAATTAAAATCACTCTCTTTGTCCTTGGGCCTTTTTCGGCCCAAGTATTACTCTCCCTCCCTCAGCCCGCTTCTCTTTCCCTCCTTGGGACGGCTTCCTTTTCCCCAGTTCCCCTCCTCCCTCTTGGGCCGCTGGCCTAATCCTTTTTCTCCTCCCTCGCCAAAAAGTCTATTATTTCTCCCTCCTCTCAATTCAAATAAATTTTTGGGTAGTAAATGATTTCAAATGAAAAAATTATCAACAACAAAGTTGTATAACTTATCAAGATCTACAACTTTTGTTTTGGTCATTTTGCTATATGACTTTGTTTTAATAATTTGAATTTGAATTTCAAATTATGACAACTTCAAACAATATTTTCAAGTACTAAATGATTTCAACTGAAAACTTCATCAACAACAAAGTTACATAACTCATCAATATCTACAACTTTTGTTTTGGTTATTTTGCTATATTACTTTGTTTCAATAATTTGAATTTGAATTTCAACTTATGACAACTTCAAATAACATTTTCAAATACTAAATGATTTCAACTGAAAAAGTCATCAACAACAAAGTTGTATAACTCAGCAATATCTATAACTTTTATTTTGGTAATTTCTTCATCCGACAAAGTAATAAGAGATACGTACATTTTGTGAACAATGTTACAAATCATTTTACCGAATGAAGAAATGACCCAAATAAAAGTTATAAATCCTGATGAGTTATGCCACTTTGTTATTGATGATTTTTTCAGTTGAAATCATTTAGTACCTGTAAATGTTGTTTGAAGTTGTCATAATTTAAAATTCAAATTCAAAACTGTTCAAACAAAGTCATATAAAAAAATGACCATAACAAAAGTTGTAGATGTTGATAAGTTATACAACTTTGTTGTTGACAGCTTTTCCATTTGAAATCATTTACTACCCGAAAAATTATTTGAATTTCTTATATTTTAAAATTCAAATTTTATATAGTTCAATTAAACTTGGATGGAGAAATGACCAAAAGAAAATTGGTAGATCTCAATGAGTTCTACAACTTTACTTTTGACAACTTTTTCACATAAGTTCATTTAGCTGTGATGTAGCAGGTAGGACCCGATTTGCTTCGTTCTTGATGTGGACGTGATTTCATTGTCGACTTACTGTTCTATGCTGCTGCAGCGAGCTGTCTAGAAGTACTATTTTCATTATAGGGCAACATGTGCTATATATACAGATAGTTGTATTTCGTGCTTTTGATACAATGTTGTTAGTGTATATAAGTAACTTCAGATTTTCTATCTCCATTTTGCTGAAAAATGTTTCTTTATTTGTGTTTATGCAATATCTGTTTCTGCATTTTTGTGAGAGCCATGTGAGATTGATCATACGCCTCATTGTGGTTACGTAGTTGCAGGATGCAGGTTCTCATGATCAGAGATGACAAAATGCATGGGCAGGTTGTAGTTATCAGGTAATGATGCAGCTACTCTTTAGATATCTCAATCACTCAGTGTACTGAATTATGTTTTTAAATCATGTATAGAGGTAAATCATGTACAACTGAATTTGTTATGTCTACGTCTTCTTATTGTGCTATGCCTAACTCATGAATTTTACTATTCCTCACTCATTCCGTGTGTTTGTTAGGTGTCTGCTCAATATGTAACAAGTTTCATTTACTATTATTTCTTCTACTTATCATGCAATGCAGGTTTCTCTATCCTCTTCATGTCGATTTGCTGATTCATGATGGAGATGGCTGTCTTTTGATTGGTGTCATTTCGACACGTGACTTGGTTTGGTTAGCGAATGTAAATGACTATTTAGCCATGCGACTTCTGTTTTGGCGAGTGACTTTTATGTTCATTAGTGACTTGTGGTTGCTTATTTTGCTACATAGGATATGGTCATGTACTGAGTAAACACGTCGCTGAATTGGGCTATCAGATGTGTGGATGTTAATTGGGTTTTGTATTGAATTTTAATTGGGCTGAATCCATTTGATATATGGGCTTCTTGTAGCGCCCGTTCCGTCGTGGCGCCTAGCGGGAAAATTATCTCTTAAAAACCCTAATTGCGAAATTTGTTTCTTTGCTTGTTGTCTAGTGTCCGTGCCATCTCAAGATCTCAATCCCTGATCTATCGTCGAGTCCAATCCCGAATCCAATCCTTCCAAATCAAATTCCTCCGCAAAAGTCTATTTTGCCTCCCCCGGGGGTCGATGGGCCGATTTCCTCCCGGCCCATCTCCCCCTCTCCCCCGGCCCTCTCCCCTCCCCGGCGCGCTCCGCTCCCCCCCCCCGCTCAGCTCCGCTCCGCCTCGCCCGCGCGCCGCGCGCGCGTGCGCGAAGAGCCGCGCCGAGTGCTCCTCCTCCTCCGCACCGCCCGCGCGCGTGCGCGTGAGCCGCCGCGCCGAGCGCCCCCTTCCCCTCTCCTCGCTCTGCCGCGCCTGCGTAAGCCGCCCGCGCCGAGCGAAGTCCTCCCTCTCCGCTCCCTCGCTACCACTTCCCGCGCGCCGTGTTCGCGTGCGCACGCCCGCGCGGACGCCGCCCGTTGCAAGCCGCGCGCGCGTGCCGAGTGGCCGACCGCCCGGTCGCCGCCGCCGTCAGCCTCTGCACGCGTCTGTCGCCCGTGTCGTCGCGCCGCTCCAAACCGCCCGCCGTCATCGCTGTCGTCACCGCCCGGCCCCGCCACTCCGCGCGCAAGCCGCCAAGGGACGGAGGCAGCGCCCCTCCTCCCTCTGCCGCGTCGCCCCCGCTCCCCTCCTCCTTTTTCCCGAATCGGCAAAAGGGCAAGCCCCTTTCTCCCCCTCCTTTTTCCCCTTTTCCCCCGCCGGCATCATCCTCCCTGTCGCCGCTCTGGCCGTGACCGCCGAGCGCCAGCTCGCGCCTTGACCGCCCTAAGTCGGTTCCCAAACCGACATTGCCGCCCACTTTAAACCCCAGCTCCTTCCCCTCCAATCTCCCTCGTTTTCGCCTCCTCGCCATAGCTGCCGCCCCCGTGCTCTGTTCGCCGTCGCTGTTCGTTGTTGCGCGTGTCGAAGGAGTCGGCACGAGCAAGGACACGGAAGGGGACTTCGGCCGCGCCCTCTCCTTCCTCTTCCCCGGCCCGAGGCCGGAGAGATTACTCCCGCGCCGTCGGCCTCTCGTCACAGCGCCCCTCCTCATCTCGGTGATGCCTCCCTCCGTTCTTCCTCCTCGCTCCATCTCCTCCCCCTAGCTTTCGGTAGTAGCTCGAGTAGACTCCCCGTAGTTAGCCGGCGCCGCCCCGACCGTTGTCGTCGCTCGCCGCGTGCTCGCCGCCGTCGCCGCTCGAGCTCCGTAGCACCCACACGTCGCCAGCCTCGCTCGGCGTAGCTCCGTCCAATCCGACGCTAGCATCGAGTTCCCGAAACCGCGTAGATGCTCTCACCGCCGGGAATCGACCCCTCGTGGCCTCGCCACCGTTTCCCTCTTCCCTCCCCGCCGGTTGTCGCCGCCACGATTCGCCGCCGTCAAGCTTCCTCCGGCAAATCCGAGCCGTTGGCTCGTCTCCCCTCATCACGAGCAACCGTCCGGTGTGCTCGCTTTTGTCCGTATCGCCGTGGTTCGCTCCGCCGCTCGCCGCCGCCGCCCGCCGTCCATTCGCGGCCGGGTCGTCGTCTACCTCCCGCCGGCCCGCGTGGCAGCCACGTAGGCGCCACGTCGGCGCCAGCTCAGCCTAGACCGGGTCGAGCCGACCCCGGTCAGTCCCTCCCCGTGCGCGCGTTCCACCGCGAGCCGTGAGGCTGCGCGTGGGCCCGCCGCATCCGCGTCCACCGCGAACCGCGCGCGTGCACCGCGTCCCTCCCCCGCCCGCGCGCATGAGCCGCGTACTCCCTCCGCACGGTGAGCCGAGCCGCTGACAAGCGGGTCCCACCCGGGACCGCGCATGGTGAGCCCGGTCCACCGGCGCTCTCTCTCTCTTCCCTCCCGCGCGCGCGCACTTGGGCCGCCTTGGGCCGGCCGGCCCATTTAACTCGGCCGGTCCGCTCCAATTCCCTTGGGCCGCGCCTTAGCCGCCCGAGGAAAAGTCTATAATCCCTCCCTCTTTTCTTTTCTTTTCTTTTCCAAAAAAGGATTTAATTAAATCCTTTTCCTTTAGACCAAAAAATCCAATAATCTTAGAAATTCAATATCTTCCTAACCTTAGATCCGTTTGACTCCGTTCAACTTCCAAAATTCCTCAAATCTCGAGATCTATCTAATGGCACGCTTAGAGGTCATTATTAGGGTTTCATTTTCGCCGTTTGTTGAGTTGTCCCGTTTCGCGTGTAGTTTCGGAGCCCGAAGACCCGCAGTGCGAGGATTTCGAGGATCAAGCTCTAGATCTCGAGCAAGGCAAGCCACCTTTGAACATCTTGAGCCTATATTTGAAATCTAATTATATTGCTTGCAAAATATTATGCATTGATAGGATTGCACTTAATCTGTTGTTCCGTCTGCAAGGCAGATTGGCAGACCTACCTAACTTGTTGCATTTGATCCTTCCATTGTTAATTGCTATACCATGTCCCCTTGTAACCATCCAGTTGCGCCTCGATATTCGTGCACCCTGTGCCAGTATCGACGGTCGCCTTCAAACTTAAAATCTGAGTAATAACTTGGGTAAAACTGGAGTTTTACAAAAGACTTGGAAAACCCGACACCTGGGTCGGTCTTTGCGAACTAAATAAATTTCCAAAACCGCGGACCGGGAAACGTACTGGGTGTACGGTTTCCCGCTCTCGCACTTAAGGACCGATTCCTTGGAATTTCATCCAAACATAAGACAAGTACGACCACATGGGTGGAATGGGACACCCCTGGCTGAGTAACTAGCTTATCAGGGGAGCCTTGATGCCGAGAGACATGTGGATTCGCCGGGGTGGTGTCGGGGAGGACCCCTGGGCTTCCTGGCACAGTATGGTCTGGGACCTAACCTGTTGTTGGTCTGGGACCCCTCTCGTCGGCGTATGGTAAACCTGTGTCGGCTTTGGAAATGCCTTGTCATGAAAGCTTGGAGGTCTCCCGACGTGGCTGATCCCCACGGGCTGGGTGATCCGGGTTAGTAATGTCGTGCGGGTAAAGTGTACCCCCTCTGCAGAGGTTAACAAACTGTTCGAACAGCCGTGCCCACGGTCATGGGCGGATGTGAGGTGATTCCTAGCGTAGTTTGGTTTGACTACTGCTTGTGAAATTGCTGTGTGAAAAGGGGTTCGGTGTTTGAAAAATCTGCAGCTGATGGGATCAGCTAGGCCCGGGTGGCCGTTTGAAAAGTTGTTGGCCCGGGTGGCCGTTGAAAAAGCTGTTGGCCGGGTGCCAACCTTGTTTAAATTCTAAAGACTGATACATTGCACATACTCCGACCGGATGAGACGCACTGTCTCATCCGTGTCGTTTGAGAAGCACTCACTTAGTTGTTTCAGAAAAGAGTTCAAATAAAAATTAATTACAAAAACATCAGCCTTTCCTTGAAGCCTGCATTAAACACTTATTTCCCATGGCTTGCTGAGTACTCCCGTACTCACCCTTGCTCTATATAAATAATTCCCCCCCCAGTTGCTGAAGAAGATGAAGCGGATCCTGCTGATGAGGAGTTCTTCCAGGAGCAAGCCGGCTACGATGAGTTTTAGGGTTTCGGCCTAGTTCCCAAGTCGCGCCTGTGTTGATTGGTCCAAGTCCTGGCTTCCGCTTTCCTTTTGTAATGCAGTTGTGAGCTCGGGATCTGTCCGCAGCCCAACATGACTGTACATCTACTCTATAATAAAGAGACCTCTGTTGCTGTGATATTCTGTCTCCCTGTAATACCAGCACTGTTTCCTGGGACTGGTATCGATTAACAGGTTAATTTGGAGCGTCACGGGCTAGTTCCGGTCGGGACTAGTTCGGGGCGTGACACTTCTTGAGTAAGCATGGCCCATATGCTATTTTGTTGCAATGCTTGGGCCTACTGGGCTTTTTGAATATGCATGGCCCACTCAATATTTAATTCAATATACATGAATTAGGCTGAATTTATTAAAATCTAATTGGACTTACAATATGCCTAACTCATTAATAGGTTTTTCACTATATGGGCTTTAAAAAGGCCTAGCCCAAAAACAGCTTGCTCACTACATGGGCCGTATCATGCCATATGGAATCTCATGACGTTTTTTAGGCTAGATAATGACGAATATGAGCGTCACAAAGTTATGACGATAGAAGGATCGTCACTAGATTAATGACGAAAAAAGAAGGTTTCGTCATAGAACGCCTTTAGAGACGCATGATAGGTGACGAATGAATTTTCGTCACGCGAGCGTCACAGATTACGAAATATGACGAAATTTTATGTGTTTGTGACGTAAATGAAACGTCACCTATCATAAGATCTCTTGTAGTGTACTAAACCGCCACTACTACAACATTTTTGGGCCATTTAGGCTTAAACCACACATCACTTCAAATAGGTTAAATGTTTGTTGAGGTACAGTGGCCGGATCAGTGGGTGGAGAGAGAGGATCTAAAGGGAGGAGGACAGTGGCTATGAGGAACTTGCCTAGAGGATCCCGCCACCGTCGTGATTGCTGGTTGTTGAGCTAGTTTGCCGTCCCACACACCACCTTGATTTGCGTTGTTTGGATTAGAAAAGGAGGGGGGGAGGTGTATGGTGGTGGCTAGAGGCAAAGGAGATGCCTACACTAATGAGTGGATCTGGTATAGTCTGTGATGCCAGATATCTGAGGTGTGGGGCGGATCATACATTGCCACAAGGCTGTGATGCTCGTTAGAGGGCCAGGATGCGTGTGTGGAAGAACTCATAGTGAACAAAGATTGAGCCATCGAGATGGGGATTAGAGAACAATGAAAATAAGTTCGGGGAACGACCGAGGGACCTTTGAACTACTAGGCAATTGTTTAAATTAGTATCTTTCTCTAGGGTTCTATTGGTGAATTGTTAGGATCAAAAGTTAGTTGAGATTAAAGATGTCAGTTGAGAGTTGAGATCACCTTGCACCGTGGGGCAAGCGAATTTCTAGACGTGTGGCTCCATGCCACATGGCACACTTTTTCTCCATGAGGTCACTCGTAGGAGTGGCCTCCGTTGTGAATGTCCTAAGAACCGTAATGTTTATTAAGATCCTTTTTGTTACTAACTGTTTACATGCTATCTAGAATCGTCAGTGATGGGTGTTACTCATGACAAAAATGGGATAATTTTTTGCCATCCCTAGCTTGGGTTTTGCTTGGAAGACTAACATTTTGTCTATATATATAAGACATTATTTTCACCATCCAGCTATAACAGAATCCCCTCTTGCCTCAACCCAACCAAGATGTCATTGCACTGAGACCATGGAAATCCTATATATATATCTATAAAGTATATCCCCACCATTTAATGTTAATTCTCTTTTTTCTCATGAAGTCACATCATCTTAATTGTTTTTAGTCTTTGAATGATTCATCAAGGGTGAAATTACATATCTTCTCCCAAAGAGCCACTCATACATCTCAGTTATTTATAACGACCCAGGTAATTATTGATCAAGGTGTACAATTTATAAAAATCACTTATAAGAAATCATATAGTATAGTAAGTAAGAGAAAACAAATATGACTCATATCTACTATTTGTCATATAATTCTCCTGCAACAACGTATGAGATTCCCATCTAGTAGATATGAGTCATATTTGTTTATAAACCCACAAGAGTTTGACACAAGGCCATGGTTCCTGCTTTTGTAAAGAAGCCATGGAAATCACCATGATGCTACCTTCACGATAAGACTTTTTTTTGTGGGGCGTTTGTATATATGCATGTTAGGGGGAGGGGGTGGCCACAAAAGCTACACTAGGAAATGTGAGACGATAGAAGAGAGAATTGGGGAGGAAGATTGAGGAGTCACAATGACTTCCTATTTTAAATGGCAACTTCAGCAAGACAAATAGAAAATAAAAATTTTGCAAGGGTTTTCACATAGTTTTTTTTTAGAACTGTTAGCTGGGGATAATTACTAAGGGTTCTAGCTAATGAATATCTACACTAAATATTGATGGTTACAAAGTAGAAAACCTAGACACCATCTTTAGAACTCTGTCGTCTTTGATAATTGACATATATGATGTTAGGCTTCCTTTTCCTTTCAATATACTTATGTTTTTATTACACGGAAGAGACACACCGCATTCACACATCTCGGAATACATCACCCCTTACCACATGCTAAAAGATGAAAACTAATGGCAGCTCTCCAACCTCATTAAAATCCTATTAAAAGAGCAGCCCCATGTGCATAATATTTATTACCATCAAATTTCAACTGTGGTTTTCTTTAAGGATATATCTGTATACATAATTGTTTTTTAGATACATAGAAAACCTTTTCTGATTGTGCGACTTTGCTAGCTGCTAAATTTGAAGTGGGTTACGTCGGCATTAGTTATACATGTTTTTAAATATTCTCATACACAACATCTAAGATAAAGGCTCTAAGAAGTGGGTTCTAGTTTTTTTTTTTACCATGCATGCATATATAACCCTGTTAAATCTAGAGATCAACAGTTTACTTTAAACTATAAATTCTTTGTTGACAACAGTTGGAAAACCACTACACATAGCTAGATCGACTTCCCTAGAATACACAGAATGTTACTGTTAGTACTGAAACAAGAAGCCAACAACCGGCATTTCGTTCATTTTGACAGCTGGGACATTGAACTACAGTGAATGTAGAGAACAAATTGCCATTTCCAAAGAATATTATCGAAATAAAAAGAGTATATACATATCGCGATGTCTGCTACTAGCTAGTTAGCAATGCAACAAATGCAAGTAGCAACAACTGTAATTTATGGAGAACAAACTCCATCCTCTGTTAAGAACAAATTAAAATAGATTCTTACTGCCTCCCTGAGAGGCCATCCAATTCGCTATAATCAACTGCATGCTTTATGAATGCATGCGCACCTGAACCTAATTCAGAAGCCGGGAACTGATCGACCCTGTTCTTTCAGTAATTAATAATTCTCATTTCATCACCAATATCAGCACCGTTTGCCGACAAGCGACGATTAATCAGCCCTATCGATTTCACTCTCTGAACTTTTAGTTTTTGTCAAAACCGCGGCTAGCTGATCTGGTTTTAATTGTTCCAAGTTCAGTCCAAGAAGCATCCCCAGCAACAAAGACAGATTCGATTGGTCTGGGAAGACAACCAGCCTGCTTTGCAACCTATCCATGCATCGATCCCTAACCTTCTCCATGCACCAACCAAAAGTCAATATGGATCGATCGAGATCGAGAGCATCAGATAAATCTCCTTTCGATCATTTCAACATTATTCTTTCTTCAATTTTGAGGAATCTTTTGATTGCCAACTTTGATCGGCAAGCTGTAGCTCTCATGTGAAACCCCCGAAAAGAATATTGATTTTGCATACGTGCACGCATCGATCGTATGTGCCCCGCTTTATATCGATCGGCTATATATAACCCCAGGGAGATCTAGCCTTTCTCTTCATCTCAATTCAAACAACACAAATTTGACAAAGAAATTAACGCAGCTAGCTACTTGATCAAAGAAACCTCTCCTTGATCTAGTAGTGCGAGCTAGCTAGCTATAAATTCGCAGTAGAACGCAGCCAGTGTGTAGCTAGCATGGACAGCAACAACAAGAACCTGCAACCACCACCAGGTATTTAATTATTGGTCAATTAATTAAGCAACCAAGTATATATACATGTACTCCCTCCGTACTCATAAAGGAAGTCGTTTAGTACAATGTTTAAGTCAAACCTTGAGAATATAAATCATTAATAACTCTTAAGTTGTTGAATTTGAAAATGTAAAAATTATATGAATAAATTTGTCTTGAAAAATACTTTCATAAAAGTATACATATATCACTTTTCAATAAATATTTTTATTTGAAACAAGAAGTCAAAGTTGTGTTTTGAACACCGTGTCGCTGTCCAAAACGACTTCCTTTATGAGTACGGAGGGAGTACACTTCTGTGGTCTTAATTAATTTCTAGCATCGATCATACTTTTGGTTTTTTTTTTTGTTATTAATTTGGTTTCGCTTTCGTCAGGCTACCCGACGGTGGATTCAGAGCACGGCGGCCGCGGACGAACGACGGCTCGCGGGAGAAAGACCAGATTCATCGATGGATGGTAACTAATTAAAATACACTCCCCATCCATATGCTCTAATTTTAAAATTATTGTCTGAATAATGATGTACTTATTGGTTGTGCTTTATCAGCATCGCCGCACTATGCTGCTGCTGGCTGTGTGACCTTTGCTGCGATTAGAGGAAGGGAAACAGATGAGATTAAAAGATGCCTTGATATTATATGTGGATAGTATTTCTACATGGGTGTGCTGAAAAGAGGATCTTTGGAGCAGAGAATTGAATACAACGAAATGTTGTTGCAGAAAGTATACATCCCGTAATTTCTGCGTATATTTTCGATATATATATAGCGCGGAATAATGAATAATGATATGCGTGAAGTATCTATGTAATTCATTAATTACATAGTGTGCTCGTTTTGATTTGTATCCATTTTTCAGCTCATTTATTTTGACCCATATAAAAATGTATAGATAATCTGATTCCTCAATTGATGAGTTAATCTTTCCTTGGCTCCAGATGTGTGTAGCGAGTTAGGGACGCACATTGTTTTAGATGATGGAAATAGTTTACGTCTCCGGTATCTGTCGACATGCACCGTTGCGCACACACACAGTCAATAAGTTTTACAGTTGAGAAAGAAAAAGACAATATCAAGTAATGGGACAATGCCCCAAGTGCTCTAATTAAAAAGATAACCATTATATTTAAATTAAAATTTAAGACAAATCATACAAATTTCAGCAAGTAATTTTATAGGTACTATACCATTCAAAGCGGGAAAAAACTTTTTACTACCAATTTTAAGAGAGTATAGCACCACTGCACATAGATCCCGTTCCTCCTGTGATAGCGTCAAAGTGCAATTGCGAAGCTATTTAGTAGACATGAAGATATTATGAATTTGAACCTTGATTTTGATAAAAAAAAACTAGCGATTCTGACTAGTTAATGTTTATTCTTAGGGTGTGTTCTTATCCATAAAAAATATTATGGATCGATGCAACAGTACACTTCCCAAGCTGGTTTTAACGATTCTACATGAATTTCTTAAAAGAAAACTATATCAAATCTATTTGTTAACTTTGTAATAGTTAATTTATTCGTTTGCACCATCGACTCACAGAATCATTTAAGTACTATTCAGCTATTCGAGAAATTAAAACAAGCCTCGAGGGATTAATTTCACCATCCTTGATAGGTACTAGGAGGTACCAATTCTTTTTTTTTTAAAAAAAATATTGACACCTTTTAGTACTTATAGTGTAGAATTTATAAATTCTACACACTAGAAATAAAATATAGTTACTCTCGGTATCCTCTCAAAACAAATGTAAAATTTCTCCATTAATTTGTAGGATCGAATCACAAGAACTAAGCCAACCAGATGGGGGGGGGGGGTGAATGGTTGGTATACCCAAAAACCGAAAACTTTTAGCGGAAATAAAAGTTACCCTCGAAATCGATGGATCGCGGTCTGACCGAAGTAGATGCGCCGATCTGACCGCCTAATGAACGTCGGTCTGACCGATGTAGATCGATCGGTCGAACCGTCGAAATCGCCTGCCGCTGCCTGCTTGCGCCGCCGGTCTGACCGCCCTAGCGCTGCCGATCTGACCGCCGCTTGTTGCCGGTCTGACTGCCGGTGAGATGCCGGTTGGACCGCCGAAACCCGGTGAAACACAAATCGAAGAACTCTCAAAGTAGATGACAACTTTATTGCTTCTCTCTATATTTACAAAGTGCACCAACAGCACTCCTTACAAAAATCTCGACTAAACTCGTAACCCTAACTAAACTAACAACTCAATTGCTCTCAAAAGCGATACACAAACGATACCGGGAAGCCTCACGCTCCCCCTCTATTTATACATGAGGTAGGTAGCCTAAAGCCACGAACCAAACTCATACTAAGAGTCCTAAACACCTTAGAAAACCCTCTAGTACAAGAAAGAAACTTTACATAACCAATTGTACCAAATTTGGACTCCTTCCAAATTCGACTCCGCATCCCATACGCACACAATACCTCCATCGTATGCCATATGGAATCTTCACCAACCACGTGCATCAACTCTAGCCTTAGTATCCTGCGTGATATCTGACCACCACGGACATCGTCTTTCCACCAAGCCGACTCCCGGTCCATCACCGCAAATACTCTCCCGAGGCATCGAGTCACCTACACATGAAACAAACAAAGAAACTATATTCCGAGACCAAGCTATCTCCGACTTGACTCATTGTTAGCAAACAACAGTATTACATACGTAAAGTATCCATCTAGAAGCCATAACCATGAAACAATCACGAATATCCAAAGAAACAAACCGAAACCGAAACCGACACAGCGTCGGCCGGTCAGACTGCGGGCCTGCCGGTCTAACTGCTCGATTACCACCGGTCTGACCGGCATACACCGCCCGGTCGGACCGGTCACATGAAATAACAGTGAATCCGATCATCACCTGAAAATTGATTATCTCCAAAACCACTTCGACGATAATCTCCAAATATCAAAACCAATAATCACAGATGCCAATTGTTCATCACAGAATAAGAATCAAAACACACTTTGATCTTACATAATTAACATGATAGACTGCGCGTAGGTTGTTAGGCATATATATGTTGATATGTAGGTCTCATCAGCCTTCCGAGGGATGCCCAAATAACAGTACGTATATTGCTTGCAACAACGAGATGACATTCACACAGGCGGCGTATATATATGGTTCGTCAAAAGGGACCTACAAAATACTCACTCCGTTTCATATTATAAAACATTGTAATTTTTATCATAATCAATCTCTTTTTAAATTTAATTAAGTTTATATAAAAACATAGTTCCGCATTTTCAACACTACAAAAATATTATCAAAACATATTTAATGAAACTAATTTGGTATTTTAGATGATGTTAAATTTTTCTACAAACTTGGTTAAACATAAAAAAGTGCGACTAGTAAAATAGTATAAATGACTTTTTTTTTGAGAATTCATGCATTTTATTTAAAAGAGAAAATATCGTTTAGAAACAAATTGCATGAGTTATAGTTACATCTCCAGTGGGACTACTGGTAAGTGCTAGTTTGACAGGACAAACACCCCTTTGACAAATGTGAGAAATATTTGAGCAGTCAAATAGTATAAATGACTTATAGTATGCAACGGGAGGTAATAGATACTAACTCTATTTTGGTTTTCATCACTCTTGTACTAGCATGTACTTTCATCTTATAAGTTGTTTTGTTTTCTTTTCTAGTACATCAAACTTTCTTTAAGTTTGACTAAGTATATAGAAAAACATAGTATCTATATCACAAAAAAACTCTTTTTTCAATTTTTTTTGTGAATTTAGTCAAAATGTATTCAATTTCAGTTAAAATTTCAAATAATTTCATGTAAAACAGTTCCAAAAATATTTCAGTGACCACCGAAATTTCGACCAAAACCAAAAGTGTAACCCTGCTTATAAATGTACGACGATCAAGAAGACAGGGAATGGTAGCCATAGAGGTGGAGCGAGCTAGCAGTTGAGATAGAGGGGAGAGGGAGATTAGTTGAGAGACGTGGGAAAAAAATGCATGTGATATCATGCGGCTTCCCAACCCTTGTATAGCTCCCCACCTGTGGAGATTATGGATATCCCATATCTACACGGCGATGATATTTGGACTGGATATAGGATACCGAATATATATAGAATATCTTATTTGTATCTCGGGTTCGTTTCTTAACTTGTACATCAAGGAAACACCTTGAGACTTAGTCGGTTACGACTGTATTTTACCTGTATCTGCATATTCCGTTAGGGATATAGATTATCTTTTGTAACACGGACTCCTTCCCATATATAAGGGGGGTCCGGGTGCCTCTAGGGGCAGAGGTTGATTTTCTCCAAATCATACAATCAATAATACACTCGGCGGATTCATCCCCGGACAGGAGTAGGGTATTACTTCTTGAATAAGAAGGCCTGAACCTGTATAAATCCTTTGTCTCCAAACCCATACACTTTTCCAGCTTGATAGCCACCCCCTTTTATTATTGCCGAAATCTAGTTTCGACAGTTGGCGCGCCAGGTAGGGGTAGCGTCAAGCTTTTC
The DNA here is from genome assembly GCF_034140825.1 of Oryza sativa Japonica Group. Taxonomy (NCBI): domain Eukaryota; kingdom Viridiplantae; phylum Streptophyta; class Magnoliopsida; order Poales; family Poaceae; genus Oryza; species Oryza sativa. The sequence continues at coordinate 18,390,955 of NC_089039.1, read as the reverse complement.
GCCGATCAGTGCAATGGGTTCCGTCTCCGGCATCGACGACCTCGTCTTCCCACCCGGGGAGACGTTTCGGTTCGGCAGCCTCGACTTCGTCACCAACAACTTCGGCAAGATCTCTCTCCTTGACTCGGTGTCCGCCCAGTCGGGAGAGAACCGGCTTTCAGTCCCGTTTGGACTCCCAAACGCGGCTGAAAGTTACTTCAAGACCATCTCAATCGAGTTGGCTTCAAACCACTCGGGCGAGATCGCATCTTCCCCGCCGGATCAAGATGATGGGGCTTACCCACCGATCCTAATGAAGCTCCCCGACGATTCGGCGGCCGCCTCCATCACGACAGCGTCTTCATCCCGTAGGCCTAGGCGGAAGTCGGCTTCAACACCGATTTCGCCTAGCTTCAGGGAAGTCGGCGTCATCCTCCAACCACTCGGCACGGTTTCGACGGATCAGTTGAACGGCTACTACAGCTCTCCCACCGTCGACTCGTGCCCCACCGACATCGTGGAGTACGACGAGTTTAGCTCTCGCTACAACGAACCGGATCTCGACGACTTCGACGAAAGCCTAGATGACAACTACACCCCTCTCTACTTCGGCGTCTTCATGGCCGATAACGAGACGGAGGAGCAACGCCAAGCCCGGGAGACCGAAGCACGTCGCGAGGCTGAGCGTCTCCGACTGGAGGAGGAGCGTCAAGCACAAGAACAAGAACGGTTACGGCGTGAGCAGCAGGAGCGTGAGCGGACCGCGAAGGAGGCTGAAGATCGACGACAGCGAGCTTTGGAAGCAGGGCGCCGAGCGCGTGATCTCATCGGCCAACAAGATGTTGAAGGGACACCGGTTTTCCGCACCCCTCAGCAGAATGCGGTTGCCGCGATCACCCTCCTCGACACCCTCCTCAAGGAAAACGAGCTCAATCAATCTGATCACGTCGTCAACATCTTGAACCAGACGAAGACCATGATTGCGGCTTCGGTCCCAGTTAACTCCGAAAGCGTCCACACGCCGACTGGCAGCCGAGTTCCCCACTTCCGATCTCATGACTACCGTCATCCAAGCCTCAGCATCACCGGCGCAGGATCCAATCGTAGGAGCAGGGGTCACGACGGGCGGTCCGTTCACTCACCTCCCGACCATCATGGGGAGCGCCGAGTGGAACGGCCTCGCTCACCACCTCGTCGCCGCCCCGTCGATCTTCGCGACACGATCATACAGCGCCGAGCAACTCGAGGCCATCATCATTCGCCGGACCGCCACGACGACGACCTTGACGGAGTAGCAGCCTTCACCGACGATCTGCGTCGAGTGGATTGGCCAGCCGGCTTCAAGCCGACTGGAATAGAGAAGTACGACGGTACCACTAACCCAGAATCGTGGCTTACCGTCTACGGTCTCGCAATCCGCGCAGCAGGAGGAGACAGCAAGGCCATGGCGAACTATCTACCAGTGGCTTTAGCAGATTCCGCCCGATCTTGGCTCCATGGATTGCCCCGTGGTACAATCGGATCTTGGGCCGAATTACGCGACCACTTCATCGCCAACTTCCAAGGCACCTTCGAGCGTCCCAGCACACAATACGACCTCTACAACGTTATTCAGAAGTCCGGAGAATCCCTTAGAGATTACATCCGGCGATTTTCTGAACAACGTAATAAGATCTCCGACATCACCGACGACGTTATCATCGCCGCTTTCACCAAAGGGATTCGCCACGAAGAATTGGTCGGCAAGTTCGGGCGTAAACCTCCCAGGACAGTCAAGCTTATGTTTGAAAAAGCCAACGAGTACGCCAAAGCTGAAGACGCCGTCACCGCATCAAAGCAGTCGGGTCCTAGTTGGAAGCCAAATAAGGGTACGCCGGCTACGGGAGGAGGTGGAAGTAACAATCATAAGGACCGCAAGCGTAAGCCTGCGGAACTTGTTGCAACCGCCAGTCACTCTTCTCGACAGCGTTCGCGCGTCAACACGTTCGACAAGATCATGAACTCCCAATGCCCGCACCATCCTAACTCCAACCACGTGGCCAAAGATTGTTTCGTCTACAAGCAATTCGCGGATCAATACACCAAGACTACACGGAAGAACTCCGACGAAGAACAAAGCACGTCGATGAAGAAGGACGACGGCGACACCCCGGCAGGATTTCAAGACCACCGCAAGGAGCTCAACCATATCTTCGGCGGCCCCTTGGCTTATGAGTCTAAACGGAAGCAAAAGTTGACTGAACGGGAGATCAATGCTGTTCAACCCGACACGCCCCAGTATCTTCGATGGTCAGAAATTGCAATCAAGTTTGACCGCTCGGATCATCCTGACCGAGTGGTCCACCCGGGGCGGTACCCCCTGGTACTAGACCCAGTGGTCCGTAATGTCAAGCTTCGCAGAACCCTCATCGACGGTGGCAGTGCACTCAATATCCTCTTCGCCAAGACCTTGGATGACATGCAGATCCCTCGCTCCGAGCTAAAACCAAGCAATGCGCCTTTCCACGGAGTAATTCCAGGATTATCCGCAACTCCACTCGGCCAGATCACCCTCCCGGTCACCTTTGGCACTCGGGAAAACTTCCGCACAGAGAATATCAGCTTTGAAGTCGCCGATTTTGAGACAGCATATCATGCCATACTCGGACGCCCGACGTTAGCCAAGTTCATGGCCGTCCCGCACTACACTTACATGATGATGAAGATGCCCGGTCCCCGAGGAGTCCTATCCCTACGGAGCGACATCAAGCAAGCCGTCACATGCGACAAGGAGAGTTGCGACATGGCCCAAACCCGCGAGATGGCGTCTGTCCGAGAGGATATCCGACTGGCTGCAGCCACGGCGAGCGAAGGAGAAGTGCCCGCCACCAAGACTTCAAAAAGTGGAGAAAGCGAAGCCAAGACTAAGAAGATTCCCCTAGATCCTTCTGATCCTACTAAAACTGCTGTAATAGGCGCCGAGTTAGATTGTAAATAGGAAAGCGCGCTCATCACCTTTCTTCAGAACAATAAAGATATCTTTGCGTGGAAACCATCTGATATGCCCGGTATTCCTAGAGAGGTGATTGAGCACTCCTTATACGTCAAAGAAGATGCCAAGCCTATCAAACAACGACTCCGCCGATTTGCACAAGACAGGAAGGACGCGATTAAAGAGGAATTAACCAAGCTGTTAGCAGTAGGCTTCATCAAAGAAGTCCTTCATCCCGACTGGCTGGCAAACCCGGTTCTAGTTCGGAAGAAAACAGGGCAATGGCGCATGTGTGTTGATTATACTGACCTCAACAAATCCTGCCCTAAAGATCCTTTTGGGTTGCCTCGCATTGACCAGGTAGTCGACTCGACCGCCGGCTGTGAGCTTCTCAGTTTTTTGGATTGCTACTCGGGGTATCATCAGATCCGACTAAAGGAATCCGACTGCTTGAAGACTTCATTTATCACGCCCTTTGGAGCATACTGCTATGTCACCATGCCGTTCGGACTAAAAAACGCAGGAGCAACTTATCAACGTATGATTCAGAGATGCTTCTCAACACAGATCGGTCGCAACGTTGAGGCCTATGTGGATGATGTAGTCGTTAAGACCAAGCAAAAGGATGATTTGATTTTGGATCTAGAAGAAACCTTCGCGAGCATCCGCGCTTTCAGGATGAAATTAAACCCTGAAAAGTGCACCTTCGGAGTACCGTCAGGGAAGCTGCTTGGTTTTATGGTGTCTCATAGGGGCATCCAAGCCAACCCGGAGAAAGTTACTGCTATCCTTAACATGAAACCGCCAAGTACCCAGAAAGATGTTCAGAAGCTGACTGGATGCATGGCGGCGCTCAGCCGATTTGTTTCAAGGCTCGGCGAGCGGGGGATGCCCTTCTTTAAGCTACTAAAGAAAACAGACGACTTCCAGTGGGGACCCGAAGCACAGAAGGCCTTAGAAGATTTCAAGAAACTCCTCACCGAGCCACCAGTCCTAGCCTCACCACACCCGCAGGAGCCGTTGTTGATGTATGTATCAGCCACCTCCCAGGTTGTGAGCACAGTCTTGGTCGTCGAGCGCGAGGAAGAAGGCCATGTCCAGAAAGTCCAGCGACCGATTTACTTTGTCAGCGAGGTCCTAGCCGACTCCAAAACGAGGTACCCTCAGGTTCAGAAGCTGTTATATGGTATTCTAATTACTACCAGGAAGCTATCTCACTACTTTCAAGGTCACTCGGTAACGGTGGTCACATCATTTCCACTCGATGATATACTGCACAACCGTGAAGCAAACGGACGGATTGCTAAGTGGGCTTTGGAGTTGATGTCTTTGGACATATCATTCAAGCCCCGAATTTCGATCAAGTCCCAAGCGTTAGCTGATTTTGTCGCCGAATGGACCGAGTGCCAGGAGGATACCCCCGCGGAGAAGATGGAGCACTGGACCATGCATTTTGACGGGTCAAAACGACTTTCGGGCACTGGAGCAGGAGTAGTTCTAATTTCCCCAACTGGAGAAAGATTAAGCTATGTGCTTTGGATACATTTTTCGGCGTCCCACAACGTCGCCGAGTATGAGGCGCTCCTTCATGGACTACGGATTGCAATCTCCCTAGGGATAAAGCGTCTAATAGTTCGAGGCGATTCACAGCTGGTCGTCAACCAGGTTATGAAAGAGTGGTCCTGCCTTGACGACAACATGATGGCATATCGACAAGAGATACGCAAATTGGAAGATAAGTTCGATGGACTCGAGCTCAGTCACGTTCTTCGACACAACAATGAAGCTGCCGATAGACTCGCCAACTTTGGATCCAAGCGTGAGGCGGCACCCTTCGATGTTTTCGTCGAACACCTTTATACGCCGACAGTACCTCACAAAGATGCTACTCAAGTTGCGGGCACTCATGACGTAGCTATGGTTGAAGCCGACTGGCGAGAGCCCCTCATACGATTTTTGATTTCTCAAGAACTCCCCCAAGACAAAGATGAAGCCGAGCGGATTTCAAGGCGGAGCAAACTTTATGTTATGCATGAAGCTGAGCTGTACAAGAAAAGCCCTTCAGGGATTCTGCAACGTTGCGTATCTTTAGAGGAAGGGAGACAATTGCTGAAAGACATACATTCTGGGATATGCGGAAACCACGCTGCTGCACGTACCATTGTCGGCAAAGCTTACCGGCAGGGTTTTTTCTGGCCTACTGCAGTGTCCGACGCCGACAAAATCGTGCGCACATGTGAAGGTTGCCAATTTTTCGCCAGACAAATTCATCTACCAGCCCAAGAGTTGCAGACTATCCCGCTGTCTTGGCCGTTTGCGGTTTGGGGGCTCGACATGGTTGGCCCGTTTAAAAAGGTAGTCGGCGGTTACACGCACCTCTTTGTGGCCATTGACAAATTCTCCAAGTGGGTTGAAGCTAAACCGGTTGTCACAATCACAGCGGATAACGCTCGAGATTTCTTCATCAACATTGTGCATAGATTTGGAGTGCCCAATCGGATCATCACTGATAATGGCAGACAATTCACTGGCGGAGTTTTTAAAGACTTTTGTGAAGACTTTGGAATTAAGATTTGCTATGCCTCAGTGGCGCATCCCATGAGCAATGGACAGGTGGAGCGAGCCAATGGCATGATACTTCAAGGGATTAAAGCGCGTGTTTTTGACCGGCTAAAACCCTATTCCGGCAAATGGGTGCAACAGCTACCATCAGTACTTTGGTCTTTGCGAACTACACCCAGTCGGGCCACAGGCTATGGGGCAGAAGCAATGTTGCCGAGTGAAGTTGAATTCGAGTCTTTGCGCTTTCGAAATTTCCGTGAAGAACGCTACGAAGAGGACCGAGTGGATGACTTGCACCGATTGGAAGAAGTCCGCGAAGCAGCTTTGATTCGGTCGGCTCGATACTTACAAGGGTTGCGGCGTTATCATAATCGCAATGTTCGATCCCGTGCCTTTCTAGTCGGCGACCTGGTTTTGAGGAAAATTCAAACTACACGGGATCGGCACAAGTTATCTCCTCTATGGGAGGGGCCGTTTATCATCTCTGAAGTCACCCGGCCAGGTTCCTATCGACTCAAGCGCGAAGACGGTACTCTCGTCGACAACTCTTGGAACATTGAACATCTTCGTCGTTTCTATGCTTAAGCTTATCATTGTACTTCCTTATCTTAACTGTCAACATCAAGTTTTCTTCTTGAAGTTGTCAGTCGGGGGCTATCATCATAATAATGGAGTGTGATTTTTTACCAATTCAATTTGCTTACTTGGTTTATCATTGCCTTGTTCGATTTTTCTACTTAGTCTGCGAGGACTGAAAGTTTTTAATAGCTTCTTTGGGTTTTAGGCTCAACAAAGCTTGATAAAAGCTTTTAAGAAATCAAAGATTTCGCTAGAACTATCAAGCACAGCATATATACACCAGTATTGTACAAATTGAGCCTCCATTTGTTACATTCATACTCAATCAGAATCAGTCCTTTCATCATCAGAGTTATTGTTGCTCGGCTGAAGGTCGTTGTTGCGGAATTGCTCTACAACGTCACTTGCAATCTTGTCAGCCGCGTTTTGAGCATTGCTGATAAGATCAAGAGCAGCCTCTTCGCTTGTCCCGTCTGCAAAGCCATCAATGGCATCAATTTCAATTCTCGGGTACAAGGACTTGGTCATCGCCAATGCCATGCTAGCTCCCATACTTCCAGCTTTCTTGATGTTCTTGAAATATACATCCGGAGCAACTCTCAGCTTGTCGAAAATTTCGGTTGCGTCGAGTGCACTCGGACCACTGTTATTGAGGAACATAGCTTGGACGAGTGGTGTAGCGACATTGGCGACTTCATCTCTTGCTCCTTCAAGCCTCTTGATCTTACCAACCAGGATGTCAAACTGAGCTTGAGATTTGATTTTACGGCCTGCAAAACATATTTATAATAAGAATCTGCTGCATTAAAAAGAGGGAAGTTCAGATTGTCAGCTGGCAGTACCTTCAACCTCCTTCAAGGCCGAGTCCCTTTGCGCAGCCAGTTCTACCTTGTCTCTTTCCAGGGCTTCAATTTGTTTCTCCATTTGAGCCATCCTGGTGGCTTGCGCTGTTTGAAATCCGAATAGTTGAGGATACAGTTATGACAGCATAAATTAATGGGACAGATCTAGAGATTACCTTTTGATGAACCACTCAGCTCGTAGTTTGAATCCTGGAGCTGGGCAATTCGGTCCCTTAATTCCTTCTCTGTCTTTTTGGCAAGCTCCTTGGCCTCGTGTAGCTGGTCCCTAACTGTTTCAAGAGTTCCCAAATGAGGAACCAGCTTTTCTAAAGTTGCGGTCTTGGCCTCATTACGAAGATGGATTCTCTGCATGATGGTTCATGGTTTAGTTTTGCTGAAGAGAAAACAAAGTCGTCAAAAGGCAGTCACCCGGAATATTTACATTCACGATGCGAGTGGCTTCTCCAAGTGCCTTCTTCAGCTGGCACACTTCCTCATCCTCTTTTTGACGATTTATGACGATGCCGGCAGCTTGTGAGTTTTCATCCCACCATTTGAGCAAGATCGGAGGACGAGAGTCATCAGCCGCTTTTATGCGAGGAATCTCTTCTTCATCATCGCCTGGTGGTCCTGATGTATTTCCAATACGTTAGACGAATAAACCGAGGTTATTTAAATCAGCATCACTTGAGAAGACGGGTTACCTGAGGATGTTCCTAGCTGAGCGTGAGGTGATCCTTGTTCTTTATTTGGAGACCCAATCATCGAGTCGTTACCAGCCTCTGGTCCTTGAGAAGTTGTCGTCTGCGCTTCAACTTCGGGGATTTCTTGATCGAGACCTACATCTGACTGGTTTCCAGTCGGGGGCTCTTGGGTTGTTGCAGTTTCAGCTGCTGCCGACTGGTTTCCAGTCGGCGGTTGGTCACTCGGATCGGCCTTATCACCCGAAGCATGGGCGCCAGTCGGTTGGCTTTCGGCAGTCGGCTCAGGATCCTTGGATAAATTTGGCTCTGTCACAGCCGGATCAGGATCTTTTCCAGTTGGGTCTATGTCGGATGGTTTCCTGCAAAGTGTTCTTTCAATATTCAGTATTATTTTCATGAGAGAAGCGTGCCGAAGTGAAATGGTACCAAGAGGCTTTATACCTAGAAGATGTTCTAATCTTTGGCGTTGGGCAGTTAGCCAGTTTTTTCCTGGGCATGGTACGCTTTGGGAGTTTATTAGGCGAGCCCTTGTCCCCAGATTTGTTGTCGTCGTCGCCTTCATCGTTGTCAAGCACCAGTTTTCTCTTGCGAGAACCTGTCTGTCCAGTTGGATTGGAGGTTTGAGGTTGCGAATCTGGTCTGATTGTTGGCCCTCCACCTCCCTGAACGGTGTGCTGGCGAGGAGACCGGCGCTGAGTGATTGGGGGATCAGATTTTATCAATACATATTCCTGAATAAGATGCCTCCATGGTTAGTTAACTCAATATGAAGACAAGATACTATTTTGGTCATAGGTTGAAGATTTCAGATACACACCTGCGGAGGCGGATTGAATGCATTATATGGCACGACTGGCAGCTGATGTGAGTAGCTGACGACAATAGCATTTGAGAAGATTTTATACATTCTCTCCTTCATGATTTTAAAATCCAGAGAGTCTGGTTCTTCGCGATTAGGATCATGCTTGTCGTCAAACTCAAAAGCTGTACGGGATCTTTCTTTAACTGGCGCCAGTCGGCATTTGATGAAGTGCCGAGTGATCTGCTCTCCTTGTAAGCCTTGTTCTTTGAGTTTTAGCATGCGGTCCATCAACTCTAAGGCTTGGGCTGCTTCGTCCCCAATCGGAAGAGAGTTCCAAGTATCTTGGTACACTGGAGGAAGACAAGAGTACTCGGGAAGAGCAGGCTCAGGATTCTGAACATAAAACCAGTTCGCATGCCACCCTTTGTTTGAAGTCTTGAAGGGCATTGAGAAGTACTTCTGGCTCAGAGTTCCCCTCAGCTGAAATCCGGCCCCTCCGACTACACATGGCTTGCTCTTGTTTGGTTGGGGTTTGAGAAAGAAGATTCGGCGAAACAGAGCGAAGTGGGGTTTAATTCCCAAGAAGGCTTCACAGACATGGATGAAATTGGCGATGTGGACTATGGAATTTGGGTTTAGGTGATGCAAGCTGATTCCATAGAAGCTTAATATCCCGCGGAAAAATTTCGAGGTCGGAAGAGCGAAGCCGCCATAAAAGAAATGAGAGAAGACCGCAACCTCGTGTGTATCGGGGGACGGAAAAGCCTCACCGCACGCTGGCCGCCACCCGATGATCTCCTTGGCAGGGAGAACGCCGTGCGCCACCATCTCCTTCAGGTTCTCCTCCGTCACGTCGGATGGCGCCCATTGGCCTTCAAAGCTTTCTTTCTCTTCCACCATTGATTTTACCCGAATGCGCTGATTTGATTCGGGGGATGGCTAGGGAGAGGTGAGGGATTGAGGCGGTGAATTACGGGAAGGATTTTGATGAACTTTTCGAAGGTGGATTTGAGTGGATTGGTGAACCCTAGTTTGCCGGCGCAGCTCCGTACTGTAGCAGGGAGTGGGGAAAATGGCGAGAGTTCCGGCGGGGAAGACGAAGTGGCGCTTGGATCACGGGATTTTTTGTTAAGGGTATCGGAGGTGCGAATGGGCTTAGGCCTGAACAGTACCTCAGCCCAATACTTTTAACAGCGTGGCCCATTGTGCTCCTTAGGGACTTAGGCATTTTTTGCTTTGGCAACTTATGCGCACAATAGTGTTGCCCAATGCTGATAAAATCTTTTTTTACGCGGTCATATAATTCTTCGGAATTATTGCAATGCGAATTTTCAGGTGTGGCCTGTCACGTTCTTTTAGGGACTCAGGCACTTTTCGCTTAGGCCAAAGTGCGCGTGATCAAGTGCCCAATACCTTAAAATCCTTTTATACCGCAGTTACTCAACTTTTTAGGAGTTGGTACAATGCATCTTAAAAGGTGTCAAACAGTAAAGCTTTATATAGCTGCCCCGCTGACTTTTTAATATAGTCATGGTGCTGTTTGGGTTTTTAAGCAATTGATTGGATACAATATCGTTGCTCTTTGCCACGTAAGTGTGCATTTTTATTGACCAATAGTATGGCTTAGGCTGATTATATATTGTAGTCATTTTTTTTAGGCGGTTGGTAAATCCTTTATGAGTTTATTTACTCGGATTTTACACCACATATTCCTGTTTTCATTATGGTGGATAGTCATAGCTTAGACTATTAGACTTATTCATTACCATAATTTTTATAATATTTGGTGGGTAATCTTTAGAGTTTTTTATTCGGATGCCTGTCAAGTGTGTTCATTCGTGAACCTTTTAGAGTGTTAACCACTCGGATTCTTTTTATTATGGCTAAAAAGCAGTCGGCTAGAGTGCCTCTTTAGGCGCCGCATATGCTTTTGTCATATGATGCATGATTGTGCTATTATTTTTGTTCTCAACTATATGTTTAGTTTGTTAACTAATCACATAGTTGGAGGCTACACCTAATTAGGTGCATCTATTCGATGCACCATATTCCTTATTTTTTTTTGCCCTTTACAGTCTTCGTCTTCGCTACTCGGCAGGCCTTGGCATGAAAAGTTTGAAGCACTCGGATTATTATCTTTGAGAAGGCTATGATGGTTGACTGCAAAGGTCTCGGGGGCTACTGTGGAGATTATGGATATCCCATATCTACACGGCGATGATATTTGGACTAGATATAGGATACCGAATATATATAGAATATCTTATTTGTATCTCGGGTTCGTTTCTTAACTTGTACATCAAGGAAACACCTTGAGACTTAGTCGGTTACGACTGTATTTTACCTGTATCTGCATATTCCGTTAGGGATATAGATTATCTTTTGTAACACGGACTCCTTCCCATATATAAGGGGGGTCCGGGTGCCTCTAGGGGCAGAGGTTGATTTTCTCCAAATCATACAATCAATAATACACTCGGCGGATTCATCCCCGGACAGGAGTAGGGTATTACTTCTTGAATAAGAAGGCCTGAACCTGTATAAATCCTTTGTCTCCAAACCCATACACTTTTCCAGCTTGATAGCCACCCCCTTTTATTATTGCCGAAATCTAGTTTCGACACCACCCGTGCACTTCCGATTTATTCACATGTCTACTTGAACAATATTATGTGTGCACCATAGTGATATGTTTGTGCATTGCAATATAGATCCATACGACTAAGAATGTGGGGCGATGCATGTATGGGGCCCTATGACTGAAGATGGGCTAGGAATATGGATTTAGCATAAAGCACCGGATCTAACAAGTTTTTTCGTTAACCAACATATATTGTACGCTTTGTGCAAGGAGGGATGACTCCACAAGTGGAAAATCTTATATCTACTACTTGAAAAGTACTTGAAATATAAGATCTTCCCTTTTATGCATGTATGACAAATTAGTGGCAATGGTGATTATTAATTGCACCGTCGCATTTGAAAGAGGGTTCATGCGTTTTTTCTTCTAGTTTAATCTTTTAAAATTCTGTAAGTGATTTGTGCATCCTAATACAATTTGGAATTCAAAAACTATGTTTAGAAAAGAGAGCTCAAATCATCCCACCACGCATAATCTTCGATAAATTGAAGTTCTTGAAGCCTAAACAAAACTAGCTAATCAACTGTTTTTGAGAATATATGTGGTGCTAACCCTACATCAGCTTTTATTTGATTTGTCCCATCACATTTCATCTCATATGTGCTATAATTTCAAGAGCATAATAACACGTAGCAACTTTTAATATTACTTAGAAAGCAGAAAGTAACGATGTTTAGTTATTAATCATTTTTGTAATCTCTCAAAGGACTTGCTTTGGTAAAGGATTATTAATTCAGTCCTTTAATTTGGTTTAAAAATCAAAAATCAACTATGTATAACTTAATTACCAATATGCCATTGCCATTGCAATTTACTAACCTGAAATTCACTATATATCCAAATCTCATCTATTCATCTCACTGTTAAATGAAAATACATTATTTTGATTCCACTAGGCAATTTCATCATATATTTTCCTCAGCAAAGAGAACTGAATACTTAATACCAGAAAGTAATAAAAAATAAAAAAAATCAACAAGAACGACATTAATTTAAACCACAACCGATGTATTAATAATTTTAAAAGTAGCACAACATTGTTCTCTTAACCGAAAAACAAAGATAACAATAGTGTTCAGAACACAAACAAATTAAACAGCAACAAGAAAAATCACACGGATAAATAATACATGTTCAACAATAGAACATATATCAAGGACAAAGAACCATAGCATGCATCTCTAGGACACACACGATCACCAAGCTGTGTGTGTCCTCTCCCCTTGATCATCTGCATGCGATAATCGCCATTGCTTCACTGCCTCCTCCACGCAGAGACGCAGAACATTGGCTTCTCCTCCCTGTTGAGGATGAGCCACCCGCCGCCCTCCGTCACCCCATACCTCCTCTCATCCCCTCCTCCGGGAAGCCGCGCCGCCACCGCCCTCACCCGCCCCGCCGCCGTCACCACGGTGATCGCCGGCGCGAGCGCGAACCCGGCGGCGCCCATCCGGACGACCCACCTCCCCAGCGTCTCGTGCCGCGCCCAGCGCGGCCCGTCGTGATCACATGCAATAACGTCCTTGATCTCCTCCCTGAGGAGGTACCTCTCCGCCGCCTTCCGCTCCACCGTGGCGGCGCCCGCCTCCTCCATGGCGGCGAAGAGCTGCTCGTAGTAGGGCAGCGCCGAGGCGAAGCGGTCCGTGAACGACGGCACGAAGTGGTTGGCCTCGTTCTCGGTCAGGATGATGGCCCTCGGCGACAGCAGGTGGAAGCCGCGGAGGAGCCTGTCCACCTTCGACGACATGTTCGCCGGCGGCAGCGGGGAGGTGATCATGCTGGCCGCCGCCGCCGCCGCCGGCGACGGCGGCGCCGTGGTGCTGAGGATGCCGGCGCCGACGAGGCGGTGGAGCTGGAGCGTGGAGACGATGACCACGGCGTGGTCGCTCCTCACCCCGAGGGCGTCCAGCTTGAGCGCCTCGACGCTGGACTCGACGATGTGGAGGTCGAGCGGCACGCCGTGGCGGTCGGACTCGGCGGCGAGGACCTGCGCCGCCTGGCCGAGGAAGTGCTTGTGCTCGTGGACGATGGTGAGGCGGAGGCATGGGCGGACCGCGGCGCGGCGCGTGGCGAGGCCCTGGAGGAGCTCCACCCAGTGGGCGTGGTGGATGCCGCCGAGGTCGACGATGTGGATGAACTTGTCGTTCCTCGTCGTCTCGAGGATGATCTCGTTCACGGCGACGGCGGCGAGGTGGAGCAGCGGGCACAGGTTGAGGAAGCTCTGCCGCGCGAACTCGGCCTCCCACGCGGTGAGGGCGTCGCCGGCGGCGCCGGCGTCGGAGGGGAAGAGCGCGGCGGACACGCCCCTCCAGGGCCGGATCACCACCCGGGCCATCGCCTCGGCGAACGCCGCGGCCACGCGCTGCACGGCGTCGCCGTCCGAGGACGCCATGCGAGCGATGCTGGCGAGCTCGGCGTCCGCGTCCGCCGGCCGCGACGCGGCCAGCGCCTCGGCGCAGCGCCGGAGGTGGCCGTGCAGCGCGGCGGAGCGGTGCGTGGCCTGGTTCCTCCTGTGCGCCGCCAGCGCGCTCGCCACCGCCGCGAGCGAGGCGTTCTGGGCAACGGCCATCGTCGCCAACGGCGGCGCCGGCGCTGGCGCTGCTGCTGCTGGACCAGCCATCATCGGCGCCGCAGCCATGGGTGGCACCGAGACAGCCACAGCCGCCGTCGGCGTTGAGCCGAGCGGCCTCAGTTGCAAGGACAAGGACATGCTGCCGCCTTGTCCTTCGCCTGAGCCAGAGGCGTTCTGTGACGCCGACGACGATCCATGGCCACCATTATCGGCTGCTGCCACAGCTGCCGGAGCAGTAGCCGTCGCCATGGACGCCACCGGAACCGGCACCATGGACCCGAAGAGCTGGAAATTCGTCATCGGCACGGCGGCGGTGGTGGCAGCGGCGGTGGTGGTGGCGGCGGCGGTGGCGGCTTGCGCTACCATCAGTTCAGAGGTGTTCGCGGCGGACGGCGTCGAGGACGAACTCTTCTCCGTTACAGCTACTGATCTGATAAAAAAAAAGAGAACTTAAATTAAAATAGTGTCACGTACACAATCTTGATAAGAGCTAGCTAGTGAGTGAGATAAATAAGTGTCACACAATCTTGAGGTGAAAAGTGGGAAACACATTTATTTAAGCAGACGGGAGAAAAAGATTATTACAAACAGTGAAGAAACACAAAAACCCTAGCTAGTTTTATCCTATGCATGGAGACACTATACATGTATTTCCTGCTCGTGTAATCTACTTTGAAGAAGCACCTAAACCCTAGTTACTTTTTTTTTGCGACGAAAACCCTAGTTACTTGTATTAATCTATGGAGACAGTACACCACATGTTTCCTGCTGGGGAAAAAATCTACAATGGAGAATTAAACGCATAAACCCTAGCTACTTGTATATATCTTACATGGACATAAGACTATACGTTTCCTCCTGAAACTTTTCTATCTGAGCAGATCTATTGAAGAAAAATAAAAAATAATAGTTGTATATGTTGTTTCTCGCTTACCTTAACGCAGACACAGATCTGCGACGAGGAGAAACCCTGCCAAAAGACAAAAGATTATGCATCCGTTAGAGAACTAGCATACAACAGATCCAGATTTGTTTTTTCAACAAAAGAAAACAGCACGAATAAATCAGCATAAATTAATCTGACCCAACGCTTTCAATCAAAACATACATAAAATCCCTTTCCAAAGAAAAAAAAAAGAAACATACATAAATCAATCTGAATCACCCCGGCACATATCAGATCTATTATTAAACATCTTGATATATGGAGTTATTGACAAATCAGCATGAATTAATCTGACTCAACGCTTTCAATCAAAACATACATAAAATCCCTCTCCAAAGAAAAAAAAACCATACAGAAATCAATATGAATCACCCCGGCACATATCAGATCTATATAAACATCTTAATATATGGAGTTATTCACAAATCAGCATGAATTAATCTGACTCAAACCTTTCAATCAAAACATACAGAAAATTCCTCTCCAAAGAAAAAAAACCATACAGAAATCAACATGAATCACCCCGGCACATAACAGATGTATATAAACATCTTGATATATGGAGTTATTCACATGGCAGAGAAAGAGCAAATCCCATGTATATATGCTCTAGCTATCTCAAGTCCTCAACACAGATATATAGTATATCAGAGGACGAACAGAGATGCTAGCTCCTTATACATATAAATCAATCTGAAACACTATTAGATCTATACATCCAAGATAAAACAGATTTGTTTCACAGATAAGCAGAGAAAGAGAAAGAACACAAATCTCGCATATGCTCTTGTGTCTCTCTATCTCTATCTACCTCAACAAAGACGACAGAAACCAGAGGAAGAACACACAGATAGATCGAGAGAGATGCTCTCTCTGCTGCCTTACCCTAGAACTCGACCTAGCTTTTGCTGGCTAGGAGAAGATCGAGACGAGCAGAGAGATCAGAAGAGAGCTCTTGCTTAGAAATGGACGGAGCGAGCTAGCAGATGAGTTTGGGAGAGAGGACGTGAGGTGTGGGTGCCTATTTGTAGCGGAGGGAAATCAATGCATGCCAAATTTGCAAAAAAGAGTGTTTGAAATTTGGACAAATTTTGTGGGCGCGGGCTACAGCTCCCCTACCTCCGGTACTCGTTCACACATGCGCCTAAAATCGAACGTTAGGGGTGCATATATGGTCTTCCTTTTTAAGCATCCATCCATGAATGACGTACAGCTTTCAAAGCTAGCTAACACTGCCACGTTTGAGGGAAGGTTCAAGCCAGCATTCCTTTTTCTACTTGTGTTAAATATTTTTATGTTCCAGTTTTGTCGTCCTAAAAAGAAATATATGTAAAAAAGTTTGTTCAATTTTAATTTGTTATCCTAAGAGAAATTTGAATTAAAAAATGCTTTGCTCACAAAATACAAATTGGAGGTGTAAAATGTATATTTCGGTTGCACATTTTTACCAGGGAAGCTTCAAATATACTGCGTGAAAAGGAGATGTATGAAAAATAAATCGATTTATATTAGCGGGGCATGTCAAATTGATTTGTTCCTGTCACGTTTCATCTCATATTATGCTTTAACTTAGAGAGAATAACAAGTTCATTTACAACATGGTAAGGAAAAGATCGATCTGCTAGTACCCAAATAGGTATATGATCTGAAGTAGTACTCTAGCATAGCCAGCAGCTTGCACCATAAATATCTTCCTTATTTATCC
The DNA here is from genome assembly GCF_034140825.1 of Oryza sativa Japonica Group. NCBI lineage: Eukaryota > Viridiplantae > Streptophyta > Magnoliopsida > Poales > Poaceae > Oryza > Oryza sativa. Next base: position 18,374,652 of record NC_089039.1, on the reverse strand, counting down.
TTTCTCGACTGCATTGGACTAGTGCTCCTCTTTTAGCAATCGCCATAAAAGCTAGAGGGCTGACAAAAGGGTGATTTGGAATGTTAGTACATATAAGGATTCCTAGAGTATTACTTGTCATATTAATTACCTCTCATTCAAATTTATTACCATTTTATCCCCCAACCACCTTTCCATCCTCGAATCACCCCTCGTCTAATTAGTAGGGTTGAAAGTGATTTGGATTTTCCGTCCGACCGGACCTTTTTTCGGATTCGGATAGTTTTGATTGGATATATCCGGAAATTTTCGAATTCGGATATTTTTTCTGGAAATGAAAACGAATATGATATATGTGATATCTGTCGGAATCGGATAACGGTCTAAAACTATCCGTTATTTTCCATCGGATATCCGCATTACACGTAAGGCTGCCATAACCCATAAGCTAGCCCAACCCAAGAGGCAGCCCATCCCAACAACAACAACGAGGGTTCCCCACACTCACTGGCACACAGCACAGCCGCCGCCTCCTCCTCACCCGCCACATCGTCCCCGCGGGGCCAAGCCGCCGCCGCCGCCGCGTCCCATCGCCTCCTTGCCCGCCACATCGCCATCGCACGCTCCCGCCGTCGTCGCTCCCTAGGGCGTGGGAGGCGGATCCGGCGCCGCCGACCCTCCCTATTGCCACCGCCACTCCCGCCGTCCCACCAAACCACCGTCTGGCCGCCGCTTGCTGGCCATCCGCTGCTGCCTCCACCGGCCGTCGTGGGCGCTGAGCCCGCCGCTGGGCGCCGGCTACCGAGAGAGAGAGAAAAGGAGGTGAGAGAGAGAGAGAGAGAGGACTGAGAAGTGGTGAGGAGAAGAGGAGAAATAATGGTGGAGAGAGAGAGGACTGAGTGTCTGAGTGAGAGTGAGAAGAGAAGATAAGGTTGCTGAAATTTTGAAGTGGTGGAGAGGGAGAGGACGCAAGACATTTTAGCAAAAATAAATTTCGAATTGAATTTTATGATAATAATGAACTCATATGAAAAAGTTATCAAAAACAAAGTTGTAGAACTCATTAAGATCTATCAATTTTATTTTGGTCATTTCTCCATCCGAGTTTGATTGAATTTTAAAATATAAAAAATTCAAATAATTTTTTGGGTAGTAAATGATTTCAAATGAAAAAATTGTCAACAACAAAGTTGTATAACTTATCAAGATGTACAACTTTTATTTTAGTCATTTTTCTATATGACTTTGTTTGAACAATTTGAATTTGAATTTAAAAATATGACAACTTCAAACAACATTTTCAAGTACTAAATGATTTCAACTGAAAAAGTCATCAACAACAAAGTTGTATAACTCATCAAGATCTATAACTTTTATTTTTGTCATTTCTTCATCCGACAAAGTGATAGTAACATTGTTCACAAAATTTACATATCTCTCATATTTGGTTTTATAAACTATAAGAGAGATATCTAAATTTTGTAAATAATGTTACTATCACTTTATTGGATGAAGAAATGACCAAAATAAAAGTTGTATGTCTTGATGAGTTCTACAACTTTTATGTTCATGACTTTTTCAATAGAAATTATTAACTACTTCAAAATATTATTTGAAGTTTTGAAATTAAAATTTTTAATTGATAAAACAAAGTCACAAGGAAAAAATGGCTAAAATAATAGCAGCAAGAACAAAATAACATTATAGAGCATAATTTTAAAAACATTTAGGAAAAAGAATCATCCAGTTTGGAGTTCATATGAGTGAGATAAACTAGTTTCAAATTTTATTTTCGCATACGGCTCCTTAAGACGCCCGTATGGAAAAATCGATTTTTCCATGCGGGCTCTTAAGTGGTCCACATGCAAAAAATGAGCTCATTTTTGAATGTGGACCACTTAAGAGCACGCTTGGAAAAATTGATTTTTCCATACGGGCGTCTTAAGAAGCCATATGCGAAAATGACACTCGATTTTTCCAGACGCGGCAAGTTGTGATCTGTCGGTGATATGGGCCCGAGGGTATCAAGACTAGAGGGAGGAGGTTGCCCCGGTACCCACGTGGCACTCCCCCAAAGGGGGTCGGGCCTGGGGTAGGTTGGCGGCCGCCCCCTCTGAGCCTCTGCATGACGCCACGTGTGCGGGATTAGGTGGGCACCCCCAACGCTCACCTAACTACATTTAGGGCGGCGCGCGCGGGAGAGGGGGAGAGGGTGGTGCTCGGCTGAGGGGAAGGGGAGGGAAAACAGAATAGGAGGTTAGGATAGGACTTTCCTAAAAAGGAAAACAAATGCGGTGCCGTTTTAGGTAAAGAAACGGAAATGGTCCCGCGAACGAAAACGGACAGTTCGTTATGCAAAACGAAATCGCGGACAGAGAGGGGAGTGAATTGGGCACAATTCATGACCAAAGGCAAAAGGAAGAATTATTGATGTGATCTTGACATTTTTAAACTTAGAAACATTGCCTCCGGTGCTTTGTGAATTGCACTTTAAGTCCTGTTAATGAGTTTAGAGCAAAGAAAATTCAAAAAAGAATTCTCCCTGGCAATTCTGATTATTAAGTATATTTGTTAATTAGGGTTTTCTCCTGGTTAACCAAAGTAATTTATGTAGATCATTTATTAGTGAATTGGAAACAAAGGAAAGGGAAAACTCCAGGTGTGACACCGAAATAGTGCGCCTACATATTGCTCACATGTCAGGCGGCATGCAGCTTGGCCTGCCTCATCACGTCATGATAATGAGAAGCTTTTAGCCTCTCATCCCGGCCGGAGTCGGTCCATCCGCTCTGGTCAAAGCAGGGCTCCCGTTTCTCGGCGCAAACGGGAACTCGGAAGTCTTCATTCAGTAAAAGACTAGGCCTACATGTCATTGGCATAGAAGAGTGGCGTCAACCCTGGCCGCCTGTGGAAGGTTTCGGTCAGGGCTGACACCGTGGCTACTATCGGTGATATGGGCACGAGGGTATCGTGTCTAGAGGGAGGAGGCCACCCCAAACCCCACATGGCACTCCCTTGAGAGGGGTCGGGCCTGTGGTGGAGCGGCGGCTGCTCCCCCCACACCCAAATAGGGGTCGGGCCGCCCCGACCCCCTCCGCATTCCTGCCAGTGTGCGTGGGTGTTAACAACCAAATTTGGTAATGCCATGGGCCGGATTCAAAGCTAGAGTCAAAGCCGATTTGGAGAAATGCTATTTGAGAAGGCAGAGTACGCATCGGCTGCCGCATGAATCGGCTACAGGCAGTATCGGCTGCAACATATAGGCTAGCGCCAAATCAACGGACTCAAGCCGATGCAACCAGTTTCGAAAAAGACAGTCCCACGTCTGTCATCGGGATTAGTCAAAGCTCTTCATAGCCATTGCCACGCAAGGATTGGAGTCCTAAAAATGGGCAATTGTATCTATTAATTAGGACATTTTTCTGTTTCCTTAGAGATATGTTTGGTAAGAGTCCACCTAAGGGATTTATTCATATTTTAAATTGTATTAGAGAAAAGAATCGTGTCCAGCAAGGACATATTATGTACTTCGGGTATAAATATGACCCGACACCATGTAATCAAAGCACGACAGTTCAATAATACTTCGGCGCATCGCCACCCTATTATATTTTCGTTGTTTCGACGAGTTTTTGCTTTCGAGTTAGGCTTCATCGGGTTCGATCTCCGACGAAGAGGTAAAGCTTGCTATGGCGGATTGTGTTCTCGGGATTAGTGCTTACATCTTTATGACACTCTAATCCTGTCTATGTGAATCGCCAAGTTATCATATATACTGCATAATCTAGATTGATTTCGTCATCTAACCTCATCGGCTAGCCTCTATCATCGAAAACGGCCGATGGGTTTAAGCTTCGAAGTCCATCTAGACTATGCGATATATCTTCCATCCTATATATCTTCCATCCTGAATGAGTTTTTATCGATTTGCTTATGGACCTTTTGTTTCCTTTCACGCTTAATGCTGCATCGGTTAGGTTCGATCTATTAAGTATTGTCTTGAAACGTCTTGTCTAGCTCTTTCTTTGAATGCTAATAGAGATAGCATCGGGGTTTCAGCCGATCTTACCTGATTTAGCTGTCTTGTTTCCCTACTTGGTCATGAATCGTCTAAATCTGCCCTTTATATCAAGATCTCATCCGCTTAAAGTATATTAAGCTTCCTATCAGTCTGCTAGTCCATCTTTCTTGTTAGATTGATCTTTGTTTTGTATATTTCATTCGTGCTGATATCTTTATCTGTACTACTTAAAAGAAATGTAGTGGTGATGGTGAAGCCAACATAGACGTATCTGTGCCTCCCCCTCTCACGCCCACACTCGCGCCTCCTCCTCTCATGCCCGTGCCTGACAGACACATTTCATTCTACCCGTACGATCGGGAGATCCAATGGCCAGATTGATCCCTCGCGCTCCTCCCCTACACATGCGCCCACACCACTAGCGCCCTCCTGGCCTCCCTCATCCACCCGCCCCACTCCCGTGCGACGGCTGCGCCGCCACCGGCTGGGCGTCCCCAGATCGATTCTTCGCGCTCCTCCTCTCCGCTCGCGCCCCACCCCAGCACCGCCGCCGGTTGTAGGTCGTCTTCGTTGCCGCGCGATTCCACCTCCCCCGCCGATGGCTGCTCCACCGTGCCGCCTCCGTCATCGGATCGGCGGGACCTCACGTCCCTCACGCTGCCTCCCCTGCGAAGCCACCGCCGGATCGCGCCACCTGGTCGGCCGACCCTCGACGACGCGACCCCGCGTTGCCTCCCCTGAGTCCACCTCCCTCCCGATTTGGGGGGGGGGACCACGCCGCCGCCGGCTCCTAATCTCCCTCGCGTGCCGTCACCGGCGCCCTCTCCATCGTTCCACCGCACCGCCAGTCAGGATGGCGTTGATCCCTCGCGCGCTGTGGCCGGATTCCTCCCCACCCCGCTGCCAGTCAAGCCGCCGGCGATCCTTGTGGTCGACTCTAACTCGCAGGCCACCGAACCAGCCCTCCAACAAGGTAACTATCGTGGTATCCATTTTTATTACAGTATAAATGCAAACTTGTGAAATCAGTGGATGTGAATAATAATGACAGTGCCATGTTTATGATGTGTGCACACATATCCCACTACTAAATTATCAATGACGATGTCCTGTTTTGAACAATTTGATTAGCATTTTCATCTTTTTATATAATGCAAATGGTTTAACTTCTCTTATGATTGGGATGTTTTATGTTTATATCTGTAAATTCAGATAAAGCGCTTTAATTAGTAGCGTGCATATACTACCTTTATGTATTATATCATTCGACTGCTGCAACAATGGAATTCATCCAAGTTCCAGAACTTCTTTTACAAGAAATTGAGCTTCATGTTTCATGGTTTATATTTATTTGTGTATTTGCAATGGAGAAGAGAACAACGTTAAATTATTTTACAAACAATTTGAGGATATATATGGCGGCGGTGGAGGGAGGCACTGGCGGCGGCGGTGTAGGTTGGGATGGTTGAAGACATCAACCGCCCTGTGGTATGTAGTCCCACGCTTGCTCTCCCGTGCGACGATATATATGATTTGGCCGTTGCTTAATTCAGAGAAGTTCTAGCCTCTGAAAGTGAATAACGTTGGCATGGTTTGTGCCATCTTCTTAATGAGTAGGTTTTCTTCTTGGCATTGGTGGCCCCAATTTGGATGTCATAAGGATCATTGCTTCACCAGCTGATAAAATGTCACTTTTAATGATCTATTGGCTATGCTATGCGATTTGAGATGATTTTATAGGTGATTTTATGCTGATCAGCAACAGAAGTGGTTGATATTGGAACTTAATTGAAGATTCACGAATATATATTTAAACATACCATATGTACCCTCTGTAAGTTTGTTTTCTTTTGAATTCTGATAAGGTTTATCTTTTAATCCTAGATATCTTTGTTACTACAGTGTATTATTACTCATGATATATTACATTGTACACTACTTTCTCAGCATTAAGGTGGTGGCATATTCAAGAAGATACTTGAGGGAGAGAAATAGGAGAACCCAAAGGATTCTAATTGCCACAATTTGAGTTTTTTGTTTAGAAGAGTTCGGTTGATCTTATGGAAGTTTCATATTAATTCCTATGAATCTTCGGCTCTCTTATGTTTTCCGTGTGAGATTTGTGCTAGATTTTAGTTGTACATGTATCAGATGACCATGTGTGATCCCTGTGAGATTTATCTCACGACCTAGGTTATACATGTATTCAGTTTGAGCACCAATTACTAATTAGGACAAACTGACTGAATCTATATTTTATAGTTATGGTTTGATTTTTTAAATGAATGATTTGTTTGGTGGCTGATTCAATGTGTTTTTGCCTTTTAGGCTGGTCTGCTTTGGCTATTAGAGCCATTTGATCCAGATGAATATTTCTTCCTTCATTATCAGTTGGCTTGTTTGTTATTTACTATGACATGGCTGAGCTGGTACTTATGGTAGTTTTGATGGTGCAGGTTTTTTCTAAGACAGGAGACATGCATGCTCCATCAGCACGATGCAATAGTATCATAGCTAATTTAGTTCTTAGCAGCGAAGTCGATGCTCATGATAGAATTTTAGATTTTTGTTTTCTTTCTTCTGTGGTGTTTATCACCTTTTGGTTGTTCGCTTTACATTACCAAAGAGCACCGTAGCGTTAGCATGGGCATATTACTAGTCTTGGTACAAAGTGGTATCGGAGTGCTAGCCGATACACGTTAGGTTTGCCCTATCGGCTATGCTGTGAGCATACATAATCTCTGCTTTGAGGCACATTTAGATATTGAGTGACTTATATTGTCTCGGCATAACATCCGATCTATCCCAATCACCTGATCTAAGTGTGTTTCACTGGATAGACTACGTATCATTGACATCTACAGCCGATCGAGTAGATCTAATAATCCCTACGTTTCATCTGACCCCGCCGGTCTGACGCAAGTCGCATCGACGTGGCCCAGGACGATATGTCATCAGCAATCCAACCGATCAGCTATCGTTGATGGATTTAACTTTTTCCTTTTTCCTTCCTTGTTGGTTGCAGGATCAAACCAACTAGCACGCTCAGAACCCGAAGGCAATCTCTTTGGACCTGCACTAGAGTTAAGCAGATCTCTCAGGCCAGTGCGTGTTTTTCGCGTCAACAGCGGGTTAAGTGGGCGCGCCCAACGCCCACCTAACCGCATTTAAGGTGGATCCTGCGACCGCGCCACGTTGCATTTAATGCGGTGTGCAGGCTTGGCTGATAGGCCACGCGATGCTTGAATGACCGGTATGGCAAGGCGGGTGCGCCTGTGAGCTGACTGCCTACCAGGCGGCGTGCGCCTGTGCCATCCGGTCACATCGCCATGATGAGAAGCCTTTTGCCTCATATATAGACCGGGGACAGATTCCCTACTCCGGTTCAAATTAGGGTACCCGTTCCCTGGTTGGATTGGGTGCCCGGAAGTCTTTAGTAATTAATGCAGAATGATGCAGGCGTCCCACATGTCGTCCGGCGTGATCTGATGGGGGCCATGCCAAGGCGCTGTGCGCATGGTTTTCCAAGTCAGATGGATAAGAAATGTAATAAATGTAAAGAATGTTTTCCTTATCCCCTAGGTGGTTTTTTGGGCCCCTGTGGTAACCCTTTGAGGTATAAAAGGAGGTCCAGGTCTAGTGGAAAGGGAGGATTTTCGGATTTCTACCGACTCATACACTAGTGTTCCTCGCAGAATCAACCACACACAGGAGTAGGGTTTTACACTCCTCAGCGGCCCGAATATGTATAAACCCCTTTTGTCTCATCATTCTCGAGGGGCCCGACCCCTTCCGCATAACTCTTGCTACCAAACCACGATTCTCACCCGCTGCCCCCGACTAAACTAAAAGGGGGCTCTCCAGTCCCCTACTTGAGGAGTTCACCCTCCGACAGCTGGCGCGCTAGGTACGGGGCGCGTTCGTGAGTTTTTGAGGGATTTTTCGATTTCGTGTGCGCCAAGTTTCGCTCATGAGGCCGAATGGCTGAAGAGGCGATCGTGTACACACCCACACCCATTGGAGGTGACGACGGCGACGAGGACAGGCGGGACCAGAGCCCGCACTTTCGTCGTCGAGCTCGCACCCCACCGTTTCCACCGCTTCACCGAAGCCCTAGGCGAGGGGATGGCCGCGGCAAGGCTGAGGGCTCCGTTACTTCCCCACTAGCAGGCGAGGGAGTGGGGCGTTGCGGGTGGGGCGCGTCGCCGTCTTAGGTACAGCAAGGGAAGCACGACTGAGGGCGCGCTCCTGCGTCACTCGCCCGTCGCCCTCGATCTAGAGGCCCCGATCCAGCGCTGGCTGGACAATGTGGCCAACTTGGTCACCACTGCGCAACGGCAACTAACCGCTAGCGGGCGAACATCGATGGTCGGAACGTATTGCACTCCGGCCACCGCCTCTTCATCGTCAAGACGAAGGGCCTGCCGGGCGGCGGCTACCGCACGTGCCTCATCCTTGCTTCCCTCGTCGACGCCCGCGGGCAGCTGTGGACGTCATGAGAGCATATATGGTGGAGCCGTTGCTAGGCTCGTTATCGAGCGCCGACGTGATGAACGTCGTGCCACCCATGCAGTGGAAGGCACCGCCTCCTCCAGAGCGCCACGCCACCCTAGGCAAAGGGCTAGGCCCTCCATTTCCCCATTGAGTAGGGCTAGCTACCACGCCTCTGTGGCGAGTCTTCGGAATGTCCGATGGACCCCAAAGTTTCGGCCCAGCCTCACCGAGAAGTATGACGGCAACGTTAACCCCTCCGAGTTCCTCCAGATCTACACAGCAATCATAGAGGCGGCAGGGGGTGACGACCGGGTCATGGCGAACTTCTTTCCCATGACCCTCAAGGGCCAAGCGCGGGTTTGGCTGATGAACCTGCCTCCTGCCTCGGTCCACTCCTGGGAGGATCTCTGCTGGCAGTTCACCACGAACTTCCAGGGCACGTATCTGGGCTCGGGAGAAGAAGCGGACTTGCACGCGGTGCAGCGGCTAGACGATGAGTCCCTCCAGCAGTACATCCAATTCTGCCAGGTCAGCAACACCATTCTGCATCCCTGCTCATGTAGTGATCTACGTGCTCAGGGGGGCGTGCGGCACAACCACATGCTTGAAAAAGTCGCCTCCAAGGAGCCCCAGACTACCGCGCAGCTCTTCAAGCTCGCGGGCCATGTGGCTTGCAAGGAGGAGGCCTGGACCTGGAACTCTTCTCACTTCGGTGCGGTGGCCGCGGATGCCCTCGAGCCCGCGGCCCGCTCCGGGCAGCGGGAGAAGAGGAAGAAGAAGAGATCGGCCCGTTCCAACGACGAGGGCCATGTCCTCACTGCTGAAGGTGCCTTGCGACCCCCGCGCAAGGGGGAGGCCACGGGCGGCAAGCAAGGGGACGCCGGTGCCCCCAGCGGGGAGCGCTCGGCGGACAAATGGTGCTCCGTGCTTAACACCTCCAACCATAGTCTCGCTGATTGCCGCTCGGTCAAGAACATGGCCGAGCTTGTCAAGAAGTTTGAGCAGGAGAGGAACTAGGGTCGCCGCGAGGAGAATGCTCCGGCGATCTCGACCGACAACCGATGAGGTGAGGCCAAGGAGAAGGCCCTGTCGAGGAGCCCGATGGCGAGGATCTAGGCTTCTAGGAGCCCCAACATGCTATCACCACCATCGACGGAGGGGCATGCATTCACGCCTCCCGTCGAAGCTTTAAGGCCATGAAGCACGAGCTTCTGGCCGCTGTTCCCATTCATGAGGTGGCTCGAAGGTCGCATTGGTCGGAGGTGAAGCTCACCTTGGATCACACTGACCATCAGCCATGCACTGCCCGAGGGGGCCAGATAGTGTTGGTGGTCTCCCCCACCATCTACAATGTCAAGATGGGTCGTGTCTTGATCTATGGCGGCGCGGCCCTTAACATTCTGTCCCCCGCTCCCTTCGACATGATCAAGGCCCCGGGGATGCATCTCAAGCCGTCGCTGCCGATCATCGGCGTGACCACGGGCCACACGCGGCCGTTGGGGCATATCGACCGCCAATTTCCGCACCGAACGGGTTGACTTCGATGTGGCGGATCTCAATCTGCCCTACAATGTGGTGCTAGCACCGCGTTGGTAAAGTTCATGGTGGCTGCCCGCTACGCCTACCTCCAGCTAAAGATGCCGGGCCCTAGCGGCTCCATCACCGTCCACTGAGATGTCAAGGTCGCGCTGGCTTGGGTGAAGCAGCGCGCAAACAGCCTCACAGCGGCCACCGAGGCTGGGGACGACAGCGGGAGGACCGAGGCTTCCACCCTGCGTGCCCCGAAGAAGCGGATGACCTCGGGCGACGAGGTACCCATCAAGCAGATCTAGCTTGGCGATGACACGTCCAAGACCGCCAAGATTAGTGGTAACTTGGACACCAAATAGGAAGACACGCTCATCTCATTTCTTATGGGCAAACGCCGACGTCTTCGTGTGGAAGCCGTCGGATATGCTCAGGGTCCCCAGGGAGGTGATCGAGCACCGCCTGGTCGTGCGCCCGGACATGAGACCTGTTCGGCAGAAGGTTTGGCGGTAGGCCCCGGAGCGCCAAGCTTTCATCCGCGAAGATGTGGCGCGTCTCCTGGAGGCCGGTTTCATCTGAGAGGTGGTCCATCCGAAGTGGCTAGCAAACCCCGTCGTCGTCCCCAAGGCCAACGACAAGCTCTGGATGTGCATAGATTACACCGACCTCAACAAGGCATGCCCTAGATCCCTTCCCCCTACCACACATAGATCAAATTGTCGACTGCACTGCAGGGTGCGACCTTTTATGTCTTTTAGATGCATATTCAGGATATCATCAGATTCGCATGGCTAGGGAAGATAAGGAAAAAAACTACATTCATTACTTTTGTTGGCACCTTTTTTTATACATCTATGCCTTTCGGTTTAAAGAATGCAGGCTGTACCTTTCAGCGAACTACTCGTATTACTTTGAGTAGCCAAATAGGGCGTAATGTTGAGGCATATGTCGATGATTTGGTCATGAAAACGTGCCACCAAGAGACCTTGCTCTCAGATCTGGAGGAGACCTTTGACAGTCTCTGCTCCACGTGCATGGAACTGAACCCCGAAAATTGTGTGTTCGGTGTGCCGGCAGGCAAACTTCTATGTTTCTTGGTCTTGGCCCAGGGCACAGAGGCCAACCCCGAGAAGATCAAAGCAATAGAGTGGATGCGCCCCCCTCCCCGGCAAGCTTAGGGATGTGCAGTGCGTGACAGGATGCATGGCCGCCCTGAGCTGATATATTTCGAGGCTAGGAAAGAGGGCGCTGCCCCTATTCAAGCTCCACAAGCGCTCCGGGCCATTTGTCTGGACAAAGGAGGCCGAGCAGGCATTGAATCAATTAAAGGCTTACCTCAACTCTCCTCCAATCTTGGTAGCCCCGGAGCCAGAGGAACCGCTGCTACTTTACTTAGCGGCAACTCTGCAAGTGATTAGCGCAGCGTTGGTTGTGGAGCGCGATGAGGAAGACCCTCGATCGTCGCACCCCAACCTTGTGTCAAACCGACCCGGGCCAGAGAAGGAAAGAGGAGCCCCCGTACCGAGTGGTGGCCCCGGGCCCCCTCAGGATGTAGGCGGCCCTTCATCCTCTTGTCAGGAGACGTCGAATGCCACTGACCCTCAGGAAGGCCCCGAGGGCACCGAGAGGAGGAGCGGCCCGACGGCCCCTGACCCCGAGGCCACTAACGCAGATGTTGGGCGGGCCAATTAGGACCACCCTAGCCCCGAGCCTCCCGAGCCCAGTGCCCCTAGTGAAGAGCCCTAGCCCCGCCGAAAGGTACAGCGGTCGGTAGCGAGGCGCTGCGAGACACCAAGACCTATTACCCTCAAGCCCAGAAGATGTTGTATGCAGTTCTGGTGGCGTCGAGGGAGCTGCGTCATTATTTTAAGGCGCATCAAGTCACGGTGGTGACGTCCTATCCTCTTGGCCAAATATTGCGTAACCGAGAGGGTACCGGGCGAGTGGTCAAGTGGGCTATAGAGCTCTCGGAGTTTGACCTTCACTTTGAGCCATGCCACGCAGTCAAGAGCTAGGCCCTCGCCGACTTCTTGGTTGAGTGGACCCCATCGGCTGAACCAGACCCCACCCTCGGGTCTTCTGCCCCCGAGGTCGAAAGAAGTCCTAGTCGTGAGCCTCATGCCACGCACTGGGTGATGAATTTTGATGGCTTTCTCACCCTGCAGGGTGCCGGTGCTGGGGTCACATTGACCTCGCCGACCGGGGATGTCCTCAAATACGTGATTCGCCTTGATTTTCCGGCGACCAACAATATGGCGGAATATGAGGGTCTCCCTGCGGGACTCAGAGCGGCGGCCGGAATGGGGATCCGCCTCCTCCTGGCATTGGGCGACTCTCAGCTAGTCGTGAACAAGTCTCCAAGGAGTACCAATGCTCTGACCCATAAATGGAAGCCTACGTCCACGAAGTGCGGCGTATGGAGCGCCATTGGTTAAAGTCGGCATAGACTATACGAGTCTTAAATTAGATGTAGTTAGAATTGTTGGCTCACCACTGTGCTACGAAGGGCACATGTAAATGTATTTCCATGATGCATATACTTACTGTCTACGGTGTTAATATTAATTCCATGCCACTAAACACTAGGTGCAAATCGACAACCTCAAGAGTATTTCTAGTAGAAGTAAGGCAAACTCTTCTGATCCCTTCTTAAGGGGATGTCCCCCTACAGCCATCTCCGTTCATCACCCTTCGAGGTTCGTGCCATTCGTCCCACATCTCAAAGGTATTCCATTGTATTTTGCTACTCCACTCATTTTTTACCACCCGTATATGGAACAAAATGTCATTTCATCTGGAAATGTCATTTCATCTGGTCCCACGTATGTACCAAAACTATATTATTCAGTGCATTCAGCTCTGATCCTCTGCAAGTGCTTTTCTCCTCCTCACGATACAGATTGAAGTCTCCAGGCCACATTGTTGTCTTTCCACACCTAAGCTTTATCACTTTCCTCTCAGGATCCATGGTGACGAAGAGTTCATTTTCTTCCTCCATCAACCAAAATACTCCATGCAATGTTGTCCTCCACTCTTGATGGCGCTCTCTCTCGTGGCCCGATCTTCTGGTGAGGGGATAACTCTCGCTTTGATCGAGTGCGATGTTTGCGACGTGGCTACCAACCAGAACAAGTCCAGGACGCCGTGCAATCGCTACACCACAAACAATGTCGTACCAACTGTGACGCGCGGTTGATGATCCCTGCAATGCAAACGAGAGAACACTGCAAGAACAAGATAAGATGCAATCTAAATATTGCGAATAGGTGATTAAGCACAAAGGAATAGTTGCGATTGAAGTAGTAGATCTAATCAACCCGGCAAATCAGCACACCAACTATTGGGGGCTCTGAATCTATAGTCGCCGACTAATCGAGCGAGGACTAGAGACAAGGTGAATGGCACATGGCAAAATTCAACTAAACAAAACCCAAATGTTTTTGAGGATGTAAAAAGCTAGTTATAGAGGAAAATAAAGCTAGGGTTAAGTGCTAATTTGTGGAGGTGGAGGGAGACACTTCCGAGATGGGCCTAGTCTATTACAAGGCCCAAGGCCCAAGTTCGGTTTCAGCAACAGCACTGTCTTGTTTTGGCAATTCGCGTTGACTCGGGATGAATTTGGACATGAGACCAGATGCATTTTAAAGGTAGCGAGATAAGCTTTCCACAAAGTCCAAGATCACCCAAATCGGAGTTGGCATGAAGGCTCTAGGTCCATTTGAAGTCAGTGCTGTCTCCGGAGGCCGAATTGGATTCCAAAACTCATTGGACTTTAATATCTTGTATATCCGCCATTCATCCGATGTATTCTTTGGAAATGTTTTATATTTCTCATGCTTGGTTGTATGCATATACTTGATGGTCACATCATTCTCCCCTTCTTGTCTGGAAACCGTCCTCGGTTTCTTCTTGCAATTGTCGTCATAGGAGAGATCACATGAAGAAATAGCAAACAAGAAATCATTGTGTAGCATCATTTGTTCCTCATAAATACAATTTACATAAAGAGAAAACTAACTCACCTCACTTAATGAACATTTCTTAAAATGATAGCGTGACTTGACCATAGAATCTAATGGTGCACAACACTCCCCTTCTTGAATATTGTCATCGATTTTCAAAACAGGGTTAGGTAAATTTATCCGAATAGCATCAACGTTGTACGATCCATTTAGTTTCTCACATTTTTCCATATTTAAAGGAGTATTCACATCTAAGCATATATAAACACGATGCACCATATAATCTCCTCTATTATTATATTTACCAATGACATGATAATTATTCCAAGAAAAACATGGAAAATCGTAAAATTTCTTCTCTAAGGTATTTAGATCACAAGGAGCATCAAATTAGATATAACCTAAAGTACATAAAGAAGACAATAATTTCAGCTCTTCTTGGTCATCAGCGATAACATAGACATGTTTATTTTGAGTGGAAACCAAATATTCAGAAATAGAAGTAATGTGTTCTTTCACTAGTTGTGGCATGTATATAAGTGAAGCATTGCACAACTCTCTCATTACAAGCATTATCAATATCAACACAATCTGAATTTTTAGCTTGTGATAAAGGCAAATTAGAAATCTGTTCCACTAGAGGTTGCTCTAACATAGCATAATTAGTGGACAATTGTAGCATATCGCAATCTTTCTTACCTTGGTCCAGTTGACCATCAGTTAAATTACTTGAAACACTCTCTTCACCTAATTTAGGTTCTTCATTCTCCTTTTCTTCAAAATTGTTTTTACCTTCCTGCACGATGTTAGATACAATAGAAGGCACAAAAATATTCTCATTTATCATAGGCATTTTTGTTTCTTTCTCAATCTGACTTTCAATATCGCAAGCAAGCAAAAGTAACTGAAAAAGATGGCTATGTGTTTTATTTTCAAGCCTATTCTGAATTTTTAAATCAAGCCCATGTAAAAACCTTGTAATTGTATCTTCTCTAGACTCCCCTGTACCACCGTAAAACATATAAATTTTAAACTCCCGGTGGTACTCTTTCACGGTTCTATTCCCTTGTTTCAAATTTTGTAATTTCTTTTGTAAATCACGAATATAATAATCGGGTACAAATCTAGCTCTCATCATTGTTTTTAAGTCATTCCAAGAACCCGGTTTCTTACTGACGAGACAAATATCACTCCACCAAAGAGATGCAAAAGTAAAAGAACTGGTGGCAACTTTAATCTTTTATTCCTCAGACCATTCATAATATTCAAGTTCATCTTCCACTTCTAACTCCCAATCAATATAGTTCTTAGTATTAAACTTACCAACAAATGGAGGCAACGATATCTTATTTTTACAAACCTCATCATGTACCTCTTCTTGATGTGAAAGCCAATGTTTTATATGTTCAATCCCGTTCTCTTTGTACGCTCCTGTCATTGTTAGTAACCAAAAGAAACTCACAAGAAAGTGTTAGTTCCTAACAATTTATAGATATTTGGAGCTTTTGAAGGCACTCAACACTCAAGCATATACCAATTCTTATAATGTTCTCAAAGAATGCAAAAACAGGTCAATCACCATGGCTGGTTCATGGCACAATGACACGCTTGATGAGTGAAGCGATTGTAAAGCCGGACCTATAAAGGTTAGTAGTATGTGGATCTTGGTAGACCTAACTATATCACAAGGAATAGCAAAAATCAAATAGATTTGTGAAATTGAATAATAGTCCAAAGTACTAGTCAAAGTTGCTGGCCTAGTCTAGACTCAATCCTTGTTCAAGCAAGCAAATGATCAACACTCGGACTAGAAACAACTCGACTTTATCACATAGTAAGCAAGTCTCTCCAAGATTCCAACAAAACAAATTTCCACACTTTCTTTTTTTTTTCTGATTTGTTTGCTCTTTTCTCTTTTTTTTCTGATTTTTTTTGTGCGGCTCTTTTTTTTGCACCTTTTTTTTTGCCTTTTTTTTTTGCTTTAACAAGTGGCAAGTGCGTGCGCGCGCATGCACAAATACAAGCAGCTGCTAGCTATTACTGGGAGAGAAGATCACGTGCATGTATGGAACTTGCATGCATGGCTAAACAAAGGAAATACACCAAGGTAATTACGGAGATTAACTACTGAAACAAAGAAACCGAAAAGCAAGGAGACTGAACTTGTATGCACGAGATAAACAAAGGGCCCACCCAATTTATGTGTTGCGCTGCACACAGTAGGAGGGAAACAAAAGAGATAATCTCCCCCAACTAAAAGGAAACTGACTGAATAATTTAGAGGAAACAGATCCTTATAATTTCTTGCGCAAGCAACAAACTTAATCATGAATCGATCAATCTGCTAATTTTCTTCAACCTATAACGAACATGCAGTGCACAACCGAGATGCAAAACTCAAACCAAGGTGATACTAGGACTAAAATCAGCACTCCGACATGACGATGGACCAAAAACTCAACAAAGCAAAACTGAATAAAAATTGCACGGCTCAAAACTAGGGTTCGGTAAAGGGAAAAGTGGTACGGCAATTTGTAGATGATAGGTAGGAAAAATAAATATATACAACTGAAATCCTCACTAGGTAACCGAAGCTCTGATACCAACTGATAACAATCCGGCCCAGGTGGGGTTGGCCGAGGCCCAATAACTTAAGGTTGCTCGGACCCCAACAAGCTTTGGCACAGCTACTCGGGGAAATGTCCAATCTCCCTAAAAGACTAGTCCAATAGGGGAAGGGTGGCTCTCCCTTTTAAGGTGGCTTTCTCCTCCCAAGCTAAGCAAGGTGGGATTATTCAGAGCCTCACACGGTCGCCGCCCGACTTTAGCGTCTCTACCAGCGGGTAATAGTGGAGAATGTCCTCATCATTCCCACCCCCTTAAACAAGGGCACAGCTCTGATACCAACTGATGACGCTCTCTCTCGTGGCCCGATCTTCTGGTGAGGGGATAACTCTCGTTTTGATCGAGTGCGATGTTTGCGACGTGGCTACCAACCAGAACAAGTCCAGGACGCCGTGCAATCGCTACACCACAAACGATGTCGTACCAACCGTGACGCGCGGTTGATGATCCCTACAATGCAAACGAGAGAACACTGCAAGAATAAGATAAGATGCAATCTAAATATTACGAATAGGTGATTAAGCACAAAGGAATAGTTGCGATTGAAGTAGTAGATCTAATCGACCCGGTAAATCGACACACCAACTATTGGGGGCTCTGAATCTATAGTCGCCGACTAATCGAGCGAGGACTAGAGACAAGGTGAATGGCACATGGCAAAATTCATCTAAACAAAACCCAAATGTTTTTGAGGATGTACAAAGCTATTTATAAAGGAAAATAAAGCTAGGGTTAAGTGCTAATTCGTGGAGGTGGAGGGAGATACTTCCGAGATGGGCCTAGTCTATTACAAGGCCCAAGGCCCAAGTTCGGTTTCAGCAACAGTACTGTCTTGTTTTGGCGATTCCCGTTGACTCGGGATGAATTTGGACATGAGACCAGACGCGTTTGAAAGGTAGCGAGATAAGCTTTCCACAAAGTCCAAGATCACCCAAATCGGAGTTGGCATGAAGGCTCTAGGTCCATTTTTGAAGTCAGTGCTGTCTCCGGAGGCCGAATTAGATTCCAAAACTCATTGGACTTTAATATCTTGTATATCCACCATTCATCTGATGTATTATTTGGAAATGTTTTATATTTCTCATGCTTGGTGGTATGCATATACATGATGGTCACATCAACTCTTCTGATGGCCCCCCCCCCAGCTCAAGTGCGCCTGTGGTCACCCAATTGGATCCTTCACATCACCTATACCCTAGAATCATGGTAGACATTTTATCAAATGTGCATAAAACTGGTTCACTATCATCATTTTTGCATCGCAGGCAAATCCCCCTAGCATGTATTTGTTGCTTAACGTGACTTTGACCTGCAAGGTGGATGCAAAGTTTGAATTTGGGAAGATCTCCTTCATGAATATGTCGATGATATGGTTGAGTACTACAACAATGGCGCCATACATTGCCACGATGAAGCCATATTAGTCTTTTGAAGCATGAGTTGGAAGAGAAGACGACCCAAATGCAACAGATTGAAGAAGATAACGAGAAGTGCCTTGCATAGCTTAAAGAGAACATTGCTAAGTTGAAGGACAATGAAGACATCAGAAGGGTCCTCAAAGAATTGGACAGCTTGCTAATTTCTAAAAAGGATCGAACAGCTACAGGGGTAGGGGATGCGTTTAGTTTGGGGACAAGGTGCGATGGGTTAGACTCATCCCTGTTTTTAGGATGGGATGATCCTATCTGTTTGGAAGAGGGGATGGGATGATCCAACTTTTGAAGGAATGACCCACATGTCAGCGAGAGAAAAAAGTGGGTTGGATTGGTATGCCGATTTTTGAGGGACAATACCAACCCGATCTTCGAGGAATATTCCCTGTCAGGGACCATCCTATCCCACATGTCCCCAAACTAAACACACTGAAAAATGGGTTGAATCCAACCTAACCCACCCAACCGTTTAATCAAAATCCTCCTCCATGGAAGACCAAAAGTAAAGCAACTATATATACCAGACTATTGGATATATATAGTTGAACCAAAAATTATTTTTCTAAAAAAATTATGTATATATGTATGAACATCGCAAATCACCCTATGATTACGCTATATTTCAGGACACACATTTGGGCATTAGATAGCTAGGATATCGACCTTTTCATTATCATTCTGTAAATGAATGTGTCGATTACTGCCTCAAAATTAAAGCTATAAGATGAAATGTGATGGGGAAAAATCAATTTGATTATTTTTTCACTAATATAAATCAATTTATTTTTCACATATTTTCGCAGCATACAAATGTATATGTGAAGGATAGTTTATTTTTTTCATGGAAAATGGCCACAACACAAATACACATCAAATAAAGTAATGAGGACACGACTAGCTCGGATATGACCATGACTATCTTATATCTTATGTATTCATCAAACAATGGTGCATATGTTCTATATTTGGATTTTAGATGCAGAAAAAACAACAAACACCGAAGCATCATATGCAGATTAAATGAAGACGAGCATGTGTACCTTAAGTACTACTAATTCGTCTCTAGCAGATATTTTTCCCATATACAAGCAGTACAAATTTTGCTCATGTCCAGCACCAGCTGGATGTATTCTCTCGATCGAAAAGAGAATTGAAGGATCGATGGAAAAAAGACAAGTCATATCTATCTCTTTGTTGTCAACAGACTAGCTAGTACTCCCCCCGTCCCAAAATAACTGCAGTTTTACACTATTCACATTCAACGTTTGATCATTCATCTTATTTGAAAAATTTTTATGATTAGTATTTTTATTGCTATTAGATGATAAAACATAAATAGTACTTTATGTGTGACTAAATATTTTCAAATTTTTCACAATTTTTTCAAATAAGATGGACGGTCAAACGTTGGGTACGGATATCCACGACTGCACTTATTTTGGGACGGAGGTAGTACATTAAATTTATTTGAAAATTTTTTATGATTAGTATTTTTATTGCTATTAGATGATAAAACATAAATAGTACTTTATGTGTGACTAAATATTTTCAAATTTTTCACAAATTTTTCAAATAAGATGGACGGTCAAACGTTGGGTACGGATATCCACGACTGCACTTATTTTGGGACGGAGGTAGTACATTAAATTTTGATATGACTATAGCTAGGGTCCAAATATACTGATATCAAACCATTGCACAGCCTGAAATGTATAATTCAAATATTTGTCATCATTCTATGCCTTAAATATTAGTAAATATTCTTTCAGGAAAAGATGGACTGTTGCTGATACAATTCTTACTCAAATCTGAAACTATAAATGTGGAACTACATAAAACCCAACAAGAACTTGGAGTGTGCTGCTTCTTGAACTGTATGCAAGCACATACATATAGGAAGTCATAGACTAAGAGCTGTAGCTATTATTTGAACATTGGCTTGCACATAATAATTTTGTAATAAAAAAAAACAACGGACCAAACTAATTAAAGACCAGAACTATCATGAGGGCATATAAGCCTGTATAGTGATCCTAGATACCACTAAACTATAAGTTGGCTAAATTGATACAAGAACATTTGTAATTCTGCAAAATAAATTGCTGCTAAATTTCCATGCAAAAAAATAGTTGCTGAATTACGCAGCACATCAACCAAAAAAACACAAGTAAGCACTTCTTGCATTCAATTCCTAGAGCATGAAATGGTTGATTTCCTAAGAATCATGAACGATCAAAACCAACAGTAGTGATTTATTTTTTGTTTCTCATTATGATGTATATAGAAATGCATTCTAAACGTACTACGGTCTGCAATCCAGAAATTTGCATGAACAAAATGCAGATCATTGTGTAAATTTTTGTATATAATTATACTTGTGCTGGTTATGGTTAAACTTTTCTAGCAATTCTCATGTCCCTGTAGCCTGTAGGGACCGACAACCTAGCACATATATATATACACCTAACAGATTCACTGGCAACAATAACTGCAAACAAAAACATAAATCAGCAACTCTATGGTAACTGAAGTACATCGATCAGATCAATCGAACTTTCTGGTTTATAAATTAAAAACCTGTCTATTCTATTATATTGTTCTTCGCGTATTTATTTGTAGAGCCTTCTTATTTGTAATTATCTTTTTAGTTCAGAAAGAAATTAAACAAAGAATAATATATATACAACGGTAGATTTTTTTTTATGGGGAGCACAGAGATCATTTGAGTCTCGATCATATATATATACATACACGGATAACAGTACTATAACCAGAAACAGGGTAAAAATATCAAGCGATTTTAGATGCAACAAACAACAAAATATCATATGCAAATTAAAAGAAGATCGACACGCATGTAAGTACCACTAATTCATCTCTACCAGAGTTCTTTTTTTCCCAAGTACAAGCAGTAGTACTTTAGCATATGCCCAGCATCTGGTGTATAATTCTCTGCAATGTAGTTCTCGAAGGGGAAAAAAAGATTCATATCTATCTTGTATTGACTAGCTAGTGCATCAAATTTTCATGACTATATATGGTCCAAATGCTGATCAAACCATTGACCCAAGTACCCCAACCTTATATCATGCATCATTCAAATATATGTGTCATCATCCTACCCTAAATGCTGTGATTCTTTCTAGAACAATTAAACTGCTGCTTAACACAATTCTTACTTAAATCTGGCATTAAGGAACTAATAAAAAAACCCAAGATTTAGAGTGTGTGCTACTTCTTGAACTGTATGCAAGTGCATATATGTTTATCTGGTCTAATTAATTTGATACTCTCAGAATAGGAGAAGGCGTATAACTAAGTTCCAGTGAGCTATAATATGGGAACACTGATTTATACCCTAATTTTAGAGAAAAAAACAACGGACCATAAGTCCAGAAACTATCATGAATAAACATAAGCCCGCAAAAAATAATGTTATATTAGATTCTAATTAAACTAAGTTGGCTAATTTAAGGCTATAGACAAACATATATATAATTATGCAAAACACATTTATTGGCTGCCGAAATTTCCTGCAAAAAGAATCGCGCTGCTAAATTACATGAGTGTACACATCAACCAAAAACACACATGTGAGCACATATTGCATTAATTCGTCCTAGAGCATGAGATGGTTGATTTCCTATGAATCATGCATGATCAAAAGACACAGTGATCGATATATTTTTGTTTTTCATATGACTAGAGCTAATACTGATATCACTGTGGATCACAATATGGCTGCTGGCGATCGATGCTGACAGGACAGGGAGACTGGAATACACTTTCTTCTACAAGCCGATGCTAATCGAAGACCAAAAGAAAGCTGGTTGGACAGTATATTGTTTATGGCACAGTGACATATATGCTGGAAAGTTGCTACT
Source organism: Oryza sativa Japonica Group (assembly GCF_034140825.1). Lineage (NCBI taxonomy): Eukaryota > Viridiplantae > Streptophyta > Magnoliopsida > Poales > Poaceae > Oryza > Oryza sativa. The sequence continues at coordinate 18,352,727 of NC_089039.1, read as the reverse complement.
AGCTATGAAGTTTTGTCTGTCTTGGCTCTTTTGTATTTGGCTGTCAGTTTGGAATTTGCTCAGCCCAGACTTGCCTGTTTTTAGTGTTGTTCATGTTACTGAGCATTGCAGGATATGATGGTATTATATGGCATCATAACCTGGCAATTTAGTTGGGATAATGTAGTTCAGTTCTAATCTTTTAAATATGTAACCTATGCCACTGATTTTTTGCATTTCTGATCATATCTGGGAGAGGATATTTCTCATCTATCTCAAAATAAAAAAAGATATTGATCATCAGAAGACCGCACCCCGGATAAAATCAGACTACTACGTATACATACAAACTCAAGATAACAGTTTTGTGATCCCTACTGGCACAAGATATAAACCAGAGTACCAGACCACATAATAATATTTCTTATAAAAAAAAACGTGCCGAAGGTCTGACTCATTTCATTGATACTTTGATAGAGAAGAGAAATGCAAAACCAACCTAAGAAAAGATTCGCCCTGAAAACACCAAGCTACAAGCACCATACCTCAAGAACACCACAAATAATTAAAGTTATACACTAAAACACCTGCTGCAAAAGCAATTCAGCAGTCAGCACCTGTAGCATACTAGAACACAAAACATAAGCAACCCACAGATGCCACGAAACCAACATAAGCCCTGCTTTGTAGCCCAGAAAACGCTTCACCACAAAATCTCAAATGGCAGTATAGCACACGCACACCACATCATAAAAAAAAAACATTGTTTCAACTTCTTGTTCGATCAACAGAAAATTAAAGTCTGACAGCATACTGATAAAAACTCAAATGACAGTAGCACAAGGATAATAACTAGTTGAGTTGATCAACATGAACGATAAATCACTACTAAAGCAGTCCAAAATGAAAGTTTTAAATCCAGAGAGATCACATAGGATCATGATGATGCCGAATCCCCTTCCTTCACGCAATAGTATGGATCAATCCATTTGTCAGATGATCACCTCATCCGACCCACCACATTGCCGCCTTGTCCTTGACCTGAACCAGAGGCGTTCTGTGACGCCGACGACGATCCATGGCCACCATTATCGGCTGCTGCCACAGCTGCCGGAGCAGTAGCCGTCGCCATGGACGCCACCGGAACCGGCACCATGGATCCGAAGAGCTAGAAGTTTGTCATCCGCATGGCAGCGGTGGTGGTGGCGGCGGCGGCTTGCCCTACCATCGGCTCGGAGGTGTTTGCGGCGGACGGCGTCGACGACGAGCCCTTCTCCATTGCAGCTAAATAAATCTGATCAAAAAAGAGAGCAAGTGTCACGTACACAATCTTGATAAGAGCTAGCGAGTGAGATAATTAAATAAGTGTCACATACACAATCTTGAGGTGAAAAGTGGGGAACACATTTATTTAAGCAGATGGGAGAAAAAGATTATTATAAACACTGAAAAAACACACATAAACCCTAGCTATACTTTTATCCTATTTGCATGGAGACACTATACGTTTCCTCATGAAATTTTTCTACCTGAGCAGATCTATTGAAGAAAAATAAAAGAGAATGGTTGTACATGTCGTTGCTCGCTTACCTTAACACAGATCTGCAATGAGGAGAAACCCTGCCAAAAGACAAAAGATTATCTATCCGGTAGAGAACTAGCACACAACAGATCCAGATTTGTTTTTTCAACCAAAAAAACAGTGAAGAAATCAGCATGAATTAATCAGACCCAATGCTTTTTCAATCAAAACATACAGAAAATCCCTCTCCATAAAAAAAGACACAAAAATCAATCTGAATCACCCCAGCACATATCAGATCTATATAAACATCTTGATATATTCACATATGGCAGAGAAAAGAACAAATCCCATGTAGATACCCTAGCTACCTCAAGTCCTCGATATATAGTATCAGAGGACGAACAGAGATGCTCCTGATACATATAAATCAATCTTAAAACCTATTATATTAATTACCTCCCATTCAAATTTATTCCCATTTTATCCCCAACTACCTTTTTAACATCCAACCATCCCTTATCTAATTAGGGATATCAAAGTCTTTTCTCCTCAACATTAATACGTGCAATGCTTGCAGAGTATATGGAATGTTATGGGTGCATATATGGTTTTCCTTTATATGCATCCATAACAGCTTATATTGGTGTTGATTAATTGCACCCCCAACATTTGATCGAGAGGTTCAAACATTTTCTCCATTGGGTATATCTTTTTATTTATATCGTACATCTAATACAAATTTCAATTAAATTTTATTCATAACTCAAATTGGAGGTGTGAAATTAGTCCAAATTAATTATCACGAGTATGTGGTTTATTTTATGTGCATTTGTGTTGTGGCCATTTTCCATGAAAAAAAGAGACTATCCTTCACATATACATTTCTATGCTGAGAAAATATGTGAAAAATAAATTCATTTATATTAGTGAAAAAATAATCAAATTGATTTTTCCCTATAACATTTCATCTTATAGCTTTAATTTCGAGGAAGTAATCAACACATTCATGTACAAAATGATAATTTAAAGATCGATATCCTAGCTATCTAATACCAAAATGTGTATCTTAAAATGTAGCGTTATCATAGGGTGATTTGCGATGTTCATACATATTATCATGGTTATAGATACCACATACCCAATAGTAATTGACTAAGCTCGGTGAGGCCTACCATATACCAAGTCTTATACATAATCATATCTCGTATATAGAAGGAGTTCCGGATAAGGAAGGACAAGAAGAGTTATATAAGGAAACTATAAGAACTACCCGGATTGTATCCATATCGCTCTCCCTAGTTCTACTTGGACAAGGGGAGAGGAGGGACAGATCGACACTGTTAACGCCAAAATTTGGTAAACCCGAAGTTATCATCAGCCTAGAGTCAATATCGGCTTCAGAGTCCTGGAATCGGCCAATGGGAATTATCAAGTCGCCAATAGCCAAATTTTTGCTATATTTGGTAAAGGAAATTAATCTATTAAAGAAAGTTTATCTAGAAGTGACTGAGTTCAAGGAGGATGCGGCATGACGGTTTATCTATTAATTAGGCAGTATTTGTTAGTTTCCTTTTATCTTTAGGAAAGTGTGTTTAGTGTCCGATAAGGACTTTATGTTTTCCTTTTATCTTTAGGAAAGTTTCTTTCTTGTCCTAAAAGGACTACTTTCTACCCATGGCGTTGAGCCGAGCGGCCTCAGTTGCAAGGACAAGAACATGTTGCCACCTTGTCCTTGACCTGAACCAGAGGCGTTCTGTGACGCCGACGAGGATCCATGTCCACCATTATCGGCTGCTGCCATAGCTGCCGGAGCAATAGCCGTCGCCATGGAAGCCACCGGAACCAGCACCGTGGATCCGAAGAGCTGGAAGTTTGTCATCGGCACGGCGGTGGTGGCGGCGATGGCGGCTTGCCCTAGCATCGGCTCGGAGGTGTTCGCGGCGGACGGCGTCGAGGACGAACCCTTCTCCATTACAGCTACTGATCTGATAAAAAAAAGGAGAGCTGAAATTAAACAAGTGTCACGTACACAATCTTGATAAGAGCTAGTTAGTGAGATAAATAAGTGTCACATACACAATCTTGAGGTGAAAAATGGAGAACACATTTATTTAAGCAGATGGGAGAAATTAAAAGATTGATTATTACAAACACTGAAGAAACACATAAACCCTAGCTACTTTTATCCTATGCATGCATTTCCTGCTCGTGAAATCTACAATGAAGAAGCACCTAAATTAACCCTAGCTACTTGTATATATCTTGTGGACTATAGGTTTCCTCCTGAAATTTTTCCTGCTAGGGAATCTACAATGGAGAAACACATTAACCTTATCTACTTGTATATATCCTGTATGGACTATACGCTTTCTCCTGAAATTTTTCCTGCTAGGGAAAAATCTACAATGGATCAGAAACACATAAACCCTAGCTAGCTACTTGTATATGGACTATACATTTCCTCCTGAAATTTTTCTACCTGAGCAGATCTATATATCGAAGAAAATTTTAAAAGAACGGTTGTACATATTGCTGCTCGCTTACCTTAACACAGATCTGCAACGAGGAGAGAGAAACCCTGCCAAAAGACAAAAGATTCTGCAACCGTTAGAGAACTAGCATAAAACAGATCCAGATTTGTTTTTTCAACCAAAGAAAACAGCGAAGAAATCAGCATGAATTAATCTGACCCAACGCTTTCAATCAAAACATACAATCCCTCTCCAAAAAAAAGATACACAGAAATCAATCTGAATCACCCCGTCACATATCAAATCTATATAAACATATCTTGATATATGGAGTTATTCACATGGCGGAGAAATTACAAATCCCATGTATATATGCTCTAGGTACCTCAAGTCCTCAACACAGATATATAGTATCAGAGGACGAATAGAGATGCTCCTTACACATATAAATCAATCTGAAACCCTATTAGGTCTATACATCTAAGATATATAAACAGATTTGTTTCACAGATAAGCAGAGAAAGAACACAAATCTCGCATATGCTCTTGCCTCTCTATCTCTGTCTACCTCAACACAGACAGAAATCAGAGGACGAACAGAGATAGATCGATAGCTAGAGATTCTAGCTTTTGCTGGCTTAGCTAGGAGAATATCGAGACGAGCAGAAATCAGAAGAAGAGCTCTTGCGTCGAAATGGCTGGAGCTTTGCAGATGAGTTTGGGAGAGAGGACGTGAGGTGTGGGTGCCTATTTGTAGAGGAGGGAAATCAATGCATGACAAATTTGCAAAAAAGAGTATTTGAAATTTGGAGAAATTTTGTGGGCGCGGGCTGCAGTTCACACATGCGCCTAATTCGAACGTTAGGGGTGTATAGATGGTCTTCCTTTTTAAGCATCCATCCATGAATAATGACAGCTTCCAAGCTATTAGCTAGCAGCATTGCCACGTTTGAGGGAAGGTTCAAGCTAGCATTCCTTTTTCTACTTGCTAGTTAAATATTTTTATATTCCAATTTTTTCGTCCTAAAAAAATATGTAAGAAGTTCGTTCAATTTTTTCATCCTAAGAGAAATTTGAATTCAAAAAATGCTTTGCTCACAAAATACAAATTGGAGGTGTAAAATGTATATTTTTGGGCTGCACATTTTTACCAGGGAAGCTTCAAATATACTGCACGAAAAGGAGATGTGTGAAAAATAAATCGATTTATATTAGCGGGGCATGTCAATTTGATTTGTTCCAGTCACGTTTCATCTCATATTATGCTTTTAACTTAGAGAGAAAAGATCGATATGGTACTACCCAAATATGTTCATTTGCAACATGGTAAGGAAAAGATCGATATGCTACTACCCAAGTATGTACCTGATCTGAAGTAGGAGTAGTACTCTAGCTAGCTAGCAGCTTGTACCATAAATATCTTCCTTATTTAGGCCATGTTTAGTTCGTTGGCCAAAATTTTTTTTAAGTATACGGACACATTTGAAGTATTAAATGTAGAGTAATAACAAAACAAATTACAGATTAAGCCTAATTAATCTGTCATTAGTAAATGTTTACTCTAGCATCACATTGTCAAATCATGGCGCAATTAGGCTCAAAAGATTTGTCTCGTAATTTATATGCAAATTGCGCAATTGGTTTTTTTTCGTCCACATTTCAAGCTCCATGCATGTGTCCAAACATTTGATGTGACATTTTTGGCCAAAAATTTTTGGGATCTAAACACACCCTTATCCTTTCTCGACTGCATTGGACTAGGGTCTTTTAGCAATCGCCATAAAAGCTAGAGAGTTGACAAAAGGGTGATTCAGAATGTTAGTACATATAAGGATTTATAGAGTATTACTTGTCCTATTAATTACCTCTCATTCAAATTTATTCCCATTTTATCCTTAGCTACCTTTTTAACATCCAACCATCGCTTATCTAATTAGGGATATCAAAGTCTTTTCTCCTGAACAATAATACGTGCAATGCTTGCAGAGGAGTATATATATGGAACGTTATGGGTGCATATATGGTTTTCCTTTTTATGCATCCATAACAGCTTATATTGGTGGTGATTAATTGCACCCCCCAACATTTGATCGAGAGGTTCAAACATTTTCTCCATTGGGTAAACCTTTTATTTATATCGTACATCTAATACAAATTTCAATTATTTTTATTTGTAACTCAAATTGGAGGTGTGAAATTAGTCCAAATTAATCATCACGAGTATGTGGTTTATTTTATGTGTATTTGTGTTGTGGCCATTTTCCATGAAAACAAAAGAGACTATCCTTCACGTATACATTTGTATGCTGCGAAAATATGTGAAAATAAATTGATTTATATTAGTGAAAAAATAATCAAATTGATTTTTTTCCTATAACATTTCATCTTATAGCTTTAATTTCGAGGGAGTAATCGACAAATTCGTTTACAAAATGATAATGAAAAGATCGATATCCTAGATATCTAATACCAAAATGTGTATCTTAAAATGTAGCGTTATCATAGGGTGATTTGCGATGTTCATACATATTATCATGGTTATGGATACCATATACCCAATAGTAATTGACTAAACTCGGCGAGGCCCACCATATACCAAGTCTTATACGGAATCATACCTCGTATTTCTGGATAAGAAAGGACAAGAAGAGTTCTATATGGAAACTATAAGGGCTACTCAGATTGTATTTATATCGGTCTCCCTAGTTCTATTTGGATAAGGGGACATCTATGTGTATGAATAGAAGCCCCCCTAGGGGGAGAGAAAGGACAGATCGACACACAAGTTAGAATAGACACCAACACACGCTGCCAAACATCGACATTAGAGATAAGCCTAGACAGACCCAATATGGTGCATGAGGAGGCCGACAAGAGGGATCTAGCGCCATCTCTGATCTCGATGAGTTCGTACTCGAGGAGGAAGACTACTATATCGTCGACTACGTGTTGGTTATCTATGCTGCCAAGTCGACGCCAGCTAGATAGGTTATCCCAAATATTGTACTTGTGTGATCTAGATGAATAAAGAGCAACATCGGCTACGGCCAACAGGAGTAGGGCTATTACCTGTCAGATAAGGGGCCCAAACCTGTATAAAAATCATTTTCTCCATCTTTTTTACCTCAATCTCGCATATACTCTGGTACCAACGATCTCCATACCATTCAAAAACCATAGTCGTGACCTCAAACGTCGACATATATATACATAATATTTTTAGAAAAATAATTTTCAGTTCAACCCCTCGAATAGTCTGATATATATAGTTGCTCACTTCCCCTAAGGGGATATCCCCCTACCCCCATAGTTGTCTGATCCTTTTTGGAGATTAACAAGTTGTCCGATTCTTTAAGGTCCCTTCGGATGTCTTCATTGACCTTCAATTTATATTAGCAACGTACTCTTCAAGCTATGCATGGCACTTCTTATTATCTTCTTCAATCTGTTGCATCTGGTTGTCTTCTCTTCCAACTCGTACTTTAGAAGACTAATGGCTTCATCGTGGCAATGTGTGGCGCCATTGTTGCAGTACCCAACCATATCATCCGACATATTCATGAAGGAGATCTTCCCAAATCCAAACTTTGCATCCACCCTGCTGGTCAAAGTCCTGTAAGCAACAAATGCATGCTAGGGGGATTTGCCTGCGATGCAAAAATGATGATAGTGAACATGTTTTACACATTTGAGAAAACACCTGCCAGGATTCCAGGGTGTATGTGATGTGAAGGATCTAATCGGGTGACCACAGGCGCACTTGAGCTGTGGGGGGAAGACCATCAGAAGAGGGGAGGACAGCACTACATGGAGTATTTCGGTTGATGGAGGAAGAAGATGAACTCTGCATCGCCATGGATCCTAAGAGGAAAGTGAAAATGCTTAGGTGTGGACAGAGAGCAATGTGGCCTGGAGACTTCGATCTGTATTAATTGAGAGGAGGAGAAAAGCACTTGTAGAGGATCAGAGCTGAATCCATTGAATAATATAGTTTTGGTACATACGTGGGCCAAATGAAATGACATTTTGTTCCATATACGGGCGTTAGAAAATGAGTGGAATAGCAAAATAAAATGGAATACCTTTGAGGTGTGGGATGAATGGCATGAATCTCGCGAAGGGCGATGAACGGAGATGGTTGTAGGGGGACATACCCTTAATAAGGATCAGAAGAGTTTGCCTTATTTTCACTAGAAATACTCTTGAGGTTGTCGATTTGCACCTCTAGTGTTTAGTGGCATGGCATTAATATTAACACCGTAGATAGTAAGTTTATCAATCATGCAAATATATTTACACTATGCCCTTCGCAATGCAGTAGTGAGCCTACGACACCTGGTCTGACTAGCAATTCTAACTATACATTGATCTAATTCAAAACTCCTATAGTCTAAGCCGACTTATTAAATGTGGACTAACATCGGTCTGGCTATGCCTCAAAATGGTTTGACTGCCTATATCGCTTGTTTGACCAGCCTTTTGATACGTATGACCGACAGTACCGAAAATATACCTTGACCTCTCAAGATACTAGACCACTACCATCAACATCGTAGCTGATTTTTGTTAATCATAGTATAATCATCACCATGTTTTCATAGCCCCAACCTAATATGTATCATTCAAAGTTTTGGCATCCAACTCTAAATATTACTATATGATTCTTCTTAGAACAATTAAACTGGTGTTGGATAAATTCTTACTTAAATTTGATAGATTCTTACTTAAATTTGGCATTAAGGAACTAGGAATATATATCTAGAGTGTGCTTCCAGCTAGATTAGTTATATATGCAAGCACGTAGTATATATGTTTATCTGATCTATTTTTTTGAATGAAATTATCTAGTCTAATTAATTAGAAAGTCTTTAGAACAAGAGCAAATGTAACCAAGTTCAATGCTATATAGTCATATGTATATGGGAACAGTGTGTTGCATAGCTTGCAGCTAATTTTTGAAAAAATAACGGACCAAATTAAAGTCCAAAAGTTACCATGAGAGAACATATAAGCCTTATAAGCCTGTAAAATTAATAATGATATTAGATACTAAATTAATTTTGCTGAAGTCATAATTATAAACATTTATAATTCTGCAAAACATTCCGCTGCTAATTAAATTACACTACTATATCAAACAAACTAAAAAAACTTAGCGTATAGAATTAATAAGAACAAAACAAGCTTAATTCAATGGAAGCTATCTCGGAAATTTTGACTCCTACCTAATTCTCTAGAAAACAAAAATATAACTATATTCTAAATGTGTCTTCATCAATTGCAGTAGCGCGCTTAATTAAAACAACAATCATACATATGTTATATTAAGCCTACTTTGCTAACATTGTATGCAAGTCTGTTCATTCTCTCCCAATGAGAACAAGTCAGATAAACCAAAAACACCTAGCATATCCTGTTGATCTAGAACATGAATGTGATGTTGATCTGCCATGAGCATGATCAAAGTGTACACCTCAAGGATCTCAGATCTCACAAATTAGTGCCTCATATTATGATGTATATGCAAGACTTCATACTTTTATATGAAATACATGCGCTAAATAATTACAATTCAGAAATTTAGTGTTTTTTTTATAATGGGTAGCAATTAATCCAGTCTCTCTTATATATCGATCCACATGTGGGTATACACAGCAATTCAGAAATTTAGTTACCTAAGCAAATGCATATCACACTGTTTGAAATATCTGCCAATGTGCATACATATACTAGATATATAGATCAATATGGTCCTGGTTATTTTTTTGACGCGAGAAGATAGAGCCGACTCTACCAGCTTATAGAGCCATTACATTGATAGAAATGAAGAGGTACAAAGTTTTTAAGGTTACAAAATGAAAGAGGAAAAGTATAAAAAGAGAGAGGGAGGGAAGGATTTAAAGGTTACAAAGTGAAAGAGGAAAAGTATAAAAAGAGAGAGAGGGGAAGGGAGAAGAAGGTAAGGAGGTGAGGAAATATACAAGGGAGATATATACAGTAGTCTGAGGCGGGTCTCATCCCCACCTCGGAGGAGTGAACAGCTACAAATTCTACAGGAGTTCATGCCCACCTCGGAGGCAGCTGAAACAAGGGAGTTCCTATACCCGGATTCTACAATTAATTTCCGCTGCAAATGCATATCACTTGCTAACATATCATGAATCCCTTTGGAAACCTGCGGAATACACCTGGATCAGAATAGTCCCCAATAATTGTAAAATTTTCCTTTGGTTGGCCTTTAAAAACAAACTAAACACCAAGGCTAATATATATGCAAGCACGTAGTATATATGTTTATCTGGTCTATTTTTTTGAATTAAATTATCTGGTCTAATTAATTAGAAAGTCATTAGAACAAAGAGCAATGTATCTAAGTTCAATGCTATATAGTCATATATATGGAAACATTCACTTGCATAGTTTGCAGCTAATTTTTGAAAAAATAACGGACCAAAACTAAAGTCCAATATTAAAGTTATCGTCATGAGAGAACATATAAGCCTTATAAGCATGTAAAATTAATAATGATCTTAGACACTAAATTAATTTTTGCGAAGTCATAATTATATATAAACATATATAATTCTGCAAAACATTCCGCTGCTAATTAAATCACACTACATCAAACAAACTGAAAAAACCTAGCCCAACAACTAGATTATCTACCTGGTCTATAGAATTAATAAGAACAAGACAAGCTTCAATGGCAGCTATCTCCGAAATTTTGACACCGACCTAATTCTAGAAAACAAAAATATAACTATATTCTAAATGTGTCTTCATCATATCAATTGGAGTAGCGCGCTTAATTAAAATAATAATCATAAATATGTTAAGCTTACTTTGCTAAAATTGTATAAAAGTATATTCATTTCCCAAAAGAAGTCAGAGAAACCAAAAAAAAAAACACCTGCGAGAGCTAGCTTATCCTGTTGATCTAGAGCATGCATGTAATGTTGATCTGCTTTGAGCATGATCAAAGTGCACACCTTAATGGATCTCACAAATTAGTGCCTCATATATTATGATGTATATGCAAGACTTCATATACTTTTATCTGAAAAATGCATGCTAATTAAATTACAATTCAGAAGTTTAGTATTTTTTGTATAATGGGTAGAAATCTGGCCTCTATATCGATCCACAGGTGGGTTAAAACAGCAATTCAGAAATTTACTTACTTAACCAAATGCATATCACTGTTTGAAATCTCTGAAACTCTGATGATGTGCATACATATATAGATATATAGATATATATACTTGGTGCGGGTTATGGTTGAATTTTTCAAGGTGTATATTCTCATGACTTGTAGCCGACAACCTAGCTAGCACATATATACAGCTAGTTAGCAGATTTTGAGTGGCATATGCAGACAAAATCATAAATCAGCAACGATGATCAATATCTTGATGATTTATGAATTAGACAAGCCTATTCTATTGTTCCTTATGTATCTACATATACACATGAAAATTAAACAAATGCTTTTGTAATCATTTTTTTAGTTCAGAAAGAAACAGAATAGTATACAGTGGTAGACTTTTCAGGGGGAGCATAGATCTATTAAGGTGGTGTTTGGATCCGGGGATTAAATTTTATAGTCCCTGTCACATCGATCGGATGTTTGGACACTAACTAAATGTATTAAACTTAGATTAATAATAAAACTAATTGCATAAATGAGAGCCAATTCGCGAGATAAATTTTTTAAGCCTAATTAATCCATAATTAGCACATGTTTACTGTAGCATCACATATGCTAATCATGGATTAATTAGGCTCAATAGATTCGTCTCGCGAATTAGTGCAGGGTTATGGAATAGCTTTTGTCATTAGTCTACATTTAATACTTCTAATTAGTGTCCAAACATCTGATGTGACAGGACTAATATTTAGTCTCCCTGGATCCAAAAATAGGGTCTAGATTTCATGCAAACGATAACAGTGCTAATTACCAGAAGTATGCAGGATGAAATTAAAAATCCAAGGGATTTTAATTAGATGAAAAAAACAACAAACACCGAAGTATCATATGCAGATTAAATGAAGACGTGCATGTACCTTAAGTACTACTAATTCATCTCTAGCAGATATTTTTTTCCCATATACAAGCAGTACTAATTTTGCTGATGTCCAGCACCAGCTGGGTGTATTCTCTCGATTGAAAAGAGAAGGAACTCCGTGCCATAAAGTTCTCGAAGGAAAAAAGACAAGCCATATCTATCTCTGTGTTGTCAACACACTAGCTAGTACATTAAATTTTGATATGATTATCTAGGGTCCAAATGCTGATATCAAACCATAGCTCAGCCTGAAATGTACTATAATTCAAAGATTTGTCATCATTCTATACCTTAAATATTACTAGTATATATTCTTTCAGGAAAAATTGGACTGGTGCTGACACAATTATTACTCAAACCTGGCACTATAAATTTGGAACTAAAACCCAAGAACTGGAGTGTTCTACTTCTTGAATTGTATGTGTAATGTTTATTTGGAGTAATTAGAAAGTCTCAGAATAAGAGCTGTACCTATTATATGAACATTGGGTTGCACATAATTTTGTAAAAAAAAAAAAACAACGACCAAACTAATTAAAGACCAGAACTATCATGAGGGCATATAAGCCTGTATAATGATCCTAGAACCACTAAACTAATTTGTCTAAATTGATAGAAGAACATACATAATTCTGCAAAAATAAATTGCTGCTAAATTTCCCTGCAAAAAAATCTTGCTGATGAATTACGCAGCACATCAATCAAAAAACACATGTGAGCACATCTTGCATTCAATTCCTAGACCATGAAATGGTTGATTTCCTAAGAATCATGAACGATCAAAACCAACAGTGATTCATTTTTTGTTTCTCATATGATGTATATATAAATGCATGCTAAACATACTACGGTCTGCAAATCCAGAAATTTACACCTGAACAAAATGCAGATAATTGTTTGTCGATGTGCATACATATAATAATACTTGTGCTGCTTATGGTTAAATTTTTCTAGCAATTCTCATGGCCCTGTATCTAGGGACCGACAATCTAGCACATATATACTCCTAACAGATTCAGTGGCACCAACTGCAAACAAAAACATAAATCAGCAACTCTATGCTAAGTGAAGTCTCAGATCAATCGAACTTTTCTGGTTTATAAATTAAAAACCTGCCTATTCTATTGTTCTTCGCGTATTTATTTGCAGAGCCCTCTCTTATTTGTAATTATCTTTTTTAGTTCAGAAAGAAATTAAACAGAGAATAATATATATACAACGGTAGAATTTTTTTTTATAGGGAGCGCAGAGATCATTTGAGCCTATAAAAGGATAAAAATATCACTACAACCAGAAACAGGGTAAAAATATCAAGGGATTTTAGATGCAAAAAACAACGAAATATCATATGCAAATTAAAAGAAGATCAACACACACCTTATAATAAGTACCACTAATTCATCTCTACCAGAGTTTTTTTCCCATGTACAAGCAGTAGTACTTTAGCATATGCCCAGCACCAGCTAGCTGGTGTATAATTCTCTACATTGAAAAGATCGAAGGTACTCTGCAGTGTAGCTCTCGAAGGGGAAAAAAAGATCCATATATATATATATATATATATATATATATATATATATATATATATATATATATATATATATATATATATATATATATATATATATATATATATATATATATATATATATGTGGTCCAAATGCTGATCAAATCATTGACCCAAGTACCTGATATGTATCATGCATCATTCAAAGATATGTCATCATCCTCCTAAATGTTGTAGCTAGATATTCTTCCTAGAACAAATAAACTGGTGCTGAACAAAATTCTTACTTAGATCTGGCATTAAGGAACTAATAAAAAACCCAAGATCTAGAGTGTGTGCGTGCTACTCCTTGAACTGTATGCAAGTGAATTTATATGGTCTAATTTGGGAGTCTCAGAATAGGAGAAGGCGCGCGTAACTAAGTAGGAGTAAGTTCCAGTGAGCTATTATATGGGAACACTGGTTTATACATAATTTTAGAGATAAAAAAAACAACGGGCCATAAATCCAGAAACTATCCCGAAGAAATATAAGCCCACAAAATAATGTTATATTAGATTCTAATTAAACTAAGTAGGGTAAGGCTATAGACAAACATATATATAATTCTGCGAAACATTTTATTGTCTGCTGAAATTTCCTGCAAAAAGAATCGCGCTGCTAAATATTACATGAGTATACACATCAACGTAACCATAATTATAACACATGTGAGCACATCTTTCATTCGTCCGAAATGGTTGATTTCCTATTAATCATGCATGATTAAAAGACACAGTGGTCAATATATTTTTGTTTTTCATATGACTAGAGCTAGGGTCCAAATACTGATATCACTATATATAGATCTCAATATGGCTGCTGGAGATCGATGCAGACAGGACAGGGAAACTGGAATATAATGCACTTTCTTCTGGACGGTATATTGTTTCTGGAGATCGATGCTAATTAATCGAAGACCAAAATAGAGCTGGTTGGACGGTATATTGTTTCTGGCACGGCGCGACGACATATATCCTGGAAACTTGCTAGCTATGAAGTTTTGTCTGTCTTGGCTTTTTTATTTCTTTTGTATTTTGGCTGTCAATTTGGAATTTGCTCAGCCCAGACTTGCCTGTTTTTAGTATTGTTCATGTTACGGAGCATTGCAGGATATATGATGGTATTATATGGCATCATAATTAACCTGGCAATTTAGTTCGGATAATGTAGTTCAGTTCTAGCCTTTAATTTAAATATGTAATGCCACTGATTTGAATTTCTGATCATTTCTGGGAGAGGATATTTCTCTCCTGTCTCAAAAAATAAAATAATGATCATCAGAACACAACACCCCGGATAAAATCAGACTACCATGCATACATATACAAACTAAAGATAGCAGTTTGTGATCTTACTGGCACAAGATATAAACCAGAGTACCAGACCACATAATAATATTTTGTTTATAAAAAAAATTGCGCGGAAGGTCTGACTCATTTCATTGATACTTTGATAGAGAATACAAATGCAAAACCAATTACCTAAGAAAAGATTCGCCCTGAAAACACCAAACTAACATATTTGATCAACATGAACGATAAATCACTGCTAAATAGTCCAAAATGAAAGTTTTAAATCGCGCAACATATTTGATGATGCCGATCATCTCCTTCCTTCACGCAATAGTTATATGGATCAATTAATCCTTTCGTCAGATGATTTCACCTCTCATCCGACCCACCACATTGCCGCCGACGAGCTCGCCGTCGATGGGCCGTCGCCGCCGTAGCCTGAGCCCGATGGACCAGCACCACCAGCCGCCGCCGGTGGCCACAGCGGTGGCGCCGGCACAAGGACCCTCCTCGCGGTCCACGTCGAGACCGAGAAGACGGGCACGTCGCACCAGCAGATCACGGGGAAGCACCCGCCGCCGTGCGCCGCCCTGAGCACCCCGGCGCCGGCACCGCCCCCGCCCGCCGCCACCATCTGCTGCGCGAGCGTCTCCGTGCTCGCCAGCGCCCTGGCCGCCGTCACGGGGGAGAAGCCGGCGGCGACCATCCGCTCCGCCCAGCGCCCCAGCGTCTCGTGCCTCTCCCGCCGCCCCGTGCCCTCACGGACGACGATGTCCTTGATCTCCTCGCCGAGCACCCACCGCTCGACGCACGCGCGTTCGTGCGGCGGCACGGCCGCCGGCGGGGTGGAGCTCGCCTCCAGGGCGTCGAACAGCGCCGCGTAGTAGTTGAGCGCGTTCCAGACGCGCGCCCCGAGCTCCGCGACGTTGTGGTCGGCCTCGTTCTCCGTCAGGACCACCAGCTTCGGGTTCAGGTCGCGGATGGCGCGGAGGAGCGCGTCCGCCTTCGTCTTCGTCGCCGTCGTCATCGTATGCTGGCTGGATCCGGATTGCTCCGCCGCCGGCCTCCTGCTCGCGACGCCGTCCACGTAGTCGGGGAAGGCGAGGAGGCGGTGGATCTGGAGGTTGGCGACGACGGCGAGGGGCTGGCCGGGGATGACGACGAGGCGGGATCCGATTGATCCGGTGGCGGTGGCGGAGAGCTCCTCGATGCTGGATAGCACCGGATGGAACTGGAGGCTGAGGTCGAGGCGCTGGGCCTCCGCGGCGACGTACGCGGCGACGGCGGAGAGGAAGTCCTCCGACTCGTTGACGACGGTCAGGCGGAGCAGGCCCGGCGGGCCGCCGGGGCGCGCGGCGACGAGGCGGACGAGCTCCACCCACTGGTTGGCGTCGACGCCGCCGCCGAGGTCGACGACGTGGACGACCGCCCGCTCGGCCTCCATCACCTCGGCGATGGACAGGTTGGCCGCGGCGGCGGCGAGGCGGACGAACGGGCACATCGCGCGGAACCCCTGGCGCGCGGCGGAGACGGCCGGCGGCGGCGGGGCCCGCGTGAGGTGGAGCGAGCGGCACACCCCGTCGCACGGCAGGATGAAGCGCAGCGCGAGCGCCTCGGCGAACGCGGACGCCAGCCGCTGCGCCGACCTCCCCTCGCCGACGCCGCCGCCGTCGGCGTCCCCGCCGGCGAGGTCGACGACGCAGCTCAGCCCGTCGTTGACCTGCATCTGGCACGTCCCGTCGGCCAGGAACGCCGCGATGGAACGCAGGAAGCTCACCATCAGAACGTCCCGCTCCCCGTCGCCGGCGGGGTACTCCGCCGGGCCACCTAGGGCGAACGCGTCGGGCTGGATCCCCGCCGCCGCCGCCGCCGCCATGGCCGCCAAGGAGGACCCGAACCCGAGCCCGACCACCGGGCGCTTCCCCGCGTTGGTGGCCGCCGGCGCCGAATCCTCCCCGGCCGCCGGTAGCCGCTCTCCTCCCGCTCCCCCTCCTCCTCCACCCAGGGCTAGCCTCGGGATCTCCACCGCCATGGTGAGGTTGCCCGAAGTACCCTGCGCCGCCGCCAGATTAAGTTGGTCCGAAGGCTAAAGACACTCGCGCAGAAGGACACACTCACACACGACACGGGGGTCCTTTTATATAGCGGCGGGCGATGGCTAAGGGAGACTGGTCAGGGACTCAGGGCGTCAGGCCCACTTGGTTGCCCTAGTAGCTTCCTCGTTGAGTACCGTAGTTTGTTTCAAGAAAAAGGAGGAAAAAGGTTGGGCCGTCGGAAGAAATGATTAGTTTCTTTAAAGTCAATTTGTTTTTTTTATAACCCCATTTCGACCACCGTCTTTCAACCAAAAAAAATGGGTAAAATAACCTTCACTGCATCGATTTGAATTAGAGTAAGGGGGTGTTTGGATCCAGAGACTGAACTTTAGTCCCTGTCATATCGGATAAATTTGGAGTATTAAACATAGCCTACTTATAAAACTCATTATATAAATGAGAGCTAATTCGCGTGACAAATTTTTTAAGACTAATTAATCCATAATTAGCGCATGTTTACTGTAGCATCACATAAGCTAATCATGGATTAATTAGGCTCAATAGATTCGTCTCGCGAATTAGTCCAGGGTTATAGAATGGGTTTTATTAATAGTCTACGTTTAATATTTATAATTAGTGTCCAAATATCCGATGTGATAGGGACTAAAAAAAGTTTTAATCCCATCTAAACAAGGTCAATATATTTCCACTAGTTTATGTCGTGTCTTAGCTATTTTCTAGGTATCAATAAAATAAAGTAAAATCCAAAACTTTTGAACACATTTGGTACCGATCGACTAGGCAAGAGGACCTAGCTAGTTACTCAAGAAGTGACCGGCCGGCCACCAAGCTAATTGAAGCCACGTGAGGCTAAGCTTGGGTGGCCAACCATTCTGGTCAATCCAGTTGGCCACCTAGCCTGACCGCTGCGGGGCACCAGGCTAGTCAGCATCACCGACTTAGCCTAAAGGCGAATTGACCTAGCAAGAAGCCCAACTAACCACCAAGTACACTCTGACAAGCCGATCGGCTTGGCGTAGGATGTACCCGCCTATCGACCGATCACTTCATAAAGAAATGCGAGGGACAAAATCACCTCCTAGTAGAAATCTCAGACATCGCAGAAACTAGACAGTGCCACATTGCATAGGGGAGGGGGATAACATCGATCATGGGAGGGTTATAGCCCCCCAACTCAATTCACACACCACCACATTTCACACCCACCATAGCAGCTCCATTTTGTTATTTTTAGTCACTAGAGTATCCTAAGGCTGTGTTCGCTCCTTCAGGTTGGGAACCCATCTCCTCCACACGAAAACCGGAGCGATCCATTAGCGCGTTATTAATTAAGTATTAGCAAAAAAATTTCAAAAATAGATTAATTTGATTTTTTAAAAGCAACATTCGTATATAAATTTTTTTACAAAAAAACGCATCGTTTAACAGTTTAAAAAGCGTGCGCGCGAAAAACAGGAGATGTGAGTTGGGAAAGTGGAGGAAAGAACTCAGCGTAAATAGCTAACTGTAGTCCGTTAGAAGAGCACGAGAAGTTCACTCAGGGGATGATGTCGAGTCAGGAATAGGCCTTAGTCCATAGGAGTATCTTCAGAAGCTCGGTAACAATTATTTTATCTTTTCCGAGTCATACATTTTGGTTAATATACATGAGCTATATATTTTTTAGTACTAGTATTTTGTTTTTGTATTTACTTCTAGTCTTTATTTATCATGCAATATATTTTTTGCACTTGACCGATTTGTCGCTCGTCGTGCGCATTAGACTAGAAGTCTATGGTGTCCCTCGACCACGTGGCGCGTGAAGAGGACCCCCACGGCGGCGTTGAAGTCGGGGTGTGGAGATGGTGATGTAGGTTGCGATGGAGAGGTGGGCAGCAGCCGCTACAGTGATGGTAGGGATGGCTAGGGAGGAGAGTGAGGCAAGGATGAGATAGGGAGCGAGGCCAG
The DNA here is from genome assembly GCF_034140825.1 of Oryza sativa Japonica Group. Taxonomy (NCBI): domain Eukaryota; kingdom Viridiplantae; phylum Streptophyta; class Magnoliopsida; order Poales; family Poaceae; genus Oryza; species Oryza sativa. Next base: position 18,333,840 of record NC_089039.1, on the reverse strand, counting down.
TGCCGCGGTGGCACCCACCTTCTAGCCCTCCGGAGGGGATTGTCCTCCCTAGATCGATGGTCAGAAGCCTCCTCGTCAGTTGCCATTATATAGGAAAAAGGGAGATGCCGGGGGCAGAGAGAATAGGTGGAGAGAGAAACACAAGAGAGGAGAGAGAGAGAAAAGAAAGAAAAGGATAAAGCTGAGGCATGACATGTGGAAAGATATCTAAATAGTCCAATGCTGTGCATCTACACTAATTGCTATAGATATCTAAATTTTCAAAAGAAAAATAAAGCATGAGTTTATTGGTTGCTTATATTAATGGTGGTGGGAGATTATGTAGTACGTGGAGGGCATGTTGCAACATAGCGAGTGATAGGCATTATGACGGGTGGGCTACGGTTGCCTAGGAAACAATATGGCGGGGGCACTATTGGCCTTTTAGAAAATGGTAGTAGGCATTTGTGTGTGTGTGGGGGCGCGCGCGTGTGGGTGTGGGGCGGGCATTATTGGTCAAAAGGCACTTATGAGGCAAATGCCTATGCCTATTAAGAAAATGTGTCTACAAGGTATTTTTGTTGTGAAAAAAAATTGCTACAGGATACTCAAAAAGTATAGTCTTTACTGGTAGACATCACAAAAACGTGAATTTGTCCGAGGACACTGGACGCATTAAAATACATTATCGAGCCAATTGATGAGAGATAATCCACGTAAAAGGTCAGTGTTTCCCTCATCTTCTTCTCTCGTCTCTCGGTCTTCCTCTTATCTTTTTCCTTTTGTCCTTTTCTAGGACTCATTGACCACCAGGCGCTTCCTTGTGCTCGTGGCCGCCGGCGAATCCTCCTCCGCTGCAGCCATCGGTGGCACCGGTAGTCGCTCTCCCCCTCCCCCTCCTCCTCCTAGGGCAAGCCTCGGGACCTCCGCCACCATGGTGACCTTGCCGGAGCCCTGCGCAGCCAGATTTGTTAGGTCCGAAAAAACGAGAAAGCTAAAGACACACACACAGTCCTTTTATATATGCCGATTGCTAAGGGAAACCGGTCAGTAAGACCACTTCCTTGTTGACTACAAGTTTGTTTCAAGTAATAGAGGAAATAATTCAAAGTACTTTCTTTCAAGTCAATTTGTTTTATGTAAAACCCCATTTTGACCATCATCTTTCAACGAAAAAAATTGGGTAAAACAACGTTCAATGCATTGATTTGAATTAGACTAATATATTTCCACTAGTTTTGTCGTGCCTTAGCTATTTTGCATGTATCAATCAAATAAAGTAAAATGCAAAACCACAAAATCTCATGGCAGTATAGCACACCACATCATAAAAAAAAACATTGTTTCAACTACTTGTTCGATCAACAGAAAATTAAAGTCTGAGTGCATGCATACTGATAAAAACTCAAATGACAGTAGCACAAGGATAATAACTAGTTGAGTTGATCAACATGAACGATAAATCACTACTAAAGTTTTTAATCAAAAATGAAAGTTTTTAATCCAGAGATCACATAGGATCACGATGATGCCGAATCCCCCCTTCCTTCACACAATAGTATGAGGCCAATCACACACGAAGACACACATCAGGAATCATGCATCAATCCATGCGTCAGATGATCACCTCATCCGACCCACCACATTGCCGCCGACAAGCTCGCCGTCGCCGCCGTAGCGTGAGCCCGATGCACTAGCACCACCAGCACCAGCCACCGGCAGCGGCCACAGCGGTGGCGTCGGTGCAAGGACCCTACTAGTGGTCCACCCCATCACACAGAAGGATGAACCGCAGCGCGAGCGCCTCGGCGAAGGTGGATGCCAGCCGCAGCGCCGACCTCTCCCCACCGACGCCGCTGGCGAGGTCGACGACGCAACTCAGCCCATCGTTGACCTGCATCTGGCACGTCCCGTCGGCCAGGAAGGCGGCGATGGACCGCAGGAACCACACCATGAGAAGGTCGCGTTCCCCGTCGCCGGCAGGGTACTCCGCTGGCCTACCTAGGGCAAAAGCGTCCGGCTGGATCCCCGCAGATGCCGCCACCATGGCCGCCAAGGAGGACCCAACCACCTGGCACTTCCCCGTGTTCGTGGCTGCCGCCGAATCCTCCCCGGCTGCCGGTAGCCGCTCTCCCGCTCCCCCTCCGCCTCCTAGGGCAAGCCTCGGGATCTCCGCCACTATGGTGAGCTTGCCCGAACCCTGCGCCGCCAGATTAAGTTGGTCCGAAGGAATTGAAGCTAAAGACACTCTCACACAGACACACTCACACTAAACGGGGTCCTTTTATATAACGGCGATGGCTAAGGAAGACTGGTCGGTAAGGCCCACTTTGTTTCCCTAGCTTCCTCGTTGACTACTACTCCAGTTTGTTTCAAGGAAAAAGGAGGAACAATCTAGGTTGGACCGTTAGAGGAAATGATTAGTTTATTTCAACTCAATTTGTTTTTTTTTGTAAAACCCACTATTGGCCTTTTAGAAAATGGTAGGCATTTGTGTGTGTGTGTGTGGGCGCTCGCGCATGTGGGTGTGGGACGGGCACTATTGGTCAAAAGGCACTTATGAGGCAAATGCCTATGCCTATTAAGAAAATGTGTCTACAAGGTATTTTTGTTGTGAAAAAAATTTGCTACAGGATACTCAAAAAGTGTGGTCTTTACTGGTAGACAGTGGACGCATTAAAATACATTATCAACCCAATTGATAAGAGAGAACCCACGTAAAAGGTCAGTGTTTCCCTCATCTTTTTCTCTCTTCTCTCGGTTTTCCTCCTATCTTTTTCCTTTTGTCCTTTTCTAGGACTCATTGACCACCAAGCGCTTCCTTGTGCTCGTGGCCGCCGGTGAATCCTCCTCCGCTGCAGCCATCGGTGGCACCGGTAGTCGCTCTCCCCCTCCCCCTCCTCCTCCTAGGGCAAGCCTCGGGATCTCCGCCGCCATGGTGACCTTGCCGGAGCCCTGCGCAGCCAGATTTGTTAGGTCCGAAAAAACGAGGAAGCTAAAGACACACACAGTCCTTTTATATATGCCGATTGCTAAGGGAAACCGGTCAGTAAGACCACTTCCTTGTTGACTACAAGTTTGTTTCAAGTAATAGAGGAAATAATTCAAAGTACTTTCTTTCAAGTCAATTTGTTTTATGTAAAACCCCATTTTGACCATCATCTTTCTATGAAAAAAATTGGGTAAAACAACGTTCAATGCATTGATTTGAATTAGACTAATATATTTCCACTAGTTTTGTCGTGCCTTAGCTATTTTGCATGTATCAATCAAATAAATTAAAATGCAAAACCACAAAATCTCAAATGGCAGTATAACACACCACATCATAAAAAAAACATTGTTTCAACTTCTTGTTCGATCAACAGAAAATTAAAGTCTGAGTGCATACTGATAAAAACTCAAATGACAGTAGCACAAGGATAATAACTAGTTGAGTTGATCAACATGAACGATAAATCACTACTAAAGTTTTTAATCCAGAGATCACATACGGTCATGATGATGCCGAATCCCCTTCCTTCACACAATAGTATGAGGCCAAGAACACACGAAGACACACATCAGGAATCATCAATCCATGCGTCAGATGATCACCTCATCCGACCCACCACATTGCCTCCGACGAGCTCGCCGTCGCCGCCGTAGCGTGAGCCCGATGCGCTAGCACCACCAGCACCAGCCGCCGCCGACGGCCACAGCGGTGGCGCCGGTGCAAGGACCCTCCTAGTGGTCCACCCCGTCGCACAGAAGGATGAACCGCAGTGCGAGCGCCTCGGTGAAGGCGGATGCCAGCTGCTGCGCAGACCTCCCCCCACCGACGCCGCCGGCGAGGTCGACGATGCAACTCAGCCCATCGTTGACCTGCATCTGGCACGTCCCGTCGGCCAGGAAGGCGGCAATGGACCGCAGGAACCTCACCACGAGAAGGTCCCGTTCCCCGTTCCCGGCCGGATACTCCACCAGCCCACCTAGGGCAAACGCGTCGGGCTGGATCCCCGCCGCCGCCACCACCATGGCTGCCAAGGAGGACCCGACCACCGGGCGCTTCCCCGTGTTTGTGGCTGCTGCCGAATCCTCCCCGGCTGCCGGTAGCTGCTCTCCCACTCCCCCTCCTCCTCCTAGGGCAAGCCTCGGGATCTCCGCCACCATGGTGAGCTTGCTCGAACCCTGCGCCGCCAGATTAAGTTGGTCCGAAGGAATTGAAGCTAAAGACACTCTCACACAGACACACTCACACTACACGGGGTCCTTTTATATAGCGGTGGCTAAGGAAGACTGGTCGATAAGGCCCACTTTGTTTCCCTAGCTTCCTCGTTGACTACTACTCCAGTTTGTTTCAAGGAAAAAGGAGGAAAAAACTAGGTTGGACCGTTGGAGGAAATGATTAGTTTATTTCAATTAAATTTCTTTTTTTTTGTAAAACCCACTATTGGCCTTTTAGAAAATGGTAGTCATTTGTGTGTGTGGGGGCTCCCGCGTACGCCGTGCGCGTGTGTGTGGGTGGTCGGTGTGGGGTGGGCACTTTTGGTTAAAAGGCAATTATGATGCAAATGCCTATGTCTATTCAGAACATGTGTCTATGAGGTATTTTTTGTTGTGGCAAAGTTTGCTACAAGGCGCTCAAAAAGTGTGGTCTTCGCTAGTAGACATCACAAGAACTTGAAACCACGTAAAATACTTTTTCCACCCAATTGATGAGAGAGAAACCACGTAAAAGGTCTCAGTTTTTCCTTCATCTTCTTCTCTCTTCTCTCAGTCTTCCTCCTATATTTTTCCTTTTGTCCTTTTCTAGGACTCATTGACCACCAGGCGCTTCCTGGTGTTCGTGGCCGCTGGCGAATCCTCCACCGCTGCGGCCATCAGTTGTGCCGGTAGTCGCTCTCCCCTCCCCCTCCTCCTAGGGCAAACCTCGGGATCTCCGCCACCATGGTGGCCTTGCCGGAACCCTGTGCAGCCTAATTTGTATGGTCTGAATAAAAGAGGAAGCTAGAGACACTCACGCAGTCCCTTTATATATGTCGAGTGCTAAGGGAAACTGGTCAGTTAGGCCACTTTGTTTCCCTTCCTTGTTGACTACAAGTTTGTTTCAAGTAATGGAGGAAAAAGGTTGGAGGAAATAAAAATGTCTAGTTAAAATTATTTTCAAATTCAGGCAAAAATTGTTGAAAACCTTCACAACTTCACAATTTATTTAAATCAAGAAACAACACCTTTTCTTTGGGCCCCTTTCTTTTCTTTCTCCTTCTTTTCTCCGATCCAAGGAATAAGTCCACTTCGATTCCCTCAAATATTCTACCAATATGATTCGTATCCCTTAACCGCAATACCAAGTATCTTGGCCCCATATATATATATATATATATATATATATATATATATATATATATATATATATATATATATATATATATATATATATATATATATATATATATATATATATATATATATATATATATATATATATATATATATATAATTGAAAAAGTTTCATACTCATTTGAATTGGGTATATACTCAATTTCAACAATGGTGCCCGGGCACCATGGAGCACCAAACAAATTTACTATATATATATATATATATACATATATATATATATATATATATATATATATATATATATATAACAAGCTTCTGAGGCTGTCTAAGTAGGATTCGCCACCCTGCAAAGATCCTAAAGTTAAAAAATTCTCTCGAAGTGAACAGTATTGAACAGTAAACTGAATAGGAATCAGTCGAATAAATAGTGTTTTTGAACAGTGTATATTGTCTGAAGTATAAAGCTCATATTCATTAATTCTTTCTTCAGACTCAAGATTAGGTACTTCTAAGTTGTCGAGTTTAGGGGAGGTTCCACCACGCTTTCGTACCTCTGAGATATATGGAACATTATTCAGAACATTTTCTAAGTTCTGTATTTTCGTTAAATTCAGAACTTGAGCTGTCAACTTAAATTCAGAACAAATAAAAAAGGCAAAATTAATATAATAAACCCAGAGTATTCCCCTGTTCTCGTGAATCCACAGTAGCTTGTTGTCATCTCGAAATGTTAGTCTTCTGAAGTATAAGTGGTATCAGAGCCAGTCATCATAGAGAAATCAAATTCAGAAGCTAATATTGGAAAGGTAATTACTACCAAAGATAATCTGAATATAAGGTGTACACTAAATCACATTGAAGACCATAGTTGGCACTCTAACAATAGTCAATTAAATTTAATTGTTGATCTGATATATAATTTTTATATAAATTGGGATAAAAAGCAGGAAGATTTAGAGCGAAGGATTGAAGATTTGTTTAAAGAACAAAAGCAATCTGAAGAACAATATTTGCTTGTCAGTAATAAATTAAATTCAGTGCCAAAAGAGCTAGAGGAATATAAGATAAGGCAGAATAAGATATTACAAAACAGTGACTATATCAAAGAATTACCCATTAAAACGACTATAAAAGAAGAAGGGTATTCTAAAAAACCCACATACAAGGAATGCCTAACAAAAGGAGTGGATCCATTAGATGGGGAATATATTGATTGGAAAATAATAGAAAAATTTGTAGAAGCCTCCCCACAATTAAAGAAGGAATTAAAGGAAGAAATACTTAAAGAATTAAAACAAGAAATGGATCAGAAATTTGAACAAATAAAAAAGGCAGTAAATGAGAAATTAGAAGTTTCTTTTTCTGATCTGGACACTATGGATCTTGGTGGTCATGGGCAACCAGATGAATAGAATTCTTTAAGCTAAATATGTTTTTCAATATATATTGATAATAGAATATCAACAATTTGGGCGTGGAAGAAGAATAAACGAAGATTTCAGAAGACTACTCAAGAAGGAATCCAGAAGAAGGAATCCAGAAGGACACCCTATAAAGCATAAAGGAACAATATAGGGTGCGGTGAATGACATATCCCTGTGAAGAATATAATTTTCAGCAACTTTCGGCGGTGAATGACATATCCCTGTGAAGAATAAAACTTTAGGCAGGAAAGGCATCAACTTTAGCCTGCTCTCGTGAATCCACAGTAGCGAAGAGATAAGCAGGAGGCACAAGCGACGCCACCCCTGACCTCTATAAAAGGAGGGGCCTGCCCAGCTGAGGGAAGAACAACAACGAAGACACCATTCAGAGCAAAGCTTCCAAGCGCACTCTCACCCTCCATTCCACCGTTTTTAGTAGTAGTGACTTTAGCCTACCTTGCATAGTATATTGAAGCAAGGAGTTCTGTTATAACGCTGTGTGAGGTAAGAACAGCTTGCTTGTACCTACCTTCGGGTTTCCCGAAAGGGAAAACCGTATGTAAGCTTATCTGTTTAATATGAAGTAATTTTCCTTAAGTATTCCTGCACGTTTGTTCTAGACAAGTGTTTATGCTAAGGACCCTATAGAAGAAACCTCTTCGGTTTGTTCTCGTTTTTAGCCTGCATCTTGCATAGGCGTTTGGAGAATCGGTATCCGTAGAGAAGTGTTCCCTTCGGGTGGAACTGCTTAGGGAGACGATAAACTCTTAGCTAGAACAAGTGTGATTTGGAATATCTTTTTAAGTTGCTTTTAAAAAGACAGATAGGTGAGGCATACGGTGAGTACCGAGTAGGACTTTACATCATCTGAAACAAGCTTCTGAGGCTGTCTAAGTAGGATTCGCCACCCTGCAAAGATCCTAAAGTTAAAATATCTCTCGAAGTGAACAGTATTGAACAATAATTTGAACAGTAATCAGCCGAATAAACAGTAAACTGAATAGTAATCAGCCGAATAAAAATCAGCCGAATAAATAGTGTTTTTGAACAGTGTATATTGTCTGAAGTATAAGTGGTATCAGAGCTAGTCATCATAGAGAAATCAAATTCAGAAGCTAATATTGGAAAGGTAATTACTACCAAAGATAATCTGAATATAAGGTGTAGACTAAATCACATTGAAGACCATAGTTGGCACTCTAACAATAGTCAATTAAATTTAATTGTTGATCTGATATATAATTTTTATATAAATTGGGATAAAAAGCAGGAAGATTTAGAGCGAAGGATTGAAGATTTGTTTAAAGAACAAAAGCAATCTGAAGAACAATATTTGCTTGTCAGTAATAAATTAAATTCAGTGCTAAAAGAGCTAGAGGAATATAAGATAAGGCAGAATAAGATATTACAAAACAGTGACTATATCAAAGAATTACTAGAAATAATAAATTCTAGTAAAGGAAAAGAGATAGTTTTGGCTTCAACATGCATAATTACCTCGTCTCAAGCTATTAATTCAGAAAAATGGACCTATCTAGGAGTTTGTTTAGAAGAATAGCAAGCAGAGACGATAAATCTTTAAGTTGTATTGATAAACAAAAAGGTAAAATTGAAGACATAGATGAGCTTGAAGATATTCAGAAGTAGACAAACAACTCGAAAGATATCAAAGAGATACTCTGAGGGCAATAAGACCTCAACAAATATATTGCATGGGATTTTTTGAGAATAAAAATGGGTTATACAGAATATCTAGAGAAGTAGAGTTAAGTGTTTTAACAAAGCCAGTTGAGTTAAAAATTGTAGCCAAGGAATTTGAAAATGGATTAAAGTATTCAGGGTATAAATATATTCACCAAGGTATGTATATAATAGGAATCAAAGGTATGACAAGAAAGAAATTAGGAGCTAAAGTTTTAATAACTCTATTAGATAAAAGGTGGGACACAATAGATAAAGCAGCATTAGGATTTTTAGAAGGTGATATGAATGAGAATATGTTGATAACATATATAGCCCCAGATCTAATGATGCCTATAAAAGAATTTATAGATAAAATGAGTTTTGGTTTTCAAACAAAGGGATACGAAGAATTTAAAGGAACAAATTTGCTAGTAAGCATAGAATTTATACGAAGATTAACTAATAGAAGTGCCTCCAAATACAAAATAAATGTAAATGACGTGATTGAAAATATGCACTCTAAGGGAATAACTTTCATGAGCCCTTTAAAAATAAGTTCTGAAGAAAGGGCAGGAGAAGAATGGAAAATTAGTGATTTAATTGAAAGCAAAACTTTGAATCAGCCTGAAAATTATATAAGTTATCAAAACAGTAAAGGAAATACCAGCATTAGATTTATAAATTACAAACCCAGAACCACAGATGACTTAGAAACAGAAGCATCTGATAGAAATATAATAGATAAAAGAAGACATAGTATTTCAGAGTTTATGGAAAAGTTAGATCAAGAAAGTGAGATAAAATATTACGAAAATAAATTAAAGGAAATAAATGAAGAATATAATAACTCTATGAAGTGTGAGTGGCCTAAAATAAGAGATAAAGAACTTTATTTCTATAGAGAATTAGCTAGAGTAAAGAAAGTAAAGAAGAACGAAGATATGGCAGTAGAAATTTTTAAAAACCAAGAAACCAAGATAGAACAGATAAAGAGGATAGAGCAAGATAAGCATGGCAAAGAAGAGCAAAATCTTGGTAAAATTTTAAGTGAAGAAGAGCAATGGGCAGAGAATGAAAGATTATTTCTTGAAAGTTATGAAGAAGAAATTAATCTAATAAATGAGATGGAGAATATAGAAAATGAAATAGACAATGCAGAACAATATAATGATTTTATAAACACATTAGATGAAGTAGGGTTACATAATCTTGATAATGCAATGGAAGCTATGGAAGTGGACTTAGGAACATGAAAGAGAAAAAGATATGGAGAAGGTACTGTGAAAAACGAAGGAGAAAGAGAAAGACCAGCTAGGGCAGCAGGAAAATGGCCCCCTGATAAAGAAGAATTTTCATATAACTATATACCAGGACAATATAGGCACATGGGTACTAAGAGAAGAGACTTTGAGAAGCCTGTTAAATTTCAAAACCAGAGGAGTGATGGTGCTATATTAAATTTAGCCGCACATGACCCTATTGATTGGCCTAATATTATTAGTATTTGGAAAGGTTTAATAGTTCAAAAATATATACAAAACCAGCACAATATAGGAAGTAAAGTTGAAGATATGATAATCTACTTAGAAACATTTTTAGGTGAATCTGCTAAGGTTCTATGGGAACAATGGGTTGAAAAGAATCCTAATAATTATGAAGAATTGAAAAGAGCTGGTAGCAATCCGCATAATTTTGCAAATGTTATATCTAACATTATTATAGCTGAAGATCCGGAATTAGGTTATACAACTTTGCAGAATGAAAGGTTAAAAGAAATAGAAAAATTAACGTTAACAAGTTAGAAAGGCATAAAAGAATTCTCCCAACATTATTTATATAATGCTACAACTGCTAAACAAGGATATAACAGGGGAATAGTTGAACATTATTTCAATAAATTACCTGACCCACTAGGAAGTATGATATTTGAAGAATATAAAAAGGAAACTGAAGGAGCTGAAATCAACATCTCGCAAGCCATAACTTTTGTGTTTAAGCAACTAAGAAAAATATGCACGGGTATCCAAGCCCAAAGATCTATGAAACACTCGGATTGCAATTTCTGTAATAAAATAGTTCAAATACCCTTGTCATATGGAGAAGACAAGCCTAGAAGTAAAAGGATTTATAAACATCAAAATAGAAACAACAATAATATTAGAACAAAGAAAAGGTATTTCTTAAGAAGATCAGATAATAGAGCACCCTTCTTACATAAAAGAAATGTAAGAAGATATAATCCAAAGAAAACCTATGACAAAACATGCAGATGTTTTATATGCAACTCGCCAGATCATTTAAGTAGAACATGCCCAAATAAAGATCAAAAGAGATATTCTAGTAAATATGAAGAACAAGAGAGGGTTCTAATTATAGATAGCGTAAACGAAAACATATTAGTATGTGATGATGAAATAAAAGATGACGAATCAATATATTCTATCATAGAAACAGACGAAGTTGAAACCATCAACGAAGAATATGAATCATCCGATGAAGAGTTAGATTTAATTGACGAATTAGCAGGTCTAAAGGTTGAAATGATGGATCAATTAAATTGTGAACATGATTGGATTAGAGGAAAGGGTGACTATAATATCAAATGTGCTTTTTGCATATATTACCCAAGTCAAGAAAATAGAGTGACTTGTAGTATATGTCTAAAACAAGCTTGTGCTGAATGTATAAAAGTAAATAAACAAAAATGGAGAAAAGAAATAGAATTAGAATCAGATGAAAAGACTTTATCTAGTAGAGTACGAGTGTTAGAAAATAGACTAAATAAACTACAAGTAGAATTAGAGAACCTAAAAAATAATTGTGATATTAAGGCATTACCAGACAATAAGGACATACAAAACACCGAATTTAAAGAGCAATTGATAACACTAAAAGACAGTAATACTGCTAAAATAATTCAACTAAGAGAGGCCATAACTAATTTTGGAAATAAATATATAGTAAGATTGCCTTTCAAAGAAATATTAGGTATAAGAATCCCTGTTAAAATAAAATTGACACCCAAAGTATCTTATAAAATATTAGCACTAGTAGACACCGGGTGTACAAAGAATATTATTCATGACAAATATTTCATAAGATGTCCTGAAATAGTTCACACAATTGACGACAATAAGGCAGAAGTTTCCACAGACATGTCCGGAATAAAGAAAATTCATAATCAGTTAGCTTATAATATTGAGGTTTACATTAACGCAACTAAATATATAATAGATGAGATTACAATAAGAGATTTGTCAATGATTAATGATGACATGATAATTGGCCTAAGGTTCCTTCAACAATCAGTACAAACCACAGTAATACATGAGCAAGGAATTACTTTTATCCCATATCAAAATAATGTTCCATATATCTCAGAGGTACGAAAGCGTGGTGGAACCTCCACTAAACTCGACAACTTAGAAGTACCTAATCTTGAGTCTGAAGAAAGAATTAATGAATATGAGCTTAGTGAGAATATAGACAACTATTATATATCAAATTCCAATATAGAGTGCATAGGACTACAAGCATTTGCACCAAATTGGTATAGGGATATTAAGTCTAAAAGGGATATAGAAAAAAATATTCAAAGATTAGAAGATATCCAAATTATAGGAGAAATTCCTATGAAATATTGGAAAAAAATGCTATTGAGTGCAAAATTAATATAATAAACCCAGAGTATATTATTAAGACTAGCCCAATAGAAGCAACTCCGAAAGACATAGAAGAATTTTAGATGCATATAGAAGAACTGTTGAAACTAGGAGCCATAAGAGAAAGCAGAAGTCCACATAGGTCTGCAGCGTTCATAGTAAGAAATCATGCAGAAGAAGTTAGAGGTAAATCTAGGATGGTCATAAATTATAAAAGACTAAATGATAATACTATAGAAGATGCCTATAATATCCCAAATAAGCAAGAATGGATTAATAGAATACAAGGTACTAAATTTTCCGCTAAATCAGAAGTTAAAATATGTAGATATGCTTCTGGAAGTTATAAATTAAAAACTGTCTGTATAGCACCCCAACCGTGTTTATTATTGTATTGGTACCAAAAATTATCCAAGATGCATTCTTGCACTTCATCTTAGATTATATGGTCTTTTGGCTTAAATTTATATGAATTTGGTGGGAATATTCTGAGCTTGTTGTCATCTCCAAATGTGAAGCATTCAATTCCGCTGTAATTCATTGATCTTTTCATACCTGCAATTCAGGTAAACGAGAAAGCATGTCAGGCAAATTATTATCTTTCCCCTTAATATGTTCAAATATAACTTTATAGCCGTTTCCTGTTATAATATCTTCAAATAAAACCCATCTTCTAGTTGAGCTTTTCTTGCTATTTAGCTGATTATAGTACCTACAAATGGCTTCACAATCGGTTCTAACCGTGAATTCTTTAAATCCTAAGTACAACCTAAAGGCATTGATTGCATTGATTATTGCCATGATCTCTCTATCTGTATTATTGACAGTTTTTAATTTATAACTTCCAGAAGCATATCTACATATTTTTTCTTCTGATTTAGCGGAAAATTTAGTAGGTCTTTGCTTTAATATAGCACCCCAACCGTGTTGTGATGCATCAGTTTCAATGATAAAGTAACTTTCTTCTAATGGTAATTCTAGAGGTTTTAATTCTTTCACCCTCTCTTTTATTAATATTACTAATTTAATGTCTTCAGAATTAAAATATCTCTGACCATTTTTTCTTAATTTAGCATATAACGGTCCTGCTAACTTTGCTAAATTATTGATGTGATTTCTAGCATAATTTACAAGTCCTAAGAATTGCTGTAATTGCTTTTTATCATTTATAGCATCAGGAAATTGTAAAATTTTCTTAGCAATATGTTCTTGCAAATGAATTTTGCCCTCTCTTATTTCATGTCCAAGGAAGTTAATTTTTTCTTTGCATATTTCCATTTTCTTTTTGGATAATATTAACCCATTTTGTTCCACCTTTCTAAAAAATATTTCAAGATGAGCAATATGTTCTTTGTAAGTCCTTGAGAAGACTAACAGGTCATTTATGTAGACTAATATGAATTCTTGGTTTTCGTTAAATATATTCTGCATTTTCCTTTGGAAAATTGCTGGTGCATTTTTTAATCCTAATGGCATAACAAGCCATTCATAATGTCCTTGAGGACATGTAAATGCAGTCCATTCTATAGATTCTTCTGCCATCTTTACTTGCCAGAATCCAGTTTTCAAGTCAAATTTTGAGAAATATTTACTACCTTGTATTCTATTAATCCATTCTTGCTTATTTGGGATATTATAGGCATCTTCTATAGTATTATCATTTAGTCTTTTATAGTTTTTGACCATCCTAGATTTACCTCTAACTTCTTCTGCATGATTTCTTACTATGAACGCTGCAGACCTATGTGGACTTCTGCTTTCTCTTATGGCTCCTAGTTTCAACAGTTCTTCTATATGCATCTTAAATTGTTCTATGTCTTTCGGAGTTGCTTCTATTGGGCTAGTCTTAATAATATACTCTGGGTTTATTATATTAATTTTGCACTCAATAGCATTTTTTTCCCAATATATCATAGGAATTTCTCCTATAATTTGGATATCTTCTAATCTTTGAATAATTTTTTCTATATCCCTTTTAGACTTAAAATCCCTATACCAATTTGGTGCAAATGCTTGTAGTCCTATGCACTCTATATTGGAATTTGATATATAATAGTTGTCTATATTCTCACTAAGCTCATATTCATTAATTCTTTCTTTAGACTCAAGATTAGGTACTTCTAAGTTGTCGAGTTTGGGGGAGGTTCCACCACGCTTTCGTACCTCTGAGATATATGGAACATTATTTTGATATGGGATAAAAGTAATTCCTTGCTCATGTATTACTGTGGTTTGTACTGATTGTTGAAGGAACCTTATGCCAATTATCATGTCATCATTAATCATTGACAAATCTCTTATTGTAATCTCATCTATTATATATTTAGTTGCATTAATGTAAACCTCAATATTATAAGCTAACTGATTATGAATTTTCTTTATTCCGGACATGTCTGTGGAAACTTCTGCCTTATTGTCGTCAATTGTGTGAACTATTTCAGGACATCTTATGAAATATTTGTCATGAATAATATTCTTTCTACACCCGGTGTCTACTAGTGCTAATACTTTATAAGATACTTTGGGTGTCAATTTTATTTTAACAGGAATTCTTATACCTAATATTTCTTTGAAAGGCAATCTTACTATATATTTATTTCCAAAATTAGTTATGGCCTCTCTTAGTTGAATTATTTTAGCAGTATTACTGTCTTTTAGTGTTATCAATTGCTCTTTAAATTCGATGTTTTGTATGTCCTTATTCTCTGGTTATGCCTTAATATCACAATTATTTTTTAGGTTCTCTAATTCTACTTCTAGTTTATTTAGTCTATTTTCTAACACTCGTACTCTACTAGTTAAAGTCTTTTCATCTGATTCTAATTCTATTTCTTTTCTCCATTTTTGTTTATTTGCTTTTATACATTCAGCACAAGCTTGTTTTAGACATATACTACAAGTCACTCTATTTTCTTGACTTGGGTAATATATGCAAAAAGCACATTTGATATTATAGTCACCCTTTCCTCTAATCCAATCATGTTCACAATTTAATTGATCCATCATTTCAACCTTTAGACCTACTAATTCGTCAATTAAATCTAACTCTTCTTCGGATGATTCATATTCTTCGTTGATGGTTTCAACTTCGTCTGTTTCTATGATAGAATATATTGATTCGTCATCTTTTATTTCATCATCACATACTAATATGTTTTCGTTTACGCTATCTATGATTAGAACCCTCTCTTGTTCTTCATATTTACTAGAATATCTCTTTTGATCTTTATTTGGGCATGTTCTACTTAAATGATCTGGCGAGTTGCATATAAAACATCTGCATGTTTTATCATAGGTTTTCTTTGGATTATATCTTCTTACATTTCTTTTATGTAAGAAGGGTGCTCTATTATCTGATCTTCTTAAGAAATACCTTTTCTTTGTTCTAATATTATTGTTGTTTCTATTTTGATGTTTATAAATTATTTTACTTCTAGGCTTGTCTTCTCCATATGACAAGGGTATTTGAACTATTTTATTGCAGAAATTGTAATCCGAGTGTTTCATAGATCTTTGGGCTTGGATACCCGTGCATATTTTTCTTAGTTGCTTAAACACAAAAGTTATGGCTTGCGAGATGTTGATTTCAGCTCCTTCAGTTTCCTTTTTATATTCTTCAAATATCATACTTCCTAGTGGGTCAGGTAATTTATTGAAATAACGTTCAACTATTCCCCTGTTATATCCTTGTTTAGCAGTTGTAGCATTATATAAATAATGTTGGGAGAATTCTTTTATGCCTTTCCAACTTGTTAACGTTAATTTTTCTATTTCTTTTAACCTTTCATTCTGCAAAGTTGTATAACCTAATTCCGGATCTTCAGCTATAATAATGTTAGATATAACATTTGCAAAATTATGCGAATTGCTACCAGCTCTTTTCAATTCTTCATAATTATTAGGATTCTTTTCAACCCATTGTTCCCATAGAACCTTAGCAGATTCACCTAAAAATGTTTCTATGTAGGTTATCATATCTTCAACTTTACTTCCTATATTGTGCTGGTTTTGTATATATTTTTGAACTATTAAACCTTTCCAAATACTAATAATATTAGGCCAATCAATAGGGTCATGTGCGGCTAAATTTAATATAGCACCATCACTCCTCTGGTTTTGAAATTTAACAGGCTTCTCAAAGTCTCTTCTCTTAGTACCCATGTGCCTATATTGTCCTGGTATATAGTTATATGAAAATTCTTCTCTATCAGGGGGCCATTTTCCTGCTGCCCTAGCTGGTCTTTCTCTTTCTCCTTCGTTTTTCACA